>NC_092675.1:15471053-16131768 GCF_964355755.1 Antedon mediterranea
TGAGCGGAAATCCGCTCAGCATCGAAACAGATTCGATTTTGTGAAAATACCGCGCGGTATTTATGGATTCTGGCCAACCAACGACATGATTGATATGACGTCATCTATCAACAACTTTTTTTTGCGTCCGTCGAGTGAAAGACGACAATATATATAGACCGGGCGCCCAGAAGATTTATTCATGTGAAAAGCCACAAAAGGTCTGTTGGGCTGATTATGTAGATATATGGCCAAGATTTAATAATCAATATTGCTGCCGGGTCCTATCCTGTAAATTTACCCTGGGGACACCAAATAGGAGGGGTAAAAAATGGATTTAATCATGTGAAAAGCCACACGGATAAAAGTTGTTGGACATTGTTCCCATATGTGTATACAATGTTAAAACAGCAATGACAGCAACTTTATCCTGTAAGTTGCCCGAGACAGTAGCCCCAAGTGACCACTAAAAAATGGTGTTATTCATGTCAAGAGCCACACGGCTAATTCCTTTTGCATTGCAACTGTTACACATTGGGGTGCACAAAAATATCATTGACAGTAACTTTATCCTGTAAGTTGCCCCAAACAGTAGCCCTAGACAGTTGCCCAGAAATGCCCGTTGGGCTATACAAAATTTAATCACACGAAGAGCCACACGGCCAATTCCTTTTTTATTGGAACTGTTACGTCTTGGGATAGACGAAAATACCGATGACAGCAACTTTATCCTGTAAGTTTCCCCAGACAGTAGCCCCAGACAGTAGCCCATAAATGCCCGTTGGGTCTGGGCCTAAAAGATTTAATCACACGAAGAGCCACACAGTCAATTCCTTTTTTATTGCGTCTTGGGATAGACGAAACTACTCATGACAGCAACTTTATCTTGTAGGTTTCCCCAGACAGTAGCCCCAGACAGTAGCCACACGGCCAATTCCCTTTTTATTGGAATTTTTATGACTTGAAATATACGAATGTATTCACGACAGCACGTCGGCGGCAGGCTCCTTAACTTCAAGTTTACCCATCAAGTTACAATTTACATTTACCACCATGTGACACGAATACGGTTTTGTCACCTATTATTGGACCATATTGATCATTCTGGACATCGTTTATAAGAAACTGTGCTAGAGCTTCCTTAAATTCTCCATTCTTTAATAGATCTATATACCTTTCTTTTGCTGTTGCTGATCCGCTCCAGTTATAATGAATGTGTTCTTGGCGTTCTACTCTGTACCTCTCTTTAATCTTTCGACATCTTTTATTGATTGTTCTATATATTTGTCCAGCAACATGAGAATAGAATTTTCCAATGGCTAAAGATACCTTAATCATGATATCTGCAACGATTTTCCCATTATGTAGACACATTATGACGAGGTAAAATTTCATGCAGAACAAGTCCGCCATCAAAGAGAGTTGTGTCGGTCGCAGGAATATCTTTCTTATGTGAACCAGATTGTCTTGTTTCTAAAATCTTCGCAAAAATTGCCTTCTCTGTTTTTGTTGGAGTACCAACGAATGTGCAATGGAGCTAGTGGTATTTCAGTGATCGTTAGTACATACTGTAATGCAAATCTGTAGTCGTCTTTGATAACAAGTATCCAAAAGCATCACGAACACCTTCAGCTGCACCAAGAGCTTTGTTGCATTTAACGATTTCTTCTTCATGTTTGAAGCAGTAAAATTGCGTACCTTTATACGCTTTACCGTCTTTAATAATCTTGTTTCGTCTGAAACACATTCTTTGTAAAATAGCTGCCGTGATAGGGCTCCTCTCTGTAGTGTTCCTAGCAAATATGTACTAGTTATGTCATTTACAGCTTTACCTGTAGCAATATTTACTAATGTGGTTGGTGAATTAGTGGGGAATGGATTGCATGTACTATTTAGCTTAATGAGAAACTTGTCTACATCATTATTATCTCTCTCAATCCTCCGTCGACGTAACTGGTTAGCTGGTGTTTCACCGGGTTGAATTCCACTCATGGACTTCATTTCAGACACAGGCATACTCCGTTGAGTGAGACTTACGCAACAACGACGAAATGCACTCTCTGAGTTCGCAAAAGCTGTATTTCCAGTTGCCGATGACGCAGCATCTCTGTTAACAGTTTGCTCTAATGTAAGATCTACGTTTTTTCGTTCGTCGTGTTGAAAAAGCACCGGCTTTTAAAACATCTAATGCTGCAGAGTCCAAATTCTTCATTTTTTTCAATAAAAAGTGACCCCCAACGAGCATAATTTGGCCGGTTCAGATTTCAACCAAATACGGTAGTACATTAATGTACAGAACCACATCATTCGTTATTACTGCACGCGCTGGAATTGACGATACAAGCGGTTGATCAGGTACACGTATAGCCCAATATGCGGCAGTGTTGCCAAATTCACCCTTTATAGGTACGATGTAAAAATTCTTCATATTCATTAAGAAGTATTAAGAATTCGTCACTGTCGGCAATTTGATTAGGCGCATTTATGTCGTCCGTTGGTATTGCTCGAACACTTTGTAGCAAAGTATCATCTTTCATAAAGTAGGTACCCAGGAATCGCTTAAACAATTCTTTCTCAAAGGCCATAGCAATGATTTGATGTATTCTGGTGCATCGGTTGTATAATTTACCATGGATGAAACCATTATCAATCAATCAATCAATCAATCAAATCAATCAAAGTAACATTTATTTCTCTTCTTTTCTTTCATAGAATATAAAATTAACAGTAAATATGATTAAAATAAGAGGGGCAAGATTCCAAAAAAAGCGAAGCTTGTATAAGGCAGCCCATAAAAACTGAAACAAAAAAAAACAAACAAAAAACAGGACAACACGGGAACCGGAAACAGGACAAAAACAGTAATGAAGACTTTTAGTTTCAGGGTACCGAAAAGACTAAATAAAGTCTTAAGTGACCTCTCTGCCAGTATACCCGATTCAGTTAGAATATATTCGATCCCAGAATCAGAAATGTATGTTCCAACCGCTCCAAAAAAAGCCCCTTCGATATGAAAATGACCAAGTAAAATTACAAGTCTATCAAAAGCTTTAAGTGCCACGTCACTGGATGATACGGCATTTTTGTCTCATCTGCAACTTTAAAGTGGAGCTACACTCAGACTTTCTCAGCTTATATTATGTTTAAGTATGTTTAATTGAAAGTGATTACATAAAAAAAACCAGGAAAAATACGGAAATATTTTCCAAAAACTCATTTCTAAAAAATCGGTCAGAAAATAGTGTTTTTTAACAAATTACAGTTTTTCAGTAACTTAGGGGTTATTAGTTTACAATACGTCGCGAAACGCGTTACACTTAGCGACTGACGCGTTTTAGTCGCTGGTCAACGCATTGTGGAAATTTCTTCCCTTTGGTAAATTATGTGTCGAAAAATTGGGAATACATTTTATACACACAATTAATACGATTTGTTTAGGCCTAAGTAATATTTCCGATAAGAATGTCAGTATAATTTACATGTAACCTCATGATTTTCACTGTACAACAACAACAGCATTATAATCTTATCAGATTGCTTTTAACTTTAAGCTAGGGCTAGGCCTAGCTAAGCCGTCTGCTCAGCCTAGCTAGGCTTGAATTTTTGTCTAGAGGCCTATGTATTCATAGGCATGGTCGTTTCGCCCCATTTATCGTTCCTGGGTTTTCTCGCATATTAAGAACTGTGAAACACAAAATCCTATACAGAACAAGAGTAGTAAAGAATAGTAAAGCGATGTGCAAGCTTAGACCTGACTGAAAAGCAACTATTCAGGCACCCTATCATGGCCCATGGGTAGGCCAAGGTCGGGTGACAGCAAAACAAACTTCACTGCTGTCAGCCTAGCCTAGCTAGAGGCCAAGCCACTAAGCAGCATCGGTACATACCTACACTCTAGTAGGCCTAGGCCTAGCTTTATTGAATATATAGCCACATCTTTCTCAAATCTCGTTAAATTTGACATTTTAGTAATAGTCTCATAATCACATTATTACACTGTGAAACATAATAGGGTCACATTCAGAATGTTTTAATATACTTTTCGCCCGTCAAAAATAACATCGCGACAAAATAACAGATCGCCAGCTGCAGTAGTGTGTGATTGTGAAAAATGTCACGTGATCGGACTCCCTAGCAAAATAAAAAACCCAATTGGACCCGAAAATACCAGAAATAGAAAGATCTGGAAAAATTACATAAATATACATTTTACTTTTTTTTTTTGGTGAAGAAATGAATTTTTTAGGATTATTCAAATATACCCCCCTTTTGCATGTAAAAGAATAGGAAATTACAAGGTATCCCCCCAAAACGCAAAAAGGCGTGATTTTCAAGAAAATCGTACTCATTGAAAAAAATTTCAAAAAAATATGAAGTATAAGGGATGATATTTTTAAATAATAGTTGAAATGTATGAAAAATAGTAATTTTCTGGGTGGAGCTCCACTTTAAGAGATCGAATCATTGTCTCTTGCACAACATCATTTCTTGTTGTTGGTTATAAAATTGGGTCCATGTATGCAATGGCAGTTAAAGGAAATGGATCGTTAACGAACGTTGAGTAAAAGCCATTGAACAGAGGAAGTTTTCAATTAGATGATAAGATTAGCCAAACTAAATCTAGGCTTTTCCATCTTACAAGGGAATAACTTGCATAGGATTCACTTATTTGTTCCTGGTCTTTTTCTTCCAATTTAAACTTGGCAAGTTTTAGATTTGAATAAAATAGTGGTACTATTTTCTCTGCTCCGTCAAATTTTCGCCTAGGTCTTCCAGTGACCAAACTGATCGGCAGTCCTTCCATCTCAGTGGTTTGCCCCTGAAGGACATTCTGATACGCAATGCGAACTGTAACATTGAGACTATTTTTACCATCCAGGGTTTCCATGTTTAAATCGTAATTGTCCCACGCAGTACCTGTAAAAACAAAACATGTCAATATATACACATAATGTACTGTGCAATTTGTCACCTTGATTATTGATACTAATTACTAATTTCATTTATAATTTTCATTAAATTAAAAATATTTATATTACCTTTAGCCAATAGAGGTTGCAACAATAAGCCAGCAAGTGTCTCCAATTCACTCAAAGAACATGTGTATGCTATTTCGATCTCCAGACGTTTACATTCATCATAACTTATTGTATGACCAAGGCGATTTAAAATAGTGATTGCTCCCTTAGATCCAAGCATGGACGTTAAACCATGGAGAAATAAGTTATTTCTCCATGGTTTAACGTCCACGTTAAGCCAAGACCTAACGATGTATGCTTCCAGGGCCTGACAGTACCTCGTGAAGTTGCAAAAAGAGCATCCGGTGACAGTGATTGCGTTTTTCTCAGTGCCGCCTCACCGGGATTAGAAGATAATCCACATAAAAATGTTTGATAAAACAATTTAGTCAGAGGTGGTAGTGGTGAACATTGTTTCATTGTGTGAATAGATTTCGGTGAAGGAATTTTTTTTTTTTCCATTTTCAAGATTTCTGACCGAAGCGCTAAACCGCACATTGAATTGTTTCATCATTTTCATTGATTTAGCTTCATTGACGCTCATGTCTTCAGTGTATAAAAAGTTTCCAGCCTTGTTTGACTCTTTGCTAATATTTAATCTATCTCTAAATGTGGTCATTAATTTAGTAACTAGTGGCTGACAAGCAAAGGAACGAATATCATCGTCAGTACCTCCGACTGCCTTATACTGTTCTTTGTACAAATCCATGATTTTACAGGCATATTTTGGTATACGTTTACAAATTATTTCCTTTTCAACGTACCTCACCATCCCATTGTATGCTTCTTCGTGTGTTTTTCTGTTTCTACTTATTACTACTTTCTGGGACTACTGTCTGGAGCAACTTACAGGATAAAGTTGCTGTCATGTGTATTTTCGTCTATCCAAAGACGTAACAGTTCCAATAAAAAAGGAATTGGCCGTGTGGCTCTTCGTGTGATTAAATCTTGTAGGCCCGGACCCAATGGGCATTTCTGGGCTACTGTCTTGGGCTACTGTCTGGGGCAACTTACAGGATAAAGTTGCTGTCATGAGTATTTTTTCTATCCCAAGACGTAACAGTTCCAATAAAAAAGGAATTGGCCTTGTGGCTCTTTGTGTGATTAAATTTTGTATGGCCCAACGGGCATTTCTGGGCTACTGTTTGGGGCAACTTACAGGATAAAGTTGCTGTCAATGATATTTTTGTGCATCCTAATGTGTAACAGTTGCAATGCAAAAGGAATTAGCCGTGTGGCTCTTGACATGAATAACACCATTTTTTAGTGGTCACTTGGGGCTACTGTCTCGGGCAACTTACAGGATAAAGTTGCTGTCATTGCTGTTTTAACATTGTATACACATATGGGTACAATGTCCAACAACTTTTATCCGTGTGGCTTTTCACATGATTAAATCCATTTTTTACCCCTCCTATTTGGTGTCCCCAGGGTAAATTTACAGGATAGGACCCGGCAGCAATATTGATTATTGAATCTTGGCCATATATCTACCTAATCAGCCCATCAGACCTTTTGTGGCTTTTCACATGAATAAATCTTCTGGGCGCCCGGTCTAATACGAGTGCCGTAGTAGGCTTAGCCTAGTTTGCAACTTCTTTTTATTCAGAAATACAAACACCTACGACGTGACTAATGTTCGTATAAGGATAGTGAAAAGAAAATATACATTTTAGTACGTTATTAGGCAACAATTCCCTATAAAACTTAGGTCTGTGTGTGCTAGGCCTACTGACAGTCAGTCACATCCATGCCAGCAGTGACTGCATTAGCCTCGAGGCCTACACGCACCTACTTTCCACCACTACGTTCGCGAACTGTGTAAATGGGAAAGGCCACGCGGTTTTTCGCTTACAATTACCGTTACCGCTCGTCTCTGTAAATTGGCCTTAAGACGTTCCTTGCGATACAATGTCAAAATGTTGGCTACAACATACATATCTGGGGCATTTTAGGTCATTACCTGATTTCTCACTACGAAATTACCGTAATTGAGTGTGTTCCGTAAAAGTTTTACTCGTGTTCCGGGCACATTGCATCTAGTTCATTTAACCAAATGTCCCTGGGCTGCCGGTCTATAAGTGACATATCGCAGCTATAAATACCCCGCCAATTTCAGGGATCGCAGTTTTGATTCGATTAGGCCCGGTGATTAGCTGTGACGTAGATTTGATTTCATGGTATCTTTATTTCGAACATATACAAATATATTTGCAGCCAAAGGCTGAATTGCTGCATCTTATTAAAAATTACAATAAAATGTACATATAAAAATGACATCAAACGTTAAAATGTATGTATAAAAAGACCATATATATACCCCTTTCACACCAAAAGCAAAACTCCGGAGACATTCCGGAGTTGACGCCCCGGTGTTTTGGTGTGAAAGGTAAAATCAAACAACAGCGGGGTTGAACAGCTGAACGTTCTCCGGAGGGCGAACTTCGGGGACACACCGGTGTTTTGGAGTGAAAGTAATAATAAGTAGAAAAAAATTAAAATAGATAATTAGTTTAAATACTCATGTGTTCACACGTACGGCGTTCGTTGTATTAATGAATGTCGTTAAACAAAGTCCAGTCCAAGTATCATTTACGTTTTAAAAGTTAAACCCTTGGTTCCTTTTTAGAATTTACACTGTCTTGATGACCATATTTTGGGTTTTTTTTAACCAGGCGTACGCCACGGCTTACGCCATACGTGTGGACAGGCTCTATATGACTTCTGAGATTTTTGAAAATAATTATTAAATTAAAAATATTTATAATTAAAACGATTCATTCATTTCATTCATTCATTTATTTATCAAAATCACATAAAACAAGTAAAAAAACAAGAATTAAAAACAACATAATCAATGATAAAAATATTCTAAAACATCTAAAACCGTATAAAAACAAAGTTTAAAATATTTTTTAAATTTTAAAAACCATTAGAAAATCTTAAAAGAGATAAAAAGGGAAAGGGAAAAGGTGATTTCGATCAGGATCGTCCAAGAAAATTGGAGTCCTTGAGGTAAAAAAAAAAAGTTTTAAAAGAAGTTAAAAATAAGTTTAGATGCTATGCCGTTTCGATGCGATATTGTTTTTAACTAATTGTCTAAATACATTTACACTCTCAGAACTTTTTATCGTGTTTGGTAATTTGTTCCATTCTTTAATTGCTGAAGCATAAAATGTGCCATTATTCTATAACATTACAAGCGATTGGTGGAACAAAATTAAAATAATTGTGTCGGGTACCATGTGCATGTTGGTTCCCAGCCTTTATAAAATTATTACTAAGATATGATGCTACATTTCTATACTGCATTTTGTGCAGTGTTTAATTTTATTTGAGTCACCCAATTCTAATGATCGTCGCTATGTAAACAAACAATATAGATGGCGACATTTACAATTTTATTTTATAACTCCCGGAGTTTCTCGACGTTTTGAATGGTCATAACCCCCGGGGTTTCTCTGGGGATTTTGGTGTAGAAGGGGTATACAATTGCAACATAGAAAATATTATATAACAAAATCTGTACAAATGACATCAAAGGTTAAATTTAAAATAGGAAAAAACCCTTTGATAAGGATATGTATATTATTATAAGAAAATACGTCAAAAAAGAAATAATGAAACAAAGCATTGCTTCATCAATCATTGGTCATAGACAGTTCGGTTGTTCAATAATCGTGTGAAGTATGGTAGTGGACTGGAGAGAAATCGGTTAGTTTTACAAGCATGTTCATTAAAATATTTATTATGTCTGAGGGAAATATGGGAATCTGGGTTGCTCCTAGAAAACTAGTGTCTAAAATAGTCAGATTTAACAGCAAAGTCTTTGTATAATTTAATTGTTTTTAAAGCAAGAGAGTTGCACTGTTTGATACACAATGGGGCTTGCAATAAGACAGGAGAATGCAAAGTTTATCAATCTTGGATAAGGATTCTATTAAGCCAGTGAAAGTATTGGGATTAAAATGACAGCCGGTCAACGATAGGCTGAGTGTAGAAGCTGAATGTATTGGATTACAGGTTCCAGAGCATTTGACAAAATGAACATGCTTTAGTTAGATGAATGCGGTATTTGACTTAGGAATAAGCTCACCCGTGAGAATAAGACCTAAAATGTTGTTGAGAATTAGGTTTTGGGGACTAAAAATAAATTGGGATACGCCCATAAGGAGCCTGAAAGACATGACTGGTTGGTACTGTTCCAAGAACTGCAATTATGTAAGAACCTACACATTCCTAGGTGCGTTAAACCCACTGGAGCGATTGACGATATCGATCCAGTATTGATAATGGTTTTCAGACGCATCAGAGAAGGCTATGTGTGCGGCAGTTTATGTCCGATACCAAATGCAAGAAGACCGACATAATATGTCCAGATTGATAGCGGCCAATAGCAGTGATTGAGCACAGAGTTTGGCAAGAAGGCCCGATTTCTATAAATTACCTGTGGAAGAATAGATAATTTTCACAAAAGTGTAGCTCGCAAGAGATTCATGAAAGAGTTAAAGTTGTGATGGCTGCAGATGTAGAGGAAGTTCAGAAGTGTTGTATCAAAGCGGAAAGGTTTAACAGTTTAGTGAGATTACTACGAGTAACAGCGATGGTCATGAGAGTTCTCAAGAACAAGAACTTCAAATCAGCTGCATTAGATCTGACGCCAAATGAGACTAGTGGTGCTGAAACAAAGTACAAAGTACAAAGACCACTAATTATGGAGGAGAAACCAAACGACTTCATTAAGAACTATGGCAGTCCAAGGTTTCGACAAGACGTAGTAGTAGTGGGCGACAGGATTAAGGAGCATGTGTTTAGCTACAACCACGAAGAGGTCCCACTATTGACTTATGACCATGCATTCACCAAGCTGGTTGTTCAAACAGTACACAATAGAGGACACAATGGAGTCAACACTACTATGTCACAGATCAGAAGCAAGTATTGGTTGGTGCGGCTTTGGAAACTGGTGAGCCATAAAAGGCATAATTGTGCCAGATGCAAGAGATATGAGGATCGGACAGCCAATCAACAAATTGCACCTTTGCCAATTCAACGTTTAAAGCCATCACCCTCGTGGCATTTTATAGATACTGATTTATTTGGACCGTTCGTGACGAGAGAGGAAGTCCAGAAACGTACTAGAGGGAAGGCTTATGGTATTATATTTACATGTTTAGTAACTAGAGCGTTACATGTTGAACTATCAATTGATACAGCTCCGATTCCTCCCTGAAAGCATTTCGAAGATTTGCTTCTATTAGAGGATACCATAGAGAAAAATGTAGTGACTGTGGTACACAATTAGTTGCAACAAAAGAGAGTTTACAGAACTTCGGAATTAAACATGGAGTTAAGTGGAAGTTTTCAACACCAGATTCGCGGTGGCAAAATGGTGTCACAGAAAGCTTGATAAAAGACGTGAAAAAACATTATACCATGTGGTGGGCGAACAGATTTATGTTATTCGAAGTTGCTAACGTAATGAACGGCAGACCGATAGGTAGACATCCGACCAACCCTGAAGACGGGGGTTATATATGTCCCAACGATTTGTTGCAAGGTCGTGCTTTATCGGATGTACCCAGTGGTCCGTGGTGTGATCACAAGGGGCATGCGAAACGCCACAAGTTTATCCAAGGTTTAATTGAAGTGGATAACAGATGATTTCCCAACGATGGTCATCCGTAAGAAGAGGCATACAAAGGTTCGAAATCTACAAGTCGGTGACGTTACGGTAAAACAAGAGGAAGGAGTTAAACGAGGACGATGGAAGACTGGTAGAGTGTCCAAAGTTTTCCCTGTTGAACTAAAGACAGTCACTGAAACGGGAGTCATGGGTTACATCAAGAGAGGCGTTTATAGATTAGTATTACTAGTCTCAGCAGATTATGAATTGGAGGTTTAATAATATTACCGTTTTAGACTTTATTGTTTATAAAAGCAAGAGTTTTAGAGATTTGATATTGAAATGTGTTAGGTTTTTATTGCTTTGGGTGGGGGAGTGTTTCGTTGAGCGAAATTGTTAGTGTACACTCAGTTTTATGTTTGAGGTGAGTCGACGAAAAGAGGGGTAGGATAATTGAAAGAGAACACAGTTATATGTAATCATCAAAGATAAGATTGTTTGTTTAAGATGCCAGAGCGTAAGTTCTGAACTTGTTATAGTTTTCACTCATTTAGATATGCTGTAATTATTACACTTCAGTGAATATGCTTCACTCACGTGGGCCTTTTGTGTAATGGCATCGTGTTTGCCGTCGTGATATGGTACTAGGATTAGGAGGCGGATCATACATTCGATGAATCTAGTAATTATACCACAGGTTTAGAGTTTATTTTTTATGAAACACATGGTTTAAGTTAAGGTGGTGGCACCAAACCAACATAACACATTTTTACTATAATAAACGCAATTGGAGGCTAACAATTACTTTTACTTTGTTGTTGGGTTTAAAACAAGTGCGTAAAAGCCCCTCTGGATGTTCCTTCCCACGTTCTCCTATATGGATTGAACTTCAATGGAAGGTTTGTTCAGTAACTCTCAATCTCTGATTTAAATTCATTAATAGCTGGTGCCATAACTGCTTTCTCTGGTAAGTCGTTCCTGCTCTGATAGAAAAGAAACTGCTGCAACTTTGACTTCTGTAGTGAGTCGTCTTGAGATAGCGTCGGGCGTAGTTTTTAGGTCATCGCGAGAACTTTAAACATGTTTAATTTTCTTCCGACGAGACAACTTGTTGGGCCTCTTCGTACAACGCTGTCTGAGATGGCATTTAAACCTAACACTTTTGCATACAGAAGTCAAGGTAAGTTGAGTGAATATATCACCATCTTTTTCATACATTGGACACCAAACTTTTTACCATATTCCTACGTTGGTCGAACTATTGACTTGTATAAGCTTAACATTCCTTTCATGATATTTAATGACGTAAACGATCTCTTAACTATCCTGAGTTTTGAGTTTGATCTTTTAGCTGCATCAGTAATATTAGTTCAAAAAGTTACATGACGGTGGTTAGATTGGCGGTTTACATCTGGAGTGATGTTTTTAATTTGAACTATCCCCCACTGATAAGAAAGTGGTTATTTTCAACAAGCTCGTGTAACACAAAGAAAATCCCAAAAAATTATGAAACATAGGGGAAACTATAGATCGATGATTATTGGAATGTATGATCAATAGAAATTTCTTGCCCGCACCCGGCCTTTAAGTATATACAGTTGAAGTGTAGCATTCTGTAATTATTAGGTTATATGCATGATATGCATATAACCTCTTGATTCTGTCAAAATCTTTATTTATTTATTTATTTATTTATTTATTTATTTATTTATTCTTTCCTTAGCACTATTTGTCCGTGAATTATCTTGGCATCAGTTTCATCTATCTAAGTCAATTTTTCACAGTATATTCCTTATGGCCAGGAATCGATGTGGTTATGTTTTCACGATGCGCAATCAAAAATTACGCGGTCTACGCGCGATTTAACGAAATCACGTTTGTAATCATATCTTCACCAACATGAATCACTTTTAAACAAAATTTGGTAATCATAAATTTCAGGTCATATTTCATCATATGGCAATACAATTACGTGCGTAGCGCATATAACGCATGCGTACGCGCGCTTAAAATGTTGAAAATTGTCAGAATTTATTTTCGATGAAATTAGAGTACGTTTCAGGCAATTTTAAGCGTTTAAAAAATTGCCATGAGTGCGCAGATTTTTGCACGCGCACTGCGCGTCAAACATTAATGCGCACTGTTTGTGTCCGATTA
Organism: Antedon mediterranea; assembly: GCF_964355755.1. Taxonomy (NCBI): domain Eukaryota; kingdom Metazoa; phylum Echinodermata; class Crinoidea; order Comatulida; family Antedonidae; genus Antedon; species Antedon mediterranea. The sequence continues at coordinate 15,483,834 of NC_092675.1, forward strand.
CTGTTGTATAACCTTTCTTTAATAATATCATCATATTTTATTCACTTTTCAACGCGAAACAGCGTTATACGAGCACGTCAAAAGTGACGGGCTACGCACGTGTAAGTTAACAAAATGGTGAAAATATGCTAAATTTTAAAATTAATATATATCGTTAGAATGCTCGGGAACACCTATTTTTTATTTAATTTTCTTGAAGTGTATGTATCATATGTATGATTTATTATGAAATTAGAAGAACAAAAGTTGATTAAGTCATCATTAATGGCATATTAAATTTAACAAAATTAATTTCGACAATCAAACAAATTATAACATTTTCTTAGGCCAAAATAACAAACTTAACGTTAACTTTCTTCCTTAAGAAGTTCATATATTAAAGTTAAAAGTATATAGTTTGACAGTGCATCATTTTTTTAAATTTTTAAAGATGTCATCATAGTAAAACATTATAATTCATTGCGGTATGTAATAATCTATCTGCACCAAAGTGGTTACTGCATAGTAAATACACGGAGGAATTTTTCTCCAACTTTTAGTCAGTTGTGTATGGCTCGATGGTCTGTGCTCGTGTCAATGGCATTCAAGGTACCGAGTTCGAGTCTCACCTTGTTGGGAAACGAAATAAGATTTTTTTTTTATTATCCGTATTGTTCAAATTTATTTCTTAGTGTATAGATTATACACATGATTTATAATGAAATCTAGATAAAAAGTTACTTTATGTCTTTATTATTATGTAACAACAAATGCGGTTTATGACATTATACGCAGAGGGATCTTTGATCGGATAGTGATACCGGCTATGGTGTTCGCGTTAGCAAGGTCCTATCATATATTACAAATAATTAAAGATTCTGAGAAAATCAATCAATCAATATATCTTTTAAAAATCAATTATCTTTATTTAAATCAATGCATATAACCTATAATTCGTCATAGTGACGAATTAAATCTAGTTGTTATATTATTTGGCTTTAACAATGACTACATTCAGACATGGTATGGTGTAGTTGAAATATAGCAACTATAGCAGCTATAGCTGAGGTTTCAGGCAAGTGACCAATGTGTCACAGTAGGATAGTGATATAACAGCTATCCCAAGGCTATTTGCAGCCTGTTTTTTCTAGATGGTGTGAAGCAATTGCACAGGTATTTGTTTGCTGTTTATAATACAAAAGCTATCCCAAGGCTATTTTCAGCCTGGCTATATCAATTATAGTAACTGCAAGCTATTTCCATGCTATTTATGCTGTATAAAGTATAGCACTTACACAGCTATTTAATTGCTATTAATTGCTATTATTGCTGTATCATATATAGCAATTACACAGCTATTTGTTTGCTATTATTTGCTATTATTGCTGTATATCAGGTATAGCAATTATACAGCTATTTGTTTGCTATTATTTGCTATTATTGCTGTATCAGGTATAGCAATTATACAGCTATTTGTTTGCTATTAATTGCTGTATCATATATAGCAATTACACAGCTATTTGTTTGCTATTAATTGGTATTATTGCTGTATCAGGTATAGCAACTATAGCTGAGGTTTCAGGCTAGTGACCAATGTGTCACAGTAGGATAGTGATAGAACAGCTATCCCAAGGCTATTTTCAGCCCGTTTTGTATATTATTGCTGTATCAGGTATAGCAATTACACAGCTATTTGTTTGCTATTATTTGCTATTATTGCTGTATGAGGTATAGCAATTATACAGCTATTTGTTTGCTATTATTTGCTATTATTGCTATATCAGGTATAGCAATTACACAGCTTTTGTTTGCTATTAATTGCTATTATTGCTGTATCAGGTATAGCAATTATACAGCTATTTGTTTTCTGTTATTTGCTATTATTGCTGTATCAGGTAGAGCAATTATACAGCTATTTGTTTGCTATTATTTGCTATTATTGCTGTATCAGGTATGGCAATTACACAGCTATTTGTTTTCTATTATTTGCTATTATTGCAGTATCAGGTATAGCAATTATACAGCTATTTGTTTGCTATTATTTGCTATTATTGCTGTATCAGGTATAGCAATTACACAGCTATTTGTTTGCTATTAATTGCTATTATTGCTGTATCAGGTATAGCAATTACACAGCTATTTGTTTGCTATTATTTGCTATTATTGCAGTATCAGGTATAGCAATTATACAGCTATTTGTTTGCTATTATTTGCTATTATTGCTGTATCAGGTATAGCAATTACACAGCTATTTGTTTGCTATTAATTGCTATTATTGCTGTATCAGGTATAGCAATTATACAGCTATTTGTTTGCTATTATTTGCTATTATTGCTGTATCAAGTATAGCAATTATACAGCTATTTGTTTTCTGTTATTTGCTATTATTGCTGTATCAGGTAGAGCAATTATACAGCTATTTGTTTGCTATTATTTGCTATTATTGCTGTATCAGGTATAGCAATTACACAGCTATTTGTTTGCTATTATTTGCTATTATTGCAGTATCAGGTATAGCAATTATACAGCTATTTGTTTGCTATTATTTGCTATTATTGCTGTATCAAGTATAGCATTTACACAGCTATTTGTTTGCTATTTATTGCTATGACCAATCCTGCGCCTTAGTGCGACTTTTATATAAATCTTGATCCAAACAGCTTCCTTAAAATCATCCATGTTCTCTACTAAAGACCCTGATAGACCATTCTCCAAAAAATAAAGCAACACCTCTACCTCTCCTAATTGTTTTTGGTATGAATAGTTAATACCCTCAATTTGAAATTCAGCAATATTTAATCCGTCCAGCTTTCTCTTCTGTTAAAGCTATAACTGCGTTTACAGCTCAATATTCTTGACTGTAACTCACCTGTTTCATTCATTAAAGAATCAAAATTTGTATACATAAATGAATACATTTCTGCTTCTTCAGTTCTTCTAGTGCAATAACATTTCAGGGTGTGTGAAACTGCTGCTCTTTAGTTGAGGCGAAAATTAGGTTTAACAATACTACAATTTCTGATTGTTAACCGTTCCTCTCCAGCTTCAAATTTCGGCTCATCCTAAGAGACATATAATCTTCACGTTCTTGTTTAGTTCTATCCTTCGCAGTTTTAGCTCGTTTCTGCGCACACTAATTATTAGGTCGTCACAAACTTCTGAATTTGTCATAACAAGCATTAGTGGTCGAGCAACACTAGGATCTCTAAATTAACACTTGTAATCTTTAAAAACAGTTTTAATCATAGTATCGCCATGTTCTCTTCTCTGATCAGAAACGTTACTTGTTGATTCCGTCACCCCAAATATTATTATATTGATCTTTCTGACATGTACAGTGATGCCAGTACCTACACAGTTCATATTCTAGATCTTTATCAGCGTCCAGTACATCCTTAGAAAAGCTTCCACACAAAGTGTTATTTTTAACTGTTTTTACTACCTTTCCCATTGTTTTTTTTTATTACTCACGCTAGCTCTTCTAGGTGCTTGAGCCATCATAGTCTAAAGGATATCAACCTGGTTGTTCACCATTTACACTGCTGGCCAAGTCTGGACCTAAGAAACATCTGCTCAATTTTTCAGTTGTAGTAAATATTTTAAACTTGCCAATTCGTATAAGATTAAAACAAAGTACAACTAAAAATAGAAAAATAATTTAATCTATAACATCGGCTTAGGAGAGACACACATCCACCATATTAAAGTACCCAAAACAAAAATTACAATTTAGTTACATATGGAACTAAACTATCTGTATCTCCCAATGACTCTGGTGTAAAAGCATATAAAACAAAAAATATATAATAAATGTAATAATATGGAGATGTTCGTCGAAGACACCGAAACGTTAACAACATTATACATATTAAAATAGACCCTTCATTGGTCAAAAAATCGCAGGGTGAGTTGACTGGAATAATGTTTTTAATCCTTCAGAATCTCAGGAAAAATGTACAGAATTCTATAATACACTTCATCTCTCAATTGATACTTTCTTTCCAAAACAAACTGTGAAACGTTAACCCACTTATATTGGTGTCTGCCTTGACAAATATCGTATAAAAAGAGACAAGAAGCGTTCGCTAACAACAAGTTTGGCTTATGGAGGTTCTATCGTAATAAGATTAATACAACCACCATAAGAGTAGATAGAAAAAACTACTTCTCTAAAAATGTTAGCCATCTCAAAAACACATCGTCAGCAAATTGGCATAATGTATCGGGGCAAAGTAAGCCAAGTGTTGGAAAACTCTGAAATAGTGGACCCTAAACGTGTTGCTGACCATGTAAGCCTCCATTTAACAAGTGTGAATGATTCGCTTGAAACATTAAATAGGAGAATGTTGCCAGTTTTTTTCCCATCCACGACAGGTTGAACCATGGGAGGTTCTTGCGCAATTCTACAAAGTTCTTGTGACCCTGATCAGATATCTGCCAAGTTCATTAAGACATTTGCCTATGAACTGTCAATACCACTTGTAATCAATTGTTCATATCAAGAATCGAGACTGGAGACCGGAGAATCTGGAGACTAGACCCGACCCCCGGGCTGACAAACTTTTTTAGAATGTCTTTGATAGTATTAACAACATTAAGGTTCAATCCTGGGTGAAATAGGGTGATATCATATTTTACGGGCTCCCAGACTATAAGTGTTTGGTAATTATGATAGGCTATACTACTAACATACCTAACCGGTTCACTGTCAATGCCACGAATGCGGATGCGTTCAGTCTGTGGAACTATGTGCCAGTCAAATGTCAGGTCCCATGAAAATCCACCAACATGCATAGCTTTTGTATTCTTGTTCAAAGCGAATGTTTCATCGTCGATTACATTGATAACAGGACATGGAACATATGAGCTGGAAAAAAGAAACTTAATTGCAATGAAAATACCCTAAAGGACATATTACATTATTCGAAAGAAAACAACTTTAGCACTCTAAAAAATGATATATATTTGCAGTATTTTACATCCAGAAAAAGTGACAAAAAAGGCGGAAAGATTAATCTTTAAAATTCATTTTTGAAAATTAGAAAGAAAAAATAAAAATAATAAAAACATGTGCGGTTATTAATTCTAGTTCAGTAGCTAATGCTTACATAACCCACTGAGAGGTGGTCGTTACGGGAGGTGGTCGATTATGAGAAGCGGTCCCTTTATTACAGAGATGGTGGTCGTTCAATAGAGGGTGATTGCTTACGATGTGTGATCGTTTTAGGGAGGTAATCGCTTTCGAGATGGCCGCGTTTTGAATTCGGTGGATGGTGGATAAATTGAGAGCTAAGTAAAGAGATGGGTTTGCACATGATTTAAACATAGGTTTGTAAAATATATATTTTCTACATTAGCGGGCGATAGTAACTGCATTAGCTGGGAGGATATTTTCGTTACTACATTAGCTGTTGACCGTTTTACATTAGCTGGTGTTGATTTTGTATTTACTACATAAGCTGTTGGTTTTTAGTCGCGTGGAAGCGACTCTATAGTTCACTATGTCGGTCGGTTGGTCGGTCTGTCTGTCTGTCTGTCTGTCTGTCGGTCCGGTATCACTATGCGTTTTATCGCTTTATGACCTTATCTTGATATCAGTTTAATCTAGCTAAGTCAATTTTTCACAGAATATTCCTTATGGCCAGGAATCGATGTGGTTATGTTTTCACGGTGCGCAATAAAAAATTACGCGGTCTACGCACGATTTAACGAAATCACGTTTGTAATCATAATCACAACCATGAATCACAATTAAATAAAATTTGGTACTCATACATTTCAGGGCATAAATCATCATATGGCAATACAATTACGTGCGTAGCGCATGTAACGCATGCGTAGCGCATGTAACGCATGCGTACGCGCGCTTAAAATTTTCAAAATTTATTTTCGATGAAATAAGAGTACGTTTCAGGCAATTTCAAGCGTTTACAAAATTGCCATGAGTGCGCAGATTTTTGCGCGCGCACTGCGCGTTAAATGTTATTGCGCACTCTTTTTGCCCGATTTCTGTTTTCTTGACTTACTTTTCAACTCGAAATTACGTTATACGAGCACGTCAAAAGTGACTGGCTACGCACGTGTAAATTAAAAAAATATAAATGTTTTTAAACATTTCAACATTTTTAAACATGTTAAGTAATTTCGGTCAGTATAGTTCACTATGTCTGTCTGTCGGTCCGTCTGTCTGTCGGTCTGTCTGTCTGTTTGTCTGTCGGTCCGGTATCACCATGCATTGTAGCACGCGACTTAATGGCTGTTGGCCTTGTTCTATATTAGCTGGAGGTTTTACTACATTCAATTGCGGTTTGCTGCAGCACGTCGCTAAAAGTGAGGCATACATATATTGTATTTGCCTTGAGATATTGCCTGTTAAAGAATAGCACGGGCTAGGCTATACCATTTTGCTGTGGGTAATTGCCCTCAAATTTATAATAAATATTGAAAAACTGCAGGTATTTAAAAACGATTTTCTGATTGCTGCCCTCTATATATTTTATTCCATGGATTTTTAACTGTATTCAAAGATAGCGTCACTATCTTTTTGCTGTATTGTAGAAACCACTGCAAAGTGTTTTCGTTTTGTTTACAACCTCGTGTTTTCTGTCACATTTCTACTTCCATACAGTACGGTGTATTTTTGTACTATGATTAAGGCATAGAGATAATATCTCTATGATTAAGGTTTTATTTAAATTGCCATAGGCCTATATACAATTAATAAGAAATAACACAAGTTCAAAACATGGAGATATAAATTCAAAATGATCAAGGCAATTTTCCTTCGAGGGTATTAAAAAGAAAATAGAGCCTACACCCGACACGGGTCATACTATACTGGATACAAGCGTACTCGCATAGGCTATACATAGAGATATTATAGAAGTGAATTTTATATAAATATTATTTTGAATTGATTTGCATCTCTAAATAAGAATGTCGGTTTTAATTCAATGTAAGTTTCATCTTACTCGATAACAGATTCATCTTTTTAACATGCTCCTTACAGTTCTGTTTATGTTCAATTTTGGATTTGTTATATATGCGATTTCTGGTATTGTTAGGGCGAATTTTTTTTATTGTACTTAAGTATTTAATTGTTGAAATAACAACCATTTTAACGATGACCACCATACTTACCAACCTGAGAGATTTAAAATGCGGGACTATTTTTGTAGGGGGTGGGGCGTGATCGAAAGTATTTTCAGTCGACGAAACAAATTTAGTTTACTAGCACTACAGGATGGCCGAAAATATTACCCTCGCACGTAAAATTCATGATGAATGGCACCTAGTCATGTATTCTAGTACGGTAAACGATGCAAATAATATTAGATTGTATGATACTCTTTTTTTTTGTTAATCTGTAATTCAACGTTTTTCATGCTAATTCTTGAATTTATTTTATTAAAAAACTGATCCACCAACCAATGGCATAAAAATTGGGTTTACTTTTTATAAACACACACAAAATAATGTAATGTGCAATCACGATCGTGACTAACGCATGGTCACGGCGAGCGACGACGGAAAAATTAATTGTAATTTTCTGATACTACTAATACTAGTATTATTTTATTGATGTTTCGTGTTATACTTTTAAAATATTGAATGCATTTTCCTGTCAAATTATGATCAAAAATGATAACGCATCGCATAGGCCTCCTACTTCTGATAAATGCGTGACAAATAATATTGGGGTCATAATACGCATGTGTTCAAAACGCGTGTTTCATTAAAAATCACTTGAAATGCGGGACCGTCCCGAACGATGCGAGACGGCTGGTAACTATGGACCACATAATAATTTTAAGTAGCCCTACCATTTGTTTGTGGGAATTAATGGTATCGAAAGTTACAAAGCATTTGAATAATATGTAATGTCGTACCTTATAGCAGGGAGTTGTATTTATTATTTATTTTTGTTTTACAACTCCCTGCTTATAGCGCCAAACCAAAAATTTTGTGTTGAAAGATTTTTTGTTTGTTTAGAATGGATCGTTGACCGGAAAACAACTTAGCTTATCTTACACTTTGATAGCATGTGTTATTGGTGGTACAATTCAGAATAGGACAGGCGGTTTAGCGTTAAACCCGGCCGATGTAAAATAAAAATCGAAGAAAGTTACGGTAATTTTCCGTCGATTGTTTCTTTGGTAAGTTGCCGATGGTGGTCTAAATGTCGTCAAATTTAATAACAATTTTGTAATAGGCCTACATATATATATATTTTTGAATTGAATGCTGTTTACAGTTACTAAAGTTAAAAAGAGATGTGTTATTAAAGAGAAAACAAAGATTTGTCATTAATTATACATTTAAGTTTTCTCTATAGCCTTATCGCAGTTCAACTATTTTATACACTGTGGTATAATATACGTTACTTTAGGCTATTCGTAGACGTTTTGACGATAGTTAGAACCGGATAGGCTTGTGAATTTGTAAGAGTGTAAAACCTTTTTGGCATACACCAAGTAAATTTATAATAAATGTAATACAGTAGTAAATAAATATTTGTTATAATAATCCACGATTGAAAGGAAATTCTACATATTTTCATAGAGTTCTTAAGGCTCTACTAAAGTACTATGTCCTAATTTTGAGTAATTTGTTAACTATGATTTTCCACTTTATCTGTAAATTAATACTTTAACTTTTAACTTACTTGTCTATAGTCACACGGGAAAGAAGTGGTTCAAGCCACCCCGTTGTACACTCACAATGGGCATCTAAGAAGGTTAGTATAGCACCACTAGACTCAGCTACACCAGCCATTCTGGCTCTGATTAGACCTTCACGTCGGCCGGTTCGCAAAAGACGTACTGGAACGTCTTCTTTCAGATTATTAAGGTATTCATCCAATGGTGCCTTAAGATGACCTAAAATGTAAATATACAGTTGTTTTTGCGTGAAATGATAATATACAATAAATGCGTATGATTTGAATAGAAAAAAAAATGTTTGATTGCGTTTTCGTTGGGGTTGAATTAGTTTCTTTTAAATTGTTGTGTCAACCATTTACATTTAGACTTGCGGTTATAGTCTCTCTATGTATTCCGGAGTAAACGACACTAAAATGATGGGGGTTGGGTGCGACAGTCCGCAGTTGAATTATATAATAAACACGGTTGATTTGTCATTTTGGTTTGTTTTCGTAGTACACCATGACTGAATTATTATAAGTTGTGACTAATGTACAAATGAATTTATAATAATTATGATTGAATATGGTTGTAAAATTTTTATTTTTGCAACGGCACAAACTCGTTCTTCCACGAGGCCGTATAACATTGTCAAAACAAAGTTGAGCGCCACAATGTTAAACTTCTTTTAATTCTGTATTTGGGTAGGTAAAGGTTGTTTGTTGACTTTGTGTTGTGTTCATTCAGTATTATAATAATTTGGAGTTAGTTCATTCATTATTTTATACATAATAACATTTTCATTAAAAATAAGCTTATCTTTAGGACTAGACAATTTCAGTTCTTCAAATTCTTGTGTACTGAAATCATAATTTTAGTTGCACTGCTTTGTAATATGTGCACTTTGTTGCTTAAAGATACTTTAAGATACTTTAATGTTACATCTACACCATACAACATTGTAGTAGTCAAAGTGAGATGCAAGAATTGCTTTGAGTGTAAAAAAAACGTATTTGAATTAGGTAATTTGATTTCTTTATAGATAAAACAAGCCGGGAAGAACTTTAGATCAAACATATTCTGTCATGATAGAGTTTCATCAATTTCACACCAAGGTTACCATATATATCCAAGTCATATTATAGAATTATGATAACTTTTGGTGAGTTTCAATAATAATCATTAATTCAGTCTTATTAACATTTAGGCTTAATGTATTACTAATTTTCTTATATTTTCTAAGTCTGTGTAAATTTGTTGTGTAATATCATTTTATATTACATAGCCTATGTAAATACGTGAACGTGATTGGTTGAAACTGCATCACATGACTACCGCTTCGAGGATCGTATATATCATCGAGTACGATGATAGGGACTGAGTAATTTTTGCGTATTTATCGTGTCCCTGTCATTAAACATATAAAATCCAGCAAATTCTCGATTACGATGATATTGACTGTGTAATTTTCGTAAAGTACCGTAAAGATCTATCTATCTTTTGGGGCGATGGTAGCGGCTGTGTGGTAGTTTTGTGAAAAAAGGAGGGTGTAATAAATCCACTTAAAAAATAAAAAAGACACCACTTTTGGCGTTATGGTGAAGTAAAGTTTAGGTGTTTTTAACAATTTAAAAAAACTGAAAAACACCCATTGTTATTATGCATACACTAATTTTTTTTTTTATTAAATGAACAAAACAAAAATATCAGTCATCAAAATGCAACCAATATTTATATAAAAAACCTTAAAAAAGGAAACAATTTGTCAAAAACACCAATTTTTCCGTTGCCATGGAAATATATGTGAAATAAAAAATACTTCATATGTGATATCTCTCAACACATAATATAAACATGTGCAAAATTTGAAATAAATCCATTTTTTAGTCTGCCACTAATTTTGATATTATTTATATACAGACAATGGCCAAATAAATTTTTTTTTTTTTTATTACGATAAGAAATGTAGCTTTCAATCAATCAAAATAACAAGGTAACTTTCACAGGAATTACGTATCTCAAAAATTTTTGTCTATATAATTTCTTAAAGCTTAAGTATAGAATTTAAAACTGACACCTTTGCCACCTGCTAAATTTATATGCCAATTATTTCTGTAAATTAAAACGTGAAACTATAGCATAATATAATCTATATTTTTAAAACTATTGGTTAGGGGGGTTGTTTTTTTAATAACATATATAGCAGTAGTAGTAGTAGCAGAAACAGCCGCTGCGGCAGCAGTAGAATCTTGTGAATAAGCAGAATTAACTTGTTTAGTTTGTCTATCTGACCCAAGAGTGTAAATTAGCATGGTCTTCCGAAACTAAGCTGCCAATAATTACTACGTCAGCATTAAATAAATAACATCTAAAAATATATTATAAAAATATTATATTTATATAATACTTACTTCGATCACTCCCGTCATCAACTAAAATAATTTCCGCAAGAAGATTATGTGGAGATCGGTTTAAGACACTATGTAATGTTCGTAACAATGTTGAACGCGCTTCGTTGTAAAAAACAATTATTATACTAGTGTTCAACAAGTTTTCGTCATACCTTTTTCTTTCACATCTGGAATATATATATATATTATTATGATTAGATGAATAAGTATAAACTTTTACTTTTTTAATAATTAACAAAAAGTAAAGTGTGATTAATTAATTTGTTCATAATTTGTGCACACAATATTCAGGTCTTAGTCAGAGAAGGTTGTGGTAGACCGAGCATCGATAATCATTGTAATTAAAACTAAACTACTTAAACTTGTTAAATATTGTTTATCTATACGTATACTTTGTTTTAAATAGTACTAGTTTGTCGTAATGTAATAAAAAGTATATTACCCCTTTGCTCTTATATCTGGTAAAGAGCGATCTAGAGAAATTCGCTCGCTTACATACAGGTTAAACTCATGTAAATGGAACATTTTGTTTCTTCCTTCTTTGTCTTTCTGCCGTGATAGAATAACCGGTTCTCCCATTTCACCTTCATTGATTCCAATTAGACGATAACTTGGTTTATTAATATTATTTTTACGGTCATGTAGAGGAGGTGCTTTGATAATGTTGTTGTGAAATTTATTTTCTAAAGCAGGATCTATAATAGATAAAAAATATGTATTGAAATTATTATAATTTTGGATTACCACAGACAAGAAAAGTCGACAATTCGACAATGCAAAACTCTATCATATCGTCACTACAGGCGAGAAGAGTCGACATTCGCACCATTTCAACACCTTCCAAGCACCTACCAACCAATAGAAAGTAAATAGGTCAAAGTGTCAATTTAAAGTATAAGCCAATTACATTACTGTATTTCTACATAGAAAACATTCTAAATATGTGGATGATTAGACCATATGTGACTGATCTCCCTCCATACATTCAGGACTCCACGGACTTTATCCGCAAAATTAACCAAATTCAAAATTTACCTAATAATTCTGTTCTGGCTACATTAGATGTTTCATCATTGTATACTAATATCCCTCACGAAGAAGGAGCCGACGCATGTATTTTAAATTACAAACAACCAGGCAAAACGCCTACTAAAGCTCATTTACGAGAACTGTTCACATGTTGATTTTAACCAACAACAATTTTATTTTTGGAAATGACCATTACCTTCAAATTCATTGCACAGCGATGGGCACAAAAATGGCGCCATCTTTTGCAAATTTATTTTGGGACAATTTGAGGCTAATTTTCTTTCCTCCAACCACTTGTTTGGTTTAGATACATTGACGACATCTTCATGATCTGGACCCATGGTGAATCTTTTCTTCCCAATATTAATTCAGCCCACCAACTATCAAATTTACAGCTACCAAATCCACTAGTAGCGTTGATTTTGACACTATAGTGACCATAGAAAATGGTACACTCAAAACTGGCCTATTCCGTAAACCAACGGATAAAAATATGTACCTGCTCCCTAGCAGTTGTCTTCCCCGACACTGTACTAAAAACATACCGTACAGTCAAGCATTACGTAAAAGACGTATCTGTTCTTCAGATTTAGATTTTCAGAATCGTACCGAAGAACTAACCGGAATAGAAATTACAAGAAGGAATACATCGAAACTGCTATAAAGAAAGCAAAAGATATTCCTCGATGTCAAACACTGACGTACAAACCATGCACGTCAAATTCGACCAGAGTGCCATTGGTCACAACCTATCACCATAGGTTGCCTCCATTACGGGATATTATTGAGAAACATATGCCCATTCTACAGTCCACAGAACGTCTCAGAACTGTTTTCCGGAACCACCCATTATTGCATTTCGTAGACCTCCCAACCTTCGTGATATATTAGTCAGATCCAAATTTAAGAGTAAAATTAACTCTCATGACAGCCAAAATTTGGGCAGTCACCTTTGCGGCAAATCCTGCAAAACTTGTTCATTGGTTGATTCTACTGGAAAATTTAAGAGTAACCAAACTGACCACATTTTTCGGATAAGACAATCAATTAATTGTCTAACCAAAAACGTCATATATTTCATATACTGTAATATTTGTGGCAAACAGTACGTCGGAGAAACAAAAAACACTCTCCGTATGAGAATGACACAACACAGATCAGCTATTAAAACATTGAAGCTTGATCAACCTATAGCCAAACATTTTAATTTAGCTGGTCAGAGTTATTGTAGGCCTAATAGACCACGATGTCAAATGGAGCGACAAAACTCACAAATAAAAACCACTGGGAATTACAACTTAAAACCACAAAACCTTTTGGACTTAACATTAGGAACGTACTCCCAGATCGGTAAAATTATCTATTATTGACTACCAAAATTTAAGTTTCAATATTAACCACCATTTAAGCTGTTTTTTAAAAGTTTTTTTTGCGGAAGTTTGAAAGACATTTTTAATTGCAGACCAAGTTTGTTTTATATTATGTTGATGTTTAGTAAAAAGCTGAAGAAAGTAATCAGATTTTGCAGAGCGAGTTATAGTTATGAGCAAATTACGATATCATTTAAACATCATTTTATTTTTTGACGTTGGGTTTAAAAAAAGTATTATAAATATCATTAAATAAAGACGATAAGTTATAAGCCGAATTCGGATCATTGTTGGTAATAACATGATCTCATGACGTTGAATAAAGTTATACAGTAATCTAAATGTGTTAATATTTTCAGGGCTGATTTCTAGAGGGTGGAAGTTCATGATTGTTATGTTGTTTATCGATTAAAGTGTAGACGATATTAAAAACAGGAAGGTGATCAGTAGCATCGCAGAAGAGATCTCCGCTTAGATTTTCATATCAAAATTTGTTTGTATAAATATGATCTAAGAGGGTTTCTGTTGTTTCGTTCATTCTGCTAGGTCTATGAATAAGGGGTAAAAATGAGTTGCTAAAAATAGAATTCATAACAATATTAACACGATTATCATATTGGTATTAAATCGATATTCAAATCTTCAAGCAGATTTCTTTTCATCGTTTAATTTGATTAATATATCAACCGATAACAATATTGGCTTGAGAAGAATGTTCTATTTCAATAAAGATAGAATCACAGATTCTGGCGTGCGGATATCATGTCGAATTTTAAATAAAAGATGTTCATGAACATAGATTCCAACACCGCCGCCACGCTTAAAGATGTATTGTCCCCCCAAAAAACATGACAAATATAGATTTAAAAAATCAAATTTTGAATGGGCAATTTCACAGTTTTAATAAATTATTCACTTTTGTAGAAAAAAAAATCATAAAAAATAATTATTTCAACCAAAAACCATTGTCTTACCAGACAATTTAGGTATATTTTGCTTTAAATTACATTTTTTTGGGGGAAATGCTTTTTGTTGTAAATTTGATTTTATGTATTCTCTATATATATTAGTTGCATAAAAAAAAAATTTTTTTTGTCTTGTGTGAGGTCATCTCACGTTTATTTAAATTCTCATTGGTGAATATATTTAATACATATAAGTACATTTGTGACAATTAAAAGTAAGTGTTTAAAGTAGTTAATATACAGGTATATTTACATAATAAGATGCTTGAATTCAGTATTAACCATATTTGTTTTCATTTAAAATTTTAGATACGATGTTAATTAAAATGTAAAAATGAAAAATGGCGGTAAAATACATGATTAAAATTTTCTTGTTAAACTATCTTATTTGTGATCTTATTTGTGTTCGAGTAGAGAGGCTATAAACTCAGGGGAGGAAAATGTAGTATCCTCCCTTTTCAATATTGATTTACTTTTTGGGAACTGACTATAAAAAGAAATGGAAGCCTTATTGTGAAATATTTTTGCATTTTATGATTGCAATCTAAAGTAATGTATACGATTTTATGATATATTGCGTGATTTTTGGTTATTTTATTGTTTTATTTGCACCGTTATTGCTTACTTATAACTATTGTTATTATGTAAGTGTTTTGTGATATTGTTTTTGTTTTGTTTTTTTACATTAGGAATTTATCTTACTATAATCGATATATCCAAGCACATTTCTAATGCCATAAAATAATCTGAAATTCCACGTGTCATCACATGTATTATATGTATTCATGATATTGATTTAATAAGTTGGTAAACAGATAGATTCAATGCTGTTAGCTGTTTCCAATAAAAGAAAACCAGTAAAGCGTTACATTATTGATTTTTTTAGTAGTAGTATTTTCAGTAGTATTTAAAAGAGAGTTAATTAAGGATTTAATTTAATATCATCTAAAATAAAAATGATAAACGTACGAGTCAGTAGAATAAAATACAAGAGTTGATATACATGACGAGCAAGTGGCAAAAGGGTGGTAATTATGATGAAACAAGAAAAATTACTAACCTACAAAGTCAAATAGGTTTGGTTTTGGGTCGTCGGGTTTAAAATCTTCGATAACTTGCTGGATCCTGTAAATTGTGTTTGTATCTGCGATGCTGACGTCTTTCTTGTTTTGCAAAACTGATTGTTTAGTTTCAGTTTTCTGTCTCATTTTTGCATAAGAAACATTTTCTGGGAATCTTTCATGTTCATGAGGTTTCTCATCTTTTAATTTACTTTCGTATTTAACTTCTTTTACCAAATCTCGATAATTATAATTCAGCTGGTTTGCATTTACAATATAGGCATCCTTTTTTAGGCCAACTTCCGCAGATTCTGATAGAAACCGCGCATGACTAATGTATAAAAACATTATATATCCAAAAACACAAAGTGCAATGATTATTTTTAAACGTCGTTTTCCGTATCGTATCCTTGTCATTTTCTCGTTCATTGAAATGATTCTTTAACAGATTCCCTATCATGAGTTTAACCAACACCCGGATACCAGCTTGGTTGTTTAATTCTAGTGGGATGATATGTATTTATGTTGGCTGATAGCAGCTGTTCATAAAATAACTTCATTTAATCAATAAAAGTACAATGGTACATATTTCGACGATATCAATATTAACATCTATTTGTCAGAACTTGAATTATACGGTATATTAACTATTATGATAAACCATCAATTTCAATTGTGCATACAAACATACACGTTTATACTAGTGGTTTAAGGGATCTTTATACCCACCTGGACGTTACATTAAATCCAAATTTCTTTAAAAGCAAAACATCTAAACTAATTGTAATTATTATAATTCTAGATGTAATATTTATTTGTACGAAGTTTGGTGGGGGAATGCCAAATAAATTTTGTAAAAACAAAGATCTTAAATTATTATTATTATTATTAGGAAGTGTAGACGTTGATTCTTGGAATGATAATGACTCGGGTAAAACGGTTTTAGAAGGACATTGTCCGTGTACGTTTTCGGTCGGTTACCATTATTGAAATGCTTGAAATTCGTAAAACTAAACCTACTCTGTTACTGTTTCACAGTGTCTTAGATGAATAATAACATTTTAAAGTATAGTGTTTATTATTTGGGAGAGCCCTTATAAGGCGGAGATGGGGAGGAGGAGTTCATTTGTTGGAGGTGCTTATTCAAGGGATATGTTTAATTTTTTAGTGTGAATAATATGGTAACATTTATAATCAAATAAAATCCTCTAATAGATATGAAAAGTAGTAAAAAAGAATAACAAATGATTGGTAAATTGTAGATAACAGTGCGATGAATTCTACTACAAATAGTATAATTGTGTTATTATTAACATAATACAATATTGTGTGTATAAATGTGGATGAGCGTTTATTAGATAGTTGGGTTGGGTAAAATAAAAAGAAAATAACAGTCAAAACAAAAACAAGTAAATAAATATTAAACCTAGAATAATTTGTATGAGGATCAAGAAAAATAGGTCTAGCCTACTAACAAACCAACATTCTGTGTAGGCCTAAACCTGTCTGTATTGAAGCATATGCATCCTAGGCTGGTTACTGGGCAGACCTACAGGGGGCCTAGCATCTCTAACTAACCTAGACTGGGGCCATCTACAAGTAGGCATAATACTCGCACATACAGAATCGTCAGCACAACCAAGGTACTGAATAGTTAAAGATGTATTGTCCCCCAAAAAATGAAAAATAAAGATGAAAAAAATCAAATTTTGAATAGACCGTTTTGTAGTTAACATAAAGTTATTCACTTCCACCGAAAAAAAATCCGAAAAAAATATTGATTTCGCTTATAAAAAAATCAAAATAAGTTTACCATTTTTTCGAACTCATCGGCTCAGAAATTAGGCCGGTAGAGCTAACTCATACATATGCATGATATGTTAATGAGCATCCACACAGCAGAGATCTGATCTAACAATGGACGATGCACGTTGTATGTACAACCACCACCAGAGATCGACGCGATTCGACTGTGGGTTTCCCTGGCCTGATCGTATAAATATGTAAAGCTGAGCTGTTAATTTGTCGGTAAGTAGGCCTAGACGGTTATTTTAAAAATAATAATATATATAACGCAATAATAACATGAAGGTAAATTAATTAACTTAACCTGGGATTTTTTCAGTTCAGGGCTAGGCCTAGAATAATTAATACATGCTGCTGCATATTACTAGAGTAGGCTAGTAGCAAGCAGACTGTGACAATCGGGTCCCTGCAGAAGATGCCCAGCTAGGCCCTATCTATACATTGTACTCTTCATAGACTGGCCTAGGCTATATGCCATCAATCTTAGCTACATTCCGAAAATACAGCCAGCTTGCTGTACCATATATATTTACAGTTGAAGCTTGTTTAACTAATTTTTATGATAAAAATAAAACAAACATTTTTCAGGGAAAATGGTTGCAATACAATACAAGCCTGAAATTGAGAACCTTCCAGCAGCACTGTACAAGTAGACAGAGGGGAAAAGTCAACTTAGCCATTTTACAACACAAACAAATGTTCTCTGTACTGTAGTAAGTCAAATATTTATTTTCTCTTTTTATAAGTTATAACATTATAAGTAATGTGTTTTAATTACCATAGAAAGGTAGTATACTTATTTGACTATGTCAAAGTAAGCAATTTCACTAGCCCAATTTCGCACTAAATATGCATGATCTATTTTTTCCAGATTTTCATACTTTGCTTTTACTTTTTTTAAAGACGTTGAGCTGATGAAGACTGGAACAGAGGTCACCCAAAGACAACAATGATAGACTCGGTATTGAAATATGATTGGATATTGCAGGAAAAATATTTCTGACTCTCCTGCTGCATTCGGCCAATATGTTCTTGTCCAGCTTGTAAAATATTGTATCATTTTTTTTGTATTATATGTACAGTATATTATTTTGTAAACATAACATTCAATAAATAAAAAAAAAACTACTACAACAGTACACAGGATAAATTCTTCAAATTTACTTACACTTCATAATTTTACTGTAAATATTACAGTGCAAAAGGAGTTAATAAAATATATATATACAGTATATCTGATTGAATTCCTGTATTGTTTTTTGTGTCAATTTGTCTACTAATTATTAATGTGTTGATTGTGGCAGTAATTACGACAGCTATAGTCTTCTAAGATCGCTCACATCCATTACAAAGTGTCATTTTAATAGTAAGAAACGTTTCAATAAATTGTGAATGTTGCCACTGTACGATACATTTTATGTTTCTCACTACTTGCTCTTATTGTTCAATCAATCAACCTAAAAAAAAAAAGAAATTTGTGTCAAAATATCTGCATAAAATGTTTATTTGCGGAATGTTAATTTGAACCTATTGCATTTGATACAGAAAATATTTTAAAAATATTGCATCAGTAAAACATCCAAAACAATATTTAGATTTTTTTTTTTTTTAATTTTCACTGCCGAATAGATAGTTGAAATCTTTAAAAATTAAACCAATTCATCATGATTAAAACAAAAATACATCCCTTCTGGTGGTGTTCTACTGTAGCCCTACTAGCTAGCAGTGTACTGCCTAGGCCTACTACACTCTCTACTTCTAGAGACAGAAGTAGGCAGCAGTTCGGCTACTCGAGACTGTCAGTGCTAGTAGTAGTAGTAGTTACTAGTAGGCCTAGTAGTAGACTAAGAAGACTAGTAGTACAGTAGCAGCAAATTCGGGCCTAGGCCTAGCTAGGCCTCTCCTGTTAGCGAAACAAAAACTCACCTAAATGAATAAGATTCAACATCAAAGTTGCCAACTGTAATTCTAACTTAGCATTCTGCTAGCTATAGTTTTCGTGTTTTCTTCAAGATTCGTCTCGCATCACTACTCGATCTCTCACGCATGCATTGCTATCGTTGTTTGTTGATTTGGAAAGCATCATCCATCCACACGATGTATCCATACAATATGAATATTTATGAGCTAACTCAGGTCAAGGGTTAAATTAAACCGGAACACATTTGTCTTCCAGACAAATAGCTTCCGGTTGGTTAATTTTTGCATTAAATTGCGATTTTCCCGTGTAAAAAATTATTTTTTTCAATCCAAATTGAGGTCAAAGTGAATAACTTTTATGTGCAATTAAAATGGCCTATTCAACAAAAATATTGAAACAAATTTTTTTTTCAGGGGGACAATACATCTTTAAGGGAACTTTTAAGGGACCTCTGAGGTCCCTTAAAGGTAAGGGGAAAATAGACCAAGTTAAGGGTTTCCCTTAACCTTAACCCCTTTGTGAATACCACCTAAGTGAAACCCTTAATATTTTCTTGATTTAAGGGAAATTCTTAGGATTTAAGGGAAATATCTCACTTAAGTGGGATTGGTGAATACGGCCGGCCAAAGGAATCGATGTGGTCTACGCACGATTTAACGAAATCACGTTTGTAATCATATCTTCACAAGCATGAATCACAAGTAGGCCTAAATAAAATTTGGTACTCATAAATTTCAGGTCATATTTCATCATATGGCAATACAATTACGTGCGTAACGCATATAACGCATGCGTACGCGCGCTTAAAATTGTCACAATTTATTTTCGAAGAAATTAGAGTACGTTTCAAGCAATTTTAGCGTTTAAAAAATTGCCATGTAATGAGTGCGCAGTTTTTTTTCCACGCGCACTGCGCGTTAAACCTTACTATATACACTCTTTTTCCCCGATTTCTTTAATAATATTATTAATAATCTCCATGTAGGGCTTTCTCTTTTCAGCCCTTGGTTTTCTGCTCTTCCCACCTCTTCTGATAATCTATAATTTTGTTTTATATCTAACACCTTCTCCTTTAAAAAAAATTGCAGCATCCACTTTAGTATTTTTACTCTACTGCAGAGCTCACTATGTCGGTCGGTTGGTCGGTCAGTTGGTTGGTCGGTCGGTAAACACTAACTCAAATTTGAGCACGCGACTGTATATGGCCTTGTTACGTTCCAATTTGGTAAATGAGTGGTCATGTGATAGGTGATGGCTGAGTTATGAACAATTAATGAGGCTGAACGTGTTAGAATACATGTGCAATGTGAAGTAACATCTGCTTTGTGTTCTTTTATCCTTGTGGATAAGGTTCTCGGTGTTTTTCCTATATAAACTTTTTTACCGTAGTTGCAATTTACTTGGTATATTAAACCAGATATGTCATCATTTTCACGCTGCTGCTCTAACCTGCTACGTCACACGAGATGACTCATTTATTAGATGAAATCATGCAGCAGTTATATTACTACACTTTGACATTTTTGCTAAAATTGAAACTCGACTATAATTTATAGGTACCAGCTGCATTTCTGGTATTTATGAGTCCCATGACAATACTGTATTTCGCTGTCAGATAATCATTGAATTATTATCAAGACAGTCCATGAAAGTTTTTGTTTGTAATATGACACTTCACACTTGAAGTATCTAAGGCTTGATGAAGTGATCCCCAGACTTGACCTTAGCAATAAAATAAACTAAATTGAGTCTGTTTCATACCAAAGCTATTCACTTCTGTAACAAAATTCACATTATAAAACGAGAAAAGAAACGTTTAATTATAACTCAAAAACCACATTGTCTGACAGACAATTGAAGTATTTTTTGCTTTTAATTACATTTTTTCAGGTAAAATAACTATTATGTGACAATAAAATGACACATTAAAAAACAAATTTGAAATAAAAAATATTTTTCAGAGGGACAATATATTTTTAAACTGTCAATAAGCGAGCAGCGTTTTTTGTAAGAAATATTTCTTGTTTATTTTGTCTTTAGGGTGAACTAAAATATTTCTTAATTTGTTTTGTGGTGTAAGTGTTGACATTGTAACTAGATAAGCAGCGTCTAATTCTTTCTGATATTCTTGGTATGTATGGTATACCTATGTTCCGTTTGTTTTTGTTGTTTCTTTCGTTTTTTGTTTGACATTTTGTTTTCCTTTCTCCGATATTTTTTGGATTATCTTGTCCATGGACCAATTGGGGTACTCGAACCCAACGAACGCGTGTTTAATATTTTATTTATTTATTTATTTATTTGGAATTACACCTTTAGATCGGTGGCACACTTAGCACAAAGGTGCATCCTTCACAATATAAAATATAACAATTAACAGAAAAGTAAAAAAAGGCAAAAGCAACTACCAACCCCTATCCTACCCCCCCCCCCCCCCAATTTACATCGATACATACAGTAGATCATTACTTTACACAATGAATACAAAACAAGATATAGTAAAAGTGTATAAAATAAAATATAATCTTTTTCGTTTATGTTAGTTTCTCTTCTTTTTTAGTGACAACTTTTTCACATCTGTCAACCAGATTGTTAACCAAACTTAACTTGTGTTCCAATGGATGGCAGGAGTGATAATTTAAGTATAGATTTGTGTGGGTTTTTCTGTAAACTGTCGTCGTTATATCTCCATTGTTCAATGTAATTATGATGTCTAAGAAGGGTATTGTATTGTTGGACATATGCTCAGTTGTAAATTTTATGTTACCTGTTTTATCAATTCTGTTTAAGTGTGAGTTAAGATTTTCCGCTGAATTATCAGGAATGAGAGCTAATATGTCGTCAACATACCTTTTCCGATATGTTAGTTTCATTCCGTCTGGTGCTGTTTTTTTCAGTGCTTATTTTTTTGTAATGAACATGTTTATGCGTTTTCAGTGTTTTATCTTGTGTAAGTCTCCTTTCTACTATTTCTATTGCTTCTTTATTAGGGATTTTAGTAAAAAGAGACACTACGTCAAACGAGACAAAATGTGTGATTCGCAGGAATGTCAAGAGTGATCAGTTCCTCGACTAGCTGTTTTGAATTATCGACGTGATTGCAACAGAGAGAGGATATCAGCTAATTTTTACCCAAGCTATAGTAGATGGTGTTTATGCAATCCTCAGTTCATTTCTGATCCTCCCATTTGGGTAAACCAGCGAAAGCTAGAGTAAAAACGTAAGTTTACGGTTTTATTCCCTTTGGATCATCCAAAAGAATCAAAATTAATTGAATACTATACAGAGATTAGATAAACCTTTTTACTACTGTCCAATAATAATTATCATTGTAGGACTACTCTCCACCAAAAAAACTTTATATTAGAATGTATTTAATACGTCACGTCTTAAAAAAGGAGAATTGGGTAATATGTCTCGGGAATCTTATATCTCACTCCAACAGCTCACTCTATTTATTTAGTGGAATGTGAATGGAAAAACGGGAAATACTTTAACTTTAGAATACTCTGAATTCTGGAAGACGACTTCGAACTTAAAGAATCGCCATGGATGATGTTTAATGGCTCATAAACTTCACACATGTGGATGTGGAGGCCAGACGGATTCAGAGAAGGTCAAACCGGCTCCTCCTCCCCATTGGCAGTGGGGGAAGCGGTGGATGGCGGCGGGTGAAGGGGGAAAATGAATGAATGTTAATAAGATACAGACGAATCCCAAAACCAGCCTATTTGCTACGCTCTTTTTTGGAAAGTGAAAGTACTAGAGGTAGTATCTTTCGTATACGCGAAATGGATTATCCTTAAATGGATTGAGGGCGTGAACAGCGGTTGGTTTTTTT
This sequence comes from Antedon mediterranea, assembly GCF_964355755.1. Lineage (NCBI taxonomy): Eukaryota > Metazoa > Echinodermata > Crinoidea > Comatulida > Antedonidae > Antedon > Antedon mediterranea. The sequence goes on from NC_092675.1 coordinate 15,506,859, forward strand.
AAATGTTCTTATACTGCTGATCTAAAAACATCGGAAAATCTCAGTTTTTAATCAACGGTTTTTTAATATAAATAGTACTGAAAAAAAACCCCCCAAAAAACTGCTGAACTTAAGTAAACGTACATCGAAGTTGAAATCTGTGTTGGAACTTGGTTTTTCAAATTGATCATCAGGTAGGCTCCTGTCACTGTATTGTAACGCTAAGCCGTTACGTTGGTCCCCCACGAAAACCGATCATATAGTGGGTTACTCCAATCGATTGATTGATCATTCTATTACTGTCCGATGTCGCCTACTTTAATATAATTTGATATTAAACTTTTTATAAAGAATCAACTTATAAACGATCTTGAAGATCTCAACCTCAGTTACAAGAAATATCAAAGTATTATATCTCTGTAGCTGCTTTTTATTACATTTAAACCGATTTTACCGAGACAATTGACACGTATTTTAGCGCCTTTTGTCAGATCAAAGGAATCGCCGCCCAGTGCAAGCTATTACGTAACACTGAAAGAACTGTCAAGATCTTTTGTTTTCTTTTGTTTTGGGCTTCACGCTTGATCGGTTAGCAATACAAAACAACTGCTTTATTGATACGATTATCATCGATGGCTGATAAGAAACAGAAAAAGAAAGACAAACCACGTAGCTGTAGAAATCACACCTGGTATCTATAATACAAGGGCTGAATGCCGAACTAAAACTAATGGTATACATGGGGCAAAAGAAATGGTGAGGATTGACATACCTGGTTCTGTCCCAACAGAACCACAAACTGCTCGTTCTCCGCCAACCTGATTGAGAATCTGTGATGAATTCCCTCCAATAAATGAGCAACATCTTGGAACATTAGATAAAGAGTCAAACGATATTATTGCCAACTATATGCAAGAAAACTGTGAGCTTAAGCTACAAATTGTAAGAACAGAAAATGAAAATCTCCGAACAGAAAACAAATCACTAAAATCTGAAGTTGAGTCTCTAAAACAAAGGCATCTAAAAATACACTGTCCCAAAAAAACTGACGACATTTCTAAAATCAGAGCTGAGATCGACAAATCTAATGAAAGATTGAAAAAATTGGAGAAGGAAAACAAAAATCTGAAACTAGACTTTGAGTCTTGGAAATTATGGGAAAAACGGACAATGAATAAAAAAGAACAAATACAGACATTACGTTAACAAGTTACCGAAACGGAGCGTAGCTTATCCATAGCTAAAGACGAAATATATGAACTGAAAAGAACGCAAATTGCCATCGACACCTCAGATTTTGAACCACAACGTAAGACGAGAAAACAAATAATGGAAAGTCACACAAGTTCTACGACAATGCAAACAAGGAAAGTTTCTTCTACCACCAACGATTCTATAACGCAAACTGAACAATTGATTGATAATCTATTTGAGGAGCTTACCAACAGGCAGCCATCTTCTACTCCTTCAAAACTGACCAAATCAAAATCATCTGCGTCTGCTGCATACCAGGATCAACTAAGCAAATATAGAAACAAACACAAACAGATACACTCTGATACAGCTTCTGACAGAAAAATCTTGATTATTTGTGATTCGATGATAAAACAATTTAAACCAAAACGACTTAGCAGGTCAACAAATCTGAACGTTATCTGTAAAACAATGAGAGGCGCGAAAATTGATGACATTGCACACAAGGTAGAAGTACTGTCCACTGAACATTTCGTGGACAGAATTATTCTACACGCGGGAACAAACAACTCCACAGATCACCCAGCCACTATTGCAGTAAAAATATCATCTCTCGGAGAATCTTTACAACCGAAAAGAGTAACGATCTCCTCGATAATTCATCGAAAACATGAATTTGTTACAGAATCTAAGCGTATAAACGATGCCAATGACAAGATAAGATCAGTTGCTAGAAAGAAAGATTGGGGTTTTATTGACAATAGTTGTATCATGTCAAAGCACCTGTCTTCGGATGGAATTCACCTAAACCAAATTGGAGTTGGGGCATTTGCCAAAAATGTTATAAATCACATGAATGGTAATTCGTACGACGAATCTCTGCCTGTACCTGTGCCTGACATATACAAGCCATAGTCGTCAATTTTTCAACGTGCAAATCTATATCGCCGACAAACGGAAGCAAATCGTTCATTAGAGAGCATCATCAATTTCAACCAATAAAACCCCACAAAGACCAAATTTATCGAGAATGGAGATACTACCTCGACACAGTACGCCGACTGCAAAAGGACACTTTTTCTAAATTAAAATTAGAGCAAGTATCTGCAAATGTTGAGATGAGCATTCAATCCAGAAAAAAGCATAGGTCCAGAGTAAAAGCACTATCACATCTTAATTATGGCGTTCTAAATGCACGTTCACTGCGTAATAAGTGTGATGAATTTGTGGATCTAGTTTGTAGCTATAATCTAGATGTAGTGGCGGTGTCTGAAACCTGGTTATGGCCAGATGATGATCTTGTGATTGGAGATATAACTCCACTAGGATATCGTTTTGTGCATGTCTCCAGGGTGGAAAAAACAGGGGGTGGTGTTGGAATTCTGTCTAAGTCTAGCTTAGTTGTAAACATGAAAACTGATGTACATACATATGCATCATTTGAGGCTATACATGTGCAGATTACGTCTAACTCGAAATCTCTTCGTTTAGTTAACATATATCGACCACCAACCTTGTCTGTTACAGAATTCCTCAATGATTTTGAAAAAATGTTGTTTGACTATATTCTCTTTTCGTCTGAAATTGTCTTTTGTGGAGATTTTAATATCCGTATGGATAATACTAAAAATGTGGCAGCAAATAGATTTAAAACAATGCTTAGATCGTTTGGTCTCCAGCAGCATATAAATGAACCCACACACTGTAGTGGGCACTGCCTTGACCTTATAATCACTAGAGATGATCTACTGCTCCCGGATGTTAAGATACACCCTGGCATGTCAGATCATTTTGCCATATTTTGCAAGTTTGATCTTAAACGGCCCACAACCCGTAAAACTGTAAGAAAAAGTCGCAACCTAAAACAAATTGATATTGAAAAATTCAAAAATGACATTCAAGCTTGTGTCTAATATAACCGATGTAAGTGTGATTCTTGAAGATAGTGTAGAAAACTATTCTCATCTCAGAGCTGTACTTGATTTACATGCACCAGTTCAGAAAAAAACAATTAGGCAAAAGGAAGCTAAACCGTGGTATACAGATGAAATTCGATCTGAAAGGAAATTACGTCGTCAACTTGAACGTAAGTGGATGAAATCAAAGCTTCTTAAGGATAGACAATACTGTGACCAAAGATGTATTGTAAATGGACTGTGAAAAGGCCAAGACGCGGTATTACTCTAGTCTGGTTAGTGACTGCACAGGTGATCAAAAGAAACTTTTCGATTTAGTAAATAAACTGTTACATCGTTCCAAGTCATCAGTCCTTCCTTCGTCTGTCTCAGATGAAGCTCTTGCTGAAAGATTTTCTGTATTTTTTATAAATAAAATTAAATCAATTCGTGATTCACTTGAAAATGAAAATACTGCAGAAGTTACAACTGCTTCTGATAAATGTATTAATATAAATAAATCTTATGATTTAACTAGGTCCATACAGTTTTCTCAGTTCGAACCTGCAAGTGAGGAGGAAATTTTAAATTTTAATAAATAAATTCTCCCTCAAAATCGTGTGCACTTGACCCGGTACCAACTTCACTGATAAAGAAATGTACTTCTGCATTTATTCCATTAATCACACATATTGTAAATAAGTCTCTTGAAAGTGGTTCTTTCCCAGAGTTTCTTAAAGTCACTCATGTTCGACCCACATTGAAAAAAATAGGTCTAGATCCCGAGATTCTGAAAAACTACAGACCTATCTCGAATCTTAGTTTTTTAGGAAAAATAATTGAGAAGGTTGTTTCTAAACGGATATTGTTGATGGAAAGCTAACTGCTCTAGTATTATTAGACTTAAAGATCATGGAACATGGTATTTGATGTTTATGTAAAATAGTAGTATTATAGTTGTTCTCCTTGATGGATATTAAACAGACAATAAATTAAAAGTTTTCATGACATAATTAAAGTGTTTTCTGCTATTTCGCGCAACTGCTCTCAGTTCACGACTATTCGGGTTTTTTCGGCATTTTCCGGTAACCTCTGATAGTGACGTCATAAGATGAAGAAACTTTTTCGCCCGCCTGAGCTGTACTGTACAAACTAGGATGTCAACACGTATTGCGTATGATTTTGACAGTTCTTCGTCAGAGGAATTAGAAGAGGAAACATTGATAGTGGAATGCGAAACTGAGGAGAATGAAGGAGAAACTATTTTGTTTAACAATCGAAATATTGAATGGAATGTCGATGAAATTAATTCGGCCGTACATGTACGAGCCCGATTGTAGTTCTGACGATTCTTCATCATCAGAAGATGGCGACCGTCACCTAGCTAGTAGGCCTAGGCCCTAGGCCCTAGGCCTACCTACAATTCAAGCAGAGAATATTCAACTTCAAACCCAGTTATTAAATTGGTTAGTAGTACTATCTCTATTAAAAATTAATGTATAACTTTATTGTATAATTATAATATATAATATAATTCCCTAGTAGATAACTACGATATTCTTCCGTCATGCCAGTGTGTGTATTGTGGCTTAGTTTAGGCCTAGCCTAGATAGAGGCTAGGCCCTACTGTACTTTACTCCAATTCATGCGGCTAGCCCTCTCACCGGTGACGGTCGGCTATCGTCTATAAGCCTACGGCCTAGATTGAATTTTTTTAACGAAATAAAGATTAGGCTAAATTGAATCGTAGAAAGCAAAAATGTACATTACGGTATTAGACTGACCATTTTATTTAACAAATTTGCACTTTGTTGTTTGAAATAGGCCTAGGGTAGGCCTAGATAGATAGACCCACCCCTAAGGCTAGCCAAGATGCAGATTTATTTTCCTATTTCACACACAATACATTAAATTAATCATTAATAATCACTAAAACTTTAAAAATATTTAAAGGGGGGTTCCGGGTTTAAAATGAATAGTAAAAAATGTAAAATATATTTGTTTGTCTCTTGAACGGTAAAAGTTTCAATTTATATAAGCGCCCAGTGAAGCAGAACGAAGGCTGTGAAATGAGGCCAGATTACAAGTGCAGCTACGGCAAAATCACACTGTGGTTACAGAATAGGAAATTCGTGAAATGGTCAATCTTCCGACGACTCGTTATCATTAACCATATCAATTACTTTTGTAAAATTATACTTATCTGATGTAATTTTAGTCGGTCTTCCCATTTATAAAGTCAATTTTCTATGAAAATCCATCAAAACAGTGAAAAATTAGATAAGTTTGCACTTTACGTTTGCCGATTTTTGCACTGACTTAGGGAAAGCCTTCAAAATCAATGAAGCGTAACGTATACATTCCTGCTGAGCGAGGAGAGCGAGACGACGATACACATGCTCTCTCTGCCCATGCCTGGCATCGTCACGTGATAAGCAGATACAGTATACAATACCAAACTGGTCGTGTCGAGTATACCCCGTCTATAATCACAACATGAACGATGTACAGTATTTGATTGAAGGTCGACTCAACCTACCGGAATGGTATAGATAGTATAGCTCGAATGAGAGAGTTGGAATATTTGCAAACATAAGTACAGTATTGCTAATTTTAACAAGTGTAGCCTATAGTAAAAGGCCTGGTAGTATCAATTCGCATAGGGTCTACTACACTAGCTAGCTCAATTTTTAACTGGGCCGGATCGGCTAGGCTAGGCCTCCTTCCTACTACCGGTCTACTTGCTTGATGCAGTATCCGCTTTTTTGGAGAGTAAACTAGGCCTACTTATTAGACGATCGGGACACCATACGTGCGGACGGCGATCGGACCTTGTTTTGCCTCAATATTTACAGCCGATTTTTGTAGAACGTTTTAGGTTTAGATTGTTTAGGAGTTTGGTTGATAGGATGGGTTTGGAATCCACTGAGTTTTGTTATTGATGGGCCAATCGTTTAGTAATAGGCTAGCTAGGCCCATGAATAATGGCCCCAATGTTTTAACGTAGCCATCGTGGCATGGAATCCCTAGTCAGAAATGGCTCTCACCCCGGCATGAATAAAATGATTTAGGCTAGGCCTAGCCTAGTACGTGAAGCCGATATACGATCTGTACTATTAATTCGAGGTATAAAAATAGTATAATTTATGACTCCGTAATCTGTACTAAATTTTGTATTAAATTATTGCAGTCAGCTTGTGCACAAGCTATATTTTTATGAGGGCAGAACAACTCCCCACCTGAACTATTATGCTGGGGCTTTCAACACAGTACTACTAGCCTAGGCCCTTTGTGTTGCTGATTTTAAAACCGAATTAATCACCTAGGCCTACTACTCTACTATACTAGAAAGAAGTACTACCTAAGGCCTACCTTTTATTTAGTTAATCGACACAACAACTTCAGTTTTACTAATTTTTTTATTGCGTTTAAAAACACGATAATAATGCATTCGTATAACTGACTGTAACTAACCATTCCAAAGTTTGGGTCCGTAATTGAAAATGTAAACCTAGGCCTAGGACCATGTATTGTTGGTCTGGTCAATTTCCCCACGACGTTCTTCGCGTTGGTCCGCCTCGCCTTCAGAATCGGTGAGATCGGGCTCTCATATAGGCCTAGGCCTACGGTTGAATTAATTGCATTCAATAACACTTTCTTGCGTATCCATAACGTCGTCTCCTTCATCTTCATCAATTTCGAATTCATAATGGATAGTTTCCTCTTCAAAATCAGACTCCGAACTGTCGAGATCGTACACAATACGTGTTGACATCTTGCCGATACAGTACAGTTTGTATACAATAGATGCGTCGCGACGACCAGGGCAGTGCAGTGTGTTCATCTTATGACGTCACGATTTATCGCCTTGGATTTCCTGCTTCCAAATTCGACTTCGGAGATATAAACTCCGATGTATGTAAATCATAAAAAATTCATAATTTACGCTTATAGAATTTATTTTATCAAAACGTACTAATAAAATCAACATATTCAGACCCAAATCAGCCAAAAAACGTTATACATCAAATACCATGTTCCATGATCTTTAAGTGCAGCATTTGATACGGTTGACCATTCCGTGTTGTTAAATAGACTCAGTACGTATATTGGTATTGAAGGAAAAGCACTTGATTGGTGTCGGTCATATTTGGAAAAAAGGCCTCAACACGTTATGTATTGGTGATATGCTATCTCAAAAGCTTCTTTTTTAAACTTTTCTGTTCTTGGGCCGCAATGGTTCACAATTTATTTACACCCAATACGGGATATCATTAGTAAATATGATCTGTGCTATCATGTTTACGCTGATGATACTCAGATTTATATTTCTTTTAAACCTACAATGACACACAGTGACATTTCTTTGGAATTGCTCCAACATTGTATCCATGAATTGCGTGTCAGGATGAAAAACAACTTTCTTAAATTAAATGATGAACAAACAGAATATATTCTCTTTGGATCAAAGCTGCAGTTGGAAAAACTGCCACCAAGTTTTATTTACATTGGTGAAACGCAAATAGACCCGGCTAGGCAGGTTAGAAATCTAGGGGTTGAAATTGATGCGGGTATGACTATGATTTCTCATATCTCAAAAACTATTTCTACGTCGTCTTTTCACTTACGAAACATCCGAAGGATTCGAAAGTTTATTAATGAGGCAGCAGCTAAACAACTTGTTCATGCTTTTGTCACTTCACGACTGGATATGGGAAACTCATTGCTATATGGGCTACCACAAAAACAACTCCACAGGCTTCAGCTGATTCAAAATACAGCGGCACGAGTTGTTAAAAAACTACCATTACTCTAGTAGCTAGATCAACTTTCGTATGCACTTTGAGGTCCAGAGAATTTGACTTCAGAAATTGGTTTAGGGTGGTCAAACAATCATATTTGGCTTGGTTACACATTTTGAAAATGTGGCAAAAGGTCAAAAGGTCAAGGTGAAAGGTCATAAGACCAAACATAAATATGTCCTTAAATCTCAGCAACCACTTGTCACAACGAGGTAATTTTGGTCTTAAATTAATCAGAAGGTATACATTTATATTCAGTCTAATGGGACATTTTAGTAAAAAATGACCGGAAATGCCATTTATGACCTTTGACCCACAACCCAGAGCATGTATGTATCTCCGTAACTACTGGTCGTAGACACTTGAATTTGGTTTTAAATTGTTCGAAATATATGTTTTGTTATTTGTTACACATTTTGAAAAATGTTACAAAAGGTCAAAGGATCAAGGTCAAGGGTTATTTGAACAAATAAAAAAGCTACTTTTATCTCGGCAACCACTGGTCGCAGCAAGTCAATTTTGGTCTCAAAATGTTCAGAAGGCATGCATTTATATTCCATCTAATGGGGCATTTTAGTCAAAAATGATAAGAAATGCCATTTCTGACCTTTGACCCACATACCAGGGCATCTTCATATCTCATAAAGTACAGGTCGTAGAAACTTAAATTTGGTATCAAATTGTTCGAAATATACATATTTACATTCATTGTAATAGAAAATGTGGTTAAAAGATGAACAGAAATACTCTTACTAATGTCTCAAACAAAAAACATATCTACACAACTTATCCTTAGACAGTAATGTTATGCAATAACTGATACTTTAAATTGTTTTAATTTCAAGTACTAGTTATTGCTGTCCCCGAGGACATTTTGATAGAAACGTTAAGCTCAACAGTTCTTTTCAGAATGCTAGAAGTAACTTGCCATATGTATCCGATTAAACGCCCCTGGCATTTATTGTTCAAAATGGTTTTTAGGGGGAAAGGAGGCATCTTTATTTGGGGTATAATATGGTAACATGTATAATCAAATAAATACCACCTAGATGGGAAAAAATACTGAACAATTAATATCAAAAAGTGATAAAATTTTGTCAAAAAGCTTGGTAAATTGTAGATTATGGTAGTTAATGAAATGTGTTGACGTGATACAATTATTGTGATGCATGTGGCATGTTTATTCCACATGGTGTTCTATTTGAGGGAATGGTGGCGTTTATTTGAAGGAATACTCTAATATTAATAATTGTATTTCGTTTCTCAACTGATAAAAGGTACTTTACATGATTCGTTTTCCTCTTTATGCTTTTTAACGAAATGTTTCTGTCTTTTAAAATAAAAGTGATAGATTCCATTAAATGGATCTTCACCTCCAGGTGCCAGTATAATGATATAAAACAATGACACATCATTATCCTGACACGATTGCACTCATAATGGATCTTCATTCTATCATCTATTTGTTTGTAACTACAATTTGACAACAATCTTTTGCATAGTTTTAAATGCCAATACATAGTTTCATTACTATTGTACAATATGTCCAGCTTTCCTGAAAACACCCTTGTGTACTGTAGTACAGTGTTGTAGTATGATTTTATCATGATAAACTTCTGATGCTTTTATTGTCAATGCATTCAGTACCTAAAACATGTCAAAGTTTCTAGTGGTATTGATAATAAATCTCCAGAAATATATATTGTTTTATTATCTACACTGGGAACAGACGTGTATATGTATAAGTTTTGTCGTTGACATTCAAAACTATTATGCAACAGTGTTACGTAATAATGACAATGACTTGGTCTATTATTGTGGTCTCCGATACCTTTTATTACATGATTGTACTTCCTCCAGGATAGAATGAGGTTTAATCCCGTTATTATTCTTATTATATAATATATATTTTTTTTATATATAAACAAATCAGGCAAAGAACATTAATTCTAAACCGCCCGGTGATATACTGAAATTTAATTAATTTGAAACGATAAAGATGAGGAAATCTGTGAGAATGAGAAAAAGTCGCCCCAACCGAGACTCGAACTCGGACCGCCTGCTTGATATGCAGATGTCCTAACCATTAGACCACTGGGGCTTTCATGGTATTGTTCGAACTCGATTGGATAGCGACTCTTTAACATTCTCGGCGTGGTACGGCGGAACAGCACTAGTCCTCAGTTGTACGCACGCGCACCAGAGATCAAATTGATACGACCTCATCTTACATACAGTATTTTTATTCACGAGGCGGGATCTCCGAAGAGATACTTTTATATATATAAACAAATCAGGCAAAGAACATTAATTCTAAACCGCCCGGTGATATACTGAAATTTAATTAATTAATTTGAATTTATATATATATATCTGGGGTGTATTTATTTGATTATACATGTTACCATTATTACACCCAACAAAATAAACGCCTTCCCTGAATAAATAAATGCCCGAGGCGTTTATACGGGTAACTACAGTAAATTACTTCTAGCATTCTCAAAATGTTCGGGGGTAAACAATAATTTCTAGCATTATTATAAGCAAAAGTAGGCCTACAATTATTACAAACAGTAAAGGATTTGTTTTAATTCCTACAGTATAATGAAATCATTAGGCATCAATTATTGCATAACATTACTGTCTAATGATAAGTTGGGTAGATATGTTTTTCATTTAAAAGATTAGTAATTAATAGTATTTATGATCATCTTTTATCCAAATTTTCTGTTAGAATGATGTAAATATGTGTATTTCTAACAATTTGATACTAAATTTAAGTTTCTACGACCTGTACTTACAGAGATAAGAAGATGCCCTGGTATGTATGTCAAAGGTCAGAAATGTCATTTCCGGTCATTTTTCACTAAAATGTTTCATTAGACTGAATATGAATGTATAGCTTCTGAACATTTTGAGACCAAAATTTACTCGCTGTGACCAGTGGTTGCCGAGATACAAATACCTATTTGTGTTTATTCATATAACCCCTGGCCTTGACCTTTTGTAACATTGTTCAAAATGTGTAACAAATAACTAAATGTATATTTCGAACAATTTGAGCCCAAATTCAAGTCTCTACGGCCAATAGTTACGGAGATACAGACATGCCCTGGTTTATGGGTCAAAGGTCAGAAATGGCATTTCCGGTCATTTTCGACTAAAATGTTTCATTAGACTGAATATGAATGTATACCTTCTGATCAATTTGAGACCAAAATTACCTCGCTGTGACCAGTGGTTGTCGAGATTTAAGGACATAATGGTGTTTGATCTTATAACCTTTGACCCTGACCTTTTGACCTTTCGCCACATTTTCAAAATGTGTAACCAAGCCAAAAATGATTGTTTGACCACCCTAAACCAATTTCTGAAGTCGAATTCTCTGGACCTCAAAGTGCATACGAAAGTTGATCTAACTACTAGAGTACATATGCACACATATCAAATACCTTGGAAACTTTGCATTGGCTTCCTTTTAGGTACCGCATTGTTTTTAAAATATTACTTTTTGGTTTCAAGTCTATAATGGCATGGCTCCTGAATATATTTCTGACATGCTTAGGCTGTATGTTCCCAGACAGAATCTGCGTTCTAGTGATACGCTGCTTCTACATCAACCTAAGTCTCACCACTCATGGGGAGACAGAGCTTTCACCGTTACTGCTCCTCGTCTATGGAATGCTCTACCGAGCTATATCAGATTTTGCAAAACTGTTGATACTTTTTAAAAATTATTTAAACACATTTATTCATCAAGGCATATGGAAATCATGAGGTTTCTTAAAGTTCTAGAATTTTATAGTATACTTTTTCCTGACCAGCATTATCTTTGGGGTGCCTCTGTCTTGGTTGTTGTCTCTGAGCACCCGGTCGTCTGTGGCAAGGCAAATGTGTATCCTGCTCCTTTGTTTGGTCACCTAGGTAGGGGTCCGGAGAACGGATGGGGACCCTCCAAAGAAATTGCATTTTATTTGTCAGGCATTTGTATGATTTGTTTTTATTTTTTTGAATGCGCCTTGAGCACTCTTGAGTGGTATGTGTGCTATAAAAATCCTGTTATTATTATTATTAAATGATTGGTTCTTATACTCTAATTAAGATTTTACTCGCGAATGATAGTTGAAAATATGCAATGCATTGTGATATCCACGCAAGTAATGCTGTAAAAAAAAGAATGTCCAGAATAAAACCAGATAACCAGGAGATCATTTACGCGTCAGATATAATGCACTATAAAGTATAAATAATCCAACAAGATAATAGGTATATTAAATCCCAGGTTTTGCAAGACGCAACATCAAGAAATCTTATTTTTCACTTAAAAAAACGTAAATTTTACCCATTTTGGCATGTGCATTTTGCCCTTAATTAGATATGGCAATTGAAAACAGAATAGAAAACGAAAAAGAATTTGTGAATTGTTTTGTGACATTATTTTGTAATAATCTCGCTCTTCAATCAATTATTGAATTTAGGTGATACAATTATTTTCCGTAGGGGTGTTTCCAGGAATTTCATAAATGGGTATTATTTATGTCTTTCAAAGGGCTATAACTCCGATGTTAACGCTTCAAAAGCAACCATGGTGCAGGCATGGTTGCTCTTGCTGTTTCCATTATAATTATCGTGGGGAATCATGCAATTGCTATGTAGTGTTTCTAGATAAATTGTTGAAATTTACATTTTCTACAGTTATTTGTGTAATATCCAGAAATAGGTGGTATAGATTTTTCAGTCCAAAACATTTCAAATTGTTTTTTTAAACATATTAAATTATAGGGCTATTTAGATGTTACAGTAGTATTTAAAATTTACCCTGGTTCGTTTATTAGCAATTACCTAATATCCATATATTCAACATGGCTGCCATTTGAAAACCTTGTCCCTAATTATCTCTTTATTAAACGACTAAGTATATTGTATAAGAATGTATTAAGCACAAATATAAGCATTATCCTTACGATTCAGAATAAAACATTTCATTTTGCCTTTGGAGTCTTGGTCAAAGGTCAATTTATTACACTACATACAAATATGTTATATCATGGAAGAAGAGTGTAATTTCACTCTACCCTTAAACTCAAGTATTTTAATAAGAATGTATTAAGTACAAATATGTGATGTGAGCTTCAAAATAACATTTAATCTGTGCTTTCTTCTGGATGTATAAAGTTAAAGGTCAAAGGCTTAAATGACCCCCAATTTTTGTTATTGTTTAAATTACTATTTAACCTAATAAAATCATAACTTAAAAAAAAAAAATAGTAAACTGGAAACCATACCTTAACACCAGAAACCAGAAATTGTAAATATCCGAAAGGGAATGCTCATTATTACCAAAATAAGTGGCTACAGATAACCCGGAAGTCTTTAATTTAATAGACCGTAAATATTCTACAAAGCTGCGTTTAGTTTCATCAATATACAGCATATTACATTTAGTACACGAAATACAATAAACTAGAGTTCTAGTGGTGCAAGTAATACGATCTGTGATAACATAATTACAAGAAGGTCCTACTATTTTGTTTGAACATGAAAACATCTATTTCTGTTACATTTGAATTTTCCAGTTGATTCATTAGCTTTGTGTTGTAATTTAGATTTAATTAAAGTGTCTTTAATGCTTTGATCACGTCTGTAAGCTATCATTATGTGGTTCTTGAAAAATATCCTTTGTAGCGGATTTATCTTCAGTCAAAATCGAAAGGTTATCGCGGACAATGTTAATAACCTTCTTATTAATAGGATGATACGCGAGTACTAGAGGTATGCGGTCACAAGCATTTGTATTATGTGTAGGTTGCAATGTGTCCTCGTGCATTAACTGGCAAACTTTTCCGGCAGAAAACGTACAAGGAGAACGTCCTTCTAAAACCTTTTTACCCGAGTCACTATCATTCCGAGAACCATCGTCTACACTTCCTAGAGGGGGAGCGTGCGAAGAAATGAAATCTAGTGCATGGAATTTGTTTTGTATTTTTTAATTGTTTTCAAAACATAGTAGTTTTCTTTATTTTAGCACATATGTGTTTAGTTGACGCGCAGCATCTTGCGGTCCAGAACGATGGTCGATAACTCGTCTATCTGAACCTTTTAAGATTATTTACTTTTAATTAATAAAACCATATACTGATACCGCATTCGGGTAATTGAAAAAATCATATGCTTTGAAATACTATAATTCTGATTAAAATAGGCTTATATAGCCTAAGAGTAAGAACTATGTTTGTTGCGCATACTGTTCTCTAAGATCAGTCTCACATTTTCACGATGGTGTGCCTTGCTTTGGAATGTGGCTTTTTTGCTAATTTTATCCCCTTTTATTCAGAATACCGACAGGAACACTAATCCAATGTACTGTTGTGATGTACTATGATGCAATTGGACAGAATCCAATGTACTGTTGTGATGTACTATGATGTAATTGGTCAGAATCCAATGTACTGTTGTGATGTACTATGATGTAATTGGTCAGAATCCAATGTACTGTTGTGATGTACTATGATGTAATTAGACAGAATCCAATGTACTGTTGTGATGTACTATGATGTAATTGGACAGAATCCAATGTACTGTTGTGATGTACTATGAAGTAATTGGACAGAATCCAATGTACTGTTGTGATGTACTATGATGTAATTGGACAGAATCCAATGTACTGTTGTGATGTACTATGATGTAATTGGACAGAATCCAATGTACTGTTGTGATGTACTATGATGTAATTGGACAGAATCCAATGTACTGTTGTGATGTACTATGATGTAATTGGACAGAATCCAATGTAGGCCTACTGTTGTGATGTACTATGATGTAATTGGGCAGAATCCAATATACTGTTGTGATGTACTATGATGTAATTGGGCAGAATCCAATGTACTGTTGTGATGTACTATGATGTAATTGGGCAGAATCCAATGTACTGTTGTGATGTACTATGATGTAATTTGGCAGAATCCAATGTACTGTTGTGATGTACTATGATGTAATTGGGCAGAATCCAATGTACTGTTGTGATATACTATGATGTAATTGGGCAGAATCCAATGTACTGTTGTGATGTACTATGAAGTAATTGGGCAGAATCCAATGTACTGTTGTGATGTACTATGATGTAATTTGGCAGAATCCAATATACTGTTGTGATGTACTATGATGTAATTTGGCAGAATCCAATGTACTGTTGTGATGTACTATGATGTAATTGGGCAGAATCCAATGTACTGTTGTGATGTACTATGATGTAATTGGGCAGAATCCAATGTACTGTTGTGATGTACTATGATGTAATTGGGCAGAATCCAATGTACTGTTGTGATGTACTATGATGTAATTGGGCAGAATCCAATGTACTGTTGTGATGTACTATGATGTAATTGGGCAGAATCCAATGTACTGTTGTGATGTACTATGATGTAATTGGGCAGAATCCAATGTACTGTTGTGATGTACTATGATGTAATTTGGCAGAATCCAATATACTGTTGTGATGTACTATGATGTAATTTGGCAGAATCCAATGTACTGTTGTGATGTACTATGATGTAATTGGGCAGAATCCAATGTACTGTTGTGATGTACTATGATGTAATTGGGCAGAATCCAATGTACTGTTGTGATGTACTATGATGTAATTGGGCAGAATCCAATGTACTGTTGTGATGTACTATGATGTAATTTGGCAGAATAGTTGTAAGTTTGTCTGAATATTGTTAATTACTGATCTATATAAATAGTAATTATCAATAACATGTTCACTGACAGTGATGCACTGTATTATGCTTTAAATTGGTTTACAATACTGAATTATAGCACTGATTACTGTATTTGATTAAAAATGATTATGATATAAATGCATTGAACTGTTAATTAGTTATACCACTGTTATGCTTGTCATTTGTTTACTGCTTTTCATTTGTGAAACTAACTGGATTGGATTTATGTAATTTTTACTTGTTTACTTATACATAGTTTTGTTTTGATTCTTGCAGAATTGAATAAATTCATTATCTAGTAAAAGTTACTGGGTTGTTTATCTCAAATCCCTCATCTCGTCACGCCTGAGCAAATCCCTCATCTCGTCAATGTATTATATTTAATATGTGTTTACTATGTATAAATTCAAGTAATTAGGTGATCATTTAGAATAAAATGATCACCTATTGTTATTGTACAAAATCTTTATTATTGTTCTTCTTTATTTCTTTCTGTACAGATTTTGTGTAACAATTATCTCAAAAAGTTAAATTTCAATAATCACAAAAATTTCACAATATCTTTAAAATACTATAACTTCCTAATCAGCTTTTCAGCATGATCACTCAACCGTGACGTCATTTATACGCCATTTTGTGAAATCACATCAATCATATCTCCATTCATTATCACATATTAATGAAATTCACTACACGTAAACTTCAGGTCAAGGGTAAAAATATTAGCATATAAAAGTTACGCGTTTCAAGGTCATGCACGTAAAATCGAGCGTTAAAAATTTAAAAAGCTCCAAATTAAGTTTTAATCAATTTAGAGCATGAATTAGGCCATTTGCGTGTTTCCAAAAATGACTGCGCAAAAACAATTTTTTTGTACAAATCGCATTCTACTCACCATCCTTAGTACATTCACCAAATTTGAGTCCGTTCCAACTTAAAATAACGCTATACGGACAGGTTAAAAATGACAAAATGCGCACATTAATTGCATCAAAGTGTTGAAAATGGTGAAAAATAAGGCATTTTTAAAATGAAAATAATTCTTCAGAATGCACGATGACCCCAATTTTTTTTTAACTTATTCCGGAAGTCATTGAGTTGTAGATATGAATTCATGTACACATTTTACGTACAAAATGTTGTGACATCATGGCCACTTGAATTTAAAATTAAGTTTTTTTTATCTTTCGTCATATTTTATCACATTCAATAGAACGCATCTCTGTTATTTTGTGCCCGTTTTCGCTCAAATTTTAGTATGTGATTGCTCAATTAATTGACTTCCTCATGACTTGCCACTATTTTTATTTTTATGACGTCATCACGCGTAAAAACTTGAATAACGTAGGTCGTGTAATTTCACCTTCGCCGTAAATTTGAATATCTTACAGCTCTTCAGAATTGAAAGTTACCTTGATGATTATAAATTATTATGAAAGCTGATGAAATGTAGATGAATTCATATAAAAATCAAGCCTATCGGATGTTGTGACGTTAACATATGGCCAGTTGAAGTTTAAAAGTAGTTTTTTCATCTTTTTCGTCGAAGTTATACAAATTTCAAAGAGCGCGCACAGCGCTTCTACGTGCCTCTTCCAATTCTTATATTTATTTGCTCAATTCATTATCTTTCGAAATTGTCATCTTCGAGTTTATTTTGATAATTCCATCATACCAAAAAATTAGAACATGATGTGTGTCCCGTAATTTCACCTATGCTACACATTATAGAGATATATACATTATATACTGTACATATTGTATATGGCATATAATAGGCACAACTCAGCACTATAAGCGTATTATAGGATGGCATACATCAACATTTTACGATCGTATGTTAACGTACGTGCACGTAAAAAAAAATTTATTTCAGTAAAATGATTAAAATGATCACCTATGATTTGTCAAAGTGACGAATTAAATTCTAGTTTAAACTTTACTTTACTCTTATACAGCAAGTCAAGCAAAACTATTGTATGCATATTATCAACTGATTATGTTAAAATATGATGACAACAGTTCCTCTCCTTCATGAATGTCTCGTAAAGATACCAGCACAACTGAGCGAATTAATCTAGGGGGTAAAAAACAAAGAAAGAATGCAATATAAAATAACAAAGTGTACTCTCTTGTGGTGATTTTACCTACCTTTTTCAAGTTTACACATATCATTTAAAATATAAAATAGTGTAAAGTCATCACCACATTCAAATACCGAATTTTCTAATTACATGTACACTATGTATATTTATTTCATTAAATCTTTTTTATTTTAACGTTTTGTCTAAGTCTCATTTGAGGCTTAGAGAATGGATTGGAAAGAGTAGTGAGTTACAACCTGGCACTGGGTCAGGATTGAACCCTGAACCTTGGGATTGGAAGGCAAGCATGTTAACCACCAAGATACAATTCCACTACATGATTTTCTTCCAGTGCGGTACGATAACTCATGTTTGGCCTACCTGTTAGTTGAGCTTTGCCCAATATCAGAACTGGCACTATAGCATATGTATGGCAAATACTTTCGTAATTCAAATGCAAAATTTTCAGTAAAATCTATTTCTTGGTATGCAACGTTGGCAGGAAATTCTATAAAAGTAAAAATTAAATCAATTTAAGTTTTTCAATAAAATATTTATTTTAAAAGTCTGATAAAGTATAATATAAATTACTAGAATAAACAATGAACTTACTCTTAGTTTGATTGTTAACATACTGTCCAATAGATAAAGGGTTTGAGAGTTCATGGGTCAACCACGACATATCGCTCACCATGTACGGACCAACACAATCACGTTGTGAACATGATCTAAATGAAAATTTAAACATTTTCTAAAGGATGAACTTAATTCCGTATATCCTCGAGTATAATCCCACTTCGGGTCTAGTCCCACCCCTACTGTATATTTGATTTCACAAACAGGCATACTACCGTATCCCTGGGGATAGTCTCAGTATTAACTTTTGGGTGGATGTAGGCCTCTTTCTAACCAGTTCTGATGAGTTTTTAAAAGCGATGCTTACCAATCATGTTTTTTTTCCTGAACTAGGCTTTCCTCAGATATTGTCCCACCCCAAAAGTCGGCCCAATTTCGTATTTTATGGGGATGGGATTATACCAGAGGATATACTGTACGGTATATTATACAATGACTGTCTCTGAGTGTGACGGTACAAATAATTTCGAGAGATGACAGATGAAAGGTTATATTTTTACAAGGCGACAGCACAAATAAAATAACATCGACATTGGTTTGATTTGTTATTAAATATGTGATTGTTTTTTCGGTAAAATATTAAGGAATGATAAACTTTACCTAAAGATCATTTTTGACAGTCTCTTATCATTACCATCAATGTGAATTCCATCAAGACAGCGGAATATGAATGAATTATTTATTGACTGGAAGAAAATCGGGTCGTATGGTTGATAAATTGTACCTATAAAAAATGAATACCTTTTAATACTACTGTACTACTAGTAGAGAGATAAAACATATGTGGGTTTATTTCTTCTAATGTTACCATATCTACCCACCAATCAGCAGTCTCCGAAGAGGACAGTTCCACAAATTAAGAAAGGGGTGTAGACGTCTTACATGAACACATTTCGCTACATCCCCCCACCTCTCAACATGATTCGTCACTTGAATCATCAAATACAATTATAAAGGTTACATAAATTTAACTCAGAGGGTCTACTATTATTATTCTTGGAGAAATCTTGCCGGACGGTTCAGATTCTGCCGTTTGGGATATCGTGTTAAGTCATCTGGTTTGGGTCCTGATGAGTCGGGAATAGTAGAAGTGTGCGGTGTATTTACAGTTAGATCTGGTCCTTTGGACAGCTTTTTTGCAGATCAGGTAACGATTGTTAGTTTTGGGGAGACTCCTTTTGTCATACATGAGTGCGAAACTCCCCTCGTTCGAATAAGGTCCACCAGCCAAACGGTCATATAATAACTACTTCGGCCGGTTCAACGGATACAACAGCCTATCTGCCAAACATCATCATGAACAGGGTTTCTCCCGTAGACTCATGTTGAGTTGTTCTGTAAGCAAATATCGCATATGGCAAGGATCGGAATGTGTCTGCATCATGATTGCTACCACATCCACTAGTTTCCGATTAAATCGCTTAAATAAGTCATCGGACTTCGTATTTTAGGGTGTCGTTCTGGTCTTACGGTGGCAAGTAATGTGCACAACATCTCTGCAGCCGACTCAAAGTTTCTACCCTGATGATAGTGTAGTTTTTTAGGTACTCCGTATTGAAGCACGAATTCCTCCACAAACTTTTTGGTCACTGTCTCTGCATATTCATCAGCAATCGAATAAGCTTCCAGTCATTTGGTTAGATACTCGCCCACCACAAGCACGGACTTGTTGCTTCTAATCGACTGGGGTAGGGGAGCCAGGATGCACATTGCTACCCGTTCCATTGGTTCATGCGCTGTGGTGGGATCTTTCGATTAGCACATGGCCCACACTTCCTTATATGCTTGTACATCCAGGTGCATTCGGGGCCAATAAAATATTTGTTTCAATTTTTTTAATTTTTTTTCCCACTGGTAACACCTCTGTGCACTTCGTCCATTTTCTGAGACCGGAGCTTACTTGAAAACACAACTTTCCATGTACTGGTCTCCGTAATCGTTTTCAAATTTTCTGCACCATTTCATATTTCTAACAGGTCCCATAGTAACCAATATGCCCGTTTCGCCGGAGACATGCCCACCCAATCGGGCCTAGCAGTACCATTTTCTTTCACGCGGTACACCCATCATGCGATGGATTTATCCTTTAACTGCTGGGTTTTTAATGCTTCGTTCGGTATTTCCGGTTCTAGTCGTGATAATCGGATATGGTTTTCGACTGGTGGTTTGACACAGGTTGTTCATGTACAAGTTTCCCTGCAAGTACATGTTCTTTAGGTACAGGTTCTTCTGCAAGTACAGGTTTGTTAGGTACAGGCTCTTCTGCGAGTACAGGTTTTTTCGGTAACAGGTTCCTCTGCAAGTACGGTCGACGAGATAATCCATCAGCATTGAACTGAACAAGCTTACAACCTCAATTCACCTGGCTAGTTTATGTTTCATCGAAAGATAAATGATCGGTCCGGATTGATTTTTTGTTCATATACGTAGGCCCAAATGTCCGTTCGACTCCCGTAAGTCGTTCCTGTCCATCACGGTCCTGTGATAAGACCCATCCTAATGCATAATTACTAGCATCTGTGTCCAGAATAAATCCAACGTCTTGATTCAGATAAGCCGGGATAGGTTGAAGTCTGTAACATCTGTTTAAGGATTTCAAATTCACGTTGCTTCTGCATTCTCACCCCATTCGGTTTTTGCTCTGCGTCTCAGAATCGCTGAAACACCTTTTCCAATCTGGCTATCTCGTCCTCTATGGAGTTGGCATACACTATCACATCGTCTAAGTAAATCAATAACTCTTTCCATTGCATCCCGTTCAATGCCCGTTCCATAAGTCGTTCGAAAGTGAACGACGCGTTGCGCAGTTTGTAAGCCATAATAGTCCACGTGTAATGGTCACCCCCTACTACAAATGCAGCCTTCTCCTCATTCCACTTGCCAACCGGAAGCTAAGTCTAATAAGTAGTTAACCACTTTTTCCCCGATAATGCATCAATAGAATCATCGATTCTGGGCAACGGGTATGTATACGTCTTTGACAGCACCTGGTTCTCTATAGGTTGTCGGCGTGAGGTTCTCTTACATGAGCAGCATCCTTGGTTTATGTCGTGCTTTACTAGAATGGCTCATTCAAGATCGACATCACTGGCAGCAAATACGTCTTGATAATCGTATATCAACTTCTGAATTTTACTATGGGGACTACAGTATGTTTGACATCCTTTATGCTACGGTCATAAAGCTCCACCAAATGCACAGGTATCTCACCAGATAGTGTCTCTCTCTCTCTGGTAGTGACAGGACACCAACTTTCGTATTAGAATAGAATAGAAAAATCCATTCACCTTCTGTTCAATGGTTCTTTCTATTACGCTGTAGCAATGCACTAACACTCCGGTCAAAAGTTTCATGACTGAGCGGCCATGTGGTTCTCTGTCCACCGTGGTACACCTGAATCTGTCGTTCCCCAAGCCTAATTCTAGAGTGGGGATGACTGGTGCTGTTAGGTCCGCAAATATTACCCTAATGGTTCGACAGGTATTACCTACTCGTACTTCAACCTTAGCGCTTACCTTGGTCTTGAGAGTTCTGATGATAATTTAAACAGGCACGGGCGCAGGTTCACTGGTATCTGGTTGTATAAGGAAGTAGAGGTGCCCGTTGTTCCGGTATCTACTAACAGGTTTCTGTCTGTTTCTGTCACGGTCGCTTTTTACGTACGACCTTTTTCTCGGATTTCAATTGAATTGAAAAAAACATTTATATATATATACAAATATGCCAGTATTTTATATGAATATGTTGAAAGCAGCTTTAAAGTTAAACAATATTGTATATTATTTAGAGCCGCAAAATTTACAAGAAATTAAGTCACAAAACTTATGGGAAAACAAATTTATAACATCAATTGAGGGAAAATCTCTATTTTCAACACCTGGTTAAACTCTGGATACAAAACAGTAAATGATATAGTCGTTAATAACAGGTTATTGACGGCAGCAGAAATTATTCCAACTCTTTCGAATAAACAGAATGGATTAATTGAATACTTTGCAATACCTGATATATGGAAAGAACAAATAAGGTTGGAAAATGCACGCATAGATATACTATTAAGAAAACATAATATATTTGATAATAGGATAAGATCGTCTTACTATTATAAGCAAATGATATGTATTATTCCAAATCCTCAAATGAAATGGGAAGTAGAATTTAGAAATGAAATTATTGACTGGAATGAAATATGGAATAGAAAAGTATGTAGAATGAAACACAGTAAAAGTAGCTCAATTTAATTTTAAGTTGTTACATCGAATCCTTATATGTAAAAAAGACTAAAAAGATGAAAATTATCTACAACAGACAAATGTACAGTAATAAGTGTAAGAATCATATAGAAAATGAAAAACACTTATTAATTGCATGTAAAACTATTCAACCTGTCTGGAGAAAGTTTAAAGATATGCTGGTTCAGTGTCTCCCAAATGAGGTTACAGTACAACAAGACTTCCTAAAGTGGGTTAATATAATTTTGGGAACAACAAACAAACTTGTAAACGAATTAATTTCAGTTTTTACTTTTTGTATATTTTATATAAATCCTCCATAATATATAAAGAACTAGAAACGACAAAAAAAAAAAAGAATCTGCAAATATTTGGGGTCTATTTAAAAATGAAATTATAATTAACCTCATAAATAATGAGTATTCGTATAACTTTTATACTGCTGATCAGAAATGGAAAAATACTGTAGTAAAGACAAGATATTTGACCTAGTATTGAATAATTAAAATATATATGTGCTGGAGATCTCTCTCCCTACGTTTTATAATTGTATTTTATATTAGTGTGACATATACTGTATAAGTTTTAATTTAAATGTGTAGCCCTTTTTTATTTCAAGTGATTTTAAATGTAACCCTTGATTATGTTTCAATAATATATGAAATCCGCAATATTCAGCATGTCTGTATAATATATATTGTATGTAGGTCATAAGTAAATGTTTTTAATAATTGTAATTTTTTTTTTTTTTTATTCATTAAAAAAAATACTATGTCATTAAAAAAAAACATGTTTTAACAATAATCATAAATATGTACGCGTCACTTGCATGTGACAACAAAAATTGAGAACATGACCTTTGTTTTTAATATTTTAATAATACAAGAGAATATACATATTATATGCCTTATTATAGTGAACTTGTATATATTTAAATAATTTGTACTGAAAACTGAAATAAAAGTGGGCCCATAAAAGACCAAAAAAAAACCATTTATTTACATCCAAAAGACAAATAGTAACAAAAATAATAATGGCAAGAGATAAGTTAGAAAATGGACGGATGGCAGGATCTAAAAAAAAACTCACGAAAGATTGAATTCTTTCCTATACATTAGTGTGTCGTTGTAAGTCCGAATACACACATTTTTAGTGATTTATATTGCACAAGTCACAAATAACGCGGCAACAACACGCTACAAAAGCCGACGAAACGTAGGTAATTCGATAAACAAACGACAGAGCTGATATGTGGGACCATATCGATTCTCTCAAGCACGTTGTATATCATAGGCGGCGTCCTGTAACTGGCGCTAGTATACTGTATATTGTACAGTACTATGTTGTTGTTGTTGTTGTTTTAGCGTTGAAAACTTAAGCAGCGTTTTGTGGGTACCCATTTTGTGGTAGACAGATGGCAATAAGCAATGGATACCGATTTCGAATAAGAACCGAAATGTATTTATTATACGTTTTCTTATTATTGTTACGGCCTAAACCATAAAGAAAATACACTTTGCCATTGCCGATGAAGGAAGCTTAGTATGTGTTAACTAGCTAGCTAAGCAACAAACTCAATTCAAGAAGTGTGGCCTGCGATCGCGATGCAATATGTATTTGCGAAGTAGACCTATGTCTAAGGTCTAGCTAGCCGTAGCATTTTTGTTTACAAATCTGTAAGTCGAAGTTCGCATAACTCGAATTTTTATACCAGTCCCATTATATTTGACTTGGGCGGAGTTATTGGGAGAGACCCGGAGGATGCCACAGGTGATAGGGAACGGTTAGTGAGATAGCTTTTAAAAATTAAAAACATTTAAAAAGTAAAATATTATGGTCAATGGTGTCGAAAGCCTCGAAAGATCGATGAAAAGTCTGATTGAAAATTGACGATTTTCGAATGCATGCATGAATAATATTGTTTTGTTAGCGAGATCGTCAGAGCCATGGCGGTATTATGTCCTTTTCTAAAGCCATATTGCCTCTTAAAGAGAGGTTTTGTGACACCCGTTTGTTGATCATCATCATCATCAACTCTTTCCCAGGCTTTCAAAGATATTAGAGGGAGCGATATGGTGGTCAGACATCACGATTTGAAATTTGATAAAATCAGGTTTTTACTAATTATTTTGTAGAAATTTAACTAGTAACTTGATTATTAATAGTTATAATTGAAGTTTGGTCTGGATTTGAATATTTGGGACGCAGGATTGAAGTTATTTTTGTGGATTATTTTCTTAGGCCTAGAACTTGTGTTTTGATATTTTCAAGGTAGGGAATAATGGCTGCTCCAGGGTCCAAAGCTATGCCTACTAAGTCAAAGTCAACTGATACCCAACATGGAAGTGACATTGATGAATTGTCTAGTTTAAGTGTGGTTCCTGAGATTCACCAGTTCTGAAATCAGATAGGGGAATTTTTTGTGGCTTGTGTAAATATTAGTTTCACTCGCAGTGTCAAGGTGTGAATAAGACGAAGTATGATTGGTTAACAAAAGGTGATCCTTCTATTTTTTGATATTGCCGTACTTGCACTACACTAGCGGGAAATCTTATGGGAGTTCTGAACGACGTTAGTAGTAACCAGAAACTAATGAAAGCGGAAATTAATAGCATTAAAGTAGATGTTAAGAAAAATAGTGATGCGATACAACATTTTTCAGTAACACATGCTGAACACCAAACTGATACAAATTCCGAAGAGATGACTGAAAGACTTAGTCAGAGAAGTATTGTTATTGTCTTTAAACTTAAGGAGGGTGACTCTGCTGATGGTAAAGAGATGATAGAACCCAAGCAGAGCGGTCTGAATATAAAAAGTTGCGGTATACTTTAAATGCTAGGATCGAGGCGGGCGAGAAGGATCTAGAAATTCGACGTGGCCATATAAGGAAAAAACCTCAATCAGAAAAAGACTTCAAAGAATTCTTCATTTTTTTCTTGTTTTTACACAAATTGTGACTCTTTGTTCAATACGAACGATGAGTAGGTTGCAAGAATAGCTAACGAACAACCTGATTTTATTTTTTTAACTGAAGTTTTCCCTAAGAATTATTTATTCGAAATTGACTTCAATTGTTTGTTTCTTAATGGGTATAAATTTTTTCATCCAGAAAACTCAGTTCGGGGTATTGGAATTTATGTTAAGCATAATATATCAGTGTCAGAAGTTTGTTAGAAGGCAGAGTATACTGAATTCATTTTGTTAAATTTGAAACTTTCAACAGATGAAACAATTTTGATCGGATGTATTTATAGAAGTCCAAATAGTACACCGGCCAATAATGAGTTGCTTGAAGATTTGTTAGGAAAGGTAGACAATTTCAATTCAGATCACATTTTAGTAGTTTGAGATTTCAATTATAAATCGATAGATTGAACATCGTTAGAAATTCCAGGTGATAGACTTTCAAGACATTTTTTTGAGTGTATTGAAGATTTGTTTTGGGTACAGCATTGTACACTACCTACAAGAGTTCGGGCAGGTGAAGAACCAAGTGTTTTTGACTTAATTTTTTCTAGAGATGATTTCTTAATTAAGGATTTATGTTATAAACCGCCTCTTGGTCTTAGTGACCATGTTGTTTTGACCTTCAATATTGATTGTTCTATAGAATCCATTGAAGTACAATTTATTACAAAGGAGATTATAACGGCATGTGAAAGTATTTAGAGGATCTGAACCTTGAGCAAGCTGCTTTAGATTTATCTGCTAATGATTTGGCTACATTGATCGAATGTTCCCTTCAGGATGGAATTTCAAAATGTATTCTTCTTAATAGAAAAGGTAGTGGAAAAAGAAAACAATGGATGAATAGAGACGTGGAAGAAGTGATTAAATTAAATAAACATAAAGCGTGGAACATTATCAAAACGAAAGAGGTGAGTTGTCTTAGAATGAGTTTGTAAAAGCAAGAAATAGGACTACTGCGGAAGTTCGAAAAGTAAAAGCATCCTTTGAAAGAAAATTAGCTGCGGAAGTCAAAATTAATACTAAAGCATTTTAGACGTACATAAAAAGCAATTCCAAATCTAAACAAGGTATTCCTGACTTGAAAGATAAAAATGGAGTTTTTGTGTCTTCTAATTCAATGAAAGCAGAAGTTTTTAATACTGCCTTTGTTCAGGTTTTTACTGAGGAAGATTTAACCCAACCTCCCAATTTTGATGAAGTAAAGACGGATGCTTTGATTGATTCAGTTATGTTTGAAGTAGACGAAATTATTGAATATTTCAAGAGCTTAGATGTAAATAAATCTCCTGGTCCAGACATGATTAATTCTCGTGCATTGAAAGAAACTGCAGAAACAATTGGTGGAGTAGTTACTGTAATATAATGTTTCGTTGTTGAGGTACTAATGAAGGACTCTGACTCGCTTGACTGTCGTAACACATATATTATTTATTCAGTATAATACTTCAGTACAATATACAACTATAAGTATAGATAAGGAACGCGGAGGATCAATGATGCTGTCGGTGAGGTGTGAAGTGTGTAGGTCTGCTGTGAGGTGTGTGCTCCGTGAGGTGGCTGTAAGGTGTGTGCTCCGTGAGGTGGCTGTAAGGTGTGTCTGGGCCCTTCTGAAACTTGGGAGTATATTGGCTCAGTTCATTTGCATAATGTCATTACATCATCTGTGAGGGTAACGATTGGTCCTAAGTTGATCCAGGGGTGTTTAAGTGGGAGTGATTAACGGTATAATAAGGTATTTCTGTGATGGATGACACTGTCAAATCTGTACTTAAATAGTGTCGATCACTCCTGGTTTAACGATGGGAAAGTCACAAAATTAAGCTAAGTGTTTTCTTTAGGGATTCTATTATAAACTAAATGGTCATTAAAACATCTGGACAAACTCTCCTTTGGACTTTCTGGGTCAAGTTTGTGAACCTATTTGAATTCCGATACAAAGGTCAATTTCTTAAATATAAAGGTATATCATTATATTACATTACTTTAGTTTTTAATTAATTGATGTTTGAAGGAGTAGTGAGTGAGTGAGTGGCCGAGCGGTTAAGACAGTGGAACCGTAATCACGTAGCCATAACATCGGCAGGGGTTCGAGGCTCACTCACTCCATGGTTCTGGTGGTAGAACGAGTCTTCTCGGATAAGGACTATAAACCGTAGGTCCAGTGTACACAACTTGCTCGTGTGCACTTTAAAGAACCTAGTACATCTTTCGAGACGAGTAGGGGGTTACCCCGGTGTATTAGTACATCACAGCCACTGATCACCAACTGGGCCCTCTGGGAGATCAGTCTTTGACTGAAGAGGTCACCCAGTATAAAGATAAAACAAACAAACAAACAAAACAAACTCATGGAAAAGAGCCGATGTTGTCCCTTTGTATAAAAAAGGTGATAAGTCTGAACCTCTCAATTATAGACCAGTTAGCTTAACTTCTGTAATGTGTAAGTCAATGGAAAAACTTGTTAAAGACAAAATATACAAACATCTAGAATCACATCATTTAATTTCAAATCAACAACATGGTTTTTAGTCGCGTGGACGCGACTCTATAGTTCACTATGTCGGTCGGTCGGTCCGGTATCACTATGCGTTTTAGCACGCGACTTATGGCTGTTGGTCTTGTTCGTGTACAACCCAGTTAATTGAGGTCATTGATTTGTGGTCAGTATGGTTGGATAATGGTTTTTCTTTTGATTGTATTTATTTTGACTTTCAGAAGGCCTTGATAAAGTGCCTCATGGTAGATTGTTATCTAAACTCAGGTCTTATGGTATTTCTAGCAACTTGTAAAGGTGGATCGAGTGTTTTTTGAGTGATCGAAAACAAAGAATTGTGGTAAATGAGAAGAAGTCGGTGTGGCGAGATGTTATTAGCAGAGGGCCTCAGGGCAGTGTCCTGGGGCCATTATTATTTTTCATTTTTAAAAATGATCTACCAGACGCTATTTCCCAATCTGTCATTAAGCTCTTTGCAGACGATACAAAGTTGTTCAGAATAATTCAATCCGATTCAGATAGAAATTTAATGCAGATTGATATAGATACAATGTGCAAATGGTCTCATGATTGGCAGCTACCGTTTAATTTGACCAAGTGTAAAGTCACATATTTTGGGTCAAAGAATTTGAAGTACAGTATGAATACTTTATTGGCCTTGGTGATAACAAAGTTGGTATTGATAGCGTTTCTCAAGAGACAGATTTAAGAATACTGATTGATCATAAATTAGACTTCTCTGCCCATACTTCCAAGGTTGTTAAATCTGCAAACAGGATACTCGGTATGGTGACTAGATCTTTCAAATATCTTGATAGTAATAGTTATATGTATCTGTACAAATCTATGATCAGACCTATATTGGAATATGGTGGTAGTTCACGGACACCTCTGTATCAGAAAGATTACAATCGTTTAGAAAAAGTCCAACAGAGATCCACAAGGTTAGTGTCTGAATTGAGGAGTAAGTTATATGCATAGAGATTGAAGTTATTGGATTTGCCTACCTTAGCCTTTAGAAGGAAAAGAATGGATTTAATTCAAACTTTTAAAATCTTTCATAAATTTGATAATATCTAGGCAGGAAAATTATTTCAAAGATCTAAATACCAGAAAACCAGGGGGAATGTTTTAAGGTATCGAAATCCAAATATAATAAAAACATTAGAAAAAGAGCATATGCAGTTAGAGTTATAAATGATTGGAACTCGCTACCAAACCATATTGTGACGGAACCAATGATTAACAAGTTCAAAGCCGGCATTGTAAAGTTATGGTCTGACCACCATCTCAAGTTTTGCCCATGTTACCGAGGAGTTCTCATTGATGACAATGGAAGGACAAATGAGCTAGTTCTCAAAGTCCAACGGTTCAAGGTATATTCAAGGTATATAAAAAGATTGTAATGATGGAAATAGGACGATAGTTAGAAAGGTTTGATTTGGGGCCAGATTTGTAAATAGGGGTAACGGCGCGCCAGCTTCAACCTCTATTTGGAAAAATACCTTTGCAGAGGACAAGATTCTAAATGGGACACAAGAGAAGGGAGATAAGATTAATAACATGTTTAATGGCTTTAGTATGGAAATCATCAGTACCAGGAGCTTAATTGTTATCGAAGAAAAAGAAAATCTAGGACGGGGTTATGAAAATTGATTTCGGATTTGATTGAGGAAGAAACATTGCTGAGGGGAATTTTGTTAGCAAGGGAGGGTCCAATTTTTACAACAACAAAAAAACATTAAATGCTTTAGCAATAATGATGGGGTTTTTAGTTGGTACTCTGTAGTGTTACAGTTGTATTGCTTTTGTGGTTAATTTCGGTTTTTATGTTGTTTAATATTAGAGTTGATTGTTTTCCAGGTTGCATTAATATCATTTTTGTGCTTGGTGAAATATCATGGAAGTGGATTCTATTGGCATTTTTGATAGTGGAGTTTATTACAGTACTGTTTATGTTTAATTTCATTGGCAGGTGAAGAAATCTAGCATAGAGTTTATGTTAATGCATTAAGATTTGAGCAGGCCATTTGACATCCAAGATTTAATTTGTTTGTTCTTGAGTATTATTATACCGTAGTATTGAGCTGGGAAAAGAAAACACAAGGGTTACGAGAGTACACATCTGGTCGTTGATCCATGTAGAACATCCTGAAAGGTTATCATTTAGATGCAGCGAAGATCAGACTCCGGTTTTATTACCATCTTTTTCTTGTTTCTCTTTAGTATGCATGTGATACGTCTCGTCCGTATTGCAGCGGCTTTAACAGCTTCATTGTTTGAGGTCTTATGAAGCAGATTAAGGCGTTTAGATGTTAAGTTTTCTTTTTTGTTAAGACTTCTGATCGGGAACGGTACGACGTGAATTTGATGATAATATAATACTTTAATAACAATAATAATAATAATTTTGATTTTCTTGCGTCTGATCAAGGTCGCTTTAGTCCAATACTGTATGTTATTTTAGAGGCAATTAAAACGTTTGAACTTTGTCCTTTATATGCTGTTTTTTAGTCTTAGGGTCAAAGAGAGAAACTCACTACAAAGAATTGTTCACTTTAGTTCTAAATTAATAGGTTGTCAACTTCGTAGCTTATCTTCTTTCTGTGACATGCAAACTCTAGAAAAAAGTAGAGCTATTCTAAAAAATGTTAACCATGCCTTGTTCAGTGATTTCGAGCTCATGCCTCATGGGCGTCACTTTAGAACAAACCGGAAAATATATTCGTTTTTGCCAGTGCCCATTCGACTCTTAAATTCTTGAACTATGACTGTTGTTATGTACTGTACTGTGTATTGTGATATTTTGTATATTTTGTAAGATCATTTTAATCCAGACCTTTTTATTTGAATTGCCCCGTGTGAGATTAAAGAATTTTGAATTGAATTGAAATTAATATCTAATGTGTCAGTGTATCTTGTTGATTCACGCATACCATGTAAAAGTGGGCAGTTTCGTAGACTATACTGTTCTAACTCGTAACTCGTCAAGCTTATCCATCATGGTGTGGTTTTCTTCCAAAAGATTTTTTATTTTCGCGGAGAATTTTATCCGTTGTTCATGGTTACGCTGTTGTAAACACTTTGTTAATAGTACTGAAAGTGGTACTATCAATCGGTGAACCCACTACCGGGGATTTCAACGTTGCTTCCCATGTTCTATATAGGCTCGGTCGTTTCATCCTGTACACTTGTCCTTACCTACGTCTTCGATAGAATCCTTCGTTCCTTTGGATCTGGTAGATGCCAGAGTGAAGTAGTAAATTTAGTAAATAAGATAACAAAGATCGATGAATAAATACCAATGATATGTTTGTAAAAAATGCAATTTTAGGAGCTTGTACCGGAGCTATGTTGTTAACAGCGCACTACATAATAACAAAACAACGATGCACATAATCTCGTACTTTCTGACTCTTTTTGTTTTTACTTGTTGTTACCATGGTAACTTTTACACCATTCATGCTACGGTCACAAAGCTCCGCCAAATGCGCAGGTAACATCTCACCAGACAGTGTCTCGTTCTTGTAGTGACTGGATGTTCTATCATACTAGGGGTCAGGACACAAACTTTCGTACCAGCCAAAATCATTTTCTTTTCAACTCCAGGATTTAGTATAAGAAGCGGGAACGTTTGAGCATTTGGGTCTACTACAGTTCGGCCTAATAAAGCAAATGTCACTGTTTTTGTATGGTTTCTTGATTTTTAAAATGTTTTTACTCGGGGTACCTAGTCTAGTACTCTCTCATCTTCTCCTCTTCGTCTTCTTCTTCTTCCATCTGGACACTATCGAGTAAAAAGTGCGATTTATAAAGTACTAATTCTCCCTTATTAGTTGTAGTATTGAGCTGGGATTTGGCATGAATATACTACAGGGACATGTCCTCAAAGCTATAGAGCCATATAGCCGTATTTGGTAGCGAGGTTATTGATGTTGTATTTGACGTCACATCCGATCTTATGACGTCATTACAGCTTCTTTTGCTGTACCCCGAGTATCGTACATTCATGGTTGTTTTTTCTAATATTAGTGAGTGCAATAAGTGTATCGTTGTTTTTTATTTAACTAATTAAATTGTAATTGCAAAATATAATTTATTTCAGCTTTTGGCTGCCACTGTATTTTAATGTTTTTTTTCAAATAAAGATTCAGTACCATGAATAATAATAAAAGCGTTGAATAGAAAAACCCTTCGGTTCCACTATCTATTCACCTTCTGTTTCTCACTGGTTCTTTTCACGTACGCCGTAGCAATGTATTGACACTTCGATGGTATTTCAATAGTTTCATGTATCATTACTGAGCGGCCAAGTGGTTCTCCATCCACCGTGGTACACATGATTGGCGCTAGTTCCGTTTCGCACCTGTTTTTATTTCGACTTCCTTTTGACTCCAAATTGTTAAGCAACTTATTGTGAATACCATACCTTAAAATTGGGCCTCATAAGTACTTTTATGAAGAAGAATCACATAAAAAGTAACAAGTAAATCCTTAAATTGATGATTTTACAGACATGTACCGTTCGCGAATTTAGCATACACGAAGTTCAATATTTTCGTTTCTATGGAGCGCCAAAAGAGCAACAACAATAGATGGTTAAAAACTCAGTGGAATGCGTCTTCTTTTAATGCATTTATTATTTAAATACACGTTTAATTTTAATATATTTTGTCAATAAAAATGCTGTAACATTTTACTGCTAATAATTTGCTGTTTTCAAATAGCAACCAACCCTAGGCCTAACTAAGAGTAAGACTATAGACTAAGAGGAATATTATTTAGATCAGGTATACCCCTACAGCAGTACATGTAATATGATGATGAATTTGTCGATTTTCATTCCTAAAAGTTCCTGCAAAAACCATGTACAGTATCAACAGTAATAGTTTTGTTGCATTGACATTGACAAAATATGATAAAATTGAACGTAATTTTCACCAATAAATGCATTCAATATACGCAATTTACTGAGTTTTTAGACCTCTATTATGATTGCTCTTTTGGCGCTCCATAGAAACAACAACATTGAACATGGAGTATGCGAAATTCACAAACCGATGTGCGAGAAACACGTCTGTAAATTCATCAATTTAAAGGATTTATTTTTTACTTTTTGTGTGAAAACCTTCGTAAAAGTATTTTTGAGGCCTAATTCTGAGGTGTGGTACTCACGATAAAGTTACTTAACCAATTTTGAGTCGAAATAAACGACAGGTGCGAAACGAAACTAGCGCCCACATGATTTGCTCGTTCTCCAAGCATAATTCTAGAGTGGACAAGTATTCCCCCGGTCGTTAAGAGGAAATCCATTCCAAGGATGCCTGGTGCTGTTATTAGGTCCGCAAATATTTCCCTAATGGTTCGGCAGGTAGTACAATACTCATACTTCAACCTTGGCCTTAAGAGGTTTGCCATTCGCATGATTAAAACACGGGCGCAGGTTCACCAGTATCTAGTAGTAAAAAGAAGTAGAAAACAAGGTGTCTGTTGCTTCAGTATCTACAAACAGGTTCATGTCTGTTCCTGTCATCACGGCCTCTTTCACGTATAACCCTTCTCTCTAATAAAACAATGGTGCACATAATCTCGTACTTTCTGACTCTTTTGTTTGAACTCGTTCGTTCTTAACAGGTTCGGTGCAACCCAACTGGTCTGTCACGTTCTCTGATTTACTCGTTACTGTATGGGTGGGCCTCCGTCGAATCCCAACCTTCCACTGGCCCCTGCGGTTGGTTGTCAGTCAGTCGTTTCCCGACGGTCGTTCAGATTTGCATTTCTTGAGCAAAATGCCATTTCTCTTCACAGCCCTCGTATTCTGGTTCCGCCGATTCCATTGGTTCCCTTGTTTTACTGGAGTTTTCTCGTTCATTGTTATTAGGATGATCTCGTCCGCTATTACTAGTGATTACATTCGGTTAACTTGTCTATATGCTTTCGGTTTTGAATAGGCGTGTGCTAATTTTCCACCTACTATTCAGTAAAATTACCGTATCCTTATCCTTATCAATGAAACATAATATGACCACTTCAGTATTAAAAGGTATCAACCAGAGGACTGTTCCATAAATTAAGAAAGGGGTGTCAAATTTCACTACAATATACAGTATAAGTCTTCAGGACCAGCCCTACCATAGTTTGGGTGGAGCTAAGGCAATTTTGAAAAATAGATCTGCGCACCCCTCTCAAACAAGAAAAATGATTACTTAAATTAGACTTAGAAAACAATTATAAACAAATAATGAATTAACTTGAAAAATGACAAAATTCATTCACCCAAAAATCCATTTTCTGGGAAACCAATTTGAGCATTGTTTGCTTTAACAGTTAGGGGAAAAATGGCAAAATTGTTTCTACTTTCTAGG
This sequence comes from Antedon mediterranea, assembly GCF_964355755.1. Taxonomy (NCBI): domain Eukaryota; kingdom Metazoa; phylum Echinodermata; class Crinoidea; order Comatulida; family Antedonidae; genus Antedon; species Antedon mediterranea. Next base: position 15,541,234 of record NC_092675.1, read on the forward strand.
ATTTTTATCAGAGAATCTATATTGTTTTGACTACTCTTGTAACATGACCACAGTGCTGATTTTGCCATTTTTCCTCTGTTCAATTTTTGGTCTGGTCAAAGTGGATAACTATTATGCCACATTAAAATGGTATAATATAACAAATATTTTTTAAGAATTATTTTTTCTGGGGGACAATAAATCTTTAAATTACTTGTACAAGTTTGTACTGCTTAGTAGGCATTAAATAGATGATACACACCTGGATAAATGGAGGTGACACTTCCAGCTGGAATGTAGCCTTTGCTTACTATTACACCCATATCTCCATCTACCACTTTACTAGGTCCACGATGAACAACAAACCCAAAGTGTCTATTCATTACACTGTCCACATCTTCCGTACCTATAAAAAATACATTTTTTATCAATAAAACATAAATTTTATTGGATCAAAATTCTGTTATGCTCTCAATTATTACTTCTGATAATTTTTTGATTTTTCAGTTTTATAGTTGCACCGTAAACTTAAAGATGTATTGTCCCCCAAAAACACATGAAAAAAAGATTAATTAAATCAGATTTTGACTACCTGTAGGTTACTTTTTAGTTTTAATAAAGTTAATCCCTTACATAAAAAAAAACATATTAAATGACAAAATAATGGTCAAATTCAACCAAAAACTGCTTTTTTCAGGTAAATAAATTTTTTTTTATTCAATTTTTGTTCAAAGTGGATAACTATTATGTGATATTGAAATGGCATATTTAAAACAAAATTTTTTTTACATTTTTTTCAGGGGGACAATACATCTTTAAACTTTCATTCCAACCACTAAGGTGCAACGCAAAGACGTACATGTGTAATGAAAATAATTTATACAATCACAAAAGCAATGAATCATCTGAACATATCACTTCTGTAAATGGGAAGATTGTGTTGAGTTGGGAAGATAATGAAAAAAAAAACTACAAGGCCGATATTCATTTTTCACGCTGCTGCTCTAGTCCCATTAGGACTACTCAATCAGAAGCTAAAGCATGCAGCAGTAGTTCTAAGGACGACAATTTTGCGAAAATGGAAACTCCACTATAATTTATTGATTCCAGCTGCTACAGTAGACCCAAAAAACGTCTGGGAAAAGAGTCTATTAGGACATGTCATGCTAAAATTACAAATCCCAAAGCATTTCGGGTATAATATATTCATTGTCAGTGTCAGATATTCATTGAATTATTATCGAAACAGTCCATTAAAGTTTGTGTTTGTAATAGGATACTTCACACTTGAAATATCTAGGGTGATGAAGTGACCCCCAGACTTGACCTTAGCAATAAAATTAACTAAAGTGACAGAAATTGAGTATTCACTTCTGTAACAAACAAATAATATTTATTCACATATAAAAAGAGAAAAGAAACCCAAAAACTATTGTAGTTTTAAGTATTTGTTGCTTTAAATTACATTTTTTTCAGGTAAAATAACTATTATGTGACAATAAAATGACACATTCAAAAACATTTGAAATAAAAAATATTTTTCAATAAGCGAGCAGCGTTTTTTGTAAGAAATATTTCTTGTTTAGAATTATATTATTAGACATAGCACACACATTTCAAATTTGTATTCAGTGCTTCTATTTTACAGCTTATAAGATGCAGCTTGGTGAGAGGAACTCGGAACAGAAAAGATTTTTTAAATTGGACTACCGGTTGTTGAGTTATGTTAAAAAATGTTACCCAGTTTCAATGCCAATTTCAGCCAATTTTGGTGAAAAATTACAAAATCGCTTTTTTCCAATATTAAAGTCTTAAAACAAGTAAAAATATAATCTGTATTATATTGTGAATTAACTCTTTCAAAGAGTGACATACTTGGAAACCTTTGGTTTAAAAAAAAGTAGGTTCTGTAATGTCCTGAAACATTTTTTTCGTGCTCATGAAAACTGCTAATATTTGTTTTTAACACTTTGACTGCCAGAGGTTTTTCCAGTTAGAAACTGCCACCGCCAGCGTTTTTAGCCCAATTCGATGTTTATATCAAAGCTGATTGAAACCAGGGAAGAGTTAAATTTTAACTCTTCCCTGTTGAAACCATGTATGTGATCTGATTTATATGTAATTTAGACTAAAATAATCATAAAGATTTTAGCTTTACAATGGTATCAAGAACGATTTTTAAATCACAATATCAGGGCTGCAAATTAACTTTTTCACTTGGTAGCACTATCAAATTTTTATGACAGCTCATAATAATTTTTGGTAGCACCACCAATTTTTTTGGTAGCACCTGATCAACTTTGTTCATTGACAACTAACCCTTCTCCCCTACCCCATCCCCCACCCCACACACAAAAAAAAACCAAAACACACTAAAGCAAACTGCATGTACAACAGTAACACTCAGTTACCATCAGAGGCAACCAACCAATAAAACTTTATTTCTTTATTAAATGATTAAAGAATACAATGTAAGATATGACAGTAGTAATATAATGTTGTGCCAGGGATCATTGATTCAGCGAACTAGTACAATTCCATCAGGCCAGTTTCTGTACATAGGCCTCCTACTTCGCTGGCCATCTGATAACCACTTTTCAGCTATAGTTGTTGGATCAAAAGACTCTAGTGTTGGACCCTCCATTTCTATTCGGATCAAATCTTCTGTAGTGCTTACGTGGAGAGAATTTCTCACATCAGTTTTAATGCGTTTTTGGGCTGAAAACCCCCTCTCGCATTGAGCAGCACTGATCGGCATAACAAGGAGGATTTGCACAAGGTGTAGGATATTCTGGTAAGACAAAACAAGTTATAGAGTAGACTAGTTAAAAAAGTAAGTTCCTCCTTATATTTAAATTTTCAAAAATTAAATTAATTAAAAAAGACTTTTAAAATTACTATAGTCACTGTACCTTGTAATCTTCACAGTATGGTTTTTTAGTAAGCATAATCTGCCACAAATCAAGGTATGACTTATCCTGTAAGTTTATTTGGATTAACAGTTTCATGTCACTCCATTCATGTAATGCCTTCAACTTGTTACATCCTTGTCTGTATAAAATAATTATATTGGAAAAATAAAACATAAAATGATTAGAAAAAAATGTGGATTAAGATGGAGTTTCTGAAGAAAGTGGACTTTTTTTTTGTCTTGCTGCTACTGCTTCTTAAGAGGAAGAACTTTAGAGAACAACAAATTAATTAATTTAATATTCAATAATGTAATGTTCTGTTACCTTTCTAGTATATCTTCAAAATGATGAAGAAGGTATTCTACTTCACCACGACCATATTCAAGTAATTCTCGCTGATTTTTCGGCCAACTGTCATGGTTGAATATGTTAAATGCATAGAGTGCTTTCTGTGGTGTTGCGTCATTGCCTACAACTTCATCATCTGGATCACTAAGAACATTCTTAAACCTGTCTTTCATGTCCCTTACAACAAACTGACAGGCGTGCTTAATCGAAGCAGTTAACCGCACATCAATCTCTGATTCAGTACCTTTCAGTTTAATGCCCTGTATAATTAAGAAACATTGGTAAACATAGAAGTTGGCAGAGAGTTTTAGTTCAAATACATGTCACTGAATTTATAATTAATTTTAATAATATGTAATAAGTACTAATTACCTGAAACAGTACTTCTTCTTTGTCAATTGTTGTATCTATGAACCTTTGAAGATAGCCACCAACCTTTGGGCTGTCCTCAAGAGCTTCAATGCTCAAAATACACCTTAACAACTGTGCCTTTGCCGTTGGTAGTATCAGATCATTGCGCTAAAGTGTCAGGCTAAGCTGCTGGATTTCAGTAAACATGTCTGCCAAGAAGTGACTGAAAGCGGCAAACATAATTGTTTCCATTTCTTTTTTTATCTGAGAAGAAAATATTCATAAATTAAAAATCACAAACACTATGCTTTACAAAGCAACACAAGTCAAACTCAGCACAGTGAGCAATCATGAAAGATGTCATGCTTGCATCAACATTTAATCAACAAATTACAGGTATGGTGCTATTAACCTTTCTTGCTCTCCCTTGAATGCCAGCAGATGTGTGGGTTGCTGCCAGGTGATCCATATGTGCATGGATTGCACCATATTGGCCAGCATCTGTCATTACATCAGGTGATTTAATGAAGGATGTGAGTGATCTTGTAACATGGGCAATCCACCTTGTACCCTTGACATTTCCTGGATTCACCACATTTACTCCAAGTTCTCTGCCAATTTGTTTAAGCTCCCTTTTGGATTTAGGGCTGAAATGGTAGGTCTTCCAAACCAAGTACAGCAAGTCATACACTTTCGTCACCGTTGGCTGTTTTTTCAGGCCAGAAAGCAATGCCAACTCAAGTCTGTTAATTTATAAAAAATAAAAGATGATATTATTTATATTGCATTATAAATAAATGAGTGAAGGCTTGGACATAAAAGCTAATCATTGATTTAACAAATATTGTTTAATATATGAAGATTTAATTCAATACCTGTGAGGCATACAGTGCATTGGTATAATGTGTTCTCCTGCGCTCTCCTTGAGATGTACAATTACTCCACCTCTCTTTCCAAGATTGACACTTGCACCATCTGCTCCAAAGCCTACTACTTTAGACTTCCATCTCTCACCACAGCCTGTGTTGTTGAATATTTTCTCCACTGTAGAAAAAACCCCTGCAAAATTAATAGAACAGGTGTATATTTTAAAAATAAAGTTTGTATATTGCTAAGTAATAGTAATTTATACTTTAAAACAAAAATAAATTTGTTAATAATATCTGTTCCTGGGCTCCTCTGATCTTGTCACTGTGTGTAGAGAGAGGCCTGGGCTAGTAATCACTCAGTTTTTAATTTTAAATCTTATATACAGAGGCCCACTACTGAGTAGAGTAGCCTACCCTAGGGCCTAGGCAGTTAGTATTAGTAAAAAATGAGAGTAGGCCTAAATTAATATTATTTAATAACAATTAATACTGTTTTGTGATTTGCTATTCAGGCCTAGGCTGAAGAATTTAATTAAACTTACCAGCTGCATGAGCATGTTCTACTTCGGCTTGACCAACCAAACGATTTACAGGCAAACCATTTTCTAGCATCCGAACGTATAATATCTCGCACTCTTTGACTGAGATATCCGTGTCGCCATCGATCAAAATACTAATGTATCGCTGTTTGTCAACATCATTTGCAAATCGTTCTTTCATCGAATCTGCTATTACGCCGATTAGCTGGGCGCACACTTGGTGGTTGGCATACGTTGGTGTGATTTCCGCTCCATTTTTGTGGTGCAGTGTTACTAAAGGTCCAAATTTTGTAAACGGCAACTCTTCCTTTGCAATAAAATAAGCGATGTTCATCTTTTTTTTTACTTCTAACAGCTTTGTCTTTTGACTTTGCAAAAAAGCCCGCTGTAATTGCGAAGGCTGTTTTTGTTGTCTGCGAAGCCAGTTATCACGGCAAGCTTGATGTGACTTTGATCTAGAATGGAGCGTCAAAGTCTCCCTTTTAAATCTTCCCTGGACTCCTGTAGCTAAAGTACTTTTTTTTCCTGCATTATCTTTGCAATACGCGCACCACATAATGTTGTCTGTCTTTGAATAGCGCAGAAATGGAAATTCTTTTAACCACTTCTCCTGGAAATGGTATGGTTTAGGCCTGTTTTTAGCAGCGAACCGTGGGCGCTCTGCAATTTCTGCGGTCTCCTCTTGGCCTTCTTCTAGGCCTAGGTCATCCTCTCTAACTCTATCTTCTTCCAACAAAGGTTCTTCATCATCAGACGACAGCGACATATAATCTGGCTTATCATCAGTAATTATTGATTCGTCTGAACTTTCTTGTTCTTCCGAGACCGAGGTAGAAGACTTAAAAAAATCAGAAATTTTTTTGTTCATCTTTTCTTGATGAAAAACACGTCACGACAAGATGATGTGATGTAATGGCCGCCGGCGGGAAGATCGGAGCCTAGTATAGCCGCAAAAACGTGTGGAGTACAATTTGTCGCAAAAAAAAGCGTGCGCGGGCGGTGGTGGTGGTGTAATGTGAGCATGCGCTCTGCCATATTTACATTTATTTTATATTTACATGACTGAAAATATTTTTCCGTTTGTTTGTAATGTAAATAAATCAAGTATTACATCTACAGCTATCTATAAACAATACTGCTGTTTAATAAATTAATTTATTAATGAATAGATATTATTATAATTATTATTACATCATTAATTACATTTTATAGTAATCATTAATTAGTAATAGCTACATTATAACCATTTATTTATAATGCATAATAAATGCCGATGATACTGCGCGGCGAAAATCCTTTGTATCTGCCGCGCTCGCTCTGGTTAACTTCTCTCTACAGAGCTCTCTGTGTACTACGGCGGCTTCCTTCTTTAAAACGGAGGTGATTTTTTCCACGAGGTTTGTGTGCGTCCATGTCACACACTGTGTGTTTGGTGTCCTTTGTGTGATTGGGTAAGGCAGCATGCTTATAAATGGACGAACTACCAATCACAACGAGTGTAAAATGTTTAGCGGCTTTGCACGCTTGAATGAATCTGACTCTGTGGTGGTGGTGACGTACGTACGACGTCGTGTGTGGAGAGACAGATTAAATTACAACAGTGTTGAAATAGGGAAAAACACACTGGACTTCAATTTGAAACAACTCGCACAAGCAGACGATCTTGTCGCAATAGGCGCGACCTATTCTAATTCTTTAGTCGCAACCAGAAAAATGAGGTCGCAAATGCGACCAAATACCCCTTAATTTGCAGCCCTGAATATGTAAATCGTAATAGTAAAATGAAAGTAACCCACTTTTTGAGTTTTTCGTAGTTTCGCACAAGAAAGTAGAGATATTCGCGATTTTGTGCAAGACATCACAATATGAAAATATCGCCCGGTGAGATCAACGAACAACGAAAAAGTTACTTACACGGCACCGATAGGCCTATAAAAACAAGTTATCACTATCGAAAAATGTATTACATTTTATAAATCATAAATCTTATATCAATGTTTCGCCAAAATCCACATAGTAAAGACACCAGGCCTAGTTAACCAGGCCTAAAAAGTTGGTCCGGAACCGTTTTACGACTAGGCCTAGGCCTAGGCTAGCCTAGTACTACTAGCCTAGATAGTAAACTGATGATAATATCCATACCATTTCAAAACAAGTTTGTTGCGTGAAACTCGGTCACTTTCAGTAAAACACCAAAACAATTAAATAGGGTATACATACAATAATAAAATTAAAGACTTCATATTGAAAATGACTCCATTATTTTTTATTCAGATAACAAACAAACAAGTCAATCCACAAAAACCTTTGTAATGCTTCGGCGGCATAGCTAGCGCGCGACCGATACACAATGTGCCAAGCCATCGCTCTACGCGCTAGTGTGATGCGCGGTGTTTGTTATTTCGACAGGTACCATTTTGAAAATCGTTCGTAACTAGATTAGTTACTTTCAAATTGTAAAATATTGACGGTCCAGACCGAATATAGTGTTCATATTTATAGTATATACCAATAATTAACCTATCTACCGGATTTTGTAAAAAAACGCGAAACACGAAGATCTTCGTGTTTGGCAGTCAAGCGTTGTGTTTCCAAAAACGAAGATCTTCGTGTTTGGCAGTCAAAGTGTTAAAGCTCAGGTACAGGCATGAATTTTAAATATAATATCTGGTTAATTGTACATAAATCAAGTATTTGTAAAAGGAATCAAGACGAAAAAACATAAATTTCCCTTAAAATGGTCAAATACAAAATTTTGCAAAATTCTGCTATAAAAACCAGGAAGACTTTTTTTCAGTAGTTAGGTAGTTAACCTAATGTAATAACATGTATGGTGACTCCCTAGAAGGTGAAAAAAGATGGTGGATATACGGTGGATAATTTTTGCTATAGCATGAAAATAAAAATCTGAAGTTGAATAAAAATACCAGAAATGTAATATTCAAGTTATATTACCTATATTTAGTCATCTGATAACATTTTTTACCACACCGTTTGTTTTTCATAGCTTTTTAAAATGCCTCTCTATTTACAAAATTTGTGTACAAAAGAATAGAGATTTTACTGTGTAATTTGAACTATCCCCCCACTGATAAGAAAGTGCTTGTTTTCTACAAGCTCGTGTAACACAAATAAAATCCCAAAAATTATGAAACATAGGGGAAACTATAGATCGATAATTATTGGAATGTATGATCAATGGAAATTTTTTGCCCGCACCTGGCCTTTAATGTAATGGCAAACCAATAAAATGTTCAAAAATTGACTAGCTAATTAATATGCATAATTGCTGTAACTTTAGTATACAATATTCAATAATAAAGAAACTTGGCACAGTTTATGTCTGCATACAGTATGTCTTTATTGTAAATACAATTTCAAGGTAACAGGTACAAGATTATTCAAATTAGCTAATTAATATGTATCTTTATATGCAAAAAGCCTCATTAAATATGCATAAATGATGTAATTAACTGGAAAATTCAATGACACATGACCATCTTGGTATAAACATTATATATTTATAAAGTGTAATCTAATATAGTTATTAACATTTTTGTTAAACTAATATATGGAAAAAAATATGCTTGTTTTATGAAAATATTTAGGCCTTGGCCCAGGGCCTAGGCTAATCAATTAATTAAATACTAGGCCTAGCCTATAGGCCAATGTATGTATATTAACTGAAAAACGTAATGGATAGCCTAGGCCTAGCAAACTTTTTGTAAAACAATTAAATATTAATAATAATTAAAATAAACAACAGTAAAACAGTATCACCAATTAAACATCAACCATGACTTTTTTTTAATTCTATCCAGCGTATAGTTGCCCGTGCAAACTCCTCGCTGTCCAATGCGATCCACGCTACTACTTGCACTGCGCAGCCTGTGGCGATCTTTTGAAATAACGAAAATGGTCCAACTTCCTAAGTTCGAAGGTTGTCAGCATCAAACCGGAAACCGTCAAAATAAAAAGGTTATAGGGGTGTCTGATGCTGTAAAAACATCAAATTTCCTGCGGGCGTATCAAGTCTAACGGCACACGCTATTGAGTATGATGTTTTAAAATCATTCGTTAATGCTTTATTTGTTGCTCAAAACAATCAAAATATATACAAAAATGAAGATGAATTTTATTGTTGTCTAATTTATTTTCACATTTGAACAATATTATGTTTGACAAATGCCATTCCAAACTCAACATTGATAAAAAAAAATCCATGCTGTGTACGTTTTTACGGTTGTGCGTACAATTGGCTGACGATTCTGTATTCGCGAGTGCTATGCCTATAATATTATTGTGTAAAATTGCACATATATTATATTATTACTGTCTTTCCGCTGAAAAGTCTGCCGACATTTCCGCTTGGGCTGCTCCGTAAATCTCTTTTACTAGTTTCTTCCAGTCTGATCTTTCATTGGCTAGTTCTTTAAGTTGTTTCATGTCTTTCTTGGTTTTCAATTGTCCGGGATACTTAATGTCTGTATTATGCTTATAAAGGGTGAGTAGGTCGTTGCTGAGAGTTATTGGTAGGGTGGTTCTCGGTCTTCCTCGAAATTTTATATTGGTAGTGTTGCTGAAATAATAAATAGCTTATTGCTGTGTTGGCTGGTGTACATGGGTCTTGTCTAAGTATGTGACCCAATAGTCTCCATCTTGCGTCAACTATTTCTAATGAAATCGGTTTTGTTCCTGTCCTTCTGTATAAATTTATGTTCGATATCCTGTCTGGGAACCTGATACCTATGATTTTGCGAAGTTGCTGTCTGTGAAATGTGTCGAGTTTATGTGCTTCTTCTTTTGTGAGTCCCCATGTTTCAGAGTTGTAGAGTAATATACTTTTAACTAGTGAGTTGTACAGCTTGATACGTATTTTTAATTTGATTTTATGTTTTCGAAGCCACATCGAGTTTAGTTTGGTCATTGCTACACGCGCTAGTTGTTTTCTTCTAATTATGTCTTGTCTGTCCCCGGCCCAAGGAGCGATCCTACTTTTTTCGTGTTTCTCCATTGTTCTTGTATGTCTTCTTTTTCTCGTTTTACCCAAAATTGCACATGCCACAGGTAATACATTTTTACATTACCATGATTTAATAGCTGGACATTTTCCAGCAGATAGATTTTTGTTTTATGAAAATTAATGAAGAGGTTGATTTAAAAACAAATATATTACACCATTTTACTCATGGAGTTTATACTCACCCTTTTTTTCTAATGCTACAAAGAATTCAGCAATGTTTCCAATAATGTCTTCATCTTCAAGTATCTTATCCAAATTTCCTGCTACTTGCCTTGCATTTCTATAATAATAAGTTGAATACATTAAAACTAAAACAAAAATCAATAGTATTTAATAGGCCTAGCCCTGGAGTTATCAATCGGGTGTGTAGAAAGCGACGACCTCGAATTGGACGACCCGGGCAACCTCGAATTGGACGACCCATAACACGAAACCGACGACCCCTATAGCCTAGCCTAGGTCTAAGTGTGGTATAACATCGCGAAGCCGAATATACTGTAGCCAAAGATCTTTAAACCATACCTATAATACTCGCAAACAAGCAATTGATTGAAAAAATATAGAAATATCGTCATTTGATACTGAATGTGTCGACACGAACAAACGAACAGATATGGAACGCCAAGAGTGCATCAATAAAACTGCATTCGACTCGATTAGCACACAAAATATCATAAACATGGCAAACCAGGTCAAAACGGCCCCTTTTTCAGCGGCGGGTAAGGTTTGACCGTATACAATGCATGTGTGAAATGTACAGTAAGCTTTCTTATGGCCCTCCCCATGCACATGTTCGCAACACGCTGCTTGATAGGCCTATAGTGTTCGTTATAAGAAGACGAGATGTAATTATACGTCTATGGTTTAACCATGTCATGTATAATATTTATTTCTTTTTAATTTATTTTTAATATGTCGAATGCAGTTTTAATGATGCACTCTTGGCGTTCCATATCTGTTCGTTTGTTCGTGTCGACACATTCAATAGTATCAAATGGCGATATTTCTGTATTTTTTCAATCAATTGCTTGCTTGCGAGTATTATATAAGGTATGGTTTAAAGATCTTTGGCTATGTTCGGCTTTGGGATGTTATACCACACTTAGGCCTAGGCTAGGCTAGGATATAGGGGTAGTCGGTTTCGTGTTATGGGTTGTCCAATTCTAGGTCGTCCAATTTGAGGTCGCCCAGGTCGTTGGGGTCGTCCAATTCGAGGTCGTCGCTTTCTACACACCCGCTATCAATCACCATCACAGCCGTGCAGTGTGAATGTTTTTTAAATTTTTACATTTAAAAAAAAATGTATTTATTTATTTATTTCTTTATTCGAATTCACAAAATAACACTACATATAAAATACAAAGAATGAAATCAGGGTAACACAAAAAAGTAACCAAAGGTCGAACTTATTTCCATTTTTGTGGCCCTAAGGATGAAAACACGTCCTAAGTTAAGAATAAACATTTTTTACAATAAACTATAACAGTTAACACTAGAAGTAACAATATATATATATATATATATAAATTATTATCTTTCAGGCATAACCTCTTTGAGATGTTTTCTGATATTTCTTTTGAATTGATTGATGGTTTCTGAACCCTGTATCAATTTTGGCAGGTGATTCCATGATGTTATAGGGTGACTTCAAAATGTCACGGGTCAATGATTTTCCGCTCGAGTTGCTTCTGGTAGACAAACAAACTCCGAGTACAGCGTGGTCAGTGTGTTTACTGTGTGTTTACGTATAGAAAATGGCAGTCAGCACCGCTAGTTCGTCGTTGCCAAACATGGTTTTATCAGCAATAACTGATAATTTATCAACAACTGAACGTCGAAGATATCTTCAGAAAATATCAGGTATCGGTAAAGACCCATATTTGATCGATAAAGATGAATTTTCGCACGAAATCGACAGTCTGCCGGACCTCACATCGATGGATATCATGGCATACTTAATCGCTACGCCAAGCCCATACACAGCTGAAAATTTTCAAGCCTACAAATCTAAAGAGGCTTACAATCAATTTGCTAATGGATTTCTGTCGGATATGAAAAAAAAAGGAAAAACAAAAAAAACAGCTTTGTAATGCAGCCGGACATTGTCTGAAGGTCCGAAGCCCTCGTAAATGCAGACGGCAAAGCTGTTTATTAAATATTAAATACGCTGCTAAACTTGTGTGGGACTTGTGTATATTTTTGTCAAGTGAAGTATTTGTATAAATAAAATACTATTGTTGTAAAAGTGAAAATTGTATCATTTATTGTGTAATTGACACATACAACATATACAGAATACAAGTCATTTAACAGAAAGAAATAGACCATTCAAAACTTTTAATTCAATTTTATTTTTATTACAGTATTTCATAAACAAAGCTTTTCATCTTCATTATAAGGGCTTCAGACCTTCAAACATGAAAATGCATGTTATTGTTAGGCTGCATATAAAAAGCTATTTCTTTTTAACTGAACATTAGAACACTAAACGAGTCAACCACTTCTAACAATGGCAGGACATAAATTAAACAATGCACAGCATGTTCTGGCAATCTTGTCAACCTTAGGTATGCCTGTACTGTCTGTTGTCATGTACTCAATTGGTAATGTTGAACTTAAAATTGAGTACTTTTGACGGACACCACCGATGACCCTCTCCATATGAATTCGTAAATGAGCAATTTTTCTTGTGGTTTCCACCTCAAGAGCAGACAGCTGTTGTTTTCCCTTCTTAAAAGCAGGAATCTTTGCTTCGCAACCATAAAACCCAGCATCATCTTTTATGTCAAAACCTCGGTCGGCAAGGATGACATCCCCAGGTAGCAGATAATCAAAAAAATCTGATGTCAATGTTATGGTCTTATCTGTACCACAGCCTTCCAATGCTGCAGACAAATATGAAATTGACCCGCATGGAGTGCAGCCAATTAAAAACTTTACTGTATTGTGGTGCTTGTAGTTGGAAAACAGTTGTGCCCTCGCTTCAAGACTTGAGGGCCACTCGCAAAAAACCTCAAAACAGTCAATTATTACTGCTACCTTCGACTCCAATGCAATTCGAAATTGCATTGGCATGGTTTTCCACAACACCGGTACAAATCGGTACGCAATGTCCTGATCTCTAAGGTTCAGTCTAAGTTTGAACAGTACAATTAGTAACTGCTGAAATCGACTTACTGATGTTCTACTCAGGAATCTGCTTTTAACTAGTTCAAAAACCAACATCAATACTGCAAATGAAGGCAACCCTGTGTAGAAATGAGTTCGCTCATTGTTATTTTTAAAAGTTAACTCTGTTATTGGCGACTCCTGTAACAAGGCCTGTGACTGGGCCTGTAAGACATCTATGTCAGCACAACACATATGTGTCTGTGTTGACATATCCACACCAAACTCTACTGTTTGAGTCGCTCGTTCTACAGGAGAAACATCTTCCATATTAGCCTCACCTAATTGGAGATCTAACGAACCTTCCACAGCAATACATTTCTTTTTTTCCAGTTCTCTTTTTTGTGACCTTTCGTATCGCTCCTTATCACGTTTTGCGGTGTGATCATCCAGGTCCAACCTGCCCATGTCTTGAGTTGGAGCCCAATCAGGATGGGCTTGCTCAGCAAGTGGTGCAGGCTTGCCTAAAAGAAATATGTATACATGTTAAATACAGTATATAGACGTAATATAGCAATTTTTGGGTTTAATAAAAAATATTCAATTCGGTGGTTATAAATACATTTTGACAACACCCTGTATGTACAGACTTCTATTAATACCTATGATATGCATAACCACCTATGATTAACTATGGTATAGTAATCAATTCACAGCATGAAGGCCTGCCAGCCCAGCATGGAATGGATGATATCAACTGAGTTAATTAATGCACATGCATCCTCCATCCTAATTATAGATAGCATAGGCCTACTCGTAAACAATGTAAATTGTGTGAAACTATATCAAATATATGTATATAAATATACTAGTCTAGGTTAACATACAATACTCAACAATGTTGAAAATCAATACATACCTCCAATAAAATGTTTAGAACATACACGATAATTTTCGATTTTGTTAACATTTATGTCCTCTCTATGAATGTTGGCTAGCCAGACCCTCTGCCTTTTGGCCTTTATTTCTTGCTTTTCAGCACCATGTAGCTGTCACACCAAAATCAGTCCGGGCCAAAATCGGTCCGGTGGAACAGTTTTGGCTGCCAAAATCAGTCCGGGGGACCATTTATGGCTGCCAAAACCTGTCCGGCCGGACCAATTTTGGCCGCCAAAACTGGTCCGGCCTGGATAAAATCGGTCCGGGCAGTAGGACTGTTTTTGGCCGCCAAATATGGTCCGGTCTTACAAATATATGGTGTGCAAAATTAGTCATAATGTATACCGGTATATCATTAAAAAAAGGCCATGATTAGTCATTATATTGAAAACTATGGGGTTTTATTTGTTATTTTAATATTATAAATTAAGCCTGTTTTTTTTATTATCATTATTAGTAGTAACTCATCAATAATTAGTACTAATTGTTAGGCTTTTTGTATACAATATGTATCTCTGCCTGTTTTTAATCCATTTTGTTCTTTTTTAACATCTTCGTTTCCCCATGATGTTAAAAACAATTTAATTTATTAATTATTTATGGTTATTCAATCAATATATCAATTCAATACAATTATTATAAAACAATTATCCAATATTGATTAGGCTGAGGAAGGAAAAAGGCCTCAATCATAAATAAAATCTAGCTGGCAATATCAGCGTCTCATACCCGTTCATGTGAGTGTGTGGCAGGCCGAAATATGAGTGAACACCTAACTAAGTCATGTTTTTAGATAAAATACATTTATTTATAGTATTTATCCGACAAGATAACTTACTAATATATATCATGGAATATTTTTCTAGCCATAAACAACTTAAAACAGCATCATAGGCCTAGTAATTCAATTAAAATCGACAGAAGAAAAGCCCGGACCGATTTTGGCAGTGGCGGACTGCTTTTGGCCACAATTTTAGAGCCCAAACTGATTTTGGCCCCGGACCATATTTATCGTGACATAGCCTTGAAACTTTAGGAATTCTAAAAAAAGAAATTCCTACATCTCTGTTTGAACGACTACCACAATCTTTCACTGCACAGAAACTTGGCATTACTCAAAAATAATATACAATTGAAGAGCAAATAATACACGTAATCACTGTGTATAACACCATGTGTGAGCATACTGGAGGTTGTTTGTCTACCAGGAGCATTGGAGCGTAGCGAGGTCAACTTTTATAACCTTTTGACCTCATATGCAATCACCCTCTCCTCCTATATAGGATGGTCTATAAATTGGCTAGCCTATCTATGATCAAAGAATATATATCACAAGAATGAGTAATCCGTGATTTTCCCTGTAACAGTAATATTGTCCATGTGGTAGGGCGCCGCCATAAGTGTGGATGTATCTGGGATGTATACAACTTTTTGTGAAGGTTTCACTAATCAAATGCTGGACCACCGGAGTATTTTCCGATGATAAAAATGTTATCAACTACATGCCAACATCATGTTAAATACTATTTGAATATTTAATTGTTCGTTTTATGCAATTTATTTAGTAAAAACTGCCGTATATAAACAGTTTGATTTATCAACAGGGCGCTACGATAGCGTGACCGGGCGTGTTGGTGTTTACGCGTTTTCACGAAGGATAGTTTAATAATATTCCTATATTTAACTTGTTTCTGGTAAAACAAATAAATGTTAATGACATTTAACATTTCTCCTATTAATAATAATTAATAATGTGTTTTATACTAATTTATATCATAAAAACAATACTTAATTTACACGGCAATGGTAAAGAATAGGCCGTGCTGAGTAATATTCGTTGATTTTTGGTGTTGCTGTGTTAGGCCTTTTTTGTGAACTAACTTAGCATGTTAGTAAATAATTGTCTGTAAAAGTGAATAAACACTAGTTTGTTAATAAATATGTATTATAAAATAGTTTACAATTGCAAAAACTATCATCATAATTCTATTTAATGTGACATGTATCATCTCTATTAAATCAAGTCTTATTTAGTATGTATACATCCGCCCTTATGAGGGCGAGCATCACTCACTGGAGCTCTCTGTTACAAATTTCTCATGCAAAAATCGCGGAATACTCATTCTTGTGGGGTGTCACGAAAGCTCAGACCACGAAAGCTCAGACCCCCTAAGACCTAAGATCACGAAAGCTAAGACCCAACACCTAAGATTAAAAATATTTATCTTTCGCACCTGCCTTGTATTTTAACTCCCAACATTTTTATTCTGAATACCACACCTTAGAATTGGCACTTTCATGAAAAAGAATCACATAAAAAGTAACAAATACATTTTTAAATTGATGATTTTACAGACGTTTTTCTCGCACACAAAATGACTAGCCTACAGTACAGTACCCCATGGGCCATGTTCAATGTTTTTGTTTCTATGGAACGTCAAAAGAGCAAAAATTATATAGAGGGCTGAAAACTCCGTGGAGTCCATCTACAGTGTGGATGGAACAATGTAAAATTAAAATTGTTATGATAATAGTATAATCATGCAAGTACGAAGAAATAAATACTGGCAAATAAATTTTAATTTAAAAATCATGATAAGTTTTTTTGTTTCGTTTTCTTTCTGTTTTTATACTTGTACTATTATTGTTGCTCTTTTGGCGCTCCATAGAAACAAAAACATTGAGCATGGGGAGCTCGAGGAGTTACATTGTCATTACAGTATACAAAGAAACACATCTGTAAAATCATCAATTTAAAGGATTTATTTATTTGTTATTATGTGTTTCTCCTTCTGAAAGTACTTATAAGTCCTAATTTTAAAGTGTGGTGTTCAGGATAAAGTTAGTCAACAAATTTGGAGTCAAAATACAAGAAAGGCAGGTGCGTAAGAAAAACATCCTCTGAAGCAACACAATGGAGTAAATATATACCAACAAACAACCCGTCAAGTTTGTTTGTTGTAAAGAAAAAATATACATTTACTCAACGGGCGAAAATAATGTGAGTTTATCTTTGTTTTTCGGTAGTATTAAATTATATTTATGGTAATAAATGAAACCTACTGTGTTTAAAATTATGTATGGATAAACAAGTATTGTTTTTAAGCTGTAGTATATCTTAGTATTTGTAATCTTAGGTGTTGGGTCTTAGCTTTCGTGATCTTAGGTCTTAGGGGGTCTGAGCTTTCGTGGTCTGAGCTTTCGTGACACCCATTAGGCGCAGGAGCCCCGGATAGCGTTACGTTTGAAAACCCCAAAAAGTGAGGTTTTCAACCATTAGCGGCATGACTGATGTGAGTGATTAATGTGTTTTACGGATGGTTTCAAGGACTATCCTACCAGTGGGCTGTTCACTGGTCAAATGATTGACACTTTGTATCACCGTTTGTAACTGGAGCTGTGACGACCTTTGTAACTGGAGCTGTGACAACCTTGCAAGAATACTAGGCCAGAATTTTTAATTGAAAAGTGCCTTGGTATATGGTATTAACAATAACATGGAGATGGAACAAATTTGTCTATCTTTCTTTCTAAAATAAATGGTCACTATAGTTTCAAACTAGGCTTAGTCCACCACATTAGTAATTACGAATCGAAACCTAAATTAAAATTGTTGGTATTCTTTGGCCATTGTTTGATTAATTACATCTTCATGCCATGTTTTTTTTTCTCTAATGATTTGGCGATACGCTCCTATATTAATTAGGCCTACTAGCAGAGGGTTCGATGAGTTTTGAAAAGTTATGGAAATGTGGTCTAACATATAGCAATTCAGTTTTTTAAGGCCCTTCTTCCTTGTCCGAGCCTTTGGAAATATTAAAAAGTTATATTAATATAATATATTCTGTGTTTTCATGTTTTGAGAAATTGTATATCATTTCAGATGTTTCGCGCTGCGCTTTTATTTGTTTCGCGCTTCGTCTTGTTCGAGCTTCCTCCGTACATACCGATAATTAATATGATTTTTCATTTCATTTTTTGTACATTATTAAAAAATAGCATACAGAACCCCATACAGAACATACCCTTCTCTGAGAAAACACTTGTGGGCGATTCCCCGAATACGGCATGATGGAATAGCTTTGGAGACTTTGACTTTGGAGTAGGCCTAAATCGAAAAACGTCAAGCAACTCAACAGTTCTTTTCAGAACTAATATAGGCCTACGTGGTGTACCGCAAATTTATATCAACAAATATGTAACTTGTTTAGCACGTTTAAAATGGATAGCAAAACATATTAAAAAAAAAACCTGAATTATTTCAAACAGACAGCACATTAGTTCAAACGGATAGCACAATAGATAGCTCAATCAAATGGATATAACTATGATATAACTGTACTGTGCATTCTATACGGATTATCGGGTAGCACATTCTTTCAAATGGATAGCACATTCTTTCAAATGGATAGCACATTATTTCAAATGGATAGCACATTAGGTAGCACAATCAAATGGATATAGTACTGTACATTATTCTATGATTATCGGGTAGCACATTCTTTCAAATGGATAGCACATTAGGCCTATTTCAAATGGATAGCACATTCTTTCAAATGGATAGCACATTATTTCAAATGGATAGCACATTATTTCAAATGGATAGCACATTGGGTAGCACAATCAAATAGATATAGTAATGTACATTATTCTATAAGGATTATCGGGTAGCACAATATTTCAAATGGATAGCAAATTATTTCAAATGGATAGCACATTCTTTCAAATGGATAGCACATTATTTCAAATGGATAGCACATTATTTCAAATGGATAGCACATTAGGTAGCACAATCAAATGGATGTAATTGTACTGTACATTATTCTATACGGATTATCGGGTAGCACATTCTTTCAAATAGCACATAATTTCAAATGGATAGCACATTATTTCAAATGGATAGCACATTGGGTAGCACAATCAAATGGATATAGTACTGTACATTATTCTATAAGGATTATCGGGTAGCACATTATTTCAAATGGATAGCACATTAGGTAGCACAATCAAATGGATATAATTGTACTGTACATTATTCTATAGCCTACGGATTATCGGGTAGCACATTCTTTCAAATGGATAGCACATTAGGTAGAACAGTCAAATGGATATAGTACTGTACTTTATTCTATAAGGATTATCGGGTAGCACATTCTTTCAAATGGATAGCACATTAGGTAGCACAATCAAATGGATATAGTACTGTACATTATTCTATACGGATTATCGGGTAGCACATTCTTTCAAATGGATAGCACATTCTTTCAAATGGATAGCACATTGGGTAGCACAATCAAATGGATATAGTACTGTACTGTACATTATTCTATACGGATTATCGGGTAGCACATTCTTTCAAATGGATAGCACATTCTTTCAAATGGATAGCACATTATTTCAAATGGATAGCACATTAGGTAGCACAATCAAATGAATATATGTAATTGTACTGTACATAATTCTATACGGATTATCGGGTAGCACATTCTTTCAAATGGATAGCAAATTATTTCAAATGGATAGCATGGATTTGGGTAGCACAATCAAATTGAGCAGATTGGGTAACACATTGCATCAAATGGGAGCCTACTGTACAGTTATTCTATTGAATTGAATTGAAATATATATTTATACTGGGTAATCTCTTCAGTCAAAGACTGGTCTCCCAGAGGGCCCAGTTGGTGATCAGTGGCTGTGATAATACACCGGGGTAACCCCCCACTCGTCTCGAAAGATGTACTAGGTTCTTTAAAGTACACACGAGCTAGATGTGTATTCTATTATCGGGTGTAGCACATTAAAATTGAGAGGATAAGATGGACATCATAATTTATTATTAAGGGGCAAAACAGCAAATCCTTACTGAGGGGACACTCCTATAAAGCGGACATTAAGGGGACGGGGAACATTTAAGCTCAGTGCCAATGTTCACTCAATATATTTTCCATCACAAAATAACAAAAAAGACGAAATATTTATATCCATTTATCGCTATTAAATAAAAATGGATATCATGATAATTATGATACTTTGTTTGTCTTGAAAGTTTTCATTGGTGAAACGTTGCCTGCTACATTTTGAATTTCCGAGTCCAGATCAGTATTGGTATTGGTTTTTCGTGATCTATTCTAACTAATGAAACAATTTTTAGAAAATGATATATCTGATAGATATCATCTAAGTGATGTTTTACATATAAGTTATAACGTTTAACTTTTCATTCTCCATACATTCAATTCTTTTAATATAGTTCTTGTATAACACCATATCAAGTAGTAGTAGAAATTATTGTAGGGTTTTCTTATTATTCAGTCAATTCAGTGTTTCTATACAGAAAAGAGTAGTCAGTGGCCTTAACATCAATTAATTGTATAATTTGCACCCAAGGTCGAATAGCAAGAAACTCAGGTCCAGTTACATTGGTGTTCATTGGTCAATAGGAAATGAACAGCACACTTATGGGTGGTGACAAAGTTTAGTTATTGATAAGTTGTCCTTGGGAAAAACACATTAGTTGGGTTGACCATGGGCTGACAGAGTTAACGACTTCGTAACGCTATCCGGGGCTCCTGCGCCTAATGCCCATTCTTGTGATATATATTCTTTGCTATGATGCATGGATTAGTAAGCGAAAGTGCAGTACTGTACCAACCTTTTACGTATATTAAATTTCAACCATGGTGAAAACCTGTAACGATAAGATTTCCATTTCGATGACACATTTCTGAACAACATTAATTATTTAAAAACTAGGCCTAGCCTACTAGGCCTCCTACCAAAGATTGTATAGAGCGGCGCAAGATAAGATGTTTCCAAGCTCCTATAACAATTCCCTGCTCCTACATAAACACGAGGAGCCTCGCTACTTTTACGGAGCGCCATTTATGCCTTTATATACTTCCGAAATAGAAATAGTGCTAAGGTAACTGATCGGTGGACCAAACTTAGCACCGGTGTAGCACGTCAGTGATATAAAATAGAATTAAGTCACTAATTTTAATATATTTTCGTATGTTAATACACTGTGCTCAAGTGGACCCAATTTGTAGCCAGTGGAGCACAATGATATAAAATAGAAACAAGTCACTGAATTTTAATATCTTTTCGTATGTTAATTTAGGGCCCAACAACTAAAACTAAATTAAGTGTTTAAAGCATTACATGGCATGGCGCCTGACTACTTGACAAAAAGTCTATCCCTTAAAATTAATAATTACAGTAAGAAATTCTAATAATTTATTAGAAGTTCCAAGGGTCTTTGGTTCTGGAAGAAATTCTTTTACTTACAACAGTGGAAGTAAAATGTGGAATGCTCTACCACAAGAAATCCGATTGAATCAAAGTCTATGGATATTTAAACGTAACGTTAAGAACTACTATTTCAACATTTTAAAAGCAGCAGATCAATCTATATAATTTAATTCACAGAATTATCAATTGTGTTTTTAATATATTTCCAATTTGTAATGTTTATTATTATATTTCTTATGTATTTTGTGTGTATGGTAGTTTTGATTATTTTTATTCAAAGGACCACAATGGAAATAAGTTTAATTAATTTTAAACGTTTTGTGTTGTTCTTATTATATTTAAGTTTATTGTTACTAGTTGTCTCTTGGTTTATCAAATTGTATTGAATATATATATATACCCAATCGAGTTTGAACAATACAATGAAAGCCCCAGTGGTCTAATGGTTAGGACATCTGCATATCAAGCAGGCGGTCCGAGTTCGAGTCTCGGTTGGATGGGGCGACTTTTTCTCATTCTCACAGATTTCCTCATCTTTATCGTTTCAAATTAATTAATTAAATTTCAGTATATCACCGGGCGGTTTAGAATTAATGTTCATTGCCTAATGTGTTTATATATATATATATATATATATAAACAAATCAGGCAAAGAACATTAATTGCAAAAGATGGCGCCATTTTTGTGCCCATCGCTGTGCCATGAATTTGAAGGTAATGGTCATTTCCAAAAATAAAATTGTTGTTGGTTAAATATCAGCATGACCAGTTCTCGTAAATGAACTTTAGTAGGCGTTTTGCCTGGAATTTGTATGTAATTTAAAATACATGCGTCGGCTCCTTCTTCGTGAGGGATATTAGTATACAACGATGAAACCTCTAATGTAGCCAGAACAGAATTATTAGGTAAATTTTGAATTTGGTTAATTTTGGGGATAAAGTCCGTGGAGTCCTGAATGTATGAAGGGAGATCAGTCACATATGGTCTTAGTAAATCATCCACATATTCAGAAATTTTCTCTGTAGCAGTACCATTGCCCGAAATAATGGGTCTACCAGGATTGCCTGCTTTGTGGATTTTAGGTAGGAAATAAAATCTGCCAGGAACTGGAATGACCTGTGCCAAATGAGGTCCAATCTTAGGATCGATGGAGTGTTTTTTTACCACACAGAAACAGATTTGGTCACCTTATCCGCAATTTCCAATTCGAGTTCGAGTCTCGGTTGGGGCGACTTTTTCTCATTCTCACAGATTTCTTCATCTTTATCGTTTCAAATTTATATATATATATTATATATATATATATAAAACAAGAGAGGCAGGCCATTGCCAAATTGCGTCAGCGTAATAGACCGGCAGCCCAGAGACATTTGGTTAGATGAGCTAGGTACCAATATCTGACTATTTAAGTGTGTTGGGGGGGGGGGGGGGCACTTGAAGTCAATGAAAATGGGAGTCTGCCGGGTACCCCCTGCTGCGACCCCGAAAGGTGCTAAAAAATCGGCTCAGGTTAGATGAGAGAGATACCACCTAATTTTAACACCATGGGATGCCCATTGGCATCCTTATACCAGTATCACAAACGACAGACTTTTTGTCTGCTGCAATAGGCCCGCCAGACCCCCCGAGGGAGGGCCTAAAATTGGGATAGCATAGATGAGTGAGGTACCACTCAAAATTAATGCCAAATGAACAAGTTGTGTTCATACAACACTAAATGGATAACAACAGACTAATTGTCTGCTGCACTGCAAGTGCCAGACACCCTAAAGTTAGACTTCAGACCCCCCTTCCCCCAACTAGCCCAGCTTAAATATTGTAGATACCACCAGCAACCAATGTTATATGATTTAGCACATTGTAAGCAATACCAAATGACCTATTACAGACTATCTGTACACTGCCTTGGCCCTCCCAGACACCCTAAAGTTAGACTAGAGACCCCCCTTCCCTCAACTAGCCCAGCTTAGATATTGTAGATACCACCAGCAACCAATGTTATAGGATTTAGCACATTGTAAGCAATACCAAATGACCTATTACAGACTATCTGTACACTGCTTTGGCCCTGGCAGACCCCTCTAAAGTTCGACTAGAGACCCCATTTACCCCAATAGTATAGCATACCTTAGATATTGTAGATAACACCAGCAGCCAATGTTATATGATTTAGCACATTGTAAGCAATACCAAATGACATATTACCGACTATCTGTACACTGCTGCCTTTAGAATGGTAAAATGGTCATTTCATCGTCATTGATGTGATATATTTTCAATTGTTTTGTGATAGTTCGATTAAAGTTAAACTTTATTCAATTAAACATGTTGTTTTGGGTTTTTTTTTATGCTGGTGTTATCTACAATATCTAAGGTAGGCTATACTTGGGGTAAATGGGGTCTCTAGCCGAACTTTAGAGGGGTCTGCCAGGGCCAAGGCAGCAGTGTACAGATAGTCGGTAATATGTCATTTGGTATTGCTTACAATGTGCTTATTGACTGCTGGTGTTATCTACAATATCTAAGGTAGGCTATACTTGGGGTAAATGGGGTCTCTAGTCGAACTTTAGAGGGGTCTGCCAGGGCCAAGGCAGTGTACAGATAGTCTGTAATAGGTCATTTGGTATTGCTTACAATGTGCTAAATCATATAACATTGGTTGCTGGTGGTATCTACAATATCTAAGCTGGGCTAGTTGGGGGAAGGGGGGTCTGAAGTCTAACTTTAGGGTGTCTGGCAGGCCTATTGCAGCAGACAAAAAGTCTTTCGTTTGTGATACTGGTATAAGGATGCCAATGGGCATCCCATGGTGGTAAAATTAGGTGGTATCTCTCTCATCTAACCTGAGCCGATTTTTTTAGCACCTTTCGGGGTCCCCTGGGTCTAGACGCAGCAGGGGGTACCCGGCAGACTCCCATTTTCATTGACTTCAAGTGACCCCCAACACACTTAAATAGTCAGATATTGGTACCTAGCCCATCTAACCAAATGTCTCTGGGCTGCCGGTCTATAATGATATTATCATTAAACCCGCTGATAAAGGTTCTGCCCTGTTGCCATGGACATCAAATTTTATGAAGAGGAGTCCTTAAGACAGCTAAACAATCCTCTTCATCATCGTAAACTTACAACAATTGAGTAAATTAACGCCGTTGTTTAAGAGTATTTTAAAAAACGATCGGTGAGTTAATCTATTTTATTGTATTAAACGTGATTATAAAAGTATTAGTTATATTAGAACGATTTAAATGCCGAAATCATAGTCTATAAATACGGTAACAGTATAGCTAGTTAGTGAACTTAAAGTTTGGAAGGAAATTACTAGTATGTTTAATTACTTAATCAACATTATAGCTTATGGTTGAACTAAGTTGTGGATTGAATGATACGGCATATGTATTAGTAATGCATGTTAGTTGTAGATGCCTAAGAACATTATATTATTGGAACTATATTCTATCAGTGTATTAATGTAAAAGTAAAATGTTAGTAATGTTCTACACAAGTACATAACGCGGATTGATATCATTTTGAGTTTCTATTGTGCTGAGGTTGGGGTTCGGCTCGTGAATGTTGATCTCTGATTAATGGTATTTTGGGGTTAGAAGTTTCTGAGTGTAGAAAGATAAGGAGAGATTTTATTACTTTGATTTGATCTACTTTTATTAGTTTTGAGCTTACAATTTTACGGAATGATTTAACATGTATAAACGTTCTTGTGTTTTTTTTAGGTGATATATAACATTTCGATGTTCAAGCTGTTGAGTAATTTGAGTTGAGTTTTGGATGTCGAAAAGTGTAAGTTTAAGTATACACTTTGATCATGAGCTGAACTTTAATTTTAATTATCAATAGCTTAGATTATACATTTGTTACACTGAGTTAAACGTTCTAAGATTTACGTATAGTATTGTATTTTTATTGATAGGTTCGAACAACCTACTTGAGATAATCAGTTGGGACACAATAAATCCACTATTCAAGTCAGTCTGAGTTCACGAGTTTTTTTATCAGTTTGAATATCGAAACATTCGAACACTTGGCAAGATTGTCAACGCACAGAGATGGAGGATGCAAAAAGGCACAGACGGAGGAGAGAACGGAGCTTTAAAACAAAGGCAGAGGAGATGAAAACATCGGTACACGCAAATCATCCACCGGAGTTGTTAAAAGATTTGTATGAAAAGTTGGACGAGTCATTCCAAAATTTAAAGATTGCGCACGAGAAGATACTAGATCTGACTGAGGCTGACAAAGAAGCGGAAGAAGACGCATGGATGCTACCACGGATAGACGTTCATAGCGCGATCAGACTACTCTTTTATAAACATAGAAAAGATCAAGAAGAGGCGGTACAAAAGGACCCCAAAGACGGAATGAGACAAACCGAAACACATAAAATTGAGCTAAAGAGAATGGAGTTGCCGAAATTCAATGGGGACATAAAGACATACACGAGGTTTAAGAAATTTGTGGAAAAGGCTACACATCCAGAGCAGTTGCCTTTCAGACTTCGGTCTTGTTTAGGTAACGAGGTGAATAAAGTTGTACAAGCAGCTGAAGACGATTATGAGCAAATGTGGACCCTACTAGACGTGAAATATGGCGATAGACACAAGCTGGTCAATGCGCTCATAGGGGACATTCTGAAGCAAAATCCTTTAAAGGAAGGAGAAGAGAAACAATTTGTTGATTTCATAGATCTAATTTCAGCATGCCATCGAAATCTGAAGCGGATGGCAATAGAGCACGAGATGAACAATACCAGAGTAATAAGTGAAATTGAGAGTAGGTTACCCGACGATCAAAAGAGAAGATGGGTCAGACTAATACATGATCCTCAATCGAAGGATAAAATAGAAAAAGACGGTAAACTGAAGATTCTTTTGGACTACCTAGAAGAAGAAGCCAAAAGTTTGAAATATATGATGACTAGCTTACACGAAACTAATCAGAGACCAAAACAGCAACGCAGCATTGTCAACACGGTATTTACAGAGAAGCCCACAGATATTGCTGCTTGTATCTTACATGACAATGCTAAACACCAAACGCAAGACTGCAAAGGTTTTAAGGCCATGTCAATGCAAGAACGAAGAGAGGTCATCAAACAGAAAAGAGTTTGTTTCAAATGCCTCAAACATGGGCATCAAGTGAAAACATGTAAGTTGGGAAATTGTGGAAACGATGGATGCAGTAGGAAGCATCACCCGTTAATTCATTTTCCACCGAAAAAAGAGCCAGCTTCAAATACTCAGAACACCGCAACGTCGCAACAGACTAGTTACTGTAGTTAAGTACCGGCACTGACGCGCCGTGAATCTTAATGGCCAAGAGCGTGATAACGAAAGGGGGAACCAAAGCCAACGCGATGTTTGATACGGCCAGTACGTCATCCGTTATATTGGCAGACGTAGCTGAAAAACTAAAGTAGAAAGGAAAGCCGCTGACAGTCTCCGTGACAAAATTTGGCGGTGAAACTGAGCAAATCGAGACATTCAGTTATACATTGCCGCTAAAGAAGAAGTATAATGGATATATTAAAATAGAAGTATTTGGGATGCCACGCATTACAAACAGACGACTCCCTCAAGACACTGAGAAGTTAGCTGACATCTTCAAGGTGGAAAAGCATCTGATAGAGAGACCTACAGGTGCGGTAGAATTGTTGATAGGAGGCTTAGGAGCAGACAATGCAAGTCTATTTCCGAACATTCTGCGGACTGAAGGGAAATTGGCTCTATGTGAAGGGACGTTTGGAGTAATGGTTTTTGGTAAACATCCTGTGTGTCGGAGTGAGTCTAACGCAACCAATCTTACGTACATAGAAAAACAGGTTTCTTCGCAATTCCTTGATATAGAAAGTATGGGAGTTGCTTGCAATCCGAAGTGCGGAAGTTGCAAGTGTGGCAATTGTCCTATTGGGTCAAAACGATTTACCCTAAAGGAAGAAAGAGAACTGAATCTTATTGACGAAGGTTTGAGTTATTCAGATGGTAAATGGACAGCCAAATATCCATGGATCAGAGATCCTAAAGATTTACCGGACAACCGATCGGTTGCGGAAGCGAAACTGAGAGCAACCGAAAAGAGATTGCAGAAAAATGAGAAATATGCAGAGTGCTATGCTTCACAGTACAGATGGATGATATGTTAGAGCGGAAAGTTGCTCGTAAGTTATCTGACAGTGAGATGAGGAGCTATAAAGGACCTGTTCACTACATATCACATCACGGAATAGCAAAACCGGACAGTAAAAGTACACCTTTATGAATTGTTTTTAACAGTAGTGCCAACTATAAGGGCCATGTGTTGAACGAATATTGGGTCAAAGGACCAGACGTTAACAATAACTTGTTGGCCGTTTTATTTCGATTTAAAAGAGAACAAGTTGCTTTAGTAGGAGATATCAAGAAAATGTACCACCCAGTATTGATATTTCAATGTTGGACCAGCATACCCATCGCTTTCTTTGGAGGAATATGGAGATAGATCGTCCAATTCACACTTATTGTGTCACAGCGGTGAATTTTGGAGATGGACCATCTGCTACTATGGCTATAAAAGCACTACAAAAGACAGCAGAGCTTTCGGCAGAACTGTTTCCGGAAGCAGCACAAACGCTACAGGAAAACGTGTATATGGACGATATAGCCGATAATCTACAGACCGTAGAAAAGGCCTACGAGAGATCCGAAGAGATCAACGCTATACTGAGCAAAGGAAGTTTCAATGTAAAAGAATGGACCATCTCAGGTGTAAACATGGACACTACCACATTTTTAGGGTTAGAATGGAACCCCCGAGACGATAAGCTAAAGGTACCAGTACCAACGTGCTGCGAAGAAGTAGGAAGCCTGACTAAGAGGAAATGCTTAGGTGCAGCCAATTCCATATATGATCCATTGGGGTTACTATCTCCGGTGATCGTAAGAGCAAAGATACTACTGAGAAATTTGTGGGGAAAGAAGGTGGATTTGGGATCAAGAAATTGAGCCGGGAGACTTAGACGAATGGCACAGCTTTCTAAAGGATGTTAAAAATTGCGAAAAGGTGTCAATACCTCGAAGTGTAAAACCAAGCAAACAAAGCGAAAACCCTACGTTGATAATGTTCTCAGATGCCTCAGAAGAAGCTATGGGGACAGTTGCCTACATCAGATATGAGACGAATCTTGGGGTCTTCGAATCTCGCTTGATGGCTGCTAAAAGTAGAGTTGCCCCCGTGAGAATAACAAGTATAGTCAGGTTGGAGTTGAGCGCGGCAGTAATGAGTGTGCGACTAGCAAAAACAATCAGAGAAGAGAGCAGAATCCCGTTTGTAAGGGTTTTATACCTAGTAGACAGCGAAATTGTCCGATCCATGATACAGAAAGAGAGCTATGGTTTTAAAACATTCGCTGCGACCAGGATAGGAGAAATTCAGCAGTTTAGTGACTCTACTGACTGGTTCTGGGTTGCCGGCAAAGATAACATTGCAGATATTATTTCTAGGAGTATTACGAGCAAATGTTTAGAAAAGAATAAACAGTGATTCCAGGGGCCAGAATTCATGAGAAATCCTTTAGAGCAATGGCCAATCTCTCAGAGTTGTAGCGTTTCGGACATACCAGAAAGAGTTGGAGTGATCATGGTGGCAGACGTAGAGGAAGTGATAGAAAGCCCTATTAACATTAAAAGATTTGGAAGCTTCGACAAATTGTTAAAAACAACCGCCATGGTTAAGCGCATAGCAAAGCAAAAAAGCTTTAAGTCCGCTGGAATAGATCTGAACGAGAACGACATATATGAAGCCGAACGGTATTGGATCAAGACTGTACAACGTCCGATAAGAGACTTAAAGATTAAAACGCCAGTAGCATTTACGAACAAATATGGTAGCTTAGGACCGATGATAGACAACGATGGAATCGTGGTAGTGGGAGAGAGAATCAAGAACCATGTTCATTTCAGTTACAATAACAAACTAGTACCTCTACTTCCAACAGATCATACGTTTTCTAAGTTGTATACCGAGAAGGTACATAAATTATCTCACAGTGGAGTGAGCGCTACTATGGCAAAGGTTAGAGCAAAATATTGGATAATCCGATTAAGGCGCATAGTATCATCAGTAAGAAACAAGTGTATGGGCTGCAGACGCCTTGAAGGGAAAGTGCAGGAACAAATTATGGGATCACTACCTATCCAAAAACTAAAACCGTCACCCCCGTGGACTTATGTAGGGTGTGATCTGTTCGGCCCATTCAGAGTAAGAGGTGAAGTCCAGAAGAGGACTCACGGCAAGGCGTATGGAGCGATACTAAACTGTCTAGTGACTAGAGCTGTGCATCTCGATTTGGCGGTTGACTACAGTGAGGGTGCAGTGCAGAAAGTATTTAGGAGGTTTTCTGCGATAAGAGGATATCCATCAGAAGTATTTACGGACTGTGGGTCACAGTTGGCAGCGATGCATGAGACACTCAAGAAATCGTCGCTGGAGTATAATGTTAAGTGGACATAATTTATAGTACGCCGGATGCTCCTTGGCAAAATGGGGTTACTGAGTCTTTAATTAAAGGCATAAAGAAAGCACTATTTCATACAGTAGGTGAACAAGTGTTGTCATTTGAGGAGCTACAGACCGTGTTATTTGAAATATTGGATCTGCTAAATAGTAGACCAATAGGTCAACATCCTACTAGTCCGGTAGATGGCACGTATCTTTGTCCGAACGACTTGTTGCTGGGTAGATCTGATAAAGCGGCACCTATGGGACCATGGAATTTAATGACAGGGGAGGTCATGCGAGAAGGATGAGATACATGCAGTGTCTGATAGAGGAGTTCTGGCAGAAATGGACCAAATGTTATTTTACGTCATTGATTGTGAAAAAGAAATGGAGAACGGAATGTAGGAACTTGAAAGTTGGCGACGTAGTATTAATACAAGAAGAAGGAATTAAGCGATGTAAATGGAAGACAGGAGTAGTTGAAGAAGCAATTGTTAGCAATGATGATAGAGTGCGCAACGTGATTGTACGATCGACAACAAATACTGGAGCTATAACAAGATTGAGAAGAGCAATTCAGAGATTGGTATTATTACTACCTGTTGAAGAGAGTTAAAACAAACAAACAAAAAATAAACATATGTAATTTTAGTAATTGTATTAAGGTGGGGGGAGTGTTTCGTTAGAGAAAGGAATTAACGCCCTCTACAAAGTTGTGGTTTTACAGTAATACACGTGAGAAGACTGCATACTTTTCTGAGAAAACGTGAAAACATTAAGAGAAATAATTGAGTAAATTAACGCCGTTGTTTAAGAGTATTTTAAGAAACGATCGATGAGTTAATCTATTTTATTGTATTAAACGTGATTATAAAAGTATTAGTTATATTAGAACGATTTAAATGCCGAAATCATAGTCTATAAATACGGTAACAGTATACAGTAGCTAGTTTAGTTAGTAAACTTAAAGTTTGAAAGGAAATTACTAGTATGTTTAATTACTTAATCAACATTATAGCTTATGGTTGAACTAAGTTGTGGATTGAATGATACGGCATATGTATTAGTAATGCATGTTAGTTGTAGATGCCTAAGAACATTATATTATTGGAACTATATTCTATCAGTGTATTAATGTAAGAGTAAAATGTTAGTAATGTTCTACACAAGTACATAACGCGGATTGATATCATTTTGAGTTTCTATTGTGCTGAGGTTGGGGTTCGGCTCGTGAATGTTGATCCCTGATTAATGGTATTTTGGGGTTAGAAGTTTCTGAGTGTAGAAAGATAAGGAGAGATTTTATTACTTTGATTTGATCTACTTTTATTAGTTTTGAGCTTACAATTTTACGGAATGATTTAACATGTATAAACGTTCTTGTGTTTTTTTTAGGTGATATTTAACATTTCGATGTTCAAGCTGTTGAGTAATTTGAGTTGA
The DNA here is from genome assembly GCF_964355755.1 of Antedon mediterranea. Taxonomy (NCBI): domain Eukaryota; kingdom Metazoa; phylum Echinodermata; class Crinoidea; order Comatulida; family Antedonidae; genus Antedon; species Antedon mediterranea. Next base: position 15,572,487 of record NC_092675.1, read on the forward strand.
GTTTTGGATGTCGAAAAGTGTAAGTTTAAGTATACACTTTGATCATGAGCTGAACTTTAATTTTATTTATCAATAGCTTAGATTATACATTTGTATAATACATTTAATATTATACTTGAGATAATCAGTTGGGACACAATATATCCACTATTCAAGTCAATCTGAGTTCACGAGTTTTTTATCAGTTTGAATATCGAAACACTTTTATAAAAACTAGTTTACGGGTCTGGAGTAGCCTACCGTATGATGTAGGCCTATTTTGGGCAACGCGTTTCAATTTTCATGTGATTCCTGGAAGAAAGGGTCCACTTTATCATAACTTGTTATTTCGTTTTTAAACATATTCATTCCTAGTATTTTGAGACCAAAACTTTGTGACTTGGTTGCTAAATATTTTTATGGTCATTTTCTTGATCATCAGTGGTCATGATATGTCTTTTTGCACTTGTTCATTAGAGTGATATCAATATGAGTGTATTTTGATATTTAAGCAAAAACAACATTTGCTAGTTATGTAAAATGTAAGTGTGCTCCACACAAACATGTTTGTACCAGCTATAGGTTAAAGATGTATTGTCCCTTTGACTAATTCAACAAAAAAATTTTTTTTTATATTTCGAAAAAAAGTGGGTCATTTTGAAGTATCATAATAGTTAATTAACTTTCACCAAAAATTAGTCGAAAAAAAAATAATTTAACCGAAATACAGAAGTTTTTTTGTTCAAATAACTTTGACTTCCAGTCAAAGTTTTCGATCAAAACATATCTCATAATGCAACGCGCTTGTTTGGCTACTCTGTATGCATAATCATAAAACTTCTTCGCGATCTGTGTGAAAACACCTTCCCAACCGCGACGAGTTGCAAACAATCCTAATTAGCATCATGCATAATGCATAACTAATGGTTTGAAATCTTTGTTTACTTTCGCTTGTGACGATTTTCCAGACGAAATGTAATCAAATTAATTTACCTGTTAATTACGTAAACTTGTTGTTTTTGCCTCGAATTTTCGACTTAAAGTGAATAACTTTAATATTACTTTGATATGGCCAATTTATATTTAGAATATTTTTTTTTTCATTTTTTGTGTTTCAAGGGACAATACATCTTTAAACGTCATAAGGTGTTTTTTTAAATTGTGTGTATTTCTGTTGTATTAGAGCAAATATAAATATATATTTTGGGAGTAATTTGAGAATAAATTATAACTTTCTGACTAGTGGTTGCTTAGATATTGATATGGATATTTTCTTGACCAATGGTCAAAAATAAATTCACGATCATTTTTGACAAAAGTTGTCCATTAAAGTGAATAGAAATGTGTATCTTCTACGACCATATCCTCCCAACAATTTCTGAGATATGAAAAGTGTGCTCCAAGCCAAACATTTTTTTACCGGCTATATGTCAAAGGTCAAAATTATCGTTTTATTGGCAGTTTTATGATTTTTATTACATTAGAGGAAAGTATAAACATATACTTTCCGAGTAATTTGAGACCACAATTATCACTTTCTGACCCATGGTTGCTGAGATATTCATATGGCTAATTTATTGACCAGTGGTCAGAAAAGGGGTTTCCGTCCACTTTTGGCAAAAGTTTCCCATTTTGAGTGAATAGAAATATAGGTGTTCTGAGTAGTTTGGTACAAAAAATTTTCCAATACAGCCAGTAGTTAACTTTGACGATATTGACCTTTTGGCCCCTGTACTGACCAAGCATCCCAATTTTTTTTCGGCCAACAGCAAAAAAATTGATTTGTATTGATATAAGGAAGCAAACAAACATTGTATGTTGGCATAGTTAGCTAGATTTACTCATTTACTAAACTAAATTTATATGTGGCTCTGTGACCAAAGATCGTATAGCGCCACCTACTGGAGGAAAAAAATCGTCCCTCTCCCTCCCCCTCTCGACCAAAGATCGTATAGCGTCACTTCGTGGCGCTATAGTATCTTTGCTCTCGACTAGAATAATAATAATAGTGTCATATCTGATTCAATTTAAGTTGTTAACTTGTTCTCTCTACCACCACCACCATCGATCAAGCATGAGTGTTGAAAGAGCCACACAAGTGTTTGGAAACCGATTTTTATCTATTGCTAGTGCGATTTTCTATGCATCTAGTTCTTTTTTCATAGTAATTGTCAATAAAAACATCCTTACCAATTACAAGTTAGTTGAATTCAATTATATATAGGGCCTAGGCTAGGCTAGGCTAGGGCCTACCTAGGGCCTAGGCCTAGCTAGTAGGCTAGGCCTAGCTAGCTATCAATGTATCATAGCTAGCTAGTAGGCCTAGGCCTACCTACCTGTAGTAGGCTAGAGGGGATCCAGTCAAGTCGCCCCATCGCAAAGTCGCCCAAAACTAAGTCGCCCCATCGCAAAGTCGCCCCAAAACAAAGGGATTACGGTCGAAGCGGCCGCCAACTAAAGCGGCCGCTAGTTCAATAATGGTAATCTGTATGGAACGCCGTGTGCGCTTTGATTGTCGTTGTTTTGTAATCTTTGATTGTCATTGTTTCGACAGGTTTTCTTTACCTCGGACGTAAATAACAATCTACATTATTATGTAACTTATTCTCTTTTTTTTACAGATTGAATGTGATACGCGTACGTTCTTTTAAACGAAATGGCGAATCGATGATTACTTATTTTAACTGTTCTAAATGATATGTTTAATAAAGTCTATAAAATACATTGTGGTGTTTATATTAATATAATATAATAATAAGCCAATTATTAAGAATTATATATAAATAAACCAATCAATAAAGTATATCAAAATATATAAATATATTAATAATTAAAAATATTTGTTATTTTATATTAATTAATTAGTAAAGTAACTAGTAGTGTTCGCAATCATAATTTAATTACAATAACATGATGACAGCAATTTATTTAATATTCTACACTATTTTATTAATTCAGATATTTAAATATTGATCAATTGAAAATGAGTTTTAAATACTAAAATAAGATGAAAGTGTCTGTTTGATACGGTAATTAATTACGCGAATTTCTGCTAATAACTCGACTGACGGCCAGCAATAGTGCTGCTGCACATTAGGTGCGCGTCCCATGTTGCTTTATTGAAAACACAAACAATGTATTACAATGGAATAACACTTAAATGTATAACACACCCTATTACTAATAATAAAAACCTAGATTCGATAGTACCTGTAAATGAGATATAAATATTCGGCAATACCGTACGTAAATTATTATTGCAATACTGTATAAAGATTCGATAGTATGTAAACAAGATATAAATATTCGGCAATACCGTACGTAAATTATTAATGCAATACTGTATAAAGATTCGATAGTACAGTGTAAACGAGATATAAATATTCGGCAATACCGTACGTAAATTATTATTGCAATACTGTATAAAATTCGATAGTTAAATGTAAATGAGATATAAATATTCGGCAATACCGTACGTAAATTATTATTGCAATACTGTATAAAATTCGATAGTTAAATGTAAATGAGATATAAAGATTCGGCAATACCGTACGTAAATTATTATTGCAACACTGTATAAAATTTGATAGTTAAATGTAAATGAGATATAAATATTCGGCAATACCGTATGTAAATTATTATTGCAAGACTTTATAAAATTCGATAGTATGTAATGAGATATAAAGATTCGACAATAACGTACGTAAATTATTATTATTGCAATACTGTATAAGGATTCAATAGTATATAAACGAGATATAAAGATTCGGCAATACCGTATACGTAAATTATTATTGCAATACTGTATAAGGATCCAATAGTATGTAAACGAGATATAAAGATTCGGCAAAATATATTTCGATAGAGGCCTATGTATTAGTTAATAGTAAATACAAATAAAATATACATTGATTTATCGGCAGGCAGGCAAACTTAAATCAACAATCACAATCAAAGATTAAAGCGCACATGGCGTTCCATACAAATGACGATATTAAACTGGCGGCCGCTTTGGTTGGCGGCCGCTTCGACCATACTCCAAACAAAGTAGCCCCGGCACAGTCGCCCCATCGCAAAGTCGCCCCATCGCAAAGGGAAACTGATCACTCCGGCCGCGCTTAACTCCGGCTGCCGTATCAGTTTAGCACGATGTTATGCACTCCGGCCGCGGGTGTGTCGAAAGCGAAGACCTCGAAAGCGAAGACCGAAGACCTCGAAAGCGAAGACCCTGCGAAATGGTAGTGTGCACAAAATCCGACCAAAATCATACAAAATCGTGATAACACCTTGAATTTACAGATTCTAAAAAAAGATTTTCGATTTTAATTGTTATGTTATCAACAATCATGACTTTATCTATGAACAAGCTCACGCGTTTTCGCCAATGGAGTTAATATGTGATATGGTTTTACGAACAAACACATCGCGCTATTTGCAAGGCGACGGACGCACAAGAAGGACATCGCACAGAGAATTGAATTGAATGCAAGCTTACAATTTAAAACCATAGCCAACTCAGAGAATAATTTCTTTGTAGCACACGTCGCCTACAATTTAAACCCATAGCCAATTGTTTATAAGTATAGAAATAAACTACATAAAAGTAAATTGTAATAAGTAAAGGATGGCGGTATATAGGCTTTTTTAGGCTTATTTTAGAGCCTATATAAATGTGTTTTTTATCTATAATATTTGCCTATTGTTTATTATCTAAATTTGTGAATAAATACAATAAGATATTCATTTTCCTGTATTGTTTGTATTTAAACTTTTACATTTTGCCCATTGTATACTATTGCTGTTTTACTTAATCGCCAGTTTAAAAAATGTTTTCTAATGTATTCATAAATAGACAAATAATGTATCAGTATCGGAATATTCAGTGTGGTTGGTGAACGACGCGCAACATAAGAAAATACTCATCTATCTATTTTGCATCCCCTCACGATCGAGAACATCATTATGATGAACGTAAAGCAGAAACGGTGTTGAACACGTCGGTCCCCACTTGTGATAACACGCAAGGTTATTTCATTACGGCGCACTTTGCGTCTATACGTTGCGTCGATCTGAAAACCAATTTCAGCTCTTAAAATACGGAACTTTATTTTATAAATCAAAAATAATACTGTATTCAAATTATGATTTAACAAAAGGCTAATAGGCCTATGTAAAACGAACAATAGGCATCACATTCTGAAAATTGTGCTCGATTGTTAACCCGTTATATTAATAGTATATAATTCTGTTAGATTTGTTTGTGTAATGTCAATTCTATATTTAAATGGTCATTACACAACCGGTGACCTGTTTCTTCAATTTTGTTAAATTTATACGGTATTTTCTTTTGTTAATGGAGACTCATGGCAGGGATATGCAAACATTTAGAAGCGGGACGTCGACAATCTGTTGAAAATCTGGAGACTGTTTTGTCTCATCCACAAGCCATCTGAGATAGAAGGTTGGGGGTTGGGTCATTCCATACCAAATCACCCAAAAAAAATGACATTTTAAACCCTACTTTCTTCAAATTTGCTCAAATTTGGTTTTTGGGTTATTTTTAGCGCCATACGACCAACGGTTCGCGCGCTGCGTGCCGTCGTTTCTTCGCGATTTGGCGCAAAATCGACGCGGCAGGCTATATTTAAATGACCGTATCTCCGTAATGTGTGGACCGATTTTGTTGTGACCGGTATCTTTGGAAAGCTAATACTCTAGTAGCTAGATCAACTTTCGTATGCACTTTGAGGTCCAGAGAATTTGACTTCAGAAATTGGTTTAGGGTGGTCAAACAATCATATTTGGCTTGGTTACACATTTTGAAAATGTGGCGAAAGGTCAAAAGGTCAAGGTGAAAGGTCATAAGACCAAACATAAATATGTCCTTAAATCTCAGCAACCACTTGTCACAACGAGGTAATTTTGGTCTTAAATTAATCAGAAGGTATACATTTATATTCAGTCTAATGGGACATTTTAGTAAAAAATGACCGGAAATGCCATTTATGACCTTTGACCCACAACCCAGGGCATGTATATATCTCCGTAACTACTGGTCGTAGACACTTGAATTTGGTTTTAAATTGTTCGAAATATATGTTTTGTTATTTGTTACACATTTTGAAAAATGTTACAAAAGGTCAAAGGATCAAGGTCAAGGGTTATTTGAACAACTAAAAAAGGTACTTTTATCTTGGCAACCACTGGTCGCAGCAAGTCAATTTTGGTCTCAAAATGTTCAGAAGGCATGCATTTATATTCCATCTAATGGGGCATTTTAGTCAAAAATGATAAGAAATGCCATTTCTGACCTTTGACCCACATACCAGGGCATCTTCATATCTCATAAAGTACAGGTCGTAGAAACTTAAATTTGGTATCAAATTGTTCGAAATATACATATTTACATTCATTGTAATAGAAAATGTGGTTAAAAGATGAACAGAAATACTCTTACTAATGTCTCAAACAAAAAACATATCTACACAACTTATCCTTAGACAGTAATGTTATGCAATAACTGATACTTTAAATTGTTTTAATTTCAAGTACTAGTTATTGCTGTCCCCGAGGACATTTTGATAGAAACGTTAAGCTCAACAGTTCTTTTCAGAATCCTAGAAGTAACTTGCCATATGTATCCGATTAAACGCCCCTGGCATTTATTGTTCAAAATGGTTTTTAGGGGGAAAGGAGGCATCTTTATTTGGGGTATAATATGGTAACATGTATAATCAAATAAATACCACCTAGATGGGAAAAAATACTGCACAATTAATATCAAAAAGTGATAAAATTATGTCAAAAAGCTTGGTAAATTGTAGATTATGGTAGTTAATGAAATGTGTTGACGTGATACAATTATTGTGTAAATGCATGTGGCATGTTTATTCCACATGGTGTTCTATTTGAGGGAATGGTGGCGTTTATTTGAAGGAATACTCTAATATTAATAATTGTATTTCGTTTCTCAACTGATAAAAGGTACTTTACATGATTCGTTTTCCTCTTTATGCTTTTTAACGAAATGTTTCTGTCTTTTAAAATAAAAGTGATAGATTCCATTAAATGGATCTTCACCTCCAGGTGCCAGTATAATGATATAAAACAATGACACATCATTATCCTGACACGATTGCACTCATAATGGATCTTCATTCTATCATCTATTTGTTTGTAACTACAATTTGACAACAATCTTTTGCATAGTTTTAAATGCCAATACATAGTTTCATTACTATTGTACAATATGTCCAGCTTTCCTGAAAACACCCTTGTGTACTGTAGTACAGTGTTGTAGTATGATTTTATCATGATAAACTTCTGATGCTTTTATTGTCAATGCATTCAGTACCTAAAACATGTCAAAGTTTCTAGTGGTATTGATAATAAATCTCCAGAAATATATATTGTTTTATTATCTACACTGGGAACAGACGTGTATATGTATAAGTTTTGTCGTTGACATTCAAAACTATTATGCAACAGTGTTATGTAATAATGACAATGACTTGGTCTATTATTGTGGTCTCCGATACCTTTTATTACATGATTGTACTTCCTCCAGGATAGAATGAGGTTTAATCCCGTTATTATTCTTATTATATAATATATATTTTTTTTATATAAAAACAAATCAGGCAAAGAACATTAATTCTAAACCGCCCGGTGATATACTGAAATTTAATTAATTAATTTGAAACGATAAAGATGAGGAAATCTGTGAGAATGAGAAAAAGTCGCCCCAACCGAGACTCGAACTCGGACCGCCTGCTTGATATGCAGATGTCCTAACCATTAGACCACTGGGGCTTTCATGGTATTGTTCGAACTCAATTGGATAGCGACTCTTTAACATTCTCGGCGTGGTACGGCGGAACAGCACTAGTCCTCAGTTGTACGCACGCGCACCAGAGATCAAATTGATACGACCTCATCTTACATACAGTATTTTTATTCACGAGGCGGGATCTCCGAAGAGATACTTTTATATATATAAACAAATCAGGCAAAGAACATTAATTCTAGACCGCCCGGTGATATACTGAAATTTAATTAATTAATTTGAAACGATAAAGATGAGGAAATCTGTGAGAATGAGAAAAAGTCGCCCCAACCGAGACTCGAACTCGGACCGCCTGCTTGATATGCAGATGTCCTAACCATTAGACCACTGGGGCTTTCATGGTATTGTTCGAACTCGATTGGATAGCGACTCTTTAACATTCTCGGCGTGGTACGGCGGAACAGCAGTAGTCCTCAGTTGTACGCACGCGCACCAGAAATCAAATTGATACGACCTCATCTTACATACAGTATTTTTATTCACGAGGCGGGATCTCCGAAGAGATACTTTTATATATATAAACAAATCAGGCAAAGAACATTAATTCTAAACCGCCCGGTGATATACTGAAATTTAATTAATTAATTTGAATTTATATATATATATCTGGGGTGTATTTATTTTGATTATACATGTTACCATTATTACACCCAACAAAATAAACGCCTTCCCTGAATAAATAAATGCCCGAGGCTTTTATACGGGTAACTACAGTAAATTACTTCTAGCATTCTCAAAATGTTCGGGGGTAAACAATAATTTCTAGCATTATTATAAGCAAAAGTAGGCCTACAATTATTACAAACAGTAAAGGATTTGTTTTAATTCCTACAGTATAATGAAATCATTAGGCATCAATTATTGCATAACATTACTGTCTAATGATAAGTTGGGTAGATATGTTTTTCATTTAAAAGATTAGTAATTAATAGTATTTATGATCATCTTTTATCCAAATTTTCTGTTAGAATGAATGTAAATATGTGTATTTCTAACAATTTGATACTAAATTTAAGTTTCTACGACCTGTACTTACAGAGATAAGAAGATGCCCTGGTATGTATGTCAAAGGTCAGAAATGTCATTTCCGGTCATTTTTTACTAAAATGTTTCATTAGACTGAATATGAATGTATAGCTTCTAAACATTTTGAGACCAAAATTTACTCGCTGTGACCAGTGGTTGCCGAGATACAAATACCTATTTGTGTTTATTCATATAACCCCTGGCCTTGACCTTTTGACCTTTTGTAACATTGTTCAAAATGTGTAACAAATAACTAAATGTATATTTCGAACAATTTGAGCCCAAATTCAAGTCTCTACGGCCAATAGTTACGGAGATACAGACATGCCCTGGTTTATGGGTCAAAGGTCAGAAATGGCATTTCCGGTCATTTTCGACTAAAATGTTTCATTAGACTGAATATGAATGTATACCTTCTGATCAATTTGAGACCAAAATTACCTCGCTGTGACCAGTGGTTGTCGAGATTTAAGGACATAATGGTGTTTGATCTTATAACCTTTGACCCTGACCTTTTGACCTTTCGCCACATTTTCAAAATGTGTAACTAAGCCAAAAATGATTGTTTGACCACCCTAAACCAATTTCTGAAGTCGAATTCTCTGGACCTCAAAGTGCATACGAAAGTTGATCTAGCTACTAGAGTATAATTGTTAAAGCTATCCAAATCTTCTATTTACTTTTGAGATAGAACTATTTAAAAGATGTATAACTTATTCTATTCCATTTGACCTAGGATTTGACCTTGTGGGACAAATTTTTTTTAGATGAAATTTTGTGAAAATTATCTCCTACATGATATTTACATAATAAATATAAAAAAATTGGAGATATATTAATTTTTGTTTGCTTTCTAGCTCATTTCAAAGTTGGCTTACTTCAACAATTCTGGTATTTCTATACAGTGTAGATGTATTGTCGACATTATATCACTACCAAATTTACCTCTTAATACTAATCTGTAGCAAGAAGGTTGTTTTGTATAGCTTTTTGCTATGCTACACTGGCGAAACTATTCCCTGAGTTGGCTATGGTTTTAAATTGTAAGCATTGCATTCAATTCAATTCTCTGTGCGATGTCCTCCTTGTGCGTCCGTCGCCTTGCAAATAGCTAGATGTGTTTGTTCGTAAAACCATATCACATATTAACTCCATTGGCGAAAACACGTAAGCTTGTTCATAGATAAAGTCATGTTTTTAACGATTAAAATAGAAATATTTTGTTAGAATCTGTAAATCCAAGGTGTTTTTTGTCGGATTTTGTGTACACTACCATTTCGTAGGGTCTTCGCTTTCGACACACCCCTCTGGCCGCTATTTAATTCGACTTCCTGTGCAAAGGGGCCGTTAGTATGGAGCGCCCATATCTATCTAGAAGAAGAAGGAGAAGACGTTTTCTATACTGTTCAGTGTAACAAATTCTTGGTGACCAAAGGCAAAAGAATTAAAATAAAAAAGAATTTAAATGGAACTAGTTGAATATTTATTAGCAACAATTTTACTTTTTTCATTAACAATAACATTCCAAAAAGTTGGAACTGCTTTTTCTTTCATACTAAACTTAACTTACCGTAACTTTTTCCTTTCAAATAATCAAATACCCGTCTAATTAATGCTTGAATAACAATATTTAATTTAATTAAAACACAGGATTTTTTTTCGCAATATTGGGATAGACAGGATTTTTTTAAACAATTGCGGGATTTTGTACGCAATATCGGGATCGTGTTTGTAGACTATGGGATTTTGTAGGCAACATCGGGATTTTGTACGCAAGATCGGGATTGGCAGGATTTTGTTTATGAAATTACGGGATTTTGTACGCAAGATCGAGATTGACAGGATTGTGTTTGTAGACTACAGGATTTTGTTTGTAAAAGTAAAGGATTTTGTACGCAACAATGCGATTGTCGGGATTTTGTTTGTAAAAGTACGGGATTTTTTACGCAAGATTGGGATTTTGTAGGCCTACGCAATGTTGCGTGTTATTTTGTGTATCATTGCGACATTTTTAACTATTTTAACGTTTTGGGGCGACTTTGCGATTAGTCGACTTTGTGTTGGGGCGACTTTGCGATGGGGCAACTTTGCATTGGGGCGACTTTGCATTGGGGCGACTTTGCGATGGGTTGACTTTGCGATGGGGCGACTTTGCGATGGGGCGACTTGACTAGCATCCGGCTAGAGGAGGCCAGGCTACGTAAAAGGGTGCTGGTCAACCCATGGGCATACCCATGCCAAACCAACCTGCAAACTCGTACCTAATTATTTGGCTTACTTGTACCTCCTAAGTATTTGGCTCACTGTTAAGTCTTATGATTGATTGATTGAATTTGATTGATTGATTGAATTTATTTGATGCTCAACATTAAAATAACAAACAGACAAAAGACAAAATAACGAGCATCAGGAACACCCATTAGGCCGGAAAAACCAGCCCATTTCCAATGGGGTCCAAATTGCACATAACAAACAAGAGAAAATACAACATTTATAAAAAATATATATATATGGTCTAATGGTTAGGACATCTGCATATCAAGTAGGCGGTCCGAGTTCGAGTCTCGGTTGGGGCGACTTTTTCTCATTCTCACAGATTTCCTCATCTTTATCGTTTCAAATTAATTAATGAAATTTCAGTATATCACCGGGGGGTTTAGAATTAATGTTCTTTGCCTGATTTGTATATATATATACATTAAAATAAAGCCCAGTAAAACAGAAAAATTAAAAGAGAAAGCAAACAAGTAATGAGAAAAATTGCACGTTATCAAGACCATTTAATAGTTATCAAAATTATTCTAAATATAAAATATTGCATTCAAAATGTTTTTTAATATGAGATTTATTTCCTTTAAGTAGAGGTAAAACCAGATTAACATTACGTTGGCGTGTGTTATATGTGTGGATTGTGGATGTCCGTGAGAAATGTTCAGATAGATATGGAGCTGCATTGTTATTGACAATTTTATGAACATTACAAAGCCTGAGAAATTTTACTCTACTTTCCACCTTAAGCATGCCAATGTCTGATAACTCCTTCTGACCAATATGAGATCGTGGTCTGAAACCGTAAATAAAACGCACAAATTTGTTCTGAGTGGTCTGTAGTTTTTGCTTCAAAACTTTGTCAATACCTTCATACTAAGTCGAAGCACAATAATCAAACAAGCATTGAATTAAGGCAGAGCATAACAGTTTTTTCGTATTTTTGTCCAAGCAACTAGCCTGACGATATAAATACCTTAATCTACTATTCGCCTTTTTTATTACACTTTTGGCGATGTTGTTACAAGAGGCAGAACTATCAAGTTCTATACCTAAATATTTTACTGATTTTGAACCCGTTAAAGTAAGGCCATGAGAAACGTTGAAGCCTTTTTTGGGTACAAAAGATAATAGATTCAGTTTTACTGATATTGATAGATAGTTTGTTATCGACAAGCCATACTCTACATGAATCAAGAGCTTTACTATGTTTATCAGCGACGACAGTCGGATCTTTGTGCCAGAAAACAATTGCACTGTCATCAGCATATAACAGCAATTTGCATTCAGGGTCGATACTTACAACCATATCGTTTATGAAACATAAAAAAAGCAAAGGACCCAATATGCTACCCTGTGGAACTCCACATGAAATATCCATGGGAACGGATAAGGAGTCTTCGATTTTAACAATTTGGCATCTGTTTGACAAATATTCAAACCCATTGGGCCTTAGGTCTTACCCATTAGGCCTAAGCCTTATTTGGCTTACTCGTACATACCCATATTTGGCTATACTCTCGTACCCATTTGTTGGCTTACTCGTACCTATTTGTTGACTTACTCGTACCATTTGTTGACTTACTCGTACCATTTGTTGGCTTACTTACCGATTTTATGGCGCAAAACTATAGGCCATAGAGTGAAATTTCTAACGTTTTATCCTGTAGATTTGAAAGTGATACAATGAATCAACGCCATAATTCTTTTAATAATAGGCCTAATATTAATTAAAATCTTAAACAAAAAGTTAGACGTTCAAAGCGTGAACAAATGAGAGAAAATAACTTTTAAACACCGTAATTTGAAAATTGTTTTAATTCAGTTTGCCGGCGACATTTTCTGGCTTGTTCAACAAATTGTATTTTTTGTTAGCTGTTTGTAATTTAAACGCTGTGGCTAATGATACGGAACCGTATCCTAACTCCTTTTGCTAAAGGTACGGTAAAATTGCATTACGCCATAATCAACCAATGGGGTGACCTGTGTGACGTCATCGTATAAGGACTTTTTTTTCATATCGCGTCTGTAGAGATTGCTTATCGGCGCCGCCAGGCTGCATGGACGTGTGCGCTGATTCTGTGACTCAGCCCCGGGGCTAGACCTAGCAATGTTGAATCCAGAAGTTTAATAACGTGCGACAATGTCAATGCTGTAGTAATAGAGCAAGTTCATGTGGTTGGTGGACGTTACATAAAGCATTAAAAACATGCACTCAATCTCAAATATTATTTCATTATACAATATACAGTATTATAATCCGATATATTGATAGCCAAATTAGAAGTAAAGGAATTATAATTCAATGTTGGAAATTGTGTTGCATCTAGTTCATTCGTCCATAGTTACTATATATATGAGGGTTTCATTTTTATTCCAAATGGCCTATTTAAGCCTATAGTCCGGTGGCACCCGAAAGGGGACAAATTGCCATCCAACTTTTCTAGAAGGTAGGTAAGGTAAAGTCGAAACCTAAGCTAATGCTAACGGCCGTGGTGACCATCTCCATTTACTAAGTGTGTATGTTTGTGGGGGGGGGGGGGGGGGCCACTCCTCCTCCTGATTTACCTTCCCAGTACTTTTTACATACCGGTACCCATTTCTTACTATCACCTGAGTGGGGAGGAACAATGTTGATAAAGAATCTTGCTCAACGACTCACTGCAGTGACCGAGCCGGGGCTTGAACCGACAACCTCTTGATTGCAAGTCCAATGCTCTAACCATTGCGCCACAGTGCTCCACCATTTGGAAGGTAATCGATCCGGATAGGAAGCATTTTTTAGATATAAGGGGTCGAACTTTAAAATTTACCAATTACAACAACGTATTATGTATTTATGTATTAAATAACAAATTTGGTCTTTTATTACATTTTATTATTTTAGGTGTCTTTTCAATCACCTTATGAAAAAAAATCCTTGTGATGAGGGTCAAATGTCAATATTGACCTATCATAGAACGTACCTATAAAAACAAATAAAAAATAATATTTAACAAAAATTGGATGTTTTCTTTTATTTTTTTTTTTATTTATTACGGTATATATAAAATTACAAAAACAATAGCACATAGCTAATAACGTTTGTATTACAATAAAAAGTATTGAAATGAAATCTATAAAAACTACAAAAATAAATTCGGAATATACAATTACAAAATTTCACAATTATTCACTAAAATTTAAAATATTAAGAATCTTAAAATATATACACAATTTTGGAAAATACAATTGCACTTTTATTTAAAAAAAACGAAAAATTTACATTATAATATACTAAAGTAAAACCTATCTGCACTGTTCTTTATTTGATTATTATTATTATTATCTTTTAGTATAGGTGGCAACATTGCACAATTATTCACTAAAATATTCACAACATTAAAAATCTACAAAAAGATATTAAATTTCGGAAAATAAAAGTTTACAGTATATATTAATATTAAACGTTGTCTGCAGTGCTCTTCATTTGATTATTTTAGGCGGTAATATTGCACAATCATTTATTATATATTTTTTTAATTTAATTTTTCACAGGAGAAATTTAATTTGTTTATAATATAGGGAATCGTTGAATTTTTATATCGGTTAGTTTTTATTTTAGGTAATGTAAATCTATTGGGGTTACGTAATCTAGATATATTAGGTCTTTCAGCAGGCAGCATATTACGATGTCTCTCTGACTTAAGGATACCTTCTCCAAATTTTAATGTTAATTTTTCTCTACGTTCAGCAAGGCTGGTAATTTTAAGTTGAGTAAGGGCCGTATCATAGCTCTCATAGTCCTGGCCAAGTATAATTTTGCATGCTCGCTTTTGCAACCTCTCAATTTCATTGGTCTGAAGTTTTGTAATGCTAGAGTGCCAAACAACACATGCATACTCAGTCAGCGGCCGAATATAGAGTTGATAAATACTTAACATGTCACCAATAGGTGCACTATATCCTCTCAATGCATAAAGAAGAAACATTCTTCTACTTGCTCTAGAGATAATACTTTTGATTTGGATATCCCAACCTAAATTGTCTTGTAGCTCAAGACCTAATAATTTCATACTATGTACAGTATCAATTTTTTCACCACTTATAGTAAATTGGGGGTAGTTTATTTGGGATTTCATAAAATTTATATTAATAACATGGCACTTCGAAGGCTTGGGTAGCATGTCATTTTGATTACACCAACAACTCAAGGAATATAAATGGGATTGAAGTTCTGATGATGTACTATTATTTTTTATATTAATTATTTCTCCCAGTGTTAGATCATCCACAAATTTCCAACGATTATCAGTGGTGTTACCCGCATCATTCACCATAACAGTAAATATGCTGGGTCCCAGTTTGGTACCCTGGGGGACCCCACACGTTATAGTTCTTAGTCCAGAACAATGTCCCTTAAATTTCACACACTGGGTGCGATTCATCAGAAAACTGCTAATCGTTGGAATTATCGACGGTCTAACACCAGATTCTATCATCTTTGAAATAGCGACATTATGGTTTATCCTATCAAACGCAGTTGTGAAATCAACTGTACATAATGTGGCGTAGGTCCCTGGCACATCAATATTGGATATAACCGTATTCAACATATCTACTAAGTAGTGTGTTGTACTAGTTCCTCTCACGTTACCATACTGTTTACAATCCAATACTGGTTCGAAATCCGTTTTTAACCATCCCGCTAGGAATGATTCAAATACTCTACCCAATATTTTAGTTAGTGAAATAGGTCGTAATTGGCCAACCATTGTCGGTTTTTTAACTTTAGGTACTGGTACAATTGATGCGGTCTTCCACACAGTTGGAAACACCCCTTCGTTTAGACAGGTATTAAAGATTAAAAACAGGGGTTGTGCTATTTCAAAAGAAAACAGCTTAATGAGTTTCACCGGAATATCATCTGGGTGGCCAGATTTATTGGAGTTTAATTTGTTTAAACTCTTCCAAATTTCTCCATGGTATATTTTGGGGGGTGGTTTTGTAGGCAAGTACGAGGGAAGTGTTTCCAATCTGAGTGGTGGAAGCTGGCAACATACTCTTGAGAAATGTTCATTAATTTGTTCAGCCTGTTCTTCAACAGATTCACCATAATTATTTAATTTAATATTGTCTGACTTGTAATGTTTTTAATTGTTTTATTCCATTTACCGGGTTGTGCATTTTTTAGTCCTTCTATATTATCCTTATAATGTTTCTCTTTAGCTTTGTTAATTTCATACTTTACTTTGTTTCTTAGGCTTCGCCATAAATTTATATTATTAGATCTATATGCCTTTTGTCGCTCATCAATCAATTTATGTATGCGATAGTTCATCCACGGCTTTTCATTATTTCGTCGTCGAATTACTTTTTGCGGAAAATGTTCTTCGTATTTTTGTTTTAGTATATTTTCAAGGATTTCTGCCATTTTCTCTCCTGATTCTGCCAAATACACCTCCTCCCATGATTCCTGAGTTATCCATTGGCCCATCGATCGAATACAAGATTCTCTGAATGGCCTTGTGATCAAGGCTTTTGAGGTAGGCTTGCGAATTTGATTTAAAGGCTTCCAAATGATAACACAGTGGTCACTCTTGCCCAATGGACTGTGCTTTATGGGTGTTTCGTAAACATTATCAACATCAGTGACAATTTTGTCCAGGCAATTTTGTTTGCGAGTTGGGAAAAGAACGACTTGTTTAAGTAAGAGATGGTTTTCTAACTCATCAGTATCAAATTCATTGAAGTCGCCTAGTATAATAAATGCTGCTTTATTATGTGTTCCTCGAATCTTATCCACTGTTGTCACAATGTGGTCAGAAAGCAGCATTGCATGGTTGCACCTCGGAGGGTAATACACAGCGCATATACATAAGATTGATCCAATACAAGATGGTACTTTAACCTGGATCCACACCACCTCAAGATTTTCGGGTATCACAGCTTCAGTAATGCTTGCAGATTCTATATGATTACGAATGTATACTGCTACACCACCTCCTTTTTTATTTGCCCGATCTTTACGGTATACTTCATATTCACATAATTTAAATTTTCCAGAATCACTAGGTAGATCGTTAGTAAACCAAGTTTCAGTGATAATAGCGATATCTCTTCATTACAATTTCAAATTCATCCATTTTATTAACTAGTGAGTTAGCATTAGTGAGTAGTATTGATGGAAGTCTAGCTCTTTTATTAAAGGCATACTCTTCTCTCACTATTTTAACTAGAACTTTAGGCAACCTATCCTGGACAATATTATCATCGCTTTTATTGTAATTTCTTTGACTTTGCGAAATTATAGTTGCAATACATCTCCGAATATTCCTTCCTCCTCTTCGAGAACGTTTGTGTTTGAGGATTTTATTATCTCTGAGGTATTGGTAAGTAAGCTCAGGAATACGTTTATAATTTTTCGCCAAGCGAAATGAAAGCATAAACTCACGGCTATCCGAAATAGGTCTAGGCCTAGGCTGGCTGATACACATTGTTCAGCTGGCTATTGTCTCACACCCACAGTCCGTGTTGTAGTGTGTCACGCTACAGTTCACACAGTCACTTTTAATCACCTTTAGGCCTAAGAATCAGTTTAGAAAAACAGTTATTTTTGGAGAGGCACTTAGTCAGCAGAAATCAAAATTTAGGTTACTACACATTCAGCATTACAAACAAACACAATTCACGGTATAACAGTAACCAAAACAGTAAAATAAAGGTAAAAAGAAAAAAAATGTGTCCAGGTTAGCTAGGAGTACAGGCGTCAGCACTACAGCGCCCTCTTATCCTTTTAATCGATCATACGCAATGTAAAAGAGCGAATATGTCATTTCATTAGTTGACATAAGGTCACTTTTATCAGTTGACATAAGGTCAAAGGTCAACATTTTTATATGCGTATTAGTTAATTACCAAACAAATGCAAAGTTGTCCAAACTATGATATAGATGGTTTTATAGTACAAGTAATCAAATTATTTGATCAGTAAAGTTATGTTATTTTATTATAATAATAATATGATTATAAAACTGTAATTAATCAAATCAGACATAAAATGTTACGCTGACATTGAATAAAATAAATGGTAAAAGCACAACTTATAAAACTTTTCAAAATTCATTTTTCAAGGATTAGTCAGAACATGGTTTGGCTTGCAATATTCATTTTGAGGCAATAAACTATCTGATTTGCATCTGCTTCTTTATGTTGGCAATATATAATTTTGGTTTTTATTTGTCTAGGTACTCAGATAACTGAGAATACTTAGTTATGTACTAGCCAGTCTGTGCACCTTATGTGTTTATTTCTAGATTTGGTACTGGTAGCTTTGTAAAGTTTACGAATTAGTCTCCATTGGTTTTTCACATGCGCCTTGAGCACTTTGGTGGATAAGTGTCTAACAAAATCTTACTATATTATTGGTTATCACTTTATAGTTTTTTTTTATTTGACAGGTCTTTGAGAAATGTGTGCCAATAATAATGACCATTCATTGTAAACATCGTTTATTTAGGCATTTTATTTGTTAACATTTATTTAAATGTAAAATATTTTTATAGAGAACGTTTCTGTCTATTATTTACATACAGTAGAGAACATTTGATTAAGAAAAAATTATTTTACTGTTATAGTATAGTATACAATTGAATTAAGCCTAGGTAAAGTACCAGCAACGTATTATCAATTGTTATACTTATCAATTTTTATCCTTATCACCTAATTATCTTCCATGATTACATTTATTCGATCAAGTAAATATTAATTCTATTTAGATTCAATAAAAACGTTAATGTACATTTTATTGGTATATAAGATTGTTTGAATTAAGAACTCCCTGTTTTAAGCAAAGAGCCTGCAGGAGGGCTATGTGGTCGAATTACTCGTAGATTTTGTGCTACGTGTGTGCTATGCTGAACGAGATTCCCCTTGTATAAAAAAAACACGCATTTATAGGGTGTCATTGTCAAATAGATTAATTAAATTTTAATAATATTATTCATGAAAAATAGAATTCAGTAGGCATGATCCTACTTACCATATAATAAGCAGCCATTGACATCTTCCATGTAAAACAGCACCCTCAATTATTAACTTAGTAGCTAGCTAGATAGTATACCGTAAATCTTCTAATAGTAATCCACACTCTTAATAGTAACCGCCCTTCTAATAGTAACCCACCTTATAAGTCAATCTATAATAATAACCCACTACTCTAATAGTAACCCATGCGGGTTACTATTACTATTAGAGTCACACTTATGATGCAACCGTATTTTGATAATGCATGTTGATCTCGGGTGTGGGGAAGGATTGAGTGTCTTTGAGTTTATAGAATAAAGTTTAGAGTTCAACCAAGTTTGTTTATTTCACTGTTTTATTATTTTGCTATGAGTTGCTGACCGGAAAAGTTGGGGTGGGGGGAGGGGGAGCTTACTATTTTCAGGTGCCTAATTTAAGATTAGTAATAGTAACCCACTACTCTAATATTACCCCCCCCCCCCCCTTAAAAAAACAATCAAAAAGAATAATAACCCAGGGTCAATTAGAAAAATTACGGTTTCCAAAAACGGTGGCTGTACCTTTTTTGTACGAGTCTGTAAATATATTATACCTTTTAGGTCAGTAGTTTTTGCCATTACACTTAAATACAGTATCGATCATTATGATTGGTATCTAAAAATGTATAAAAACTGGGTTTAAATGTAATCAAATATACTTTAGCATTAAACATGAGTATGGGCCAGCCCATGATGGGTTTAAGTGAGCTAAAAATTTGGGTATGAGTTGGTGGGTACGAGTTGGCATGGGTATGGGTTGACCTATATCCGACTAGAAATCTTGCTTTCCTGGCTATTATTAGGGACTTTACAAAAAATGACGTTTAGGGAAAGACGATGAATATAGAGCGTAAAATCATATACAGTCAACATTAGTCGTTTTATTAGTTGCACGAAGACGACGATGACCAGTCTCTCCTGTCTCGTGGCGCTGGGCCCTTCTGAATTGCTTGGCTCTGGTTATACAGCATAGGCCTAGCCTTAGCCAGGGGGGAGTAACAAAGTATGAGGCAAATGAGGCGCGGGCCCCTTCTGAATCGCTTGGCTCTGGTGATACAGCATAGGCCTAGCCTTAGCTAGGGGGTAGTAACAAAGTTTGAGGCAAGCGTGGCAAGTCAAATATTTGTGTGAGGTATCGTTTTACCGTAAACAAAAAATGCGAGGCACCATTTATTATTTCCTAAAAGTACGAGGCAGGAATCCAACAAAATGAATGTAAAAATCCGGGACGATTCGGCCCTGAGACGTTGGTTCCACTTTGTGGGTTGAACGTCTCACATTATAGTCCAAACCAATGATTGTTAATATACATTTTTAGGTATTTTTTAATATATTTTATTGATATTGCAAATGTTATATAATTATAATGTAAAATAAAATACTAAAAATTTTATATTGCAATTAATTATTTCGAAAACTGTTGTTAATTGTTTACATCATTCGCGTGGGTGGCTAAATATGATTATTTTCGGCATTCTTTTAGGCCCTATATTTGTTTATCGCTTGTTTATAGTAGTATTACTACTACCCCATAGTTTCTCTGAAAAGAAAGTTGGAAAAAATGTTTATTTATGCTTAATTACAGATCTACAAAATTATGGAACTTTCTACCTAACAAAATTAAAAATTATCTTTATGATATGACAGTATCAACTTTCAAATCACAAATTTCAAAACTTTAATTTTAATTGAAAACTAAATCTAATTAATGCTCAATGATACAACTTCTTTTATCTTGTTTAAAAATCTCAATTATTTCTGTTTTTACCTTCAAATGTGCTTACTTTAATTGTGTTAATTTGATTTTAACATTAACAATATTAGGTTTAATTTTATATTTTCTTTTGTCCATTTATATACTGTATTTTGTTTACATTATGTAGTTAAGAACTGAACCACTTTGGAAATCAGTACATTGTATTGAAAGTGTATTTCAGAATAAAGAAAGATTAAATAAAATGAAATGCACATCAAAGCCGATAAATTTAAGTTAGACGAAATCGTCCATACTGCCAGAATAGTATTTCAGAACCAATATTGCAAATACCTAACAAACAAAGGTAGATAATTGTTCATTTATTAAACCCAAATTTTATCGCAAAAATCGTGCGGT
The DNA here is from genome assembly GCF_964355755.1 of Antedon mediterranea. Lineage (NCBI taxonomy): Eukaryota > Metazoa > Echinodermata > Crinoidea > Comatulida > Antedonidae > Antedon > Antedon mediterranea. Next base: position 15,593,761 of record NC_092675.1, read on the forward strand.
TTTATGTTAAAAACGATAACATTTCAGCAATAACGACCTTGTTCACAAAACTACCAAACTAGAGTATTTATGGCCCGCCCATAGTGCCTTTAATAGGAGAACAATAGCAGATCGGTTATTATTGTGTGTTCTTTCTTCTTACATTTTTCAAATAATTATTGATTTAAATAAAAGTTTTCTTTTCTTCGTTTACAAATATTAAGTGAATATAATACTTTCTATGTCATAAACATATACTATACAGTATAACACAGTGTTAAACATATAATTATAATAAATTTTTATATGATTATTTCTAGTTTTAAGATTACACCTTGTGAGAGATTGCCATAAAAGATATACATTTAAATATTGTAGCATAAAATTACATTTAAAAAATAACAAAAAAAAAGTTTTGATTAAAAAGCAAAAGTGTTTTCTGTTGTAAATCAGTCTGGTTTCATGTTGTTAATTAATGCTTTGTTTTTGAGATTCTGATCAATTTTCTTAAAAATACAGTGGCATTGTTAGTGAGTTATACAGTAAGTACTAAGTTTCTAGGCAATTTAGACTTGCGAGCAATACATGGACAAAAAGGTATGCAAAATCCACCTCACCTCACAAAAATACGGTAAAAAATCTCCCGTTAATTGAAAACAAACAACATATTGTTATAAAAACAATAAAAATCATCTTCATGAATGATGTTACCAAAATGAAAAAACAAAGCAAACACTATTTTCAAATAATTATTCATTTAAATAAAAGTAGACAATCACTTTTCATATGATGCATTATTATTTCTAGTTTAAGATTTCTTAAACTTTTATTATAAGAGATTGCCATTAAGGATAGATAATTTAAATATTGTAGCATAAGTTTATTAAAAAACATTTACTTTAAAATTCTATTACCCAAAAAACATCAGTTTTTCTGTTGCAAATGAGTCTTGTTTCATGTTGTTAATTAATGCTTTGTTTTTCTGATTCCGATAATTGTTTGTACAGTACAGTACATGTTAGCAACATGTGATGATTCCCAGTATATATAAATATGATATCTGATCTGATATATAAGAATAAAACAAACTAATTAAAAGAAATAACATTACTTATTTCAGCAAGTAAACAGATTTAAGAATGCCTGATGAGTTTGTCTGGATATTGCCAAAAGTTTCCTTTAAATGTAATAAACTAAATAAAATGAATTGTACTGTACATTATATATTTTTAAATTTAAATTTTTGTTTTTAATAATGTTTTATACATGCCCTATAAAGTATAATTTTGTATTTATTATTTAGATTTGTTTGATACACTAATTTTTAGAAAGCAAAATGTGTATACACATACCCCTTTCCAATCAATAATTTTACAATTAATGCAAAATATTGTTGCAGCAGCTCAATGACAACATGGTTAGCCATTTGCTGACACAGGCCTCACACATTCTTCCCATGTACATGGGCATTCTTCTAAGTTTGAAAATCAGCATTTGAAAAAAAAATGCAGAAGGTCTTACTTAACTGCAGTGCACTGCCCTATGTTCAATTAAAAAGTTCACTACTTATCTCATTTTATTTAATTCATACTGTATATATGTATTTTGACTATTTCTCCTAGCACTGAACATCAAAATACATTTTTTATACTAATAGGCCTAAATTAATAGGTTCTACCATCTTTTTAAAAGGTTGCAGTGAATACAAGAATAAATTATGAACACACCCAGGCGTTCCATAAGCTGATAGCAATAATTGCATCCCACCGAATGAATACAGTATAAATAAATAATTATATTTATTAAAGATGAATATCTGAAAGCATGATAAACTTATATTTTCAATTAAATTGCGATTTTGTAAAAGGTAGTCCCGAATTAAATGGAAAACTTCCTTCGCAAACAGTTCATCTAAGCACTGTTAAAAACACTGGTTTTCATTCCCCGGTGAGTCGACTGCACTCTTGTTATTTCTACCTGTTTTGTTTAGAGAAGGCACCAAACACGTTTAGACATCTTTGGATATCGGTTTTTTTTTGGTAACCCTATTGAAAATGTTAAAAACTGAGAGCATGAAGCATGTCCATATGATAACCGATACGACCTCATGCCAATCAAGCACTGAGTCATTTAATGTTGATTGTCATACTAGTATAGCAACAACAGCAATCGTCGGAAGACTGTCGGTGAATAAAAAAAGGCACATACGGATGGCAACTATCCACACACAACTTGAACAGTTTAGGACACTGTTGTAAAAATGAACTCAAATAATTTGACATGATGAATATTTATTTATTCATTTGTATTTTTTATGATATAGTCTATTATAAAAATATAAATAATTGATTTATACAATAGCATAGTAGCACGTTAAGATATGCCCGCACTTTTTTGAAATTGTAAACTACATGCCTCGATGATCTAGGTGCGTGTGCGTACAATTGAGGGACTAGTGCTGTTCGCGTTTTGTGGGTACCTATTTTGTGCTAAACAGATGGCAATAAACAATCGATACCGATTTCGAATAAGAACTGAAATGTATTTATTATACGTTTTTGTATTGTTTCGGGCTTAAACCATAAAAGAAAATACAGTTTATCATTGCCGATAAAGAGGCTTAGCATTTATTAGGCCTAGCTAGCTAGCTAAGCAAACTCAATTCAAGAAGGCTCATCGCGTGGGCCGCGATCGCGACAGGGCAGGGTCCACTAGCCATAGCGCGGCTAGTGAGTGAACCTAGGCCTAGCATTTTTTTTTGCAAATCTGAAAGTCGAAGTTCACGTAACTCACATTTTTATTTCGCGTTCCATACTTTATTAGAGGCTGACTTGTTTGGGGCCTACTTGACGTGGGTCCGACTTGACGTGGGGCCAAGACAGTTTAGGGCCGATCGAATTCGGTAGAGAACTTTACTGTGGAGACTTCGTACCAATAACACACATGTCATAAGGGAGTCACTAGGCCTAAGTCCAAGTTATATTTTGCTTTTGTAGTAGATATGCCTACCTTGATGAAGTTAACCCTACCTGGAAAATCAAGCCCACCCACATTCACTTTCCATTTTCATATTATGTTTTATTAATATTAACGTTTTATTTTTCTTATATTCCATTTCTAGGTTTCCTTCCTTCCAATTTGTCGGTATAGGTCAGGTAAATAAATACAAATAAAATATTTCACTGAATTACTGTATTGATTGGTACAAGATAAAGATAAATTAAAACTACATTTAATTCGTCACTATGACGAATTATAGCTTATATGTATTGATTTAAATAAAAATAATTGATTTTTAAAATATATATTGTTTAATTGATTTTGTCAGAATCTTTAATTATTTATAATATATGAAGATCGGATTTTGCTAATGCAAATACAGTAGCCGGTATCACAATCTGATCAAAGATCCCTCCGCGTATGTCATAAATCACCCTTGTTACATAATAATAAAGATATAGGTTACTTTTTTTTACTTTTTTATTCCATGGGTATATTAATCTATTCACTAAGAAATAAAATTGAATGAACAATACAGATATAAATAAAAAATCTTATTTTGTTTTGTCTTCCAAGGTGAGACTCGATCTCGGTACCTTGAATACTATAGACGTGAGCACAGACCACAGAGTCATATAAAATTGATTAAAAGTTGAAGGATTACTTCGTGTATTTACTATGTCAAAGTATATAATTTTAACTTCAATATATAAACATTTTAAAGAAGTTAAAAAAGGTTAAGTTATTTCAGTCCAAGAAAATGTCACTCATAGTTTGTTTGATTGTCGAAATTAATTTGTTTAAATTCAATATGCAATTGATGATGATGTAATCAACTTGTTTTCTCTTGATTTTATAATAAATCATACATACATCACTTCAAGAAAATAAATGAAAGATAGTGTCTATATTAATTTTAAAATGTAGCATATTTTCACCATTTTTTTAACTTACACGTGCATAGCCTAATTACCACTTGGTTTCAAGTTGAAAAGTTAATAAAATATGATGAAATTGCTAAAGAAAGGTTGTAAAACAGAAATCAGGCAAAAGAGTATGCATTACAGTTTAACGTGCAGTGCGCAAGCAAAATTCTGCGCACTCATGGCAATTTGCCTGAAACGTACTCTAATTTCATCGAAAATAAATTGACAATTTTGAAAAGTGTAAGCGCGCATACGCATGCGTTATATGCATTACGCACATATTTGTATTGTCATATGATGAAATATGACCTGAAATTTATGAGTACCAAATTTGGTTTAATTATGATACATGCTTGCGAAGATATGATTACAAACGTGATTTTTTATTGCACATCAAGAAAACATAACCCCATCGATTGCTGTCGATAAGGAATATACTCTGGAAAAATTGACTTGGCTAGATGAAACAGATATCAAGATAATTGACGGACAAAATAATGCTAAGGAAACAATAAACGTATAAAGATTCTGACAAAATCAATAAGGTTAATATTATATAATGTTAATGCATATAACCTAATAAATGATAACCAAACAAGAAAAATATACACATAGTTACCAACCGTCTTGCATTTAGCAGGACGTTCCACGTTTCAAAGTGATTTTTAATGAAACACGCATTTTGATCAACTGCATGAGTGACCACATCTCGCATTTAGCAGAATTATATGCATGATCATTTTTTATAACAATTTGAGAGGAAAATGCATTCAAATTGATTGGTATATTTTAAAAGTATACAACATTATGTGAGTATTCATATTATAACACCACACATATCAACAAAAATACTAATAATTAATTTTTCCGCGGTCACTCGTTGGGACGAATGATGGGCCAATAGTCATGATGTTGTGTGCTTTTATAAAAGGGGCAACTTATATACCAATCAATGCAATACAAAGTTATGAGGTTACTGTAGCTCTGATAAAACTAAACACAATTGTTTCAGACATTCACTGTATTTATCATGGTCTACATAGTAAAAAAGAAAAAAACAACATTATAATACATTGCAATTACTATTTCAGATATATTATTTTTATTTTCAGATGGTTGCAACAATAGTTTTATTGTTCATTGCGAAATGTGCGAATATTGTGACTTACCCAGATTTGTCAAGACAGATTCCAAAAAAGGTATATTTCCCCATCATTCAAAATTTTATCTATCCACTTAAATAACTTTTATTTTGAAAGACTGTTGATACAATGGCACACAACATCCAGTGGTGCATCCGAAATACAGCTAAAAAATATACAATATTGTACAAAGTAAAAACAATATTACCGTACTGATGCGGCTATAAGCTCATACTCGGGTATAAGCCTACCCCCGACTTTTGACTAATTTTCGTGCAAAATGAGGCACTCTGGTAAGCCTACCCATTAATTCGAAGATCTACAGTAGGTGCCGTAATACATTATTTTGTATTTGGTAAGGACGAGTATTAATTTTGTGATAGTCAACCTGTCTGGGGACTTCCATACACCGCATATTATTACCAAACTAGGCTAATATAAGTTAGGCCATATCAGGCCTAGCAGTCCTGTCCCTTTTTGGTATCGGCTGCCATAAACAGGCTTAAATGTCTTTGGTACATTTCTATCTAACAAACATTGTATACCTGCTTTTCTGCTTGATAAATTCTTGTTTGACGTTGATGTTTAAAACCACAAAAAAATTAATTTCCTCATTAAATTGGCCATTAATAACCTTTTCAAAGCCTTTATTAAGAAATATACTTACATTTAAAATCACAAATTGTACAGTATATAATAAATAATATTCATATTCATCATATTTCATTATCTAACCAGATATGGCCATTACCTGTTATTTACATGGGAAATATGGTTTTTGGTCTCGGTGGCACAAAAAAGCTGAGGTAAGGTTTTTACTATATGTTCACTGTAATGGTGGGAGTATTCGATAGGCAAAGATTGTACTCTGTTCACATGACACACACACACAAATAGCTCTATACATAAACGATGATTATCCTCACAGAAGCAGCAGTCCATCCCCTCCCTACATCCAAAAAAAATCCCCTCCCCACACATTTCTCCATTTTCTCCCCCACCTGACTATATAAATGTATGTTCTCTTTCTTTCATCACAACCTGATCTGGCAATCCCTCTCTTTGTTGGCATTTCAAAAAACACGTGATCAGTAAAAATAAAATTGTTGGAATTGTTTAAATAAGGTTAGAAGCAACAAAGCTACATGGCCAGATGGTCTATTGGCCAAAACTATCAAAAGTTATGCAAATGAGCTATGTTATATTTTTAGCAAGTTAGTTATTAGCTGGTCACTGGATACTCATACCGTTCCACGATTGTGGAAAGTGTCTAATATACCACCTCTTCAGACCTATTGCACTTACATCTATTCCGATGAAGTGCCTTGAGTCATTAGTTAAGTGAATTCTGCTTAAGGTTTGTAGCCCGCTTTTAGACAGGTTCCAGTTTGCTTATAAATATCACGTAAAATTCTTAACCTTTTTTATGATAGTGTTATTAGAAGTGTTCTTTTATTCGGCTCAATTGTCTGGTTTTTTTATCTAACTCAAATGGAAAAAAACAAACTAGCTAAAATTGTAATAGTGGGCCAGTAAAATAATCAGCATTAGCCTTGAACCTCTTATTTCACTTCATGAAAGGGACATCCTAAAAACTGTCAGTAATCTAAATAAATTCTTTAAGCTTAGCCAAATTGGTAGACTGATCACTGTGAATCACAACACTAAACATTGCCGACAATCATTTGTTTATAATTCTATTCATGTATTTAATACCAAGCTTGTTAGATCTTTGTAACTTCTTTGTTTTTGTATTTATATCAAATATAAATTAACAAACCAAATTTTATTTGTACCTTGTTGTAGAAAATGACAATAAACTATACTATCGTAAATATACAGTATTAAACAATATACTAGCAACTATCACTAGATACATTAGAACCCTATCCCCTATTTGAGATCAAATAAAGTGTGTTTCCACTAAATAGGGGTTGGTTGTATATATTTCCTCTCTAGTTCGTTCACAGAGATGTCTTAAAGGGGGTAGGTTGATATGGGGAAAAGGGGAGTTCTCTAATAATATCCCAACTTATGTAAAGAAATTTAACTAAAGTTATTAATTCCGACAGCTTACCAATGTTCACAGTTCTGAGAAGATTCTCAATTCTCTTTACAATGTGTTTGGAGTTTTTATTATTGGGGTGAGTAGGAGTGTAAATAGGTAGGAAGCATGCTATATCAACTATAAACTTACTCAAATGTTAGAATAATTATGATTTTGTTGAAATGTTTCCTAATGTCAATATTGTTAGTTCTCCTATTGTTTATAGTATAGTTTTACCGTTTTGATTTAACGATCATTCGGGAAACCACCTCACGACGATTATATATGATTTATGTACATCAAATTTGATATTGTATTTTATTGCGATTCTTGTGTTTTTGACACCCTGTTAGGTCTTGAATAAATAAATAAAAATTAACAAATATTTTCTTAATAAATTCTTTATATAAAAAATGTATTTAAAAAAAGTAAAGATAAAATTGATTGTAATATTTTTTTTTTGGTAGAAAGAAAACAAGTGTGCGTGTACAATGTACTGTATATGCCATGATATTGGGAGCTATTGTAGCTGCAAGGTTTGTCACCCTAATTATAATATTCATTTGATTGGTTAATTGTGTAAATGTATATTATTATGTATAGTACCGTAATACCTAACTTTTGAAGGGCTTCTTTTCAAGATGGGCTTCTTTTAAAGATTACTTTTACAAACTAAAGAGGGGGGCTTCTTTTTTAAATGAATGCTGTGAATGTTTTGAATTGCTACTACAATAATTCATAATTTGAAACGCGATGACCAGCTTCACTTGTTCAGGAGACTTGAACAGTGTAGTAAGAAATTAGTAAGTTGTGAAACGTCAATTGAATTTCTTCTATGTCAAAACCTTGGACTCACTCCGACATTTGCCAAAGTGGATCAGGAAAAGTCAAAGAGACGATGGAGCAATTCTGCTAAATTCTTTGAGAAAAATGTAATATCGGAAGAGCTGAATAGACTATCGTTCTTTCAAAAGCTAGCGCTCAGCCGTGGCTTACAATTTGCTTACCCTCACCGAGTTTCATCCAGGGAAATTAAAGCAAATTTCGAGAAAGCGTACTGGAAGCTGGAGCCTAAAATTGTTGGTGAGGAAACTAAAGAATTAACAGCAGCTACTCTAAAGTCTATCGCACTTAATTATATAGAAAGGAAAGGACCATCCCCACCAAAAGCCTTAACAAGAGCGCTTGGCCAATTAAAGAAGAGAGATGATATAATCATCACAAAGCCAGACAAAGGATCAGGAGTAGTAGTCATGGATAGAAGTGAGTATGAACATTTATTATGTGAAGCATCAGTCAACAATGTTTCCAAATTTATACCAATCTCTAATGAACAACCAAGAACAAGAGGAAGAGCAATGACACATTACCATCCACTCCTGAAAAAGGAGAAAGATATGATTTCAACGGTTCATAAAATTCTTCCAAAAGAAATTGCTAAATCAATTTGTCAAACCGGATCAAAGTTAGCTCATTTGTATGGATTGCCTAAAACACACAAAGAAAAGTTATCTATGAGACCAATCTTGTCAGCAACAGGTACCTACAATTATAAATTAGCTCAGTGGCTGGATGAGAAGTTGAAACCGCTATCCCAGAACGCATATACAATAGATGATGTATTTAGCTTTGCAGCTGATATACGCTCCACCGTTATAAATGCTAGTGATATTTTGGTATCATATGATGTCTCGTCCTTATTCACAAATGTTCCTTTAACCGAGACAATTCAAATTATTGCTGATAAAGCATTTACTAACAACTGGTTCAACGATAATTATGGACTAAACTTAGATAAGGACGATTTAATTGTACTCCTCAATATAGCAACGAAAGATCAGCTATTCCAATTTAATGGTAACTTGTATGAACAGGTTGATGGAGTTGGAGTTGCAATGGGATCACCTCTAGGGGCCCCTTATGGCAAATATATTTATGTGCCACATCGAGGAACGCCTTGAATCTACGAACCACATGCCCAAATACTACAAACGGTATGTTGATGACACACTAGTATTCATGCCAAATCTAGAAGCAGCCAATGAATTTTTAGCTTTACTTAACACAACCCATCCTGTGATAGCGTTCAAAATGGAAACTGCCGTGAACAATTCAATCCCTTTCCTAGGAATGCTGATAACCAAAGATTTGGAAAAATTGCACACACGGGTTTATAGAAATCCAACAGACACATGCTTATTGCTACACTACAATAGTCACGTTGACAACAAGTATAAAAGGTCACTTATTATAACTATGTTAAATCGGGCTTACAAACTATCGTCGACCCACCAGCTTTTTAATGATGAATGTGAAATTCTAAGGAAGATTTTTAAGCGTCTGAAATATCCAGATGAACTAATAACAACAACCATACAGAACTTTAAACCAGCAGAGAGCAATAACAACACTGCAGAAGGTGAAACAGATTTATCCGAAATACCAGTGCGAATCATCCTGCCATTCAAAGACCAGAAATCTTCGAACTCCGTCAAGCGACAACTATGCCAACTAAGTCACAAAATAAACAAAAACATTGTCCCTGTATTCATAAGTAAAAAAGTTAAAGATAACATTAGGAAAGTCGAAAAGAAACCAACTATTATAAGTCAACAATGTGTTGTGTATAAATTTAAATGTGACTTGTGCGATGCAAGTTATGTTGGATATACATGCCGACACCTCTACCATGGAGTAAATACTCCATGCCTCTACCAACGCATTGTTGAACATAGTAGATGCTTAATAGGACAGCATTTAAAGGATCATAACGTGATTGTTAATCCAAGTAAAATTAATTCATGTTTTAGTATACTTGGGAAATGCAAAAACAAATTTGACTGTTTTATCTATGAAATGTTGTATATCAGACAATTAAAACCTAGTCTGAATAAACAAAGTGACTCTGTAAAAGCTAAGCTTTTCATTTGACAGGATGTTAGACAATAGGTCTTTTGTTATTTAAACTTTGACCCTTGGCTTGTGCTATTTAATTAGTTGTTGTTTTATATTTTATTCATTGGACTTGATAATGACCCCATGATCAATATCAAAATTATTTAAAAAATAAATATTGAGATAATTAAGTAATTTGGTTTTGAAAGAACTAACAGAAATATTTAAGTTGCGGATTTCACTGGGTAAGTTATTCCAAATTCTGGTAACACGTGGGATATATGATTGAAAAGGAGATTCAGTTCTGCAGCGACGAATATCAAAAAGAGTACCAACAGAAGAAGAGCTACGAGTAACACGTTGTGGATTACGAATATTAAATAAATTGTCATACCCATAGATGTTAGACAATAGCTCTTTTGTTATTTAAACTTTGACCCTTGGCTTGTGCTATTTAATTAGTTGTTGTTTATATTTTATTCATTGGACTTGATAATGACCCCATGATCAATATCAAAATTATTTAAAAAATAAATATTGAGATAATTAAGTAATTTGGTTTTGAAAGAACTAACAGAAATATTTAAGTTGCGGATTTCACTGGGTAAGTTATTCCAAATTCTGGTAACACGTGGGATATATGATTGAAAAGAAGATTAAGTTCTGCAGCGACGAATATCAAAAAGAGTACCAACAGAAGCAGAGCTTTCGGGCAACACTAGTGCAAGTGATATAAAATATATATATATATATTAAATATGTTAATATTTATATGACCTATACAATAATATATGATAGAATAGCCAAGTAGTACAAATATAATATTCATAAACTTATTACGATATTTTTTTTCTTTTTCAGTGATGATCTAGCATTTGATATGTTAGGTTATTTTTTTATTTCAATGAACAATATATTTACAGCATGTAATAATGTTTATGTAAAAAAGAAATTAGACTCTAAGGTAAGTATTATATATTAATCATGCTTTATCCTTTTAACATTGTTATTGTTTTAAATACACTTATACAAGGGGACAAAGTATCACCCTATGTAGCTCTGTCTACACTACCAAACTAGTTTGATAAAAAAAAGTTTGATGTGCCCAAATATGGTAGTGATATGCTTAAATATAGTAGTGATATGACATCATCATGTCCATATATGGGAACATCACATCTTTTAGTCACATAAAGTTTGATAGTGTAGACAGCTTTACTGGTAATGTCCTAAAGGAGGTGTTCCACTGCAATCACAATGTTTTACCAGTGTTATTGTAACTTGGGATCCCTTTAGAAATAAATTTAAAGGCAGCCATCTTCAAGATACTGTATCACTGAAAAACACAATTATGTGAACGTATGGGTACATTAATCCTAGATAACTGAACCTGTTTCTTTCTTTATTAATTATTCTTATTCCAATTCTATCATTGTGATATTCAATTTTTTTTATATAAATATATGAATATGAACATACATTATGCGTACAATTAATATTATATCAATCATATTTAAACCACATGCTTAATTGGATTATTGCGTATTATTAATAATGAAATCTTCTATTTCAGGATTTAGGAAACAATGGTGTTTTATTTTACAATGCACTATTTATGGTGATTCCCTTATCATGTATAGCATTGTACAATGGAGAAATAAATAAAGCACTACAATATGATAATTGGCATAATCCAGCATTTTTCTGCCAGTTTTTGTTGGCTTGTGTTTTTGGGTATGTGGCATTTAAATTTATCTCTAAACTGCGATCAATGTAATGAATTGTGCTGTTAAATTATTTATTTAATTTTTTAATATCTTCTTCCACTTGAAAAATTTAGAAGAGATTTTATTTATGTTGTAGTTACAGACTAATAATAGTTTGTTGTAATTTGTTTCTTTATACTGGTTGACATTTCAATATAATAGTTCTCCCAGAGGACTCAGTTGATGATAATGATCGGGACACTGAAAGAAAATCCCCTACACTTTTCATATAGTGTCATTTAACAAGCACTTATGCCATGTATGAACATGAGACCAATGGCTTTACATCCCAAACAAAGGATGGGGCAATGAAAGAAACAAAGTTGCCTTAGGGTCAAGCAATATGGCACAGACAGCTCTCGAATACAATCCTCTCCTACTTCGATATTATTGGTTATCCGCTACAAAGTTGCAGGATAACCCTTGTGATTGTCAAAGATGATCATCTTTTTTTTTTTCTGTTATTTTTGTGTCTCGCATATCTCTAAAACTTGCAAACATAACATTTTGTAACTTTCTCAACATATCATAATTCATGTGAAGTTGTGCATTAGGTGTACATCCCCATTAGAACTTTTTGGTCAAAATCCTTATCAGATAAATCAACTAAGCAGGTGATTAATTACCTGAATCCTATTATACCCCTGTGATTTTATTAGCTCTCTTGTAATTGATTGATTAGGACAAGTTACATTCTTCAGTATGCAAGGTCAATGGTCAGGCAAAAACTAGCAGAATTCGGTAATGATCAAATAGTTTAACGACCTGCCTATCAAAGTTGGACTTAAATAAACACATGTCACAGTAGGAGGTTTCAAAACTTCGGGTAAAAATCAACACATTCTCTAATGGGGCTGTACACGTAATGTGCAGCTAACATTTTCATGACGTTTACAATTGCGCAACTTGACTTACACACGATTTTATGAATTTCACAGAAAGTTATGCGTTTGAAAATTTAAATCAAGTTCTAATCAACTTTCTACGCGTTTCTTGTCATTTTAAGCATATACATATGTCCATGCGCGAGCAATTTTTTTACATGCACATAGGCTTTGTGACATATTTTTTCCCTGTGATTTATGTTTTTCCAGCCTTTTCTTTTATAAACAATTTCGACTTAAAATCACATCATACGAGCAAGTCGAATTGGACAATTTTGCATGTTTTTTATGAAAAAGTTTAAAAATTCGTCAAAATTATGATTTTTTAAACATAAGACATCATTTCTAAACTAAAAGGTGAAAGTTATTTTTTTTACGTATTCTGGAAGATGATATCGAGTAGTAGTTATCGAATCTTGCAATAATATGGCTAACCGGACATTGTGACATCATCGTATGGCCACCCGAATATAAATTATAGGATTTTTATCTGTTTGTCATAGCTCATCACATTTAATAGAGCGCATCGCCACTTATTTGTTTTCCATTTTTCCCAGATTTTGATATAGTCTAGGTCAATCAATTAACTTTCGCATGATTTACCATTTTTAAAATGTTGATGACGGCATCATGTTCAAAAGCGTGAATAACTTGGGTCACTTATTTTTATCATTACAGTAAATTTCAATATGTTATAGCTCCTCAGAATAAAAAGTGATACTCATAATAAAACGTTTTCTGGAAGCTGTTGAATTGTAGATACACATCAGATGTTGTGACGTCAACATATGGCCAGTTGAATTATAAAAGTCGTATTTTCATATTTTGCGTCATAGTTCATGACATTTAAAAGAGCGCGCATCCATTTCTACGTATCCAAATTTCTTCAACACGTTAATATGTTGTTGTTCAGATAATTTCCTTCCAAAATTGCTATCTACTTGTTTCATTTTGATAAGTCATCATGTTAACATTTGGAATAAAAGGAAGGTCCCATTATTTTCACCTATTCTGCACTGTATGTAGTATGTATACAGTAGTGTATACTGTATACAGTATTATACTTAGACACAAAATAGAGAGGGCACAATAACATTTTATTTTCTTCAGCTCACAATAGCATAATCGTTTTTCTGTGCACAATATTCTAACGTATGACGTGCACGTGGCTTTTGCGCGGTGGATAACCTAACTCGTCCATAGTGACAAGTTCAAATCTAGTTATTATTATTTCTTTATACTTGTTGGCTTCAGTCAAAGACTGTTCCCCAAGAGGGCCCAGTTATGATCAGTGGCTGTGCGCTGGGAGTAACCCCTACTCATAGTAGATAGAAATCTTTCTTTATTCTGGATATTCATTCAATATTTGTACATTGTTCTTCCTTGAAGTCCAGTTAACACTTACAAATTACAAATAACCCATATAAACAATAAAAATGGAAAATTATGAAAACAAGAGAAAAAAAACCAGTTCAAATTTTTAAACAATTGCAAAGTTAATGAATTTATAGAGCTGCGAATATCTGGTGAAAGATTATTCCAGAGTTTGACTGAGCGGTATTGAAATGTTCTTTTACCAGAATCATTATGCCATTTTGGTAAGACTAAAGTTTTTTCGATTTGCTTCTTGTATTTAAATTGATGTACTAGGTTCTTTAAAGTGCACATGATAGAATGTGTACACTGACCCTACATTTCATTCTACCACCAGAACCATGGAGCTAGTAAGCCTCAATGATGATGTCTACGTAATTATTGCTCAGCCACTTATTCAATGTTCTTTAGCCATACCGCAATCTGATTATAATTATCTCTTTGATTTAAATTTTCAGATTTGTATTGAATTTATCAATAGTTTTGTGTACTTTGCACAACTCTGCTTTAACTACTACAATAGTAGGTTGTATCAAAGTAAGTTTTTTTTCACGAAAATATAACCGCCAAAACCGAATCGGTTTTTAGTGTAATAATTGGACCATGGCTATTAAATTCAAGCATGAGTTAAGTAGTGTCTATAGTAATTATGAATATTGATATATTTAACGAGGCCCTCTTGGTTAATCAATTTTTCACAGAAAATGTCATGTGTAAATTCATGATTTGGGCCAGTTAACTGGGGCTGGTTTACTTTACTAATTTTTTATAATTATTTTACTATTATTTTCACTTTCAGAATATCGCAATCACATACATAGGTATTGTGTTTAGTAGTGACTATATTTTTAGTGCAACAAATTTTGTTGGAGTTAATATAAGGTAAGATATTTTGTTTGATACAATTTTTGAATATGATATGAGTGTTATCGTTTACCTGTTGTTTAGTATTATGAATTTTCATATGTAAAAGTAACAACAGCACAATGATTACATTATAGGACTATATCATTAGGAAAACAATCATGTCCTAATATGTAGGTCATATAGGCAAAAGTGCTTGATGCAAAGCAGAGCAGAATGGTATACAAATAATGAATGTTATACACCTAAATAAATTCCTGTCATTTGATTGGACGATTGTGAGTCACATGGCGTGCAAAAGTATGTACTATTAAACGATTGTTTAATAGTACCTTTTTTAGTGTACGGAAAACAAAATCTGTTCGCATTTGGAAAATATTTTTACGATACTATTGCTTTTGAAATACAACAGCGCCAGCTATTTTGTACTTTCGTTGTCGCCAATGTTATTTTATGACTGGTTTAGCGATGGAAGTTCATTTGTTGAGAGATATATATACTAATTTAGATCAAAAAGGCATTTAAATTAAAGACACCTTCCCTACGTTTTTTAGATCTATTTTAAATTTAAGATCAAAAACTATATTTAATCTAAAAATAATACTATATGGTCCTATTGCGATAACTTTTTTCGTCTTTAAATGGTTAAAAATGTGAAAAATAAGTCGATTCTAATAATTATAGCGGCTTGCTATAAATCCCAAAATGCATTGCGCGCGGATTGATATTTCTGTTTTTCTTCTGTAATTCACCCACTTTTCGATCGATCGTGAGGCCAAAACAAATGGAAAACTTTTCAGCGAAAATACCGGGTTTTCCCCAATTTGTATCTACGGAGTCTGGCAAAAATAGAAAGACAATTAATGCAGCAACTACACAACGTCAGGCTAGGTATATAGCTAGCGTACGATGTTCGTACGTTACCGATGTTTACCAGCTAGGCCTACAAAACAAAGCCTAGCTAGGCTAGGCCTAAAGACCGTCCACGAGAGGTCAGTCGCCGCGAGCTACCTAGGTAGTGCATTGTTTCTCACTTTTTATCATAATTTACCATAAAACGTACATTTAAGACAAGGAATGACCTGGTTTAATGTTTTTAAAGTAATATATTATGTATTATTTTTACAAAACGTCACAAATTTTAGCGAAGGTGTCTTTAACTTTAGATTGTTTTTAGGATTTTGAATAATTAATGGAAACATTTCTACAAGATGTGAAATCATGGTCACGTGGTGAATGATAAAAGGTTATACAATATTTGAACTTGGCTTGCGCCTTATTGAAATATAACCTTTCATCATTCACTTCATGCCATTATTTGTACAATTACACTAATAAACATTCATTATTTGTATAATAACGTACCTACTTTTAATCAATTTATCCATCGTAGATCATTTAACGAATGCTAGGCTATTAAAAAAGGCATTGCTCCAACTTTATATGTGGAGTAGAACAGTTATAACTGCAATTTTTTTTTTATGAGATCATGAACAATGCTGTGTGGCAAAAATGTTCAAAATGTTTACAGAAAGCAGTACAAAAATATCACCATAGATATCAATTTTCACACTAGTGTGTTTTACTATTTCTAAAAGTATATATATATATATATATGGTCATTTTGCTTCTCTACTTTCTGCTATATACATATATAGTATGTTGTTTTTTAGAGCACTCTTCAGTTCAAAACGGTGCATTTTTGTTGTGAATACTACAGTATTAGCATTTTGCAAATCACGCTCGTTGAGGTTGTGCACTCTTTGTGTTGATAATCAGTGTACCATGTCCCACATAACTGCCTCAGCCTATATATTGTGCCTGTTCTGCTGTACATTTCATTTCAAAACCGGAGCTGCACTGACGAGATCTAATAAAATCGAACCAGTACTGTCTGCAGATTGGATATATATATATATATATATATCATATACTGTCAAATTATTGAAACAGTGCTCTTATTTTGAACAAATAATTTGACAGATGATTTATATATTCAGGCTTAGTAGCTTGGTTGACACGTAGGCCTCTTTAACATTGGTGCAACACTGGTCCAGTATAGCTAGTCCGCCGGTATGACAGTTAACAAAAATAATGTATACAGCTTTTCTTAAGTCTACAGTGATTAAAGTCACCATTGATAGCGATAAATGCATCCGGAGATTGACTTTCAATATCATGTATTTATAGTTCACTTACTTCATTCGCTGCCTGCTTTGCCTTATTTCTGTGAGGTATATAGACCGTAAAAACAATAACATGGGAAAACTCGCGCGGAATGTAGAAAGGTTGAAATGCCAACGACGAGAATCTCTGCATTCGTTGTGCATCTGTGGTATTTGCTATGTACATTATTTGGGTGGCAGTATTTCTCATTTACATAAAGACAAACACCTCCTCTGCCATGTTTTTTTTTATGTGTCCGATCGCCTCTTACTAACTTAAAGCCATCAATATTAACATGGTCATTGTTGTGTTTTTCACCAAGCCACGTCCCAGTAAAGGCCATAATACTGGCTGATCTGAATTCATGCATGTATTCTGTAAATCCATGTAATTTGTCTATTTGTTTGATATAGACAGTACATTCCCCATGATTACTACGGAAGGAATAAATGGTTTGGACTTGCGTCATCGGAGCCTTTTTCTCACACCTGCAACTTTCCCCATTTTCCTCTGTAGGCCTATAGGCTTTTAATGCATATTGTTTTAGGAAAAAAAGAAAAGTAGGCAAAGCTTATATTATATATAAACTTCCCAAACACT
The DNA here is from genome assembly GCF_964355755.1 of Antedon mediterranea. Taxonomy (NCBI): domain Eukaryota; kingdom Metazoa; phylum Echinodermata; class Crinoidea; order Comatulida; family Antedonidae; genus Antedon; species Antedon mediterranea. The sequence continues at coordinate 15,611,404 of NC_092675.1, forward strand.
GCAAATACATATGGACCAGAATAGGCTGCCCCTGTTTGGCACAAAAGGTACAAAAGAGAGCATTGCGAATCATGCTAGGTAACAACTATTTGTGCTATGATCATGCATTATCTGTTACTGGATTACCTGCTCTTTTAGAGAGAAGAAACAAACTGGTGTTGTCTTTCGGGGAATGCTTATTAAAATCCGAGATGTTTAGAGAAATACTTCCCCCTCTTCATAAGCCAGCTCTCAGAGTCAACCGCTTTCTCGAAGTATCTAAATGTAAAACCAGCAGACTTAGGTCGTCTCCAGTTCCCACCATGGTGGATATAATTAATAGGCACCACCAGGTGTTTTTTTTTTTCTCGTTTAGTCAATGGGCCTTGTTCGATTCCTTGTTGTAATTTGGCACCCCAGTATTTTTAAGATATTTTTAAGTGAATGTTTTGAGGTTTTTTGTTATGTATGTTTTCTTAATTCATTGTACGATAGTTAATTTTAATAGGATGTTTCTATTTTTATAGCAATTTTAACTAATTTTTATATATTTGTAATGCAATTCATTTCAGTCCTTGACTGTTGTTTTGTAATATATATATAAATATATTATATGGGTACAAAGTATCTTAGTTTTATACATGTTTTTAATTAATTTTTAATTAATCATTTTTTTTCAGTGTTGTAGCCAGTTTAATATATTCCTACTACACCTTTATAATGAAGCAAAAACCAAAAGAACCCTTATCTTTAGATCAAATCAAAGTGAATGGACAGAAACATCAAACCACAGAGCCTTGTAACTGACAACTAAAAAGAAGACAACCTATCTACCATCAACAATAACACATTCTTCGTTATTAATTATCCCAATTATTAATATTAATGTGACAAAACTCTGATAATACTGTTACTATGTATTGATGTATCCAAAGAGATAGTTCAGCATTTCATTTTATAATATTAGCGATTGGGCATCTATTTCAAAATCTAGGATCCACGGTTATGATTATGATACAGTAGTACATTATTATATAAGGAACTATCCAATTGATAGTATTGAATTTCGTGAGCTAAACAGAACAAAACACTACAAAGAAAGATTGTAAGAAACATGCCAGTCGAGCTCTTAAGCCTGTTTTCCACTAGGCAAATTAAGTTCGCACAAATCCACTGTTTCATTTTGATTCGCACGAGTGCTCATGAACGCGTCATAACTCATTACCTGAGCTCTGGTTAGTTGATTTTTTGTTTGCCTCTCAAAAAGTAGAAACTATTCCAACTACAAATTTCGCTGGAGCGAAAAACTCAAGCAACTAGAATTCGTCGCAGAGAGGGATTTGAAGGATGGAAACATGAATACACAATACGTATAAGCTGACACTTTTGATTCACACGAACATTCGCCTAGTGGAAAATTGGCAGTCATTTAAATTGTCTCGAAAATGAATAACAAATATAAACCCCCGTGATTCATAGAAATCAATTCAGTATAACATGGATATCATCACTATGCCATTATAATCCTAATTTATTGATAAAACTAGATGTTTTAGTGTGCTAATTTGGTATTATGCTATTTGAATATGCCATGGTGTATAAAGGTACAAATCTCAATAGTTTCAGGATAACTTAATTGAAATATAGTATAATATATAATAAAATTGTTTATGCTTGTTACAACCGTTAATGTAGAAATTGTCAACTAATGTAAAAATTAAGAGAGATGGTTGCTTACAAGGGGTGGAAAGACTGATAGCAAGTAAAGATCGATGCATTTGCATATGATTTAGACATTTTTGTAAAATATATAACATTTTCTACATTAGCTGGCGATAGTAACTACAAAAAGCTGGTGTTGATTATTATTTACTACATAAGCTATTGGTGTTTCTACATTAGCTGGAGGTTTTACTACATTAGCGGTTGTAACACTGCTGAACCCACTGTCTATTATAGTGACACAAGAGAGGAATTTTGATACTAAATTCGTTGTTTCCATTACGTATAGTTATTTTATTTATACAACCCATCAGCTTTAGTATATTTTTATATAATGTATCATTGTATCATTGTATCATCTTCTTAAAGTTTTTTTTTTTTTAAGTTTTATATTTTGATAATGCTTCATTGCAGTTAGTGTTTAACCTAATGCAGTAATTACTTTACTTAGACATTAATAGTATTGCCATATTATATGTTATACATAATTGGTGTAATTTAGCTATTCTAATAAATTCATTTTTTTGAATGAAAAGAAGTTGTATTTTTTTAACTTTGACCAAGTGTGTTTCTATTCAATTTGTCATTTGGCATTATAAGTATGAATGCCTTAATATTTATCTTTAATACTAATATGTCAAAACAGAGTCTAGAATCTAGAATAGCAGTTTACTAGCATAACATGTGGTAAAAGGTCTGTCACAGCTGTACCATAATAGTCTTTGTGTGCATGTTAATGTGTAGAATGACTTTTCCACTTTTTACAATTACAACAAAAATACATTACATTTTATATATAAAATATATATTTTCTGTATTAATGGGAAGAATAATGGCAACTTCACAAAAACAATGTGTACACTTGTTTATACTGATTACAGTAAACTCATTCATGCCTATTAAAATAAAGAGTACACTATTATACTGTAATGCATACAATTTAAAAAATTACATTTACAGACACTCCTATTTGAATATATATGTAGAGCTGTATAGTCAGCCACTGTAACTAAACAAAATACTGTACAGTAGTAATCACATCATTGGTAGGTTAAATGGTGTAAATATGCTTACAGAACAGTAAATTCAAAAGAATTTCAGAAGAATTCCTATGTTGTTGTGAGGATTGATGACCACCAATAAACTGTGCGTGCTGTAACCTAACCTAGTTATATACCAGCACGTATACTTATAATATTCGCTCTCAATGCTTGTAAGCGCTTCACATTATTACCTCGGTAATTTTTTTTTTACCAAACACGTATAATGCACCTAGTAATCAGGGCAAAGTTGTGTCTTGATCCAACTGAGTACCCATTTTTTAAGTAAAGTATCTTGCCTAATGCGGCGAGAGTTGGATTCGAACTCAAAATCCAACGTCCAACACATGCCACATATGAACTTTCACTCATACATCATGAATTTTATTGTAAAAAAAGAAAGAAATTTGACAACATATTCCATTTGAGTGTTCATTAAAATTGATTTATTATACAGGAAAAGGCATATTCCTAATACAATAAAAAAAGAAATAGTATATATTATGATATATAACGAGACCAACATATTTCACAATGTATATAATTTTAAAACAGCAACATGTAATAATATTTGAAACCAACATTTGACCAAAAGTAGAATATAATAAAACTGCAAACTGGTATGATGTATGCAATAACAATAGAAGTATTATAATGATAATGAATAATATAGTAATATTATCTTGAAAAATGTTAGTTTGCTGTTAAACACACGAGATAGAATAAATACCCTGTGTAGAAATAAAATTAAAAAATCAATGCTGGCATTCTACGACCCTTTAAATCATTAACATATTTAAGTAGTTATTATTCAATGAAAAAAAAAACACAACTTTTCATTTGTTTATTTACTTTTTTAAAATGGTCAAAGTATTTGAAGTGAGTATTGAAACGTAAGTTATGTTTGTTAGTGGTTATATGTTAATATTCATTACAAAACTGGATTTAATACAAAAATCTATTTCTTTTTAGAGAATGAGGTAAAAATAACATATAAAACTAATTGTTATCTCATTGTTACATTGTTCTTGTGTTACATATTAAATGCATCCTTCAACTATTTTTTGGCATCATTTATTATAATATTTTAAATGCGTTATTTGATGGAGTTATTAAGTAAATCAAAATATTAATACAACTGCACTAATTTAAAATCAGATGAACATCAAAAACAAAATCACGTTCATAAATCATATTTTATATGAAAAATAAAGCTGACTATTACGGATTTACAACAATCATAAGTATATTTAGAAATTATATGTAAATAAAATGAATACAATAAATAGAACACTTTACAGTAATACACTACACTTAAATACATAATCATACATCAAACTATCGTGGTTGACAATGAAATAAATATCAAGTTTTTGAAAATCAATTTACATGATTGTGATTTTACATTGGTCTTTAGTAAATTTCACCAATGATTCTAACCGAATTCTGAAAGGAATCTTCTACATTTGATTTTAATCCAAACATTATTAATTTCCCATATAAGATATAGAATTAACATTGCATTTTATTGTATTATCCATATTGTGTGACAATTACTTATAATTACTTTGCATCCAACTACTCATCTCATCATAAGACATCTCTCAAAATCACATGCATCCTTAATCTTTTATTTTTATCAAATAAATTTCTCCAAAAAATATCCAACCAATCATTAATATTATCTCATTAAAACTTGATTATTAAGAATAATGTTTAACCTTAGACATATCCAAAATATTATTTATTTACAATTTTATAATATAGTAATAGTATAGTAATTTATATAGCTGTACTGAAGGAAACTAAAAGAGAGCTGGTTTTAAACATTACGCTCTCTAAAAGGCAAAAGCCTCAACATAGCAATCCCTCCAGCCCCATATACACCTAAAAATAAGGTTTATTTCTCGTAATAGTAATTTATACATTACTGCACAACACTTTAACTTCTCTCTCTTGTATTTACAAATCTCAACTAGAAGACTTTAGCAAGTTATACCCATGTCTTATTTACACCATTGAGACCTACATCAGTATGTGATTTTTCCACTACATTTTTAATTGATTACACACTGGGTAAAATATTCCTAAATGTTAGCCATGTTTAGATGTAATGGACAATGTAATCTGTGATAGCATGTGGTAATAAAATGTAGTAAAATTTGGTTCAACAACACTCACTACATAATCAATAGCACCTGCAGTAATTTGCATATTATCTTATTTAACCTAGTAAAGTTAATATTAATTATCAATATCAATCAATAATTATGTTTTGCATGCTGCTCCTTAAATGAAACCATTTTACAAGATAGCTATTAATTAAGCTCTGTCTACACTATTAAAACGAGTTTGACAAAAAAGTGTGATGTGCCCAAATTATGGTAGTGATACGACATCATTGTGTTCATATATGGGCACATCACCTTTTTTGTCAAATACCAGGACAGAGTCATGATCAGTTGAATTTAATAAAGATATAGAGCACCATTCTCTAAATATACTGATCGGGTTCAGTATATGAAAAACTGAATAGAAAGTTTTACATACAACATTATAATTCTACATTCAACATAAACACTGCTAATCATAATACAAAAGAATAAAACAACAAAATACAATATACTTAACACAATCCATAATTACAATATAATCTGTAACAACATGTTTAAATTGTGAAATAATAATGGTTGTCATTCCTCGATATCCTTTGATATCTCTTGTTATCTGTAGGATGTGGATAGTTTGCTGAACTGATGGTTATTGCCTATTCACAATGGCTCTGCACAGTTCATAGTGCAAGAAACAGTGATCAGACAATTCTGTATCTAAAAATTCATATGCAATGTTTTTGTAGTTAAAATAAACAACATTTGACAAAAACATAAAAGGGAAGATGTATTATTATATATATAAACAATTTATAATCTCAATTCATAACAAGACTTATCGGTTCATCGAGTTTGTCCCCGTTACTGCTTGTGATCTTTTCTGTGAAGCTTGTCGTTGGCGGGCAAGGAAAGATTGTCCACCTCCAGAGTGGATTAGCCGGTCTTCAGCTGCTTTTCGGTGAAGATTCATACCCTATAGTATGCAATAAATATTATTTCAATTACCATATTTATTCAAATAAATGTGATGTTTGAATAAATGCCCTGCTCTGAATAAACGCTCAAATCAAATCAACCCCGACCCCACTTCGAATAAACGGTCAGCCACATGCATATATACAAAATATTGTATCACAACACACTTTTATTTGTAGTAGAATTCATTGATTGACATGATCTACAATTTACCAAGCATGTTGATACAATTTTTACTGTATTACAGTATATCACCTCTTTATATAAAAAAATTAAATTTGTTTAACTAGGGGTATTTATTTGATTATACAAGGTACCACTACCATATTACACCAAATAGTTAGGGACCCAGAAAGGGGTTACCTGCACCCTCTAGCAAACTAGTGTTATGTTTTTTTGCTTTCTTATATCAATACAAAACAATTTTTTGCTGTTGGACAAAAAAAAATTGGGATGCTTGGTCACTACAGGGGCTAAAAGTTAGGACTTTGCGTAAAAGTGGACGGAAACCGCTTTTCAGACCAATAATCAAGAAATTGGCCATATGAATATCTCAGCAACCACTGGTCAGAAAATGATAATTGTGATCTCAAATTACTTTCAAAGTATTAAATTATATTATTATTCGACTAGACGTACCTTTTATTTTGTATCAGCAGCATATACAGTAATTTTTACAACAATATTTCTATAAGGGTAATCTAATTAATCATAATGAACGCAAAACTCAGAAGATACATATATCTATTCACTATTCACAAATTTTGGCAAATTTGACTTATTATTTTATTTTTGACCATTGGTCAAGAAAATGGTCATATCAATATCTCAGCAACCACTAGTCAGAAAGTTATAATTTTAGTCTCAAATTACTCGCAATATATATATTTATATTTGCTCTAATACAACAGAAATACACAAAATGTTTAAAAACACCTTATTTTGACATTTAACCTATAGCTGGTACAAACATTTTTGCGTGGAGCACACATACATTTTTAATAATTAGCAAATATTGATGTCTTGCTTAATATCAAAATATCAGTGGTTGTTGTGTGCATATGGTATATACTATGGATACTTTGTATTGAAAATCTATGGCACGCCAGGACGGACATAACTATGTCAAGTTGACCTCGTTCGTGTTATGTAGACATTGCTCGTGTTGAGTTTACACATCGCTCGTAATAATAATAATAATTCATTGAAACTACACCTTTACAACGGTGGCACCCGTTCATACACGGTGCGTTCTATATACAGATAGACATTCAACAGATACAAATTAATAAATACAAACAGATACAGAATAAAACTAGTCAACCGCCGACTTGATCGCCATCGTAGTCGTACGTCACTTATGCAATATACAATGAGTTAAAAAGAAAAGTGGTACAGTAACTGAAAAAAAATATATTGTACCAAAATTTAAAAATAGTAATATTAAAAACTCAAAATAAAAAGATCTCTATACTGCAACAAAACAAAAACATTACATGCTATCTGCGAGTTGTATAAGATTGTTTCGTATTTTCCATGATCTTGTTAGGTATACTTTACAAAATTTGTCAAGACTCAATAGAACATTATTACTGAGGGGTAGTGTATCCGTCCCCAGAACATATAACATTTTTTCGTCATTATTACTCGTGCAGAATGTTTCCCAAACATCTAACTCGTTATGAAAAATTAAGTCTTGTTTAAGTATATTTAGCTGTTCTTCTCTTACACATTGTAATGTATCACAACTAAATAAAAAGTGAGATATGTCCTCTATATTTCCAGAGTTACATAATGAACAGAGACCATCATTATCCACGGTCCATTTACTTAATTTAAAATTTAAAGGGAGAGTATTGGAACGGGCTTGAAATTTAAGACGGGTACCATTAAAATTTGTTTTATCAAGTAAAAACTTTTCAAGATCCGGCTTTGATTTTAACTTTGCATAAAAAGATAGCGACGATTTAGATGCGAGGTCCTCTGACCATTGATTATTTACATTATCTAAAATATTTTGTTTCAGTAAATTAAACCAATTTTCCATAGTGCGATTTTTAATAACATTGTTAAAAATATGCATGCATTCAAATCTACAGAAAGTGGTTCGTACACAACTAAGAAATTTAAATCGTAATTCTTTTGTGTTGTAATTAAGCATAGTCTTGTACAATAGGTTGGGCCATTGTTTCTCATTTAACCAGACTAAACGTTCAAAGAATTTTAGTTGTAATATGTTATGAGATACGGTTAAGGGTATCCATCGTAAATCTCCATATAAGGCCACTTTGGGTGTATACACTGGTGCTTTTAAAATATATCGTGCCATCTGCATTTGAAGCCGTTCCCGTCTCTCAATATCTGAATTGGACCCTCCAGTTCAAACAGAGCAAGCAAAATTAATAGAAGGTAAAACAACATTGTCAATATGCGGATGTTCACATAAATTTCTCAATATTAGCACTCCTAGATATTGGTAGGTGTCTGTTTCTGTGATGTGATGTTTGCCAAGATCCCATTGTTTATATTTATTTATCTTTTTTCCAAATTCATAGTTAAAATTAATTTTCCAATCATTTGAAAAATCACCTGCTAATTTAAGCATCTTTTTAAGGTCATGCTCATTATTGGCAATTAGCACGACATCATCAGCCCAGAAAAGACTACCCATCCATTTATCTTGAATCTTAACACCAACATTATTAAATTCATTAATAAAAATGGAAAAGAGTACAGGAGATAGAGTACATCCCTGTTTAACTCCTTGATCGATTACAAATGAATCATTAGAAATGTTTCAAAATTGTACATATCCTTCAACATTTTTATATAATTTGTCAATATGTTTCCATATATTACCCCTAATACCACAATTCCATATAGCTTTTAGTAGCCCTTCTCGCCATACACTGTCGAATGCCTTTCGGAAGTCCAGGAAAGCCATATAGGTGTTTTTCCCTTCTGCAAATCTGCAGGCAACAATACTTTTTAATGTAAAAATGTGATCCTCACACCTATGCTGTGCGCGAAAACCTCCCTGTACTTCCAAAAGGACATCGCCTTCTTCAAGAAAATCGGTTATTGAGAAAGCAATAATCCTATTGAAAATCTTAGATATACAGGAAGTCAAAGAAATACCTCTATAATTATTTAAGTCTAACCTATTTCCTTTTTTGAAAATAAGGATAATAGTAGATTTGTTCCATTCATTTGGAATTTCTCCTAGTTCGATAATTCTTTGGAACATAAACAAAAGAGAGTATTCAATATAAACACCCCCATTTTTTAGGAGTTCGTTTGTAATTCCGTCTGGCCCTGACGCCTTATTATTTTTGGCATGTGCAAGAGCAATAGAAACAGTATTAATATTTAATTTGATATTATGTAGGAATGATTCCGAGTGTTCATTACTATTTGCATTATTATCATTAATATTAGTATTATTATTAGAATTTTCTGAACTTAGATCGGAACGTACCTTCTGGATAAACATCGACGTGTTAAGTGAGATGCAATCAGACATATTCATATGCATTGTTCCTAGAGTTTCCCAGTATTGTTTTACTGTTTGGTTCATTTTAACTTTTTCCGTAATAATTTCGTCCGAAAAAGGTGATTTAATACAACTGACCACTTCCTGTTTATGTTTAGGGCCTCTTAGGGCTTTCCAGAAATCTTTACATCTTGGTCCACCTTTATTAGCAATTTTAATTGAATTATCGACTCTTTTCTTGTTAATCTTTTGTTTAATTAAAATTTTAGTATCGGCACGTTTTTCCAGGTAATTATTCCATAAAAATTCTGAAGTAGCATTATCTTTATCTTCTCTTTTAATGTACTTTCTACGCGTTCGTGCAGCATTTTTGCTACGTTTTATTGCAATATCAGCTTCTTTATCAAACCATGGTTTATGTTTATTATTAATTACTCTCTTTCCAATTCCATTTACCGCAGCTGAAATAACAATTGACTTCCATGTTTCCCAAATGTCATTAACATTATTGAAGTTGTTAACAATAACATCCCAGTTATCAAAGCCTAAAGTTCAGTTCTTGGTGGTAAGCAGAATAATCTTGACCTTTATGTGTATCCCAAATGACTGACTTATTCTTTCTTTCACCTAAACTATACTGATTATTTTCATAATTAATTAAATTTAGGATCAACATGTAATGATCACTACCAATACTATAATGCCTAAGTTCGTCTACTATTAGCTTACTAATCTTATTAAGAATACATTTAGAAGAGAGCATATAGTCAATTGTACTGGTCTGATTACCTTTTACCCATGTTATTTTCCCTTCACAGAAGATAGTACGATTCAGTATTTCTAAACTAGAATTATTACTGAACTCTAGTAACTTAATTCCGTTTGAGTTTAAAGTTCTATCACCATTTACAATTGCATTGCCTATCCAACCATTAAAATCGCCTATTATCAGGATAGAGGGGTTATCCTTTTCGTTAATATTTTCTATCTTTAAAATTTCTAATAAGAGTTGATTATATAATTCTGCAGTCAACTCTTTATTAACTCCCTCGACGGGAAAATATACAACGGCAATATAAAAAGGTTTGTTATTAATATTCATTTTTAGCCACATCCTTTCATATTCATCTAAATTGCTTTCAAATAAGTTTTCATCGAGTACAACAATATCATTAGACACAAATAGGCCAATACCCCCTCCATTCTTAAGCTTCCTATTTTTACCGAACCATTTATACCCATTAACAGAGACTGCCAGATCGTTTCTTAAAAATGTCTCAGTGACACCAAAGATATCTATATTATTGTTATATAAAAGGATGAAACTTCATACATTTTAGGTCTGAGATGATTAACATTATTAAAGGCAATTTTAAGAGTTGACTCTTTAAAAGGTGTTTACCTTTTTTACCTCCTCTTCTATGTCGATAGTTCTTTTTGGAGTTCGAGCTAGATGGTGATTCAATCAATTCTGCTATATTGGTTCCATGTGTGATTGTGAGTTCATCATTTAAATAGCAAAATCTATTGTCCTCATGACGTTCGTAGTGTTTTGAAAAGTTGCAGGCTGTATCCTATGGGGACCGGTCGTTGTGTAACCCGTCTCGTTGCTGAGTACAGTTGTATGCTTTGTGCCCTATCTTGTGGCAAGTGAAACATTTTATCGCGTGATTGTAGTGTGATTTGTTAGACCACACTTCTGACAACGCGATACATAGCTTTGTGACAGGCGTTTTCCTTTTGTTGTTTTCGTAACATTGTGTCCTCTATTGTCTTTCCGCTTCCGTTGTGCTATCTTGTAAGTGTTCGCGTCATTTACTCTTGTTTTAATAATGTTATGTACCATATCGATGTTGTGAATTAAGGTTCGCGTGCCTTCCTTGGAGAGATGCAAGCCACTACCGTTAAGGTTCCTTCTTGTTAAAGATCCATTTTTAAGCTTAAACGTTTGATCATGATCGACGAACTCGCAACGATGGGAGTCTTCGCGATTTCTTTGATTGCATCATTAAAGTCGTTGACAAGTAGTTGGTATTGCGGGTTATCAGATCTTGGACATACAGATGAGATTAATAATGAGGCGTTAGGTAGATCAGATTTCAACTCTTCTATCATGCCTTTGAAATCGGTAATTCCTTGGTTACACTTTTCTTCGGATACACAGTTATTTGTACCCACACGTATTACGATATTTTCATAATGGTGGTCTGACTTGCTGATAACACTCAATTTATTCTTTATATCACATACTTTTGCACCTCTCATGCAGATGACTTTGGTTGTTTGAAGTCCTCCTTCATTTATATCCTTTACCATTGAGTCGCCGATTATTAGTTTCAATTTTTCATTAGGCTTATTTTCGGGTCTTCCTGATGACTTTGAATGGGAATGTTTCGATGAAGAAGGTTGATTCACACTGTCTGTGCGAGGCGTATCTTTCGTTGTAGTTGTTGACTGCATGCGTAATTGCGATTGCATGTTTGTAATTATAGTCGCTTGTTCTTTCATTTCGTTCTTTAGATGTTGGTTGATTTTGATTAGATTTGTAATCGTCTCCTCAAGTTCTGATGTTTTCTTATGCATATTGCCGAGATTCATAGGAATCTCTTTACAAGTCGGGCATATCCAAATGCGTGGATTCTGCTTTACTTTCATTCCCACACATAGCTTGTGGTGTGAGCTTCACATAACGCGCATTCTAGTGATTTGCCCTTTTCCAAATTAACGTGAAATACATTTGATTGTGGATGGTATTTGACTGTCGTCTTGGTAAATCTCTGGATCAATATCTTGAAAAACTTAGTCCACTGTAGTTGTAGGACCGTCGTCTCCATTTGAGTGTTCCATTGTGATTTGAAGGTATATTCTTTGTTCTGACAAAGGATGTTAGCTTTTATGGCCTAGCTTTTAGCTTGGTTAGGAACAACCGAGTTTATACATCGCTCGTGTTATGGAGACATCGCTCGTGCCTTACTCCATGAGTTTACACATTGCTCGTGTTATGTTGACATCGCTCGTGTTGAGTTTATACACATCGTTCGTGTTATGTTGACATTGCTCGTGTTACACGTCGAGCGTGTTGAGTTTTTACACGACGTCGCGAGTGTTGAGTTTTTACACATCGCGCGTGTTGAGTTTTAACAAGTCGCGCGTGTTGAGTTTTAACAAGTCGCGCGTGTTGAGTTTTTACACATCTTTCTCAAGCATAGTAATGTCAGCATTTTTATTTATTCTTTTAGCCAGTTTTATTGCATATTTTAACTAATTATTGGAACCTGTATAATGTAATAGATAGTATTTTTGATGTTCTTATATGTTGCTTTTAAAATTTAATTGTATCCCTGTATTATTCAAGTCTGTTTTTAATATATTGATTGTTTTAAATAATATAAATATTGTTTATAGTACGCAACATAAGATTGTAGAACTTTGTCATAAGATTGACCTGTAGATGTTATAATATATGACTTTAGAGTTGCGCATCGTAAGTTACGAGTGATTTTATGGATTTCGCGTATTTAACATATATCGAAAACCATATAACAATTTAAATTGAAACTTAGCAAATATGTAATTTATATCACATGACCTGTCCCTTAAATTTTTGAACCAAGATCATTTAACCTCTCAAAATTGTAATGAGGTATCCACAAATACAGCACAATCTGCTTTATAGGGACTGCTACTATACACTTTACAGTAGTACAGTTTCTAGGTGGCCTTGTACCACTGGACACTAGTGATTAAGGAGTCATAAATCATTAGAATTAGTGATTAAGAGCTTTTACTACACTGAGTGAGGCTCTCCTCATCAGGGTATGACTGAAAATTAATCTAAGGAGCTTGTACACATAATGATGCGCGAACTTTCTGTGGAAAAAAATGGCATGTTTCACATACTGTATATATTATAAGGCACAAAATAGACAGATTATTATTATATTATTATCAGGTCATAAGTGCTGCAATCTTTTTTCTGTTTCCTAGCGTACGTGCACCTGGCGTCGTTGTTGTGCGGATAACTAACTCATCAAAGTGACAAGTTCAAATCTAGTTAAAATTGTAAATGTGCTCCACGCAAAAATATATATATACAGCTATAGGTTAAATGTCAAAATAAGGTGTTTGTTAACATTTTGTGTATTTCTATTGTATTAGAGCAAATATAAATATATTTTTTTATTTCATTTTATTTTATTCAATTAAAACCAACAGCGATAAATACCGCCACTAACAGGTTTGAAACATAAAACAATACAACATCAAAAACGGTTAACAATAAAATACAGATAAAATATATAAATATATATATAAAACATAGATATACTTTGCGAGTAATTTGAGACCACAATTATCACTTTCTGACCAGTGGTTGCTGCGATATTCATATGGCAAATTTCTTGACCAGTGGTCAGAAAAGGGGTTTCCGTCCACTTTTAGCAAATGTTGCCCATTAGAGTGAATAGAAATATGGGTCTTCCGAGTAGCTCGTCACAAAAATATTCCAATACACCCAGTAGTTACCAAGTTACGCCAAGTCTTAACTTTGACCATATTGACCTTTTGGCCCCTGTACTGACCAAGCATTCCAATTTGTTTTCTTGTCTTCTACCTCTGTACAACTCTACTAATGATTATATATAATAATAATATAATAGATAATGACATTTCAATAATGCTGATTTGTTTGTTTTTGTTTGTTTAAGAAATATACTTACCATATTATACCAAGCTGAAACTATCAATTTCTCTTCTATGTCTCTGGTAACCTTTGACTTCTCTTTTTCACTCTAATGTATACAAAAATAAAATATCTGTAATTATAATTTCATTTTCATTCAAATGTTTGTAACTACTGTGGAATAACTTTGCGTCAGGGTATCAACACAAATAGAACTATATTTCAAATTTGAACAATAAAATGAAAGCCCCAGTGTAGTGGTCTAATGGTCAGAACATCTGCTTATTATGCAGAAGGTTCTAAGTTTGAATCTAGGTTGGGGCGGTCTTTTCTCATTCTCACAGATTTCCTCATCTCTATCATTCATTAATATTCAGTATATCACCAGGCGGATTTCAAAATTCATTTTTTTTAAAACATCTTTGCAAATATGACTCGCCTCTAAATGTTCTATAGTACGTTGTTTCTCTTGTAGTTGGCTTTTAAGAGCTTGTATCTCTGGTGCTGATCCAGGATTGTGTTTAGGGTCTAGGGTTCGAATCACTGCCTTTGCTTTTTCTAAATACTTCTTATATCTCTCTTCCATTGCCTTCATATCCTGATCTTTCTTAACAAGCTGTGTCTGCATAATTTTAACTTTATCTGCTAAAAAAAAAATTATACAATGTTACACTATGAAAACAATTATTTCAAAAATACATTTTGCATTAAATTATAATGAGATTTATATGCATGTTGCGCAGTGTGTTGGACGTTGGACTAATGATCAGGAGATCATGGGTTTGAATCCTTTAAGCAAGACACTTTACTTACATTTGCCTCTCTTCACCCAGGTGTACAAATGGGTACCTGGCAGACACAACTTTGCGCTGCATTATGGGAGTATGTTTCCATACATCTTTGATAAAAAAATGACCGGGGTAATAATATGTACAGTGCTTAGAGGTTTAACAACATTTTATTATTTAGCACTTTATCTTATAAAAATATTATATTATATGTGCTCTAATGTTCTCTTTGGAGCACATTGTCAAGGATTTTTTTAATAGGGTATTTCACAGTAAGGTTAATACAAAACCTCAATTTAATTATGTCTAAATTGTAATCAATCTTCATACAGTTTATTGAACTGGTCTACGTGTTTTCATATAAATTTTACAGGAATGAAGATATTGATGTGTTATGCATTGAAATTAAAAACTTACTATTGGAGACAACTTTGGGCTCTAGATGGTCAATGTATTCCCTCTTTTTCTGTAGTTCTGTGTCAGCTTCAATTAATTTCTCTCTGTAAAGCAAGATAACAATATTTCATTTCATTCAGAACCAAATACTGGTATTGCTACAAACCATTCTTCAATAATGCACTTCAAAACAATTCCAAAGTAAAGTTTGAAAAAATAAATCATAAATGAAGACGTTTTTTTAATATACAATGAAGCAATCAAAATGCAGTTTAAACTAATCTTTATTTTAAAATAAAATTAACAAAAATGTTAATACTGAAGTAAAACTGATTTAAGTTTATAATTGTTGTTAGTACAATATGTTACCAAAATTGAACAAATAAAAAACATTCAGCGGCATTAAATTATAACCATCCATTGGTATTCTAACAACTTTTTTAATTTTAATTTTCAATACAATTATTCCAAAAGAAATAAATAAATAAAAAGTAGCTAAATAAAAAAAAATCTACCCGATGATTTTTTAAGCACATTGCTACAGCATACCTCATAATATTTAATAACAGCTATCAATAACTATTATAAAACTACCATTATGATAATACTGCTGTTAGGATACTAATACTTAATAGCCATTTTCAAAAGCACCCCGTTTTCTTGAAGACCTCTAAATATTATATTTTTTTGCCAAAAAACAAAACCTAGACGTCAAGATAAACTTTAAAGTTGGCATAGAACACAAAGCGAACCTAATAAACAAAACTTAAAGCCTGTGTTCCCCAAACTTTTTTTTGTAAGTACATACAAAATTAGTTTTTGCATTCACTTTCTGTTGCCTATATGAATCTCTTGCTCTGCAAGGCATTCTCACTTTATTTGCATTTGACATGCACTGGGCTTGATAAGCCTAAAGTTACCTCTTGTTTTGTGACTGAGCATAACCGAAACTGTAAGCCTTAGGCCTGTTGTATCTGGTGCTATAAAGCAAAGGTACACTGTGATGTTGATATAGAGTAGGTCACAGACTGACCATACAACATGTTATTAAACAGGTATTCAAGTTGTAAACCAAAGATGTTAAAAACAAATCTCAAAACATGTACCAATACTTTTGCACACTTTTTTAAAAAACATGACACAATAATGAATGAATATAAAAAGATCTGGTAACAAAATCAGTCGTCATTAATTATTGGAAAAAAACTTGACTATTATGCAATGTGGTATTTCTTCTTATTTTCAAAACTGTAGTAGTTTCACATCTCACAATGTGTCCCTTTAAATCCCGAATCACCCTAGAACTTTTTTTTTTCTTTTTATATACTAATTGAATAGATTCAAATTTATGTTACACATTTTGCTGATGCTTGAGAATAGTTACGACGATACGCAATATTTATGCTACAAAATGATTTACTATAACATTTTGAGGTATACTTACTTTTGCTCTTCAATCTTCAACTTTAAGTCAGTATTCTGAAAATATTCAGTAAAAACTATGTTTAACACACAGTTAATACAAATAAAGTTCTGGTAGTGATAAACCAAGTAGTAGAACCATGGACATAGTCTTAAAATGATAATAATTTAATAAATATTTATTGCCCTTTATGGCAATCAGAACATTATATATATATGCATCACGAGTAAGAGATAATTAGATAGTCTGGTTACAGTGCTCGATACCATTGATAGAGCTAGATATATATTACAAATAAAAACTAGACATGAAACTCGTCACTTTGACGAGTTAGTTATCCGCACGACAAACGCCACGAGCACGTCATACGTTGGAATATTGCACACAGAAAAAGATTATGGCATTATGACCTGAACTGAAGAATATGATTATGTTATTATTGCTGAATTCTGTTATTTTGTGTCATAATACACAGTATAATCTGTATACATCACATACAGTGTAGAATAGGTGAAATTACGGGACCCCCTATTTATTCCAATTTTTAACATGTCGACGGTTTCAAAATGGAACGCGAATGTAGCAATTTTGGAAGGAAATTATCTCAGCAACAACATATTAGCGTGTAGAAGAAATTTGAATACGTGAAATATTGATGCGCGCTCTTTTAAATGTAATGAATTATAATGCAAAAGATGAAAATACGACTTTTTTTATTCAACTGGCCATATGATGACATCACAACATCCAATTGGCAAAATGTTTACATGATTTCGTATCTACAATTCAATAGCTTCCAGAAAAGGTTTTAATCGTGATTATCACATTTCATTCTTACGAGCTATAACAGATTAAAATTTACTGTAAAGATGAAATTTATGCCACATGTAATTTAAATTTTTAGGCATGATGACGTCATAAAAATTAAAATATTTTTAACTCATGCGAAAGGCAGTTGATTGACCTAGACAATATCAAAATCGGGGTGAAAATGGAAAACGAAAAAAAGTGTAGATGCGCTCTATTAAATGTGATGAGCTATGACGAAAGATACAAAAATCCTAAATTTTGTATTCGCGTGGCCATACGGTGACGTCACAATGTCCGGTTAGCCATATTAATGCATGATCCGATATTTCAATCAATATTTCATCAACTTCCAGAATATGCAATAAAAATAATTTTCACCCTTTAGTTTAGAAACTACGACTGTTTAAAAAAAGGTAAAATTGTGACGAATTTTTGAACTTTTTCATCAAAAACGCACATAAATTATCCAATTCGACGTGCCCGTATGAGGTAATTTTAAGTAGAAAATGTTTAGAAATTGGTAAAATTACTAGAAAAGGGTGGAAAAACATAAATCACGCAAAAAAAAATTGTTTTCAATGCTACGTGTACACTGCACGCGTAAAAAAAAGCGCACGCGTGGGAATTTTTGACATGCTCAAAATGACATGAAACATGTAGAAAGTTAATTAGAAATTGATTTTTCGCAACTTGAAATTTTAAACGCGCGTGCGCGCGTAACTTCGTGTGAAACATGCCTTTTTTTCCCACAGTCAGTTAGCGCAAGATATAAATTAAACTTTTGTTTCAATTTAAATTGTTATATGGTTTTCGATCTATATTAAATACGCGAAATTCGTAAAAACTCTCGACGTCATTCACAATAGGAGGTGCACAATTTCACGTGAATGCCCACATGTTGACAAAGTTATAAAATGTTATGTTTACACGTTTTTGAGTTACACGAGACACAAAATTGACAGAAAGAAAGAATAATACAGAAAAAAAAAAGATGATTTCATACAGTTACAAGGAGTTATCCGCTGAATGTGGATAACTAATAAACTTGGTTACTTCATGGTACTTTTATTGACTACAAATTTGTTTTTTATGCTAGCAAAGCTAACACACTCATCAGGTCAAAAGTACAACCATAACTGACACAGCTCTACAGGGTTACAAAACATGTATGGGCAGCAAGTCAGATTGTTTATTTGTTTATAATTGCCTATTGTTTGTGGTTTACTTTTTGTGTTATTAATTATTTCTATGTCTACAAGTATATACCAGCTCATTTTGGTGTAGTTTGCATTAACTACTTCTTCTATTAGGTTGTTTGCCTTCAACAAGCTGAAGATTTTGCAACTTGGAGGCCTACTAGAAGGCCTACTAGAAGGCCTACTTTGAGTAGTCTTCAATATCCAATTTAATTCATTTGGTCAAACACAGTGGCTTGAAATACATTTATCAGTAAACCAAACCACTAAATACTTGTATTACAGGAATGTATTTTTTAGTTAACATTTAACAGTAAAAGAGGTTTTTTTTTTAATTCTTAGTCATTTTTCAGGAATACAATTCCCATTCCTGGTGCAAACATAAATAAATGCTTGTGATTAGACTATGCAAGGTGTAAGAATAGGAAAATCGAAACTAACAAAGTGAATTCTATTCCTGAAACATACCTGTTTTGAAACGAACATACACAACACATAACATAAAACAATATTTAAAGAACGTTGCAAGCAATACCAATGGAACAAACAGAAGTACAGTACAATAATTGCTATCAGAATATTACCAGACACTGAATTTTCCTAATTTTATTAGAAAAATAAGCAATTCAGAAAATGTAATAAAACAGTTAGTATTATATTACCATACATGCATATAAATCTATAAAGCATAGTGTAAGGATTTGGTATGGATAATTTATTAACAATAACATGCACGGTTAAAACAAGCAAGTGTGACTGTGGTAAAATTATAATGTGTGGATGTGCTCGTTTTTCATGACATAAATTGTTATTTTTTTTTAATGGCAATTAAATATCAACTCTACTCCTATGAGATTTTGACTTTTTGTGTAAGATTATCATGTTTTGCAATATACAGATGAAATATGAGAAATATCTATATACAGTATATATAACAAAAAAATAAATTACAGTACTAATAAAAGATTCATACATTCATGCTACATTATTATGCATATTCATTGAATAATAGATACATTAATAATTAATGAAAAAGATAACACTATAACAAACAGAACATAAGAAAGAAAAACATTTGAAATAACTGAAGTCAAACTAAAGGATACGAAAATAAAAGATTACGAAAATATAAGGATACAAAAATAAAAGAATATATAAAACAAAATAAATGAAATGCAATACTCACAAACTATGTAGGCAACAGCATGTGATGAATATAGCAAGTTAATAATGGAAAAAAACACACATAGCTTAATGTATTAATAAAGCATACAGCCAAATATAAACATTTATATTATTGTTAAATAATAAAAATAATGAGCTTTGTGTTGTGATTTTATAATAAATATATAAATAATACATTTTTGCTAAAATTAATTTGCTGTGCATAGGACCAATAAGGGTTACAAAGAAATAGGTTTCCTATACGATTTTGCGATAATTAGGGTTATAACAAGTAGGTTGTAAGCGGATCTGTTTGTTTGAATGTTCCAGGTTGTAGAAGGAAGCCATTTTTAGAACATCAGCATCATTTCATGCATGTATTAAGTTATTTATTCTCTATTCTCTCTGAACAAACAAATTCATTATTCTATTTCTGATTTTTCTCTCAATTATTCTTCAATTACTACAACCAAGCTTGAGAATCATTCACCCTAGCCAACTATAGAGTAGTAGATTTCATAATTGTTACAGTAGTTGAACATTTGAAAACAAACTAAAAAAACTTTTTAGGTCTAATAAGATTCTTGAGACTTGATATGCCAATTTCTGTAAATTAAATTGTATGTATAATTAATTTATTTAGAAAATGCGCTACTTATTAGTTGGGTAGCTCATTTCTCTAGTTATATTTTGCACAACTAGCAAAGGTTTGTTATTAAATTTCTAGCGCTGACTATATAAGTCAATATGTTCTCTCTGGTCATCATGTGGTTCTGGTACATCGTTCTGCTTTACCACAATCTAACTACCATTCATCCTATGGGCCACAAATTCTCTACAACATCTACTGTATGTTCACAATCTACAACCTTTTGGTGCAATTAATCTTTTGCTAAACTTGCACTCTAACAATTTCTGACTTTCACTGAACTATAAAACAAAACCTAAACTCATCTGGTTTTACTTTAACAAGTGCACTTCCTCTCTCCCCGGGTGTCCATACAATTTCTCTAACTACACACACTTTTTTCATTCCTTCTATAAATATCAACAACTATATAATTCTTTCTAAATAGGGAAAACACTATTTATTTCTTTTTTTTTTGCCCAGTTGACACTTGTACGCATTTTGGGCCTTCATTGGATAATGTGTGGAAACTTGCGAGAGTTGCAATACAATGGATCAAATGTTAAACTTATGCAAACCTATGCCATGCATTGAATGCGAAAGTGTCGTCTTTACCACTAGATCTGAGGTAGTCTATTGTTATTAAAACGGTATTTAGGTAAAATGTCACAATTACACAAGAAAAATATTTAATGGTATTAAAAGTTAATCACCACAATAAAATAATAGCAATATGCAAATAAAAACAATTACTGTATATAAATGAATATTAATGACTTATATGACATGCCACGTCAGACAACTGTTAGAGTATGCATTGCAACATAACTTGCCTTAATTCCCTTGTTCTTTATCTGTACACATAATAACAAAACATGAATGCTAATACTAATCACAGCAATAAATGTAAACACCTTTTTAATCTGACATTGCCACTTCCAATCTATTTTCATAGAATTATCTTAAATTCCATGCTTGCTTACAATAAAAAATCTCTCCTTTTATAAGAGTCACTTGAAAACATTTATTAAATGTTAATAAAGTTTCATAGCATGCATGTGTTATAATAAACAATATTTAATGTGTATGAGTAAACAAAAATGTAACCAAGAATGATGAAAATGTTATTGAAATGTACAATCATACATCATACAATACAATATTTGTTATCCACAGAATGTGATTGTCTACTATTTAGAATGTCAAGTCTTGCATATAACAGGTCATTTTTGTATTTATGTTCTTGCTTCCGAAATAAATAAAATTAAGCATAATTAACTGATATTAATGGTCATCACCATTCTATATTTAAAGGTTAACAAGTGCAAAATATTATAATTATCAAATAACAATAAATATATTATATAATTATATATTATTTTGTTTGAATAGTACTGTACATGTGTAACTATAAAATGCATGTACGTGCATAAACACATGTTTGTATGGTGGTAAATGTATGGTTATAAAATATAAACACACCAAGGTATTTCTATAGTATATGCAAGCAGAAATTTTAGCACCAACTAAAGCAAATTCAACTCTCGTAATTTACATTAAAAATCAGAGTATGTAAATGAGATTATGAATAGGCTAATGAGCAGGCAACACCCAATTATTATTATGAAACTTTTTGTACCTGTAGCGTTTGGAGGTAAAGCCTTTTAGAAAAATCCGTCTATAGAAACAAGTTATAATATGGTAAAATTAATGTAAAAATAATAGACAAAAATAAAATTAAATATAAAATATTTGAATATTGTGTGTATAGTAAATTAGCCCTGGTGAAGGACTAGCGTTTTATGAAAGCTCAGAATTTGTTTTATGGTCATTTAGTGCCAGATCCAACTACTGATCCCATATCATGCCTTGTATAAAGCTCCGTCTACACTATCAAACTTCATGTGACAAAAAAATGTGATGTGCCCATATATGGACGATGATGTCATATCACTAACATATTTGGGCACATCACTCTTTTTTTGTCAAATTAGTTTTATAGTGTAGACAGAGCTGCTTTAGAGCTAATGCAATAATTTTGCTTAAATATGTTATGGTTTTCAATGTCTTCCTATCAAATGTTCATAAACTGACCACATAAAAACAATAAAGGTCTTTTAACCTTATAATAATATAAGAATAAAATAAAGATTTAAAGAATATTGACTGACCTCCGACTTGCTTATTCCCTGTTCTCGTTGCTGTTTCTTCAACTCTTCAAGTTCAGCTTCAAGTTCCAGAACACGCTGATTGGCAAATCTATAGTTGTAGTTAATTGATAGAATAATTCTGGACATACAGTATTTGGATATAAATTACGTATGGGGCATGTATAGGCACATTACATTTATAGATGAATAGTTAACTGTGCCGATTGAAAATAAAAAATTACATGCATGGATGACCATGCTAGTCATTTCCATAAACATCAAACACAATTCCAAATAAAGCTCTATGATTTCAGAATTGATCGTGTATTTTGTTGCATTAAAAATGATGACGTTTCTGACAATGAAGATGATGATACTGGTGTGACTGACAATGATGATGTGACTGACAATTCCGATGTGACTGACAGTTAAGATGTTACTGACAAGTATGTGACTTACAATGATGTGACTGACAATGATGATGTGACAGACAATGATGATGTGACAGACAATGATGATGTGACAGACAATGATGATGTGACAGACAATGATGATGTGACAGACAATGATGATGTGACAGACAATGATGATGTGACTGACGATGATGTGACTGACGATGATGATGTGACAGACAATGATAATGTGACAGACGATGACAATGTGACTGACAATGACATGTGACTGACAATGACGATGTGACTGACAATGATGATGTGACTGACAATGACGATGTGACTGACAATGACGATGTGACTGACAATGACGATGTGACTGACAATTATTGTGATTGACAAAGAAGATAATGACAATGATTATGTGATTGACAATGAAGATAATGACAATGATTTTGAATGAGATCAATTATTAAAATAATTTTGATTTACCTGTTATCAGATTCTAATTCATTCTTATGGCTATTTGAATCATCAAGAAGACTTTGCAGTAACTGTAGGTTTTCGTCAACAGATTCTGTTTGCTGTAACTTCAACATTTTGTTCTCATGTTGAAGGCGAATCATCTTTTCTCTACAGAAAAATAAAAAGGAATAGCTACAATATTGCGATGACATAAAAACTAGTGACATTATTTTAATTCACTATGCATACGTGCCCTCTCCTTTCACCAACAACATCAGGTCCTACGTCATAACAAATTGAACACTCTCTAATAAACATGTCTAGTCAATAATCATTTCATATAGCACATAATCAAATTAATAGTATATAAAATATAACCGGTTTACCATATAATCAGACCCTTGACAGTCATTTTGATTCAAACTACAAAATCATTCAACAAATTTATGAAAGAGAAATACAACAATATTCAAAATAGAACCTCTATTAGGACCCTACAATCCAGGGGACAATCATATTTAAGATACCTTTTTTATAAAACAAACAAGGGACATTACATGCTTTCATGCTAGTGCCAACTCCTATTAAGGGGACACTCTGATTAGTGGGACATTGTGTTAGGTCTAAAAGGTGCTTTTAAACGTATACATTATTTACACACCTGATTTCAGGAGGGATCATTTCTGTGAATCCTGGAGAGGTAGATAATTCTGGACTGCCAGGTGAATTGTGCATCATACTAGCACTACCATACAACTGGGTACACGTCAACTCATTGTTGGTTTCTTTTAATGTATCACGTTCATTACGCAGTCTCTGTAAAATCAAGAAATTGATCAAGTTTTTCATTCTTGTATTTATTTGTTATTGTTTATTCATTATTAATTTGATTTGAATTTATTTGAATCATTATATAAAGAAATACCTACAAAGTGATAACATTAACTATACTGAAAGTACAAATAAAAACATTTATAGAAGATTTTCCAAGATAGCCCAAAAAGCTTATTTCCATTGGGATCCTAAGTAATAAATGTTATTTCCTTTATCAATATTAAATTCTTCATTAAGCTCACCTCATTTTCAGCCTGTAATTGTGCCATTTTATCTCCTTGTCGTCCTGCCTCAAACTCTAACTTGTCTGCCCTTTTTGTGATTTCTGATAATTTTATATGAAGTTCCTGTGTTTGTCGTTTGTACGTTTCTAGTTGTGTTTTTAATGCATTAGCTTTTTTCAGTTCCTTTGAAAATTGAAAAGACAAAAACAATCTTTTATTGATCTACTGTATTTGAGATGTTTGTTCCTAAAATAAGAATTCTCTGAAAAACACTACAGTAATGATAATCATCAGATGGACATCCTCTAACATAACTTTATCAAATGTTGGAAAGCAGAAAAAGTATTTGGTCAGCAGCCACGTTAAAATGGCCACCACTTTTACTAAATATGATCAAAAAGTAGATTTCAGCAATGCTAGACACTTGCTTTGGTATCAAAATGCTCACAATACTAATAGTTATATTAGTTGTAATGACGCATTTTCTCGATAACTTGCCAGAAAAGCGAGTATTGCCAGAAAACTTTTTTATATATACAGTAAAAATGTTGTATTTTCACAATTGATCAGAAAATCAATTTCAAACAGGAACATTTGTACAGTATAGCCAATGATCGAATACTATAATCACATATGTCTGAGAATCAGATGAATCAAACAATTCTTCATACAATGGTAACGGTACAATGTGCTATATTCCTTCCTCCACCCAGACATGTAGTTAAGGTTGTCTTTTTTGTACAGTGCAACCAAGCTGACACAGGTCACAAATAACTGGATTTTGGTTTTGTAATTTGTTTGATGTGCATGTAAAATATGTTGTTTCCATACTCCAGAAATAGTAGTAGTAACGCATTTTTTTACTCCTTGATGAATTTCTCAATTTCCTAATCAATACATTTTACTTATTTTAAAATTAAACTAATTTCTTCTCATAATCGAACACCTCTCATTAAGTGACCACCTCTCTTAAACGACCATACCTCTCATTAAGGACCACGTCTAAGGAACAGCTTCTCTTAACAACCACTACCTCTCATAAGTGACCACCTTTTTTAAAGGACCACCTCTTGTAATAGACCATATTCTCTCATAAGGGTACGCTTAACATAATTGACCACTTCTCATAAGCAACTACCTCTTCCAAAGGACCACCATGTCTCGTAAGGGTGGTTCTTTATAAGAGATGGTTCCTTACGAGAGGTAGTGGTTGTTAATAGAGGTGGTTGATTATGAGAAGCGTTCCCTTACAAGAGGAGGTGGTCACTTAAGAGAGGTGGTTGATTATAAGACACAGTCCCTTACGAGAGGAGGTGGTCGATTATGTCAAGAAGCGGTCTCATCATTTTTCGTAAGCAGAGACGGTGGTCGTTTAAGAGAGGTGGTCGGTAATGAGGGTGGTTGCTTACGATCTATGGCTGCTTTTGAGTAAAGAGATACATTTGCACAAATTTAAACATAGGTTTGTAAAAAAACACATGATTAAAACTGAACTTAAAAAAAAAAAAATACAGAATATTTTCCAAGTCCAAAAGTATCTCAACATTTTCTACTGTTGTTACATTAGTGGTTAAATTTTGTTACGTTAGTGGTTAATAAAGTTTGTTACATTAGTGAATGATTTTTGTTACGTTAGTGGTTAATGCTACATTACTGGTTGATTGTTATGTTAGTGGGTGATACAGCTCTCAAGTACAAAAGAGATTATATTTTATAACAAGCAGTCTATTGTATAACATAATAAATTTTTATACTTAAAATATAGCCCAAAAAATTGCAACATGCCATATAGCTACAATTTGTACTGGACTATCACCACAGTATAACTGTAGTACTATCAACAGTCCAGTGAAATAGTGCCTTCACTAATTGCAAAACAAAAGAATTTTCATTTTCACAGTAATTTTGAGTAAGCACAATACTAAAATTCACCCCTCCCCTCTCCTCCATCTAAAAAGGGAAGTTTGTTTAGCAATATGCAAATTACTTCTAGTCATGACGAGAATTCATGGTGACTTTTAGTAGGGTAATTATGGGATCATTCCGATAAGCAGTAAAATAAATTGACTTGACATCATGTCATACCTCTTCAAGTTCAATTGTATTTTTCATATAACTTGTGTTCTTTTCTTCTAATAGTTTCACTTGCTTTCTTAAATCTGCCAAATCTTCAAGCTTCTTTTTGTACGTTTCAATTGATGCTTCATACTTTGCTAGTTTTGCGGTGGAATGTCTCAGGACATCCATTTCATCTTTTAAATGCTGGGCTTCATCAGCTACTGCAACTAGTTCATCATTCTTTAAAACAAACAAAAATAGAAACAAGTTTTTTTGACATACATAGCCATAGGGAAAACTGTGCCAGTGTTCCTGGGTATAATGTTTTGCAAAAAATCAAGGAGTGGGATTTTTTTTCTTAAATTGCATTACAATGAATTTACCAATGAAAGGGTGTACACTATACTTGCGTATGTTACTGAACTTGAGTAATTCTGTAGTGCTTCTGAAATGTTTGTTAATTTTGGTGTTTCTAGTTTTGGTGAATTTATGCGTCTAATTATAGTTTTTTTGTTACGTATTAATTTATCTAATAATATGATTGTGAAAACTGTGTGTGATAAACTGATTTTTAATTCCAAATTGTTTGCTAACATGTCTGGCATTTTACATCCAATATTTTTATATTTTAGATACTCCTGTTATTTTGATATGCATATTATATGCATGCATATGAACTGTTTTATAAGTTGTTTTGTGACTGTGCAATTTGGTAATAGTCACTCTTCATACTGTACATTTAAAAGTAACACATCCAAATGCCAACTTCAAGTCAATGGGTACCAGATGTCTCTGTGAGACGGTTATTTGAACCAGTACCAGTACCAGCATTGAATTTGTGAAATAAAAGTGTATACATACATACATGGTGTACCATGTCCCGCATACCTGGCTTATTATGCCAGTTCTGCGGTACATTTCATTTCGAAACCTGAGCTGCACTGATGAGATCTAATAAGATCGAAACAGTACTGTTTACAGATTATTTTTGTCACATCAAGTTTGATAGTGTACACAGAGCTTAATACCTTATGATTGAGCTCTAACACTTCTCTTTCAAGCATTTCTGCTTTGATCCTGAAATCATCCTTAATTCCCTCAACTCTGAAGTTTTCCTCTTGTAGTAGCTCAACTTGCTGTTGCAACTGGTGGTACTTTCTCCCAGAGGAAGAGCTGAAATGCAACCACTTACAAAATTAACCTTACAACGCTATAGATAAATTTACTTTTGGCAACATTCTTCACAATTGTCAAATCAAAGGAAGTACTGTGTAATATTAAACTGTGCTGAATGGGAGGCTTTTATGAAAATACAGACTATGAAGTGAAACAAACATTTCTGTAAAAATATTAATTAAAGCAAAATTTTTAATTTTGAAGGAAAAAGCACAATAATAATAAATAAATAAAATTATTCAATATGGTTATAGAAATTTCTTAATTTTGTAAATGCATCCTATCTTCGCAGAGATGGGCTATTTTCAGTTTATCCAGTTAACCTAGGCACAAAATACACAACTAAAATCTACTGTCTATAAAAAAAAGAAACCCACAGCCATAAGCAGTGCTGTTTAGTACAGTATGAAAAGTAACATAACATGAATAAAATGTATCTTAGAATCGAGGTGGTGGTGTAAACAGACATTAAAACACATTATGCAACCGAGCGCTATATAGTCTGTATACACGTCTACAGAAGTGACTAATTGGGAAACTTTCGTCTGTCAGTGTCCCAGAGTAGACAGTGTAATGATTAAACACAAAAAAACATTAAATCATGCCTACAAAAAGGATTAAAAAAACCAGCAGTACCAGCACATACACTTAAATCAGAGTAGATCAAAAAAAGTTAAAGAATCCCACGTCATGCGTTCTTATTTAACTTGAATACATACCTATGTTGTAGAGCAGGCAATACTTCTACATTTGCACTGTAGATTACATACAGTAATTATATTTAGTACAGACGAATCAAAACAATAAGAAAAATCTTATGCTAATCTTGCGAGAAAAATATCTGGTTTTTTTTGCTTTAGTTCGGTCTACACTATCAAACTTTGTGACAAAAAATGATGATGTCATATCACTACCATATTTAAGCAATCACACTTTTTTTTGTCAAACTAGTTTGATGATAGTGTAGACAGAGCTTGAGATGTATTTACCTTTTTCCAGATAGTGCATGGGGCTATAATTTAATTTAGGTTAACTAAAGACAAAAAAATGTTTGTTCAAAATAAGCCGTTTATGTTGGGATTATTCAAATGGCTTTTGTCCGTGATTTATTCATTTTTTCCAATTATTAGTAAATTTTTCTACTGTAAATGTAACGTAACTTGCACCGTACCTTGGGTCATCTAGGTGATATCCACTTTCAATCCTTTGTAATAATGACTCATTATCATTTTGTACAGCATTCTTTTCTTCTTGTAAGGCTGCAACCTATTGACAAATTATTAAAATTGTTTCACTCTTCTCTGATTACAAGTTAGTTACTGACATTCAACTAGAACATGACCTCGTTGGACAGTTTCTATTGCAGAATTATGCCCAGGGATTATAATTACTGTAATAGAAAGCAAATGTAATCAACTTTCATAAATCTATATTTATATTATATTATAATAACAACCAAAACCCCAACATAGATTTTCATGCAGTACATGTGTGACAAACGTAACTTTACTAAGTGTTTATTGGCATTCAAACAATATAAAAGAAGATGGTTTTTCTTTTCTTCTGTTTGTATTTATATGTTTCATATGGCCAATTATTTACTCTTAGTATTAAAGTAAATTACTTTCCTTTTATAGAAAATGCGATGTACAGCAAACCTAACTTACCCACATTGTATTAGGCGCTATAAAGCTCTGTCTAACTAGTTTGACAAAAAAAGTGTGATGTGCCCAAATATGGTAGTGATATGCCACAATATGGTAGGTATATTTTTTGTGACATTTAAGTTTGATAGTGTAGACAGAGTTTTAAAGACAACCATTATTATCAGGTGACCATTTAGAATAAAATGATCACCTATTGTTTTTGTATGAAATCTTTATTAGATGATCATTTAGAATAAAATGATCACCTATTGTTATTGTATGAAATCTTTATGATTAGGTGCTCATTTAGAACAAATGATCACCTATTTTTATTGTATGAAATCTTTATTATTAGGTGATCATTTAGAATGAAATGATCACCTATTGTTATTGTATGAAATCTTTAAATATCTTACAAGTCACAGCTCTTCAGAATTAAAGGTGACCTTGAATTTTATTACTTATTATGAAAGCTGCTGAAATATAGATATGAATTCATATTGAAATTGTGTCTATCGGATGTTGTGCCATTATCATATAGCCAGTTGAAATTAAAAAGTACACTGTATAGTATAGGGTATAATATAATAATAAGCACCAATCAGCACCATAATCATTATGTATCAGGTCATAGGATTGCATAAATCAATATTTTGCGGTCATATTTAATGTACGTGCATGTTGAAAAAAAAATTTAATATCAGAAAATTATAAAAATGATCACCTATAATTCATCAAAGTGACGAATTAAATTCTAGTTATTATTATTTTACTACACCAACTTACTTACCTGCATATCCAATTCATGACACTTCTGTAGTGCCAAATCTTTTTCCTCGCGTAATCTTCGCGTTTCGTTTTCCAAGACTTTTGGGTCTTGGTCATCATAGATATCCACAAAACCGTCTGTAGCATCATTTCTATGTTCATCCATGTTCATTATTTCTTGAATTGCTCCCATTATTACTTGCTGTACATCTTCTTCCATAATCATTATGGTGTTGATATATTCTATATATCCAAAAGGTAAATTTGTGAGAGAACTTTTATTGTTGTGCTTGATCCCATTATGTCATTCATGTTTGTTTGTGGAAAAAACAAATATTTTATTGATGGTGTGTGTTTGATCTTAACACTCAAATTTGTTTGTATATTTTATACTAACTGTGAAATGGTTCCATGGTTTTGTGAAACCAAGTTCTCTTTTTTATAGTAACAATTTTTGTTAATATATAAATATCTGAATATAGTTAATTTCAATGTAACATTTTATGATGACACTACAATAAATAGTGTGTATGATTAGGCATACCCAATAAAAGCTTCATAAATAATTGCAGGGTAAAGAGTTAATACAAAGCAGCAAAAATTGAAATGGAAAACAATTAAAAATAGACAATTACTATAGTAAAACTCACAAACTTTACAAAACTTGATTAAAAATCTTACTTTTTAAATCTTTTTTTATATTTATTTTTGGATGCTGCTGTTGTTAAAGAAATGGCTATATACTGAAATAAAATACATCATAATGTAATTACAACATTATGTTAATTTACTATAATTTAATTTGTTTATTTTCACCTTCTTTTCTGTCACAGTTGACTGCAATCCCCAGCACTAATTGCAGAAGTCGTCCCAGGTGGTACTCATTACCATGCTCAGCAATAGCACCCAAGTCAGGCTTAGGAAATTCTTTTATAGATTGGTTCAGAACCTACAAATATAAATGTCACATTTAGACATGCATCACATAATTGCTGTTGATTGTGTCATAATGTATAGAAAATTCATTTTCAATGATAACTTATTTCAAGCAATAAGGGCCTGTGTGTGTGGAATGCTTAAATGCTTTTACTAATGTTGTTATACTAACTGTAGAACCCATACTAAAGCCTAGCGAAATTGTTTGCACTAATTGAAAGCTTCACCACACATGCCTATTCATGTTTCTATCTTCCAAATCCCTCTCTACGCATGCGTATAAGCTGATGCTTTCGATTTACGCAAACAAATTTCTCCTTGTGGAAAATAGACTTATTGAAAGCATCAGCTTATACGCATGCATATTCATGTTTCTATCTTTCAAATACTTCTCTACGCATGTGTATAAGCTGACGCTTTTGATTCACACAAACAAATTCGTCTAGTGGAAAATATGCTACACCTTTGGAACCTAACTTAATAAGTATGTTGTCCTCTGAAGAATAGAGTTTAGTGTTACTGTTAAAACATCCATCTTATAGGGGTGTCCTAAATCACCAATCAAACAAAATTATGTGAGTCCGGGGGGACGGAAGTGTGACGCTTGATGTGACTCCTGGGGAGAACACTGAATAAACCAATCAGAGGGCTTATTATATTACACTTTAATATACTATAACAAGCCCTCTGATTGGTTTACCTCTTTGCCAACAGGAAACCAGTACTGCTATCAACTGTGCCATTAAACAGAAAATGTCTACAACAAATATCAAATTTGGAAAGGCTGGAAGTTATTAATAATATAACTTTTCTACATATAAAATGAATAATAATTTAGTTTTTATTTTAAACTAGCATTTTAATACAAATATTTTGTATATTAACATTATCTGTCATTATTTTGTATCAATATTCCAAAAAAAAAGAATTACGAAAATCTGACAGTTTGTAGTTTACGAAATATAGGGTCTAAAACATCGCCGAAAATGATTGTTTTTAGCCACGAACGATGTTAACAAATTGTGCCCTCAGTCGACAATTGTATGAACTAAAATAATTACATATAATTACGTTTTATAGTAAGTTATTT
This sequence comes from Antedon mediterranea, assembly GCF_964355755.1. Classification (NCBI taxonomy): domain Eukaryota; kingdom Metazoa; phylum Echinodermata; class Crinoidea; order Comatulida; family Antedonidae; genus Antedon; species Antedon mediterranea. Next base: position 15,643,549 of record NC_092675.1, read on the forward strand.
TTGTATATCAACATTGGAAATATCAATAAAATATGTTATTAAATGTTTATAAAATATATAAAGTTGTTAAATATTTAACGAAATTCAGACAAATTCATTGCTCTAAATTTGTGTAGTAACGATCAATACAGAGAGATCATGTGACTTCACGCAAGAGAAAACATTCCACTGTCGGTGATTCGCGTCCACCAATCAAATAGCCAGAATCCAAAATCATTCAACCATGAGCTCAGCAGCTTTGATTGGCTTACAATGACATATCACAAAATGGTGGTTTTGTAGTTGAGCCTCACGTAAATTTCACAATTTTGAAATAAATGGATATTTTTTATGGTAAATGTGTGTGATTTTTCTCTAAAAGATTTGAATAATAAAGACTTCATATCGAGAAAAAACGTTATTTTTGGCACTTATATAAATATTTCTCAGAGAAAAAAGCACATGGCATGTGGAAATATATTATCTTGGCGTAGAAAGACCAAAAAAATGCCAGGTCATGAGAGGCTCAACTACAAAAACAAGGTTGAATAGGGTAAGGTCACTTGACCGTTCAAAGCTTTTTGAGTAAACAATCGTATGGTCGTACGCGCTAGATGATGATATTTTAACTACATTTTTTACATGTTTGGTTGGATCCTGGAGGAAATATATCCTCCATGGTTGGATGTAATGGAAATGAAAAATAGTTGATCTGATAGAATAATACGTAAATAAACAAACACTCAAAAGAATTATGTTTACAGTTCAATTATTTTCAGAACAATAATACATAACTAGACATGTAACTCGTCACTTTGACGAGTTTGGTTATCCGCCGCGCAAGTGGTGCAACATTAACATTAAGGGGATAGGTTGAGGACAAAAGGAAGTGTTCACGTTGGCATTATGACCTGAACTGAAGAATATGATATGTTGTTATTGCTGAATTTTATTATTTAAATTCATATATAGTATACACAGTATAATCTGTATCCATATCACATACAGTGTAGAATAGGTGAAATTACGGGACTCGCTATTTATTGCAATTTTTAACATGTTGACGGTTTTAAAATGAAACGCGAAGGTAGCAATTCCGAAAGGAAATTATCTCAGCAACAACGTATTAGCGTGTAGAAGAAATTTGAATACGTGAAATATTGATGCGCGCTCTTTTAAATGTAATGAATTATGACGCAAAAGATGAAAATACGACCTTTTTTATATAACTGGCCATATGATGACGTCACAACATCCGATTGGCAACATTTTTACATAATTTCGTATCTACAATCCAATAGCTTCCAGAAAAAGTTTTAATCGTGATTATCACATTTTATTCTTACGAGCTATAACAGATTAAAATTTACTGTAAAGATGAAATTAATGCCACACGTGATTTAAATTTTTAGGCATGATGACGTCAAAAAAATAAAAATATTTTTAACTCCTGCGAAAGATACTTGATTGACCTAGACAATATCAAAATCGGGGTGAAAATGAAAAACGGATAAGTGGAGATGCGCTCTATTCAATGTGATGAGCTATGACGAAAGGTACAAAAATCCTAAATTTTATATTCGCGTGGCCATACGATGACGTCACAATGTCCGGTTAGCCATATTAATACCTGATCCGATATCTACAACTCATCTACTTCCAGAATATGCCATCCACAAAAAGTTGACCGTCTAGTTTAGAAATTACGACTGTTTAAAAAAAGGCATATTTTAAACAAATTTTTTAACCTTTTCATAAAAAACGCGCGCAAATTGTCCAATTCGACGTGCTCGTATGACGTATCTTTAAGTCGAAATTGTTTAAAATTTGGTAAAATTACTAGAAAAGGCTGGAAAAATATAAATCACGCGAAAAAAATACGTTTTCAATGCTACGTGCGCACCGCACACGTAAAAATGTGCGCACGCGTGGGAATTTTTGACATGCTTAAAACGACATGAATCGCGTAGAAAGTTGATTATAAATTAATTTTGCGCATTTTGAAATTTTAAATGCGCGTGCGCGCGTAACTTTGTGTAAAACACGCAATTTTTTTTCAACAGAAAGTTAGCGCATGATATAAATTAAACTTTTGCAAAGTTTCAAGTTGAAATGTTATTTGGTTGTCGAGCTATGTTAAATACGACAAAATCGTTAAATCGCGCGTAAGTCACGTTGCGCAATTGTAAACGTCATGAAAAGCTTCGCTTGACGACGTTACGTAAATGTCAATATGTTAAGATAGTTACCGAAATGTTATGTTTGCGAGTTTCAGAGAAAAGCGTTACACAAAAATCATACAGAAAGAAAGAAGAAGAACTAGACATGTAACTCGTCACTTTGACGAGTTTGGTTATCCGCCGCGCAAGTGGTGCAACATTAACATTAAGGGGATAGGTTGAGGACAAAAGGAAGTGTTCACGTTGGCATTATGACCTGAACTGAAGAATATGATATGTTGTTATTGCTGAATTTTATTATTTAAATTCATATATAGTATACACAGTATAATCTGTATCCATATCACATACAGTGTAGAATAGGTGAAATTACGGGACCCGCTATTTATTGCAATTTTTTAACATGTTGACGGTTTTAAAATGAAACGCGAAGGTAGCAATTCCGAAAGGAAATTATCTCAGCAACAACGTATTAGCGTGTAGAAGAAATTTGAATACGTGAAATATTGATGCGCGCTCTTTTAAATGTAATGAATTATGACGCAAAAGATGAAAATACGACCTTTTTTATTTAACTGGCCATATGATGACGTCACAACATCCGATTGGCAACATTTTTACATAATTTCGTATCTACAATCCAATAGCTTCCAGAAAAAGTTGTAATCGTGATTATCACATTTTATTCTTACGAGCTATAACAGATTAAAATTAACTGTAAAGATGAAATTAATGCCACACGTGATTTAAATTTTTAGGCATGATGACGTCAAAAAAATTAAAATATTTTTAACTCATGCGAAAGACAGTTGATTGACCTAGACAATATCAAAATCGGGGTTAAAATGGAAAACGGATAAGTGGAGATGCGCTCTATTCAATGTGATGAGCTATGACGAAAGATACAAAAATCCTAAATTTTATGTTCGCGTGGCCATACGATGACGTCACAATGTCCAGTTAGCCATATTAATACCTGATCAGATATCTAAAACTCATCTACTTCCAGAATATGTCATCCACAAAAATTTGACCGTCTAGTTTAGAAATTACGACTGTTTAAAAAAAGACATATTTTAAACAAATTTTTTAACCTTTTCATAAAAAACGCGCGCAAATTGTCCAATTGGACGTGCTCGTATGACGTATCTTTATGTCGAAATTGTTTAAAATTTGGTAAAATTACTAGAAAAGGCTGGAAAAACATAAATCACGCGAAAAAAATACGTTTTCAATGCTACGTGCGCACCGCACACGTAAAAATGTGCGCACGCGTGGGAATGTTTTACATGCTTAAAACGACATGAAACGCGTAGAAAGTTGATTAGAAATTAATTTTGCGCATTTTGAAATTTCAAATGCGCGTGCGCACGTAACTTTGTGTAAAACACGCAATTTTTTTTCAACAGACAGTTAGCGCATGATATAAATTAAACTTTTGCAAAGTTTCACTTTAAAATGTTATTTGGTTTTCGACATATGTTAAATACGAGAAAATCGTTAAATCGCGCGTATGTCGCGTTGCGCAATTGTAAACATCATGAAAAGCTTCGCTTGACGACGTTACGTGAATGTCAAAATGTTAACATAGTTAACAAAATGTTATGTTTGCAAGTTTTAGAGAAAAGCGTTACACAAAAATCATACAGAAAGAAAGAAGATGACAAAAAAGATGATGATGATTTCGTACAATCACAAGAGGTTATCCTGCAACTTCGTTGCGGATAACCAACTAGACATGTAACTCGTCACTTTGACGAGTTAGTTATCCGCACGACAAAGGCCACGTAGACGTCATACGTTAGAATATTGCACACAGAAAAAGATTGTGGCAATATGACCTGATCTGAAGAATATGATATGTTGTTATTGCTGAATTCTGTTATTTTGTGTCATATTATATATACAATATAATCTGTATACATATTACATACTGTGTAGAATAGGTGAAATGACTGGACCCGCCATTTATTCCAATTTTTAACATAGCGACGGTATCAAAATGAAATACTAAGATAGCAATTTCGGAAGGAAATTATCTCGGCAACAACATATTAATGTGTAGAAGAAATTTAAATACGTAAAATATTGATGCGCGCTCTTTTAAATGTGATGAATTATGACGCAAAAGATGAAAATACGACTTCTTTTATTTAACTGGTCATATGATGACGTCACAACATCCGATTGGCAAAATGTTTACATAAATTCGTATCTACAATCCAATAGCTTCCAGAAAACGTTTTAATCATGATTATCACGTTTTATTCTGACGAGCTATAACAGATTGAAATTTACTGTAAAGACGAAAATAAGTGACCCACGTAATTTACATTTTTAGACATCATGACGTCATAAAAATTAAAATATTTTTAACTCATACGAAAGATAGTTAATTGACCTAGATAATATAAAAATCGGGGTAAAAATGGAAAACAGATAATTGGAGATGCGCTCTATTAAATGTCATGCGCTATGATGAAAGATACAAAAATCCTATATTTTATATTCGCGTGGCCATACGATGACGTCACAATATCCGGTTAGCCATATTATTACATGATCCGATATCTACACCTCATCAACTTCAAGAATATGTCATCCACAAAAAGTTGACCGTCCAGTTTAGAAATTACGACTGTTTAAAAAAAGGCATAATTTTGACAAATTTTAACGAATTTTTTACCTTTTTCATCAAAAACCCACGTAAATTATCCAATTCGACGTGCCCGTATGACGTAATTTTAAGTCTAAATCGTTTAAAAGTTGGTAAAATTACTACAAAAGGCTGGAAAAACATAAATCACGTAAAAAAAATTGTTTTCAACGCTACGTGCGCACGGCGCGCGTAAAAAAATGCGCACGCGTGGGAATTTTTTACCTGCTCAAAATGACATGAAACGCGTAGAAAGTGGATTAGAAATTGATTTTTCGCGTTTTGAAATTTTAAACGCGCGTGCGCGCGTAACTTCGTGTAAAATATGCCATTTTTTTTACAAAGTCAGTTAGCGCAAGATATAACTAAAACTTTTGTTAAGTTTCAATTTAAATTGTTATATGGTTTTCGATGTTTGTTAAATACGCGAAATTCGTTAAAACGCGCGTAAGTCATGTTGTGCAATTCTGACGTCATTCAAAAATAGAAAAGCACAACTTCAGGTGAATACCCATATGTTGACAAAGTTATGAAATGTTAACTTTACACGTTTTTGAGATATGCTCTGCACAAAAATGACAGAAAGAAAGAATAATACAGAAAAAAAAACTAGACATGTAACTCGTCACTTTGACGAGTTAGTTATCCGCACGACAAACGCCATGTGCACGTCATACGTTGGAATATTCCACACAGAAAAAGATTATGGCATTATGACCTGAACTGATGAATATGATATGTTGTTAGTGCTGAATTCTGTCAATTTTTTGTCTTATAGTATATAGTACAAACAGTATAATCTGTATATATATTATATACAGTGTAGAATAGGTGAAATTAAGGGACCCGCCATTTATTTCAATTTTTAACATGGAGACGGTATCAAAATGAAACACTAAGGTTGCAATTTCGGAAGGAAATTATCTCGGCAACAACATATTAATGTGTAGAAGAAATTTAAATACGTAAAATATTGGTGCACGCTCTTTTAAATGTAATGAATTATGACGCAAAAGATGAAAATACGACTTTTCTTACTTAACTGGACATATGATGACTTCACAACATCCGAATGGCAAAATTTTTACATGATTTTGTATCTACAATCCAATAGCTTCCAGAAAACGTTTTAATCGTGATTATCACATTTTATTCTTACGAGCTATAACAGATTAAAATTTTCTGTAAAGATGAAATTAATGCCACATGTAATTTAAATTTTTAGGCATGATGACGTCATAATAATTAAAATATTTTTAACTCATGCGAAAGATAGTTGATTGACCTAGACAATATCAAAATCGGGGTGAAAATGAAAAATGGATAAGTGGAGATGCGCTCTATTAAATGTGATGAGCTATGACGAAAGATACAAAAATCCTCAATTTTATATTCGCGTGGCCATACGATGACGTTAAAATGTCCGGTTAGCCATATTAATACATGATCCGATATCTATAACTCATCTACTTCAAGAATATGTCATCCACAAAAAATTGACCGTCCAGTTTAGAAATTACGACTGTTTAAAAAAAGACATAATTTTGACAAATTTTTGTACTTTTTCATAAAAAATGTGCGCAAATTGTCCAATTCGACGTGCTCGTATGACGTAACTTTAAGTCGAAAGTGTTTAAAAGTTGGTAAAATTACTATAAAAGGCTGGAAAAACATAAATCACTCGAAAAAAATATGTTTTTAATGCTACGTGCGCACCGCACACGTAAAAATGTGCGCACGCGTGGGAATTTTTTACATGCTTAAAATGACATGAAACACGTAGAAAGTTGATTAGAAATTAATTTTGCGCATTTTGAAATTTTAAATGCGCGTGCACGCGTAACTTTTTGTAAAACATGCCATTTTTAGTGCACTAACAGTTTGCCCTTCATATGACTTAAATTTTCATAAAGGGTAAAAAAAAAATTACTCTTGGTTTTTAAGCTATGATCAATCATTAAAAATCATAAAATCGCGCGCAAGTCACGTTGCGCAACTCTGACGTCATTCAAAATAGGAGATGCACAACTTCACGTAAATGCCCACATGTTGTCAAAGTTATAAAATGTTATGTTTACACATTTTAGAGAAACGTGACTCACAAAAAAATGGGAAAGAAATAAGAAGAATACAGAAAAAAAAAAAAAAAAATATTGATCCACTACAATCACAAGGAGTTATCCGCTACTAAGCGGATAACTAATAAAAAAAAGATGATGAAACAGGACAGTTACAAGGAGTTATCCGCTGAGTGCGGATAACTAATAAAAAGTTGATGATGATGATGATGATGATTTCGTACAATCACAAGAGGTTATCCTGCAACTTCGTTGCGGATAACCAAAAATGATGATGACTAATGGACGAATAATCAATGACATAGCGCGCATGGCAACGGATGTGGAGTGGAATCATGGCAATAACAATGAGGTCAACTCTCGGTAATCCTAAAATGAGTACATATATCTCTCCAAAAATGTACCATCGCGAAAACAATAACATTTGCGACGAAAGTACAAAATAGGTGGTGCTGTTGAAATTTCAAATAAGCAAGAGTATAACAAAAATATTTCCTAAACACAAAATGTGAAGAGATTTTTGTGTTTATAATATCTGTTGAATGACGATAAAATGGGGTTCAAATTAATAAATATAATTAGAGATTGCAAAACTTTAGTTTACTGTGTCATGTTGACCAAACGCCAAAATGAACTGGACACCGGGCTTTGGGCCAGCATTGAGAATTCAGCATGCTAGGTCCTACTGTATAAACTGATTTAGTATAGGCGCAAAGTGTATCTCTTGACTTTAACAGTGGATGGAGCACCGCCTTTTTTAATGGCCTAGCTTCCCAGCAATTATTATTCGGCAATGAATTACGATGGATAAATTTAATAAAAGTATGTGGTTATAAAACAAATAATGAATTTTTTGTATTCGTTGAATGGAGAGAATATTTTATTCTATTTTTAACAAAGCCAATTTTTCAACTAATTTTCACCGTCCAACTGAAAAATTCATTTTTGTATACTACTGCGTACAGTTATTATGATCTTGAAAGATGAACTTACGTCATTATAATAGTCTGTTACTCGTTCCATGACCTTTTTCAGATTACTGTGTTTTATTCTCCAGTTCCCTCCTACATCTGGTTTTATTCTTACCAGCCATTCATCATCAAATTCAGTGGGTACACTATGTTTTTAAATAAATTATACCAGTTTAATTAATAATACATGTTTACTAAAAAATAATCAGAAAGGAAGATTTATGTGTAACAATCAACTCTCCCAATACTGTCTGGTATTCCAATGTTTTTAATGGTAACAAATTAATTTTAGTGACCATTTGGACATCAAGAAAGAGAGTTAACAAAATTAATAATTAATCAAAAGGTATTAATGATCACTTACCACTGCTGCAAAATCTCTGCTATAGCTACTCCATCAGCTAGGTCATCGACCTTTGCGTGACGTGCCTTAACTTTAAATGTATCAACCTAACAAAAGCAAACAATATCTATTAGTACTAGTAGAGCAGTTAATGACATGAGCTGTGCATTTTATTACCAAAGCATGAAACTTGGCACAAAGTTTCTTTAATGCATAGATTCAAAATATCGGGGGCGCCAAGTGTCCAACGTCCGGTATGGCGGCCATCTTGATTTCAAAATGGCCACCATAAAAACAAAAATTGTTCATATCTTGGCAACTATACACATTAGAGACTTAATCACTAACTATATATTTCTATTTGCTCTAATGAAAAGTTTCGTCCAAGAATGAACGGAAATGACGTTTGTTAAAGTTTGACCTTTGACCTCGTATTTGTATATCTCTGTAACTACTGGTCATTTTCAATCAATTTTTGTGTCATTTTGTTCAGAATAATTACATTTATATTTGTAGTAATTAAACATTTTCAAATAAAATGACCGGAAATACAATTTATGACCTTTGATTTTTAATGTGAATATACTGTGTATGTGGGTTTTGTTGGTCTTAAATGCACCTAATTTTGAACTTTGACCTGATAGGCGTAATTATATTAAATGATTAAGGGACTTAAATTGTATATAGTACATAAAATTGGTAAACATTGTGCTTGGTGGTACCATTAGTTCAGCGATGTTGGCACCTTCTGATTCGCTAAAAGTTTTAATATTTTGATTGAGGAAATAACATACATGTTATGGAATACCGTAAAACCTCGAAAAGGTGATAGTATGAGCTTCTTTTCGAGATAGACTGTATTTGAATGTCAAATGAATAGTATGATGATCGTGTTTATATCAATATATTATTAATGACCTTACAAAGAACCCTTTATATTTCAACAATTAAGCCAATATTCTACAATTTATTGTTTTCCAAGTGGAATTTTGATTGCATCTTCTTTTTGTATGCTTCCTCGGTCAATATGGTCCTAACCCTCCTTCTTTGTCTGTAGATGGTCTTATACCCCTTCTTTATCTGTGGATGGTCTTATACCCCCTTATGTATCTGTTGATGGTATTACACCCCTTTCTTTGTGTGTCGATGGTCTTACACCCCTTCTTTGTCTGTGAATGGTCCTACACACCCTTCTTTGTCTGTGAATGGTCCTACACACCCTTCTTTGTCTGTGGATGGTCCTACCCCTCCTTCTTTGTCTGTGGATGGTCTTATACCCGCTTCTTTGTCTGTAAGTGGTCCTACACCCCCTTCTTTGTCTGTGGATGGTCCTACACCCCTTCTTTGTCTGTGGATGGTCCTACACCCCTTCTTTGTCTGTGGATGGTCTTATACCCCCTTCGTTGTCTGTAAGTGATCCTACAGTATACCTGTTTCTTTGTCAGTGGATGGTCCTACACCGCCTTCTTTGTCTGTGGATGGTCTTATACCCCTTTCTTTGTCTGTGGATGGTCTTATACCCACTTCTTTGTTATGGATGGTGTTACACCCCCTTCTTTGTCTGGACCCACTACTTTGATTGATTAAATCAGACATTGTTTCTTCAAAATGAAAGTCCACAGGTGGATGCCTAAAAAGGTCTTGTACAGAACAGTATATTGTTGGTCCATGTCACTAATTTGAGGAATACTTGAATAATTATATTGAGATGTCTTTTACGAATTGATTTGGTTCGGATTTTGCTAAAAAATCAATGACTAGAGAAAATCGAAGAAAAGGATTCAGATGAAAGGTTTTAGGACATCGGGTGAAAATCCTATCGTTCAATCCCGTTCCAGTCTCATTAGCCTAAAAAAACTCTACATGATAATTACGTTAATAAAAAACGTATCATATAACAAAGAAAACACATTTCAACGTCAGTATTTTACAAATTTTTTACATTGTGTTGACCCATGACCTTTTCCACACAAAACTCTTTTAGCCAAAAAATGTTTTTTTTTTCATTGAGGTTTTATTCATTAAATAAAATATTTATTCACAAAAACTACATTCAATAAGCACAGTGACATTTAGTATATTTATTATAACAGGAAACATGATAATAAAACAGTATTATCGTAATTTTAGTACAACAATTGTTAACGATTTGGTGAATATGGACGCGTGACATGAACTATGCACAAACAACAACATGGCTTCGATTGATGTGATCTTCAAATAAAATGTTGTTTTCACCATGAAAACATTATTGATAAAACAGCATTTCCCATTATGGAAGTTCGATTTATAAGGTTGTTGCTTGTACCAAGGTATGGGTAAACTTAGATGGTACCTGTAAAAATATAGGCCTAGGCCTATATTGCTAATAAACTAAGCCTAGCCTAGGCTAGGACCTAGCTAATGTAGGCCTATCCGAGCTAGCCTAGGCCTAGATATTCTTAATAAATCATATGAAGACATAATAACAAAGCATCCATATTTTGGATTTCATCACCATTGTTAATATCGTAAATACATCAAAACAAGAACGATAGAATTGCCTATTCAAGTTTAACACATTCACTAGCCTAGACCTAGGCTTATTTCCTTTAGTGCAAAGATTCAAACCAAAATATAGGCCAACGATCCGAGTAGCCTCCTACCTAGTCCTACCGGTGATTCCGCCTAGGCCATGGAGTTATAAAATTCTAATTTTATAACTCTAGGCATAGGACATTGACTCAAGCGCAGTGAAAGTAACTAGGCCTAGATTAAATTACAATTAGAAGTAGACCAACAAATAGAGTATAATATACAACTGTGCAGTGGCTGGTAGTAAACTCTACATAGGCCTATGCCAGTTAACAAAATTATTCTTAATTTTTCATTCAGGCTGAAAATTGTGTGTCGAAAAATGGAAAGTTTCCAGCCAACTGACCTTGCTAGTAGTACTGCTAGTGATCCTCCACCAACTAAAAAGACTAAACATTTGTTACGGAGCAAGACCAGTATCAGTCAATCAGGGACTATTTTACCTAAAGTATGTATTATTTGTAAGAAGGCACAGAAGCAGATTAGAAAAAATTACAAAACCTGCAACCAGAAATTGAGAAAGGCTGTCACAGATGATGCAGGTAGGAGCCTTTTAAAACAATTAATACATTTTTTTGTACGTGGTATAGATTATGTACATATATAACTTATTAACCATTTTTTATGCTGTATATTTAAAGGATTGCTACGAGCAGCTGCTGAAATGAAAAATGACCAAGAAATGTTGGAAGGACATACACGGAAAGAGCTGTATTCAATGCACCATCACCAAATAAACATGGATGGACAGTGGGTGATTACAAAATTTGTGTAAAATGGATGAATCAAGACCCAGCACTGCAGACATTATTAGAAATAATAAAATGTGGTTGTAAGTCTGGATGCAACCAAGGAAGGTGCCAATGCAAAAAATCAAGTATGAAATGCTCTGATCTCTGCCGCTCCACAAACGGCGGGAATAGACTGGAAAACAAAGCTGATGATGAATCAGAAGATGAAGAGCTTGATGATACCTGTTTGGATGACCTCTTTGCATAGGCTTTTTAATACCTTTTACATACTGTATTTTACTTGTGACTTGTTTAATGCACTGTATTATTTTGCCTAATAATAATCATTGTTTATAATGAAGAGATACATTTCGTGTCATGTTAGAGCATTAAAGTACTTTCATGCACAATGTCATATTCCCTACATTTATAATGTAGTTTTTGTTATGTAAGCTGTAGAAGTTAACATACTACATTAGTATGGATTTTGACCACAGCCCTGGTTTTTGACGTGTGACTTGACTTGAACTTGGTTTAAAATGCCTACAATAATAAAGGGATCAATGTTGTGCCATGTTAGAGCAATTGTGCTTCCATGCATTATGTGACTCATCCCTACATTCAAAATGTAGTTTTTGTTATGTAAAAGCTGTAGAAGTTAACATACTACATTAGTATGGATTTTAACCACAGCCCTGGTTTTGACTTGTGACTTGATTTGAACTTGGCTCAAAATGTCTACAATAATAAAGGGATCAATGTTGTGCCATGTTAGTCTAGAATTGTACTTTCATGCATACATTATATTCCCTACATATTGGAAGCAAGAAAGAGAACCTTCACGTGGTCCTTACTGTTATGCCTTAGGGTAACCGATCTCTGCAACTATACCAATATTACTTACCTTATGTTCATTGAATTTTATAACGGATAAAATATGTAAATCTGATAGCATTTATCCTTTTCTTTTTGTATTTTGTCAATTCTGATGCATCTTATCTGTACATATTTTACAGTACTGTGTATTTTACTTTTTGTTTTAACATTTTACTGATTTTATTTTATTTTTATATTAAGTTGCCATGAGAAAAACCAATTTCAAATCTTTCGTTGATGAACTATTTGACAATAAAGTTATCTTGTATCTTGTAAATCTAAACAATAAAATTTAGTTGAAATGTATTGTGGTCTTAATTAAATGGTTTAATTTTCAAAAGTAATGATAGAAATAAAGAAATAATTCAAATGCTTTTAGAATTATATATATAATGTGTATTTGATGGCGGACACTCATTGGTTATCCGCAACTTAGTAGTTGCGGATAACCCTTGTTATTGTAAATATCTTTTTTTTCATCTTCTTTATTGGTTATCCGCTTAGTAGCGGATAACTCCTTGTAATCGTCCTGGATCTTTTTTTTTTCTTTATTAGTTATCCGCTTAGTAGCGGATAACTCCTTGTAACTGTATGAAATCATCTTTTTTTTTTTTTTTTTTTTTTTTCTGTATTATTAGTTATCCGCTTAGTAGCGGATAACTGCTTGTAATCGTCCTGTTACTTTTTTTTTTTTTAGTTATCCGCTTGGTATACCAAGCGGATAACTCCTTGTTATTGTATGAGATCAACAGTTTTTTTCTGTATTATTAGTTATCCGCTTAGTAGCGGATAACTCCTTGTAATCGTCCTGTTTCATCATATTTTTTTTTTTTTTTTTTTTCTGTATTATACTTCTTTCCTTCTGTCATTTTTGTGCGTCGCGTTTCTCTAAAACGTGTAAACAGAACATATCGTAACTTTGTCAACATATCGAAATTTACGTGAACTTGTGCACCTCCTATTTTTGAATGACGTCAGAGTTGCGCAACGTGACTTACGCGCGATTTTATGAATTTCAATGATTGATCATAGACTAAAAACCAAACATAATTTTGTTTTGACACTTTGTGAAAATTTAAGTCACATCAAGCGCAAACTTTCTATGGATTAAAAATAGCATCTTTCACAAAAAGTTACGCGCGCACGCGCGTTTAAAATTTTGGAGTGCGAAAAATCAACTTCTAATCAACTTTCTATGCGTTTCATGTCATTTTGAGCATGTCAAAAATTCCCACGCGCGCGAAACTTTTTACGCACGCGGTGCACACGTAGCGTTAAAAACATGCTTTTTTCGCGTGATTTATGTTTTTTCAGCCTTTTATAGTAATGTTACCAACTTTTAAACAATTTCGACTTAAAATTACGTCATACGAGCACGTCGAATTAAATAATTTGCACGCGTTTCTGGTGAAAAAGTTCAAAAATTCGTCAAAATTATGCCTATTTTTAAACAGTCATAGATTCTAAACTACATGGAGAACTTTTTTTTAATTACATATTCTGGAAGTTGATGAGTTGTAGATATCGAATCATGCATTAATATGGCTAACCGGACATTGTGACGTCATCGTATGGCCACGCGAATATAAAATATAGGATTTTTGTCTCTTTCGTCATAGCTCATCACATTTAATAGAGCGCATCTCCACTTATTCGTTGTCCATTTTCACCCCGATTTTAATATGTTCTAGGTCAATCAACTATCTTTTGCATGAATTAAAAATATTTTAATTTTTTCAACGTCATCATGCCTAAAAATTTAAATTACGTTGGTCATTAATTTCATCTTTACAGTAAATTTTAATCTGTTATAGCTCGTAAGAATAAAATGTGATAATCACGATTAAAACGTTTTCAGGAAGCTATTGTATTGTAGATACAAAATCATGTGAAAATTGTGCCAATCGAATGTTGTGACGTCATCATATGGCCAGTTAAATACAAAAAGTCGTATTTTCATCTTTTGCGTTATATTTCATTACATTTAAAAGAGCGCGCATCAATATTTCACGTATTCAAATTTCTTCTACACGTTAATATGTTGTTGCTGAGATAATTTCATTCTGAAATTTCTACTTTTGCATTTCATTTTGAAACCGTCAAGATGTTAAAAATGACAATAAAATACGGGTCCCATAATTTCACCTATTTTACACTGTTTGTGATATGTATACAGATTGTACTGTGTATACTATGTATATGACACAAAATAACAGAATTCAGAAATAACAACATATCATATTCTTCAGTTCAGGTCATAATGCCTTAATAGTTTTCTGTGTGCAATATTCTAACGTATGACGTGCACGTGGCGTTTGTCGAGCGGATAACTAACTCGTCAAAGTGACGAGTTTCATGTCTAGTTCTTCTTTCCATCCTTCCTTTTTGTGGATCGCGTTTCTCTAAAATGTGTAAACATAACATTTCATAACTTTGACAACATATGGGCATTTACGTGAAGTTGTGCACCTCCTATTTTTGAATGACGTCATAGTTGCGCAACGTAACTTACGCGCAATTTTATGAATTTCAATGATTGATCATAGATTAAAAACTAAAAGTCATTTAGTATTGACACTTTGACAAAATTTAAGTCATATCAGGGGCAAACTTTCTACGGATTAAAAATGGCATGTTTCACAAGAAGTTACGCGCGCACGCGCATTTAAAATTTCAAAATGCGCAAAATTAATTTCTAATCAACTTTTTATGCGTTTCTTGTCATTTTGAGCATGTCAAAAATTCCCACGGGCGCGCAATTTTTTACGCACGCGGTGCGCACGTAGCGTTAAAAACATATTTTTTTCTCTTGAATCATATTTTTCAAGCCTTTCCTAGTAATTTTGAAAACAATTTAGACCTTTTCCAATTTAAATAACGCCATACGAACACGTTGAATTAAACATTTCATGCGCGTTTTTTATGAAAAAGCTTAAAAAATCGTCAAAATTATGTCTTTTTTTAAACAGTCATAGTTTCTAAAGTAAACCGTGAACCGTTTATTTTTATTACAAAATCTAGAAGTTGATGAGTTGCAGATATCGGATCATGCATCGATAAGGCTAAAAAAACATTGTGACGTCATCGTATGGCCACACGAATGTAAAATATAGGATTTTTGTCTCTTTCGTTATTGCTCATCACATTCAATGGAGCGCATCACGCTTATCTGTATTCCTTTTTCTCCTACATTTATACATTGTGTAGGTCAATCAACTTTCTTTAGCATGAGATAAAAATATTTTAATTTTTATGACGTCATCATGCCTAAAAATTTTAATTACGTGGGTCATTAATTTCATCTTTACAGTAAATTTTAATCTGTAATAGCTCGTAAGAATAAAATGTGATAATCACGATTAAAACGTTTTATGGAAGCTATTGGATTGTAGATACGAATTCATGTAAACATTTTGCCAATCGGATGTTGTGACGTCATCATATGGCCAGTTGAATAAAAAAAGTCGTATTTTCATATTTTGCGTAATAGTTCATCACATTTAAAAGGGTGCGCATCAATATTTTACGTATTCAAATTTCTTCTACACGTTAATATGTTGTTCCTGAGATAATTTCCTTCTGAAAGTGCTATCTAAGTGTTTCATTTTGATACCGTCGCCATGTTAAAAATTGGAATAAATGGCGGGTCCCGTAATTTCACCTATTCTACACTGTATGTAATATGTATACAGATTATACTGTTTGCATGTATATACTATATGACACGAAATTGACAGAATTCAGCACTAACAGCATATCATATTCTTCAGTTCTTGTCATAATGCCATAATCTTTATCTGTGTGCAATATTCCAACGTAAGACGTGCACGTGGCGTTTATCGTGGTGCGGATAACTAACTCGTCAAAGTGACGAGTTTCATGTCTAGTTTTTTCTTATTTCTTTCTCCCTCATTTTTGTGTCTCACGTATCTCAAAAACTTGTAAACATAACATTTCATTACTTTGTCAACATATGGGCATTTACGTGAAGTTGTGCACCTCCTATTTTTGAATGACGTCAGAGTTGCGCAACGTGACTTACGTGCGATTTTATGATTTTTTATGATTGATCATAGACTAAAAACCAAGCATAAATTTGTTTTGACACTTTGTAAAAATTTAAGTCATATCAAGGGAAAACTTTTTGTGGATTAAAAATGCCATGTTTTACAAGACGTTACGCGCGCACGCGCATTTCTCCTCTATTTTTGTGTCTCGCGTATCTAAAAAACGTGTAAACATAACATTTCATAACTTTGTCAACATATGGGCATTCACGTGAAGTTGTGCACCTCCTATTGTGAATGACGTGAGAAATGCGCAACGTGACTTACGCACAATTTTATGAATTTCGCGTATTTAACATAGATTTAAAACCATATAACAATTTAAATTGAAACTTAGCAAAAGTTTAATTTATATCATGCGCTAACTTTCTGTGGATAAAAAATTGCGTGTTTTACACAAAGTTACGCGCGCACGCTAATTTAAAATTCAAAATGCGAAAAATCAATTTCTAATCAACTTTCTACGTGTTTCATGTCATTTTAAGCATGTAAAAAATTCCCACGCGCGCGCTTTTTTTTACGCGCGCGGTGCGAACGTAGCGTTGAAAACCATTTTTCTCTCGTGATTTATGTTTTCAAGCCTTTTATAGTAATTTTACCAACTTTGAAACAATTTCGACTTCAAATTACGTCATACGGGCACGTCGAATTGGATAATTTATTTGCGTTTTTGAGGAAAAAGTTCAAACATTTGTCAAAATTATACCTTTTTTTAAACAATCATAGATTCTAAACTACGAGGTGAACTTTGTTTAAATTACATATCCAGGAAGATGATAAGTTGTAGATAAGGAATCATGCATTGATATGGCAAACCGGACATTGTGACGTCATCGTATGGCCACGCGAATATAAAATATAGGATTTTTGTATCTTTCGTCATAGCGCATCTCATTTAATAGAGCGCCTCTCCACTTATCCGTATTCCATTTTAACCCAGATTTTGAAATTTTCTAGGTCAATCAACTATCTTACGCAAGAGTAAACATTTTTTTATTTTTATGACGTCATAATGTCTAAAAATATAAATAACGTGGGTCACTTATATTTATCTTTACAGTAAATTTTAATCTGTTATAGCTCATCAGAATAAAATGTGATAATCACGATTAAAACGTTTTCTGGAAGCTATTGGATTGTAGATACGAATTCATGTAAACATTTTGCCAATCGGATGTTGGGACGTCATCATATGGCCAGTTGAATAAAAAAAGACGTATTTTCATATTTTGCGTAATAGTTCATCACATTTAAAAGGGTGCGCATCTATATTTTACGTATTCAAATTTCTTCTACACGTTAATATGTTGTTCCTGAGATAATTTCCTTCTGAAATTGCTATCTAAGTGTTTCATTTTGATACCGTCGCCATGTTAAAAATTGGAATAAATGGCGGGTCCCGTAATTTCACCTATTCTACACTGTATGTAATATGTATACAGATTATACTGTTTGCATGTATATACTATATGACACAAAATTGACAGAATTCAGCACTAACAGCATATCATATTCTTCAGTTCAGGTCATAATGCCTTAATATTTTTCTGTGTGCAATATTCTAATGTATGACGTGCGCGTGGCGTTTGTCGAGCGGATAACTAACTCGTCAACGTGACGAGTTTCATGTCTAGTTCTTTCTTTCTGTCAATTTTGTGTCTCGCGTATCTCAAAAACTTGTAAACAAAACATTTTATAACTTTGTCAACATGTGGGCATTCACGTGAAATTGTGCACCTCCTATTGTGAATGACGTCAGAATTGCGCAACGTGATTTACGCGCGTTTTAACGAATTTCGCGTATTTAACATAGATCGAAAACCATATAGCAATTTAAATTGAAACTTAACAAAAGTTTAATTTATATCTTGCACTAACTGACTGTGGAAAAAAAATGGCATGTTTCACAAGAAGTTACGCGCGCACGGGCGTTTAAAATTTCAAAATGCGAAAAATCAATTTCTAATCAACTTTCTACGCGTTTCATGTCATTTTGAGCATGTCAAAAATTCCCACGCGCGCGCATATTTTTACTCGCACGGTGCGCACGTAGCGTTGAAAATCAATTTTTTTCGCGTGATTCATGTTTTTCCAGCCTTTTCTGGTAATTTTACCAACTTTTGAACAATTTTGACCTAAAATTACGTCATACGGGCACATCCAATTGGATAATTTACGTGCGTTTTTTATGAAAAAGTTCAAAAATTTGTCATTCATTCATAGATTCTAAACTACGAGGTGAACTTTTTTTAAATTATATATTCTGGAAGTTGATGAGTTGTAGATATGGAATCATGCATTAATATGGCTAATCGGACATTATAACGTCATCGTATGGCCACGCGAATATAAAATATAGGATTTTTATATCTTTCGTCATAGCGCATCACATTTAATAGAGCGCATCTCCACTTATCCGTTTTTTATTTTCACCCCGATTTTGATATTGTCTAGGTGAATGAACTATCTTTCGCATGAGTTAAAAATATTTTAATTTTTATGACGTCATCATGTCGAAAATTGTAAATAACGTAGGTCACTTATTTTCATCTTTACAGTAAATTTCAATCTGTTATAGCTCATCAGAATAAAAAGTGATAATCATGATTAAAACGTTTTCTGGAAGCTATGGGATTGTAGATACGAATTCATGTAAACATTTTGCCAATCGGATGTTGTAACGTCATCATATGGCCAGTTGAATAAAAAAAGTTGTATTTTCATATTTTGCGTAATAGTTCATCACATTTAAAAGGGTGCGCATCTATATTTTACGTATTCAAATTTCTTCTACACGTTAATATGTTGTTCCTAAGATAATTTCCTTCTGAAATTGCTATTTAAGTGTTTCATTTTGATACCGTCGCCATGTTAAAAATTGGAATAAATGGCGGGTCCCGTAATTTCACCTTTTCTACACTGTATGTAATATGTATGCAGATTATACTGTAGTGTTTGCATGTATACTATAATATGACACAAAATTGACAGAATTCAGCACTAACAGCATATCATATTCTTCAGTTCTTGTCATAATGCCATAATCTTTATATGTGTGCAATATTCCAACGTATGACGTGCACGTGGCGTTTGTCGTGGTGCGGATAACTAACTCGTCAAAGTGACGAGTTTCATGTCTAGTATTATTCTTCTTTCTTTCTCCTCCATTTTTGTGTCCCGCGTATCTCAAAAACTTGTAAACATAACATTTCATAACTTTGTCAACATATGGGCATTTACGTGAAGTTGTGCACCTCCTTTTTTGAATGACGTCAGAGTTGCGCAACGTGACTTACGTGCGATTTTATGATTTTTTATGATTGATCATAGGCTAAAAACCAAGCATAATTTTATTTTGACACTTTCTGAAAATTTAAGTCATATCAAGGGCAAACTTTTTGTGGATTAAAAATGCCATGTTTTACAAGACGTTACGCGCGCACGTGCATTTCTCCTCTATTTTTGGGTCTCGCTTTTATCAAAAATGTGTAAACATAACATTTCATAACTTTGTCAACATATGGGCATTCACGTGAAGTTGTGCACCTACTATTGTGAATGACGTCAGAAATGCGTAACGTGACTTACGCGTGATTTTATGAATTTCCCGTATTCAACATAGATTGAAAACCATATAACTATGTACTGTAAGTTGAAACTTAGCAAAAGTTTAATTTATATCTTGCGCTAACTTTTTGTGCACTAAAAATGGCATTTTTTAAACGAAGTTACGCGCGCACGCGCATTTAAAATTTAAAATGCGCAAAATTAATTTCTAATCAACTTTCTACGCTGATCATGACATTTTGAGCATGTCAAAAATTCCCACGCGCGCGAACAATTTTACGTGCGTGGTCCGCACGTAGCGCTAAAAACATCTTTTTTTGCGTGAATTATGTCTTTCCAGCCTTTTATAGTAATTTTATCAAATTTTAAAACAATTTAGACTTAAAATTACGTCATACGAGCACGTCGAATTATACAATTTGTGCGTGTTTTTAAAGAAATAATTCAAAAATTCGTCAAAATTATGCCTTTTTTAAACAATCATAGATTCTAAACTACGAGGTAAACTTTTTTTTACTTACATATTCTGGAAGGTGATGAGTTGTAGATATAGGATCATTAATCAATATGGCTAACCGGACATTGTGACATCATCGTATGGCCACACGAATATAAAATATATGATTTTTGTCTCTTTCGTTTATTGCTCATCACATTAAATGGTGCGCATCACGCTTTATCTGTATTCCTTTTTCTCCGAGATTTTAATATTGTCTAGGTCAATCAACTATCTTATGCATGTGTTAAAAATATTTAATTTTTATGACATAATCATGCCTAAAAATTTAAATTACGTGTATACAGATTATACTGTGTACTTTAAAATGTATATACTATATGACACAAAATAGACAGAATTTAGCACTAACAACATATCATATTCTTCAGTTCAGGTCATAATGCCATAATCTTTTTCTGTGTGCAACATTCCAACGTATGACGCGCACGTGGCGTTTGTCGAGCGGATAACTAACTCGTCAAAGTGACGAGTTTCATGTCTAGTTCTTCTTTCTTTCCCGGAATTTTGTTGCATGCATATCTCTCATCCTTGTCAACATAAGATTGTATAACTTGGTCATCATATAGACATTTCCCTGAAGTTGTGCACCTCCATATTTTGAATGACGTCAGAGTTGCGCAACGTGACTTACGCGCGATTTTATGAATTTCAATGATTGATCATAGGATAAAAAATAAGTCATTTTAAATTGAAACTTAGTGAAAATTTAAGTCATATCATGCGCAAACTTTCTATGGATTAAAAATGGCATGTTTCACAAAAAGTTACGCGCGCACGCGCATTTAAAATTTCAAAATGCGAAATATCAATTTCTAATCAACTTTCTACGCGTTTCATGTCATTTTGAGCATTTCAAAAATTCCAACGCGTGCGCAATTTTTTTACGCGCGCATGCGCACGTAGCGCAAAAACATCCTTTTTTTGCTGGATTTTTGTTTTTTCAGCCTTTTCTAGTAAATTTATCAATTTTCAATCAATTTCGCATTAAAATTACGTCACACGAACACGTAGAATTGGATAATTTGCACGCGTTTTTGATGAAAAAGTTCAAAATTTCGTGAAAATTATGCCTTTTTTAAAACTGTCATAGATTCTAAACTACGTGGTGAACTTTTTTGAAATTACATATTCTGGAAGTAGATGAGTTGTATTTCTCGAATCATGCATTGATATGGCTAACCGGACATTGTGACGTCATCGTATGGCCACCCGAATATAAAATATAGGTTTTTTTCTCTTTCGTCATAGCGCATCACATTTAATAGAGCGCATCTCTACTTATCCACATTCCATTTTCCCCCATTTCTTTATATTGTCTAGGTCAATCAATTATCTTTCACATGATTTGCCATTTTAAAAATTGTGATGACGTCATCATGTTCAAAACCGTCATTAACTTTGGTCACTTATTTTCACCTATTCTGAACTGTATGTAGTACGTATACAGAATATAGTGTATACTGTATATACTTTGACGTGACGCAAAATAGAGAGCGCACTAACATTTTTTCAACGTATGACGTGCACGTGGCGTTTGCGCTGCGGATAACCTAACTCGTCCGTAGTGACGAGTTCAAATCTAGTTTATACTGTAATTGTAAATTAAATAAACTACAGTAATTTTTCTTATGACGCGACTTGACTTCGCCTGACACGTTTTACATTGACAGTGACGCGATTTGATATTAAGTGACGCGATCTAACGCATCGGGACGTAACAACGTACAATTACCACGGTACTCGTCCACGCTTTTTGCCTGTTACTTCAGCGGGATGTTTTTAATCTTTCGGGCTAGCGATGGTCTTTTATCAAGGTAATTGTGCATATGTGATATACAGTATTTTGTTGAAAAAGTTTAAATTATTACTTAGAACATGTTAATATATTGATCTATGACAATTTTTTACTCGGGGTACCCGAGTCTAGTACTTACTCATTTTCTCCTTCTCTTCCTCCATCTGGACACTATTGAGTAAAAAGTGCGATTTTTAAAGTACTACTCCTCCCTTATTCGTTATAGTATTGAGCTGGGATTTGGCATGAACATACTACAGGGACATGTCCTCAAAGCTATAGAGCCGGATTTTTAATTTTTTGTTAATTAATTTGTTTAATTAAGAAGCCACAATGTGTGACACACACCACAGCGTTATGTAGTTATATGGTTATATGCGGATTCTTGGCGTAGTGGTTATCACGTTTGCTTAACACGCAGAAGGTACCTGGTTCGAGCCCGGACGAAACCTTTTTTTTAAACTTTATGGTGAAAAGTACTGTATACGCAATATGATAATTATACAGAGTATATCTTATTTTTATTATTTTTTAAAATACTTATTTTGTGTAATCGGTAATTATCACTTTTACACATGTTTATTTTGCTTTGTGCTTATTACCATTTATTTGTAATTTAAATGGATTAAAAAACTTTCTGTAACCCACATTTTTAATGTAAGAGGTTTCGTAGTGTAGTGGTTGTCAAGTCTGCTTAACACGCAGAAGGTCCCGGTTCGAGCCCTGGCGAAACCTATTTTCTTTACTTTCTAACTGTATACGTCTGTATACAGCTTCTTTCGCTGTACCCCGAGTATTGCACATTCGTGCTTGTTTGTATACTAAAGAGGTTGGAGCGAAAAGTGTTTTCTAGTGGCTTTTTTTTCTTCACCCGATGGCCTATTTACAGCAAAGGCCCATTACCATAAAAATGGAGTTATACATTTTTTTAGATGCAACGAAAATGAACAAGAATTATCTGAGTTTCTGACTAATGAAAGTAGGTCTACTGCACAAATGCAGGATTAGTTTGTAGTAAGTACTTTGAAAGACGGTGTTCTCTTCTCTTAACTCATGAAAATGAGAACTTTCCGAACTTGTCTCATATGCAACATCAAAGAGGTCAACGAAAGAATGCTACTTTACATCAAAACTTTTTCCAAATGGCATCTAACAATTCAATTCAACTTTTATTTCAGACAATTGTCCATATGGTATAATACATTACAAAAAAAAAGAAAAGATGAAGGAGAGAGGACCAAAACTTTTATCTAACACATCACAGTTTAGCAAACAAGTCGGCATAGATGAGCTCAGTGATCTGTCATACTTTATGCCTATCCTATCACATCAAAAGTCAAAAATTCAGAATAATAATTCCTGGTCATTTTGCGTTAAGTAATTTATTTCGGTAAAAAAATTAGGTGCATTTATACCAATGTAAACCACATACAGTATGTTCACATAATTATATATGTCAAAGGTTATAAATTGTATTTCCAGTCATTTTATGTGAAAATGTTTCATTACTACAAATATAATTTAAATGTCTCTATTCTGAACAAAATGACACCAAAATCGAATCAAAGGTCAAACTGGAAGAAACGTCATTTCCGGTCATTTCTGGACGAAACTTTTCATTAGAGCAAATAGAAATATGTGGTTTGTGAACAATTTAACACCAGAATCAAGTCTCTACTGTTTATAGTTGTCAAGACTACACCACAACAGTTTTTGTTTTTATGGTGGCCATTTTGAAATAAAGATCGACACTTGGCACCCCCCGATATTTTGAATCTATATACATGAAAGAAACTTTGTGGAAAGTTTCATGCTTTGGTAATAAAGTGCACAACTTGGCTATTTTTATAGCATTAACTGCTCTACTATATGTACTGTAGGTATGTTTAACAAAATCAACTTTTTAAAATAAAAGCACATTCTTTAACAATAACACATTGTTGATTGAGTATAAGACATATCACTTCAGCAACATTTTAAACTGAATTATTAACACCTTTTCATATTTCTGTCAAATTGTTAGATGTGATATCCCCCTCTATTTTTTTTAAATATCCATTTTCGCCATCATATTAGGCCTATTACTATTATACCTTTCCGTAAGTCATATTCTGATTTTTTAATTCATTCTATGTCACCTGTACCAAAAGCAGAATTTTGGTAGCGTTTGAAATCGGTCGCAAAAAATCAACTTCCGGCAATTTGTATGGCGCGCCGCTAGAGCTATACTTCTGATGATATCGGTTGCGTTTGAAATCGGTCGCGCTATTTTGTATGGGGTGGGATGCATGCAAGCGGTATATACATTTTCTTTGTATATATACAGTAGATGTAATTGATATTTTTTAGGAACTGCATTATTTATGTGGATTTTTTTATGGTTAATAAATATTATCAATAATTAAATTGTGTAGAGAACAATATATTAAAAAACAATCATTTTTACAATGTATGTAAAGTCAGCGTATTTATTTTAATAATAATTAAAATTTAACTTTTTAATATCAAATAATGACTTTTTTAAATTTTTCTGCAATCTGACGGATCACTTTTATCGTTTATGAAATATTTAGCTCCCCTAATCTATAATGCTGGATCGTAACAGTGCCTTAAAAGAGTGCATAATCTAAAATAATTGCATTCTTCTGGGCTGAATTTTTATTTTATTTTATTTATTTTCTAGGCCTAGTTTGCCCATTACAAAGTATGCACTTGTCAATTGTATGAGCCACTATACGACCCCCGGGAGAGGTGCGTCATTTGTCCGATGTGTGTCATACCTTATGAATACCATGACACACCCATGCGTAAAAAATGTGACTTACTTTTAAGTTTTAGATGAAAATGACGCACCCATTTTGAAACACTATGACCATGTTGTTTATGATTGTTGTTTTTGAGTGGTAAAGTGACCAACATTGACACACCATCGTTCATTGATGTGTGACGTACCTTCTAGTTTTCTTTACACACCTCTGCCCCTGCGTCAGTAATTATTTATAAATGACGCACCTCTCCCGGGGGTTGTATAGTGGGTCATATAATTGACAAGTGCAACCAAAATAAAACGCGACTGATAATTTATCAAACATAACCAGGCCCTAGGCAAGGCCTAACTAGGCTATAATAGTAATAATAGGCCTACCTACGGCCAGGCTTAGCCTAGGCCTAGTAATAAATATGATTAATAATACTTAATAGCGTATCTAGCACTGAGAAGCGCTCCATACAAAATACCAGATGTCGATTTTATCGCGACTGATTTCAAGCGCGACCGATTTCAAGCGAGACCGAAGCGTTGTCTCTTGTAGTGGGAAGCCTAGCTAGTAAATAATAAGCCTAGCCTAGGCCCTACTGTGTAGGCCTAGTTTTGGGGTAAGCGTAGGCCTAGCCTAGCTAGGCTAGAGAAAAAAAATAAAATTGACCACCGCGCCGGAAATTTGGCTTTAATTTAGCCTGTGTGATTATAGTATTATTGTGTATGTATTGTATGATTCTACAAAATGAATTGTTACATAGGCCTAGATCCATACATACCCATGCTATAAGGCTGCTACATAGGTTGTGATGAGACATTATTAAATGTAAATTAAATAAATAAAACGAAACAATTTTGCCTTGACTTTCTTTCACGAAGTCTCCTCCACACTACTCTCTGTGAACGTCGTTGTTGTCGTCGTCAATCGTCTTTTTAACAAATTCCAACAAGAAAATAATGTACTGCCCTCTATGTTGATCAGTGGGCGTCGACCAAAGATCTTCTATACTAAAGATGTGACACTACCCGCGTTTACGCGTAACACTTTAGAAGCGTCAAATTATAGTGCGCCCCCTCGCTTCGTGACGATCGCAGTATTCTTTAGAAAATGGGATTGAGGACTGTGCTGCAATTAATTGTAAAAGCAATTCAAAGGCCAACCCAGAACTTAAGTTTGACAATTTTCCCAAAGACAAGAACAGGTAAATTTATGTAATTAAATAAGTAGCCAACATCTTAACATAATGCTATGTAGGCCTAGGGACTAATCTTACTTTACTGTATTCAATTTATACATATTAAGAGCCATTGTCTGTAAGAATCAAAGAAATATCAAAAAGAGTGGCAGACTCAAAAAAATGGATTTCTTTCAAATTTTGCACATGGCTATATATGTGTTGAGAGAAATCAAATATGAAGTATTTTTTATTTCACACGTATATTTCCATGGCAACGGCCAAATTTGTGTTTTTGACAAATTTTGTCCTTTTTTAAGGTTTTTTAAAATGGATATTGGTACTACTTTGATGAACGATATTTTTGTGTTGTTCATTTAATTAAAAAAAAAAAATTAGTGTATGCATAATAACAATGCATTGTGTACCTGTTTCAAATTTTTTATTTTTTTTTATTTCATACTTTGGGAGATACCATTTATTTAAAAAGGGGTGTTTTTCACTTTTTTTAAATTGTTCAATGCAACTAAACTTTACTTCACCATAACGCCCAAAGTGGTGTATTTTTTTAGCTGATTTATTACAAATAGGTAGTTCTAATGTTTAATAATTGATTTCTAAAATAAAATACTGGGGTAAATTTAAAATCTACAAGCAGTGTTGCGAGAAACAGAGGCATTTTTATAAAAAAAAAACATGGTATATTAGTAAAAACATTTTATTTTCTTTGATTATTTGATTTGAAACTCATTGGTCAGAAAAATTCTTAATGTTTTATATAGTTCTAGTTGTGTTGTGAGAAAAAAAAATTAATTTTTAATTATAGATTCTGTAATTCCCAGTTTTAATGTCGTTTTATAGATTATATCCTCTGGAAATTTGAATAAATTATCAGATCGTTGTGAATTTTAATCTTTGCAACAGATTACTCCTCTCTTATTTTGAAGCTCCTCTTTCATTTGTTTACTTCTTTTATTTGCTAACCTAAGCAGATCCCACATGCCCATCCACCACCACTTTCGACTACCACCCCCCCCCCCCCCCCCGACTATAACCGCAAAAAGATAAACTGCAACACTTTGGTCGATCATCCACTATAGAGTGTCAAATGCATGCATTCAAGCACCACCCACACTGCCGCTACCATCGCCCCAACAAATAGACGGATTCAAACTCCTCCATCCCACCCCCTCCCCCTTTCTCCAAGCCCCCATCCACCCCAAGTTAAAAATGGCAATGCAAAAGATAGGACATAAAGTTAAGTTTTTAGACCCTCGCCTTCAACCCCCTAACTATTTAAAAGTCCTGGATCCACCACTTTCCCCTCCCCAAAATAGAACCAATCAAAAGTCAATGATATACTCAGGTATGTTAATGCTACATAACAAATATTGAAGCCCTGATTTGAAATTTCATTTCATTTAAGGTCAGCATGTAAAATATCACACTTTATTATTAAATATTGGTTTTAAATTCTATATTTTTTTACTGTGATGGTTGGATTCAGTATTAATTATTAATTGATAATTATCTGATAATTATTTAATTTCCCTTAGTTATGCATAGCAACAGTTACTATGGTAACTAAAAATGAGATATTCTTTAGATTTTGCATATTTATCTCATACAAATTTAAATTTGTAGATTATTAGCAGGCATGCCTTATTTGCATTTTCAAATTACCGTTTCACAAGGTCATATTCGTAAGCACTTTCTTCTGTGATTATTTTTATTCATGAAAACCCCATATTTTATTTACAGCGGCCACCTCCCTTAACGGATGCACTTTGAAAAGCCTGTTTGTTCTTCCTATCTAATTAGTGCATTTTGTGCTTACCGTAAGCAGCTGCGGGCACCTTTTTAAACTAAAAATGAGATTTTTTGTAAGCGGCCAATCGAAAAATGTGATACTTATTGCATGGACCTATGAATTAGAGGTGCATGTTTATTGTATTTCTTTATATATTAGCTTTATTTTGAAGAGGTTTTAAAAACATTACTGTGAAGAGATGAGAAAACTACACAGATTTTGACCGAATTTTTCATATGATAAAAGTTTTTAAAATTTGTCTGAAAATGCTAAAAAATACTAAACCACATGATTATAAATAATAATAGGCCTACAATTAGCTGGAAAATTGAGAGGCTCGTTTCGTTAAGAATATCGTATATAGCCATAATAAGTGATTTTGGCCCTTTATCGGCAGAACCTCCCGTAAGGGGTCACCGCCCGTAAGCGGCCACTTTTCCAGGTCCCGAGGGTGGCCACTTACTGTATTTAAAAAAACAATTATCCTTAGTTATGCATAGAAACAGGTTCTAAGATAACATAAATAATACATTTTGACATAACTTGACCCAACAAATGACCCTTTCACAAGGTCAGACATTTTCTGGGATTCTGTAGATAAGTAAATTTGGGAAAAGGTAGTAAAGCTATGTAATCAATTGTTTGTAGTCATGAAACCCCAAATTAAAAATATTGTACTTAGTTACGTATAGAAACAGTTGCTACAATACACTATAGGTAAAATGTTGATGTCATTTGACCTCAATATGTAAAATTTTTTTTTTTTCATGAAACTCCATATTTAATTTTTTTTTTTTTAATATCATTTGTTACGTAAACAGGTTTAAGATAACACTAAAGGTCATTTTTTTTACCTTTATTCAGATTCGTCAAGACTTTCTTTCTGAGATTATTAGGATTCAGTATCTAAAGTAAATTTGGCAAAAAGTAGAAATGGAAAACTATGTAGAAAAAATGTTTTGTATTTATGAAAAACCCCTTATTTTTTTTTAAATTTTCGCATAGAAACAGTTACTATGGTAAAATGTTGACCTCAAAATGAATGAATTTACAAGGTCAGGTTTGTCATTAATGGAATGCAGTAGAAGTAAAATTGAGAAAAATTACAAATGCAATCAATTCTTTGTATTTATAAAAACGCCATTTTTTACGTTTTTTTAAATTACTTTCCTTAGTTACACATAGAAATGGTTGCTAAGGTAACACATAGGTAAAATATGAAAATTGTTGAGAATTGTTATGAACTATCTTGTAAATTTTGATAAAACATTAATAGTTGTAGTAAAGTGGGGACCTGTCCTGTTTTGCATTCTGACCCCTTTTGACCTCAAATGACCTATTTACAAGGTCAGATTTTTTGGGAGGTCTTTCTGTATCTCTTTACACAAAATAGATTTTAAAATTTATAAAAACCATTGACGCAATTATTTCCAAGTTTAACATTATTTTCCATCAACTAAATATTTCAATGCAAAATACTGTTTTTCTGGCAATTAATTGAAATAAACCTGGCAACACATTCTCCTATTTTATCTAAACTATTCGTATGACTCTAGTAGCATTATGACAAGCCACATATACATTTTATTATTGGATTAGCCATATTTAAATTGTGTTTCATGTGTTTTGTTTGTTGATATTTTGTTATATTTTTTGTATTTTTCGTATTTTCCTGGCAACACAAAACCTATGTACAAAATTTACCCCAGTGTTTTTTTCGTGATTATTGTTGACAAACCTATTGACTATCAAATTAAAAAACCTCATTGATTTAAAAACACCACTTTGGAAGTTATAGGTACGTTTATGAGGTATACTTTTATAAAAAAAATATTTTTTAAAAACACCCCTTTTTAAAATAATGGTATCAACCAAACTCCATTTTGTAATTTATTTTTTTTCTACATTAAATGGAACTCAATACATGTTGTTTACACTGCTATAAACAAAAACTGTATACTGTAAGTATTTTTGGTTAAAATAAGTATACAAGTTTGTACTTTTTCACTATAGAAAATCTGTGAAAAATGGCAAAAACATCAAAATTTGGATAATTGACCGTTGTCATGGCAACGGAGGCTAAAAAATAAAATGAATGTTGTAGATATGCTTTTTATTGAAATGTCTATTCATGGTAAAAATTTGAGAGAAATCCATTTTTTTACATCTGCCACCAAATCTTTGATTTTTACAGACAATGGCTCTTAATAAACTAGGCTAGGTAGGCCTATTATTAATAATTATTATTTAAACGTATGAAATGATTATTATTATCGGGCTACTAGTACATTAGTTATATAACACTGTAACAGTGAAATTACACTAATTTCACTGTTCCCTGGTTATATTACTTATTCTTTAAAATGTAGTACCCTTAACAAACAATTTTTAAAACTTTCAATTCAAGAAACATTTATTGACCAAATATATATCATTACAATTGTTGGCATATAAGTAAAAATTTGGTCGAAAGACTACAAGAAGCCCGATTGGCATGTCGCTGTAGGCCTAGCCTAGTCCCTCTTTTTACATTATACAAATAATAATAATACTTAATATAAACAAATTGTGATCTTGATTATTTTATGCTTTCCGTCTCATGGTTAATATTTGCTTTCTGTCTCATGGTTATTTTATTTCGTTTAATTTAACTAGCCGTTAAATACATTACAGTATTAACGCATGAAATGATTATTATTATCATTATTAGGCTAGGACATTAGTTATAATAGTATTTGTATTGTTCCCTGGTTATATTACTTATCCGTTGAGTAGCCCTAACAAACAATTTTTAATTGAATCTTATACTTAATATTTATAAAATTCAACCGTTAGTTAGTGGTTTTAGGTTAGGCTTAAGTATTTGTTTTTAGGCCCTAACCAATTTGAAAATCAATTAGCATGCACGTAGACGTCCTATAATTACGTAAACGTTAATTATGATAAAGCAAAAACTCACTAGACAATTATTAATTTACAGGTGTGCAAAATGGGCACAGAACACACGACGCGCGGATTTGAAAACGAAACCAAGTTCCTATTTACACCGTAATTGCCACTTGTGCAATATTCATTTCGAAGAATCTCAAATACTGATGGTCAAGAAGACTTGTACTTTCTTCACAGTCAACGTACGACCGACACCACACACAAAGTGTATGCGCTGTTCGACCCACCACCGCATTTAATCAAGAGTGTTCGAAACAACTTAAGAGCCATTGTCTGTAAAAATCAAAGATTTGGTGGCAGATGTAACAAAATGGATTTCTCTCAAATTTTTACCATGAATAGACATTTCAATAAAAAGCATATCTACAACATTCATTTTAATTTTTAGCCTCCGTTGCCATGACAACGGTCAATTATCCAAATTTTGTTGTTTTTGCCATTTTTCACAGATTTTCTATAGTGAAAAAGTACAAACTTGTATACTTATTTTAACCAAAAATACTTA
The DNA here is from genome assembly GCF_964355755.1 of Antedon mediterranea. Taxonomy (NCBI): domain Eukaryota; kingdom Metazoa; phylum Echinodermata; class Crinoidea; order Comatulida; family Antedonidae; genus Antedon; species Antedon mediterranea. The sequence goes on from NC_092675.1 coordinate 15,675,083, forward strand.
CATTATACGGTTTTTGTTTATAGCAGTGTAAACAACATGTATTGAGTTCCATTTAATGTAGAAAAAAAATAAATTACAAAATGGAGTTTGGTTGATACCATTATTTTAAAAAGGGGTGTTTTTAAAAAAATATTTTTTTTATAAAAGTATACCTCATAAACGTACCTATAACTTCCAAAGTGGTGTTTTTAAATCAATGAGGTTTTTTAATTTGATAGTCAATAGGTTTTTCAACAATAATCACGAAAAAAACACTGGGGTAAATTTCGTACATAGGTTTTGTGTTGCCAGGAAAATACGAAAAATGCAAAAAATATAACAAAATATCAACAAACAAAACACATGAAACACAATTTAAATATGGCTAATCCAATAATAAAATGTATATATGGCTTGTCATATTGCTACTAGAGTCATACGAATAGTTTAGATAAAATAGGAGAATGTGTTGCCAGGTTTATTTCAATTAATTGCCAGAAAAACAGTATTTTGCATTGAAATATTTAGTTGATGGAAAATAATGTTAAACTTGGAAATAATTGAGTCAATGGTTTTTATAAATTTTTAAATCTATTTTGTGTAAAGAGATACAGAAAGACCTCCCAAAAAATCTGACCTTGTAAATAGGTCATTTGAGGTCAAAAGGGGTCAGATTGCAAAACAGGACAGGTCCCCACTTTACTACAACTATTAATGTTTGATCAAAATTTACAAGATAGTTCATAACAATTCTCAACAATTTTCATATTTTACCTATAGTGTTACCTTAGCAACCATTTCTATGTGTAACTAAGGAAAGTAATTTTTAAAAAACGTAAAAAATGGCGTTTTTATAAATACAAAGAATTGATTGCATTTGTACATGTTTCTCAATTTTACTTCTACTGCATTCCATTAATGACAAACTTGACCTTGTAAATTCATTCATTTTGAGGTCAACATTTTACCATAGTAACTGTTTCTATGCGAAAATTTAAAAAAAATAAGGGGTTTTTCATAAATAAAAAACATTTTTTCTACATAGTTTTACATTTCTACTTTTTGCCAAATTTACTTTAAATACTGAATCCTAATAATCTCAGAAAAAAGTCTTGACGAATCTGAATAAAGGTTAAAAAAAATGACCTTTAGTGTTATCTTAAACCTGTTTACGTAACAAATGATATTTAAAAAAAAAATTAAATATGGAGTTTCATGAAAAAATAAAAATTTTACATATTGAGGTCAAATGACATCAACATTTTACCTATAGTGTATTGTAGCAACTGTTTCTATACGTAACTAAGTACAATATTTTTAATATGGGGTTTCATGACTACAAACAATTGATTACATAGCTTTACTACCTTTTCCCAAATTTACTTATCTACTGAATCCCAGAAAATGTCTGACCTTGTGAAAAAAAATTTTTGGGTCAAGTTATGTCAAAATGTATTATTTATGTTATCTTAGAACCTGTTTCTATGCGTAACTAAGGATAATTGTTTTGTTAAATACAGTTGAACCTCCCGTAAGTGGCCACCCTCGGGACCTGGAAAAGTGGCCGCTTACGGGCGGTGACCCCTTACGGGAGGTTCTGCCGATAAAGGGCCAAAATCACTTATTATGGCTATATACGATATTCTTAACGAAACGAGCCTCTCAATTTTCCAGCTAATTGTAGGCATATTATTATTTATAATCAGGTGGTTTAGTATTTTTTAGCATTTTCAGACAAATTTTAAAAACTTTTATCATATGAAAAATGGTCGGTCAAAATCTGTGTAGTTTTCTCATCTCTTCACAGTAATGTTTTTAAAACCTCTTCAAAATAAAGCTAATATATAAAGAAATACAATAAACATGCACCTCTAATTCATAGGTCCATGCAATAAGTATCACATTTTTCGATTGGCCGCTTACAAAAAATCTCACTTTTAGTATAAAAAGGTGCTCGCAGCTGCTTACGGTAAGCACCAAATGCACTAATTAGATAGGAAGAACAAACAGGCTTTTCAAAGTGCGTCCGTTAAGGGAGGTGGCCGCTGTAAATAAAATATGGGGTTTTCATGAATAAAAATAATCACAGAAGAAAGTGCTTACGAATATGACCTTGTGAAACGGTAATTTGAAAATGCAAATAAGGCATGCCTGCTAATAATCTACAAATTTAAATTTGTATGAGATAAATATGCAAAATCTAAAGAATATCTCATTTTTAGTTACCATAGTAACTGTTGCTATGCATAACTAAGGGAAATTAAATAATTATCAGATAATTATTAATTAATAATTATTACTGAATCCAACCATCACAGTAAAAAAATATAGAATTTAAAACCAATATTTAATAATAAAGTGTGATATTTTACATGCTGACCTTAAATGAAATGAAATTTCAAATCAGGGCTTCAATATTTGTTATGTAGCATTAACATACCTGAGTATATCATTGACTTTTGATTGGTTCTATTTTGGGGAGGGGAAAGTGGTGGATCCAGGACTTTTAAATAGTTAGGTGGTTGAAGGCGAGGGTCTAAAAACTTAACTTTATGTCCTATCTTTTGCATTGCAATTTTTAACTTGGGGTGGGTGGGGGCTTGGAGAAAAGGGGGAGGTGGTTGGATGGAGGAGTTTGAATCCGTCTATTCATTGGGGCGATAGTAGCGGCAGTGTGGGTGGTGCTTGAATGCATGCATTTGACACTCTATAGTGGATGATCGACCAAAGTGTTGCAGTTTATCTTTTTGTGGTTATAGTCGGGGTGGGGGTGGGGAGGGGTGGTAGTCGAAAGTGGTGGTGGATGGGCATATGGGATCTGCTTAGGTTAGCAAATAAAAGAAGTAAACAAATGAAAGAGGAGCTTCAAAATAAGAGAGGAGTAATCTGTTGCAAAGATTAAAATTCACAACGATCTGATAATTTATTCAAATTTCCAGAGGATATAACCTATAAAATGACATTAAAACTGGGAATTACAGAATCTATAATTAAAAATTAATTTTTTTTCTCACAACACAACTAGAACTATATAAAACATTAAGAATTTTTCTGACCAATGAGTTTCAAATCAAATAATCAAAGAAAATAAAATGTTTTTACTAATATACCATGTTTTTTTTAATATAAAAATGCCTATGTTTCTCGCAACACTGCTTGTAGATTTTAAATTTACCCCAGTATTTTATTTTAGAAATCAATTATTAAACATTAGAACTACCTATTTGTAATAAATCAGCTAAAAAAATACACCACTTTGGGCGTTATGGTGAAGTAAAGTTTAGTTGCATTGAACAATTTTAAAAAAGTGAAAAACACCCCTTTTTAAATAAATGGTATCTCCCAAAGTATGAAATAAAAAAAAATAAAAAATTTGAAACAGGTACACAATGCATTGTTATTATGCATACACTAATTATTTTTTATAATTAAATGAACAACACAAAAATATCGCTCATCAAAGTAGTGCCAATATCCATTTTAAAAAACCTTAAAAAAGGACAAAATTTGTCAAAAACACAAATTTGGCCGTTGCCATGGAAATATACGTTTGAAATAAAAAATACTTCATATTTGATTTCTCTCAACACATATATAGCCATGTGCAAAATTTGAAAGAAATCCATTTTTTTGAGTCTGCCACTTTTTTTGATATTTCTTTGATTCTTACAGACAATGGCTCTTAAAGCACCATCAGTTTGTCGTAGATGGCAATACAATTAAATGGGAGTACATAGTGGAATTTTATAAGAATGATTCCATTGCCATTACGAATTGGGATATGACCGGTTGGGCCGCCGACAAGTTGAGCCGCCGGTAATTTCTATGAAACGCCCAGTGCGTCTTTTACGACATTTCGCGTAGTGATAGAGGGGTGTCCTAGAGTACATAAGTTCATGGTCTTTAGGTTTATTGTGTCATGAAAATAAATAATAATTACATACTACAATTTTGTTGGTTTGAACAGCCATAACAACACAGCAAAGGAAAGTAGTCATATTTAATAATTTAATTGTTTTTAATCTTTCAAATCTTTCAAATTCTTTCAAGTGCAGTGCACTCCATAATATTTTTCTCGCGTAAAATCATGTTGTCTCTCAGGACTAAGAGTATTGATACTCTTCGAATCAGGTTAAATAATAATTATTTTTTATCTACTATCTTTTAATATCATATTTTATTGAATTTTACAATGTTAATACACAAAATATTTTACTAAAAAACGGTGATTTTATGCAATTATTTTACCGAAAAATGGAGTAGGCCTAGTTCATACAACTGCCGCCTAAGGGGGAAACATGTTTACGTCATTTTTGGCTAAAAACGATCATTTTCGGTCATGTTTTAGGCCTTATATTTTGGAATCTACAAGTCAGATATTCATAATTATTTCTCTTTAATTATAATATTTAATAATATATACTAAAAACCGTGATATATAAACTTTGGAATATACATCGTTATATCTAATAATTAATATAAATAGAACTTCTATTAAATAGAAACGAGCACCGGCGAAAGTAAGCATTTGGCGTTTCATAGAAAATAACGTTTTTCTGGCGGCGGCTCAACTTGTCGGCGGCTCAACTTGGCCTAATCCTACGAATTGCCCCAAAATTGACGGCCAAGCATATTGAACAACTCCCTCCATTCTCCCCCACGCAGGTCCTCGGCAACAGTGTTGCATCTGGAATCATGACCTATGCATCGCTTGGAAAATTGCCTCCAGATGCAGTACACACAGCCAAGTCATCAGCACAATGGACAAATTATTCGATTCATGCAATGCCAGATGCATACAGAATACAAACATATAGTATATAAGATCTTTGGCGTCGACGACGACGACTTACGACCAATGAGCTAGGTGGTAAAGCCGAAGGCTAGAGGGCGCGCTACAGACTGAAAAGTCAGAGCCATATATGGCTCTGTGAAAAGTCAGAGCAAATCTTTGGTCAGAGAGCCATAAAGAGTTGCGACTATGAATGGAGTAGAGGCCATGTTTGTGTCCAACTATTCCTATGTATAGTATAGGCCTAGTTGAGTCTTTTGTTTTGAAAATGTATAACGTTCAAAAGGCTCTAACTATCGAATATAATATCAAAACAATTAATTTGTTTAAAGGTTTTTGTTAAAATAATAAAAAAATTATAAAGTTGCATGCAGCGAACATGATTTTAAACAACAAAAATAGCAATTTCGGAACGGCTCTTGCTGTGCATTTAATGCAAGCTCTTCGAGTGCGCGTTTAGTTTGTAGGGCCTACAGCGATTTTCTATATTATAGTAATGCATTGTTTTAACATTTTGTTGTTTAAAATCATGTTCGCAGTAACTTTATGATTTCGTTGTTATCTCAACAAAAAAACCTTTAAACAAATTGATTGTTTTTACTAAATTCGATATTTAAAGCCTTGTGACTGTTATACATTTTTTAAAGCAAATGACTCGACTCCATACTCTACATAAGCATAGTTGGACACAAATATGGACGGTGTGCATCCCATGTGACTTTCTAAAATCCGTGAACGCAAGCCGTATATATATATGTCTCTGTGAAAAATGATTCCAACAGAAGGGGAACCAACAAGATGGCGGCCGTAAATGTGTTCAAAAATATTATTTAATATAAAAAATAGTAATCTATACATTAAGACCACATCTTGTTGGTTCCCTCTCCATGGAGAATCACTTCTTGAACTGCTATTACTCCATGCTATAACATTGTTCATTGTGATCTAGTCTTCGGTTATATAAAATCTGTGTATGCTATTAACGTCTCGCCTGTAGGGGGTCCAGTCCAGTCGCCCCCTATAAAAAGTTTTCATAAAAATTACCTATTAATAAATATCTTCATATCGGGTGTTTTAAATTAAACAATTAAGACAGTGAAGAGGTACGGAATAATACGTACACGGACGTACGACGAATACACACACGCACGTCATCATTTACGACATATAGTGGTGATATGAGCGAAAGTAAACAAAGATTTCAAACCAATGCATATGATATGCATGATGCTAATTAGGATTGTTTACAACTCTTCGCGGTTGAGAAGGTGTTTCACACAGATCGCGAGGAAGTTTTATGATTATGCATACATACAAAAAAACGTCCGTATTTCGGTTAAACTAATTGGTGAAAGTTAATAACTATTATAAATGACCCACTTTTTTTTTTAATTAGTCAAAGGGACAATACATCTTTAAGATTGTTGTTTGTAAGGTGTCTGATCATTTCGGCCGCCGGTTATGGAACGCCCAAAATCATAAAACGCCAAAAAAAAAAACAAAATATGTATCATCATTTCGGCCGCCAGAATCGTCAATAACGTATTATTAATTGTCAAAAAGGGTGTATAGACATGTGTATGTGTAAATCACACAGCCGATTTATGACTTATAGAGGGATTAGTTTAGTAGTTTTAACTAAAGTATTTCTACACGACTTAGGCCTACTTTATTTCACATTGGTTGTTGGGTTGTAGGGCTCAGGAAGAAGCCGGAGAATTATAGTAAAATATTTATAGCGCAACGCCATACAAATCAAAAAGTATGATCGTTTTTGTTGATTGCTGCTTGCATGAATACGCACGTCTATTCAGGCGATAGGCACATGTATACACCCTTTTTGACAATTAAGGCGTGCCATACATTAACAATATTGACGATTGTGCGCGGGCGGCCGGCCGAAATGAACAATACATATTTTGTCCTTTTTGGCGTTTCATGATTTTCGTTCCATATAACCGGCGGCCGATAATTATAATGCACTCTGTGTCACTACTGTTGTGTGACCGTTTAATAAAAGATTATGGAACCCGAAAACCAAATGATAGAGGGTATAGGGAATGATTTATTAGCAGGTTTAAGCTTAATATTAGTGGCATTTATACCTGTTTTAATGGCCTTTTTAGTGAACAGGTAGGTGCTACAATTTACAAACACATTATTATTACTTCCCGCTAGGCCTAGCTAGGCTAGCTCCTACCCTAGCTAGGCCCTAGCTAGGCTAGGCCTAGCCTAGTAGCTAGGCTGCAGTAGCGCCCTTGTAGGGACAAACCTGCCCGTTAAAGTCATAGTCGTTTCGACCAAATAGCCCTAGCCTAAACCTAGCTTCAATGTTCAATTTGAAATTGTGTTTAGTGAAATTGATGACTATAATAATTGGAAAACCAATTGTTAAATAAATCATTCAACTTTAGGCCTAGCTCCTAGCCTAGGGCTAGGCTAGGCCCTAGAGTACTAGTAGGCCTAAAAAACCGCCTAGGCATAGCGGCGCTAGGCCTAGCCTAGTTCCGTTTCGCACCTGTTTTTAATTTATTTCGACTTCCTTTTGACTCCAAACTTGTTTAGGCTAGTTACTTATTGGGAATACCACTGCTTACCACACCTAATTTTGGGCCTCATAAGTACTTTTATGAAGAAGAAGAAGACATGTTTCTCGGATTCTAGGATGATTCGGCCCATTTTTGGTGGGACGATTCGGCCCACTTTTGGGCCGAAACAACCCACTTTGTGGGCCAAAACGTCTCACTTTAGACCAAATTCATATTAATTTTTTTTGGTATTTATCAAGTTTTTAAAGGTCTTTAACAATCCATATTTTATTGATATTGACAATGTTGATATAATATATCAAATAAATTACTAAAAAAACGTAATTTTATAATTAATTTATTATTTCGAAAACTTTGTTTTTTTCGTGCATTCGCCAAGCGGCCAACTTGTTTACATCGTTCAAATATCAACCAACCCTAAATCAGCATCACTTACCTAGCCTAGGGCAAAAAGTCTGTCGTTTGTGATACTGGTATAAGGATGCCAATGGGCATCCTATAGTGGTAAAATTAGGTGGTATCTCTCTCACCTAACCGGTGCAGATTTTTTAGCACCTTTCGGGTCTCCCCGATCTAGACGCAGCAGGGCGTACCCGGCAGACTCCCATTTCCATTGACTTCAAGTGACCCCCAACACACTTAAATAGTCAGATATTGGTACCTAGCTCATCTAACCAAACATCTCTGGGCTGCCGGTCTAATATTATTTAGATCATTGAGGTATAAATCTACAGTACATGTGTAATATGATGGATGAATTTGTCGATTTTTATTCTTAAAAGTTAACGAAAACCATGTACAGTATCAACAGTAACATTTTTGTTGCATTTACATTGACAAAATATTTAAAAATTTAACGTAATTTTTACCAATAAATGCATTAAATATACGCATTATACTGGGTTTTTAGCCCTCTATTATAGTTGCTCTATTGGCGCTCCATAGAAACAACAACAACATTGAACATGGCGTATGCGAAATTCATGAATCGATGTGCAAGAAACACGTTGAATTCATCAATTTAAAGGATTTATTTGTTACTTTTTGTGTGATCTCCTTTGTAAAAGTATTTTTGAGGCCTAATTCTAAGATGTGGTAATCACGATAAAGTTGCTTAACAACCACAGAACAAACATTTACTTCATCAAAATGCCATACAAATAATACATTATTGAGCATAAAAATGAGGGCCAACTTAAGTAAAATTATAAGAACAAGTTATAATAATGAAGCATCAGTAGCCTTAATAAATAATATAAAGAAAAAAATTAATTATTCTAAGAGTAAAAGAAATTCTAATCCCAACCAATGACATATCTACAGTATTCAATCATTAACCGACTTCTAGCTACAAGTCTAAGTTTGCTCCTAACACCTCTGCATCCCCTGTCATACAAGAGGCTGAGGCGTTTGTCAATGATAAATCCAATCAGTTGAGACTTGAAATATTCAATTATATTAGCTGTGAGGATGTACAAAGGCAAATTAATTATCTTAATAAGAGAACTGCTCCGGGAACTGACGGCATTATGGCTAAACATCTGATGCATAGCCTCCATTTACTAAGTTACCAGATGTTCTGGCCTTTGTGTTCAATACCTGTATTCAATTTCGGATTATTACCAAAATTTTCAGAAGGAATTAGTAGGCGTGTTAAGGAGGCAAATCCTTCAAATTGTGATAACATTCTGAAACTTGGCACAGTTATTAATAGGTCAACATCTAATTTTACCAAATACCATACCGTTTGGTATCGTTGGATTAACAATTAACAAAATATATATTTCAAACAACTTAAGACTAAATTCATGTGTCTATGACCAGTATTTACGGAGCTACATACATACATGCCCTGTGTTGTGGGTCAAAGGTCAGAAATGGCATTTCCGGTCATTTTTTACTAAAGGGTCCCATTAAACTAAATATAAATGTATACCTTCTGATAAATTTGAGACCAAAATTACCAGTGGTTGTCGAGATTTAAGGACATATTGGTGTTTGGTCTTATAACATTTGACCCTGACCTTTTGCCACATTTTCAAAATATGTAACCAAGCCAAAAATGATTGTTTGACTACCCTAAACCAATTCTCTGGACCTCAAAGTGCATACGAAAGTTGATCTAGCTACTAGAGTAAAATGAAATTTCACTGTTCCCTGTTTTTTATCATAATAATAATGGAGCAATAAATAAATACAGTACACACCATTTAAATTTTAATATTATCACAAATTTCACCTCAAATCAGACAACAAGTTTTGTACTGTACATCAAATTAGCAAACACTTTTGTACTAGGCCTAATCTTTAAAAGATTTTCTGTTACTGTATTACCATTATCTATTTGCCGATTTCAAAATTAAATTTAAACTTTATTAAACTACCAAACAACAACCAACCAGCGCTTGAACCTTAAAGTAAGTAAATTATAAGGTAAAGTTTTTAACAATTAAATGTCCTTTGGCAATACAAATCTGTAGATATCCATAATTAATGTATTAATTAGTGTTGTTTCACATTCTGTTACCAGCGGTAAATTAAAATGAGAAATTGTTGTTGATTTATTCTATTTGTATTGAAGAATGCAGAACAACCCTCTGTGGTCTGTAAAAAAAGAATTGAGTGTGTCATTTAAAAAGCAGTTATAACATATATGACGTTACAACTACCTTATGACGTCATATTTACGTCATATGGAAATTTAAATGTGCTAATTGGAAAGTTTAATGTCACATTTATATCTACTCGCAATGCACTTAGGTGGTCTAAGACCAAGGAGATACGGAGCTTCAAAATGGTATAGTAAATAGCGGCCATTATCAACCATATCAACTAGATAAAAAAAAATTGGTTGCAATTTGTTCTAGGTTCAACCATACCTTTTCTGGACTATAATTAATAAGGGTATAATGAAATAAAATGATCAGTATCAAATTCTCTTTCCACCATAGATGCCTATGTTTCAGTGTGCAGTGTTTGGCCATTTAGAAATTTAAAATGGCCGCTTTCCCCTGGCCAAATGTTGTGCAACCCTTCCATTCTACGTTTTTGAGACCCAAGGTTTGGATGGAGCTAACAACATTTAGAAAAATAGAGTGTTTAATATTTAAGTAAATAATATTTCTTTAGGCCTAATTTCTGAATTTGAACAAAATGTTTGATTTCACACACACACACACACACACTATTTTTCTTGCAGAAGTAACCGTACAATACATCCAGAAAATGAAGAAAGGGTCAATACAGCAAGACAAAGATTACGAGTAAACCAGCCTGAAAACACAGATACAGGGGAAGATGAGACAACAATACCAAGAAGAGAAGTGAATCACGATTCACAATGTCCCATATGTTTGATTGACCAAATTGTTTTTGCCACTGAAACAAATTGTGGTCATGTTTTCTGTGGTATGTTCTATGTTTATCCTGCAATTTTTTATTTTAGTTGTAAAAATGAATCCAGACTGTATTTCTTTATGCATAATATTACATTTTGTGATTTTGTTTTAAAGGTACTTTAATAATTTGAAAAAGTGTTTTACTTTCAGCAAACTGCTTAATAACATACTGGAGGTATGGTGCATGGCTTGGAGCTATCAATTGTCCTGTCTGTAGACAAATAGTATGTCCCATTATTATGCACTTGTCAATTGTATGACCCACTATACGAGCCCGAGTGCGTCAAGGTATGACGCACATGGACAAATGACACACCTCTCGGGGGGGTCGTATAGTGGTTTATACAATTGGCAAGTGCATTATTAATAAACAGCTGACAATCACACTTTAAACAACAACATTTAATTATATACCTGTACTTACATTACAACATTACTAAACTCTACTTATTTAAGTATTTTACAACTACAACATTTTAAATCATTCCCAAGAACTAACATAAGGTGTATCGACTGATCACTTCCACAGTTACGCCACTGAGTATATAGCTTAAGAGACAAATGTCCCAAATGAACAGTTTTTTAAATATCAAAATCATTTCTTTAATAAGTTTTATCTTATTTTCAGGTAACAATTTTATTTCCATGTTTTAGAGAAAATGAAACTGAAGGTGTAGACCATCAGGCAGTTATGCAAGAAATTCATGATTATAATAGACGGTTTTCAGGAGAGCCAAGACCAGTGAGTTTCCCAGACTTTCAAATTTACGATTTTAAATATTGTTAAAAATGTTAACAAGTTTTTGATGGTGGGAGGTTTTGAAAATGTCTGTCGTTTCAGTGTACCCACACTTCACTGGGCAGATTCAAAACTGTTTAGCCTGTAAAAATCATAGATATAAAAAATTATTTTATTTTAGCTGCCAAAAGGGGGAGGGCACAATCCTATCATCTTGAAACCAAAGGTTACTCTACCAGTACCAAAAATAAGCCCTACGGGATATTCATGAAACATCATTTTATCTTCTCTAGCAATTAAAATTACCTTATTTTATTTGTAGATTGTAGATTATTTACGTGATTTACCAACTCTTCTGCGACATCTTGTCATTGAACTGTTTTCTCCAAGTGGCCTTGTTTGGATGTTCAGACTACGTATTTTTATTTGCTTCATAGCTGCAATTCTTTACCTACTTAGTCCGTTAGACGTTATACCAGAGGCAGTTTTCGGTGTATTAGGGTTTTTTGATGATCTTTTTATTATCTGTTTAATAGGTATATATGTTACTGTGATATATCGAGGAATTATTGCTAATCGCTAAAAACAAATATATTTACTTTTTATATTTCTGATGGTTAATTCCATATTTGTAAATATTTTGTTAAATTAAAAATTTATGCAACATGTCTATAGTTTTTTAGGACACACAGAAGATATTGTACTATGTCATAACATGTATAATTTTACACCTCCCGGGTTATAGTAGGGACTTTAAGAAACAGGACGGTGGACATCGTGTGTTTGCTAGAGCGTAAAATATACATACATTCACATAGCCATATACGGACAATTTTATCGTCCTCAAAAAGTTAAGACGACAGATTTTCACACTAAGCTCTACCAACTTTGTTAAAGCTCATGCATAAATTATTCATGAGCACCATCCTGTAGCTTCCCGTCCTGTTTTGTAAAGTCCCTACTGTCTTTACAAAAGGCACTGAAATTGAGCAATGACTTGAACAGCTATTAATTATAGATCATTCCAGGAATGACAATAAAGCCTTTCTTTGGTTGCTGCCATATTTAATTTATATGTTTTGGTATCCACTTTAAAATTTCTTATGCATCCAACAGGCACTGGCCAATTACAGGATGGATAAACCATTTTTATAATTTATTATGCTTATAAGCTAAGTCTCATTTGAGGCTTCAGGAGTGGAGTTACAAACACTGGCACTAGGTCAGGATTGAACCCTGAGATTGGACTGGAAGGCAAGCATGTTAACCACCAAACTACAGCCCACTACATTAATTAATGATAAAAGACTATTTGACTGAGACTAATAAATTACTTGCTCCTATTATTTATCACTACAAGATATATACAGTACAATCTACAAACGACATACCGTAGTCACTATTTCATACTTGTATCTAACAACAGGACACTAAGCTTGGCTTACCAAGAAAACTTGTAACATTCCTTTGATCTTATGTCTGGCTGTGACAAATACACTAACAGTACTGTACTATGTACATATTCTCTGTGGGGCAAGGTGCCTGTTAAGGGGTGTGGAACTGATTATTTCTCAGCCACAGATAAACCAATTAAATTCCAGAGCTCAGCATCCTGTTGTTAGATTGCCTTGCTTGTACTAAATTCCATTGATTCAAGCAGCTTTATTAAAAAATATTAGCACTAGTTGTATACATGATACGCAGACAAATAAATGTAATGGAGAGTAGGATTAGTTTTCCTTAAGCTCTGTCTACACTGTCAAACTAGTTTGACAAAAAAGTGTGATGTGTCCAAAATATGGTAGTGATATGCCCAAATATGGTAGTGATATGACATCTTCATGTCCATATATGGATACATCAGATTAAAATAATCTTGTTGGTATTAAATGTAACTTTTATTAATATGTTTTTTTTTATTACTTAGGAGTATTCATAGTCCACGGAGAAAAAAAACATTTAGGTCAAACTAGGAAAGAATAATATTCTCTTCCGTGAAGAAAAGGTTTATTTGATGAATGTGTTAAATTCTTGAAAATACTACAAAAATGGAAATGAATTCCATAAAAAAAAATTGAATAAATTTTGATTTAGTTTTGAGTTTGGAGCGATAAGCTATTTATTCAGTATATTATTCTTACCAGCGAACAATTCAGTTTTTCTGTGAAAGTAAGTGAATGAAACTACAACTTTTCAATTTATAACTAGTCGATTGATTGTTGATTGTGCAGTTTGATCCCAAATAAGATGTTAGTGTCTTATAAATTGTTGAATTGCACAATGGTTTCACAGTATCCGAAGCGTTGGTTGTCGAAGTTATCCAATGGGTTGATTAGTACCACTAGACTGTGGAGTACTTATTGATGTATTGTCCCCCTGAAATCTTTTTGTTGAATATGCAATTTGAATGTCACATAAGGGTTATTTAATTTAACAAAAAATTGAATCACAAAAAAAACATTACATGAAAAAACTGTAATTCAAAGCAAAACATACTCAATTTTTTAAGTGAAAACATTTTTTTCGGGTTTTTCTATATGGAAGTGGTTAACTACCTGGCTTCAAAGTCTTATTTATTAATCATCATCATCATCATTTTTTATGTTTTTGGTAGACAATACATCTTGAAGCGGCTGAATGAACAGTGCTGGTGTGTCAGAAATAATTTCCAATGTTCACTACAAAACAGCAAATGTATTAAAGATGCATAGGATTTTTATTATCTGTCCACAGTGCAATAAAAAAAAACATCACAGACATATGATATGATATTAAAATAGTATTTATTCAATTGCTGGTTTGTTGAATTGCACAAAGATAAGATAGCGATTTATTGTGCCTATTTGTTGTACGATTCTATAAATAACATCTCAATTATGATAAATACCAACAGAAACAGATGTAACGTTACAAACATTATTATTACTTAGTGGCACAATAACAAGTGTGACATGTAGGCTATATAATTTTAAGTGATACAAACAATGTAAATAAAACGGTGTATATTACTTTTAATATTATTGTAACAGTAATTTATCATATTATCTCTTCAAATTGTCAAAGCATACAGTGAAAATGCACAGATTCATCAATAATGAAAATACATGTATATATGAACTTTGGAAACAACAATATATTGAACCACATTCACCCATGTATATAAACTTATAACTATACATCTACAACTCTTCATATATTTCAAAAATTGATTGTGTCTTCTACTTCATCTTATATACTAATTGTTGTCAAAACTGATGTCTTCATTTTCTACTTCCTAACCTCAAACAAACTGGGAACAATATACGTCATACAATAAAAAAACTTAAATACGAAATGCAATATCTCTGTGTATAGTTCCAGGTCATTTACACAACTCTGGAAGTAGCACTACACTAGGCTACATGCTAGTCTAACCCCGGATGAACTTATCCATGGGCTAAGCTTGTGAAAATAACAATTACAATACATGTATACGAATAATAATAACATACAGAATTAAAAGATTTATCACTGTGTACCTCATAGGCATATGTACAACCTTTTGCTTAAAGGACAACTTGTCCGAGAACCATATTTTAACAATGTATAAGCAT
Source organism: Antedon mediterranea (assembly GCF_964355755.1). NCBI lineage: Eukaryota > Metazoa > Echinodermata > Crinoidea > Comatulida > Antedonidae > Antedon > Antedon mediterranea. The sequence goes on from NC_092675.1 coordinate 15,690,133, forward strand.
GGATTAAGGAATAGAAGGATATGCATAGATGGTGACATCAAACGATTTTCCAACGCACTTGCCTATACTAAAGCACTGTTGCCAATCAAACAAACACGCTCATTGAACTCCGTGTCTCTAACCGCAGCCCTCTATAGAACGCTGCGAATCAACTTTTACATTTTTTTAGAACAAAACAGCCATGTAGAAATACTGTAGTACTAGTATGTGCAGTCTGATTGTTCTATTGACATGTCTGCGTCGATGATTAATTGACAATAACAATATATTGCTGAACAATTCTGTTTTAATGTCATCACAATTGGACTACAAAAAGTTCACTTTCTTATGACCGGTAATTTTAAGTAGTTGGTAATATTAATAAAATATGCAATTTTTATATTTGAATTATCATATTGGCCTGCCACCTCCTGCCATTAAAAATTGCGTTAATCTATAGAATATTAAATTATGCATTTGACAATGTATGTTGTTACCGTGTCTTGTAATCTCAAGTACAACAAACATGTTTTTAATAATAATATATGGCTAAGCAGTGGTTTCTTCATAAATCTCCTTAATTATTGATGTGATTATATTTAAATGTTAGTGCCTGGTGATTGTTATCCACATCACATCCAATCACCGGGCCTACAGTAATTGAATGAAAACTGGGATCCCTGATCTGGGATTGGCTTGCTATGTATAGTTGAGATACGTTACCACTAACTCTACTACTCTCTAGTGCTCGTTTCGTTTTGAAAAGTAGACGCAATGTAAACTTAACCATGACCAAACAAAGCATAAAAGTACCTTGTCTATTACTGTACTGTATTATTATTCCCACAAGAAGTAGACAACGATGAGAATATAGATCATGATTACATCATGGCCCTTCATGATTACACGTTGTAGCTACTACACTTAAGATTAGCCTACCAATAGGCCTACCTAGACCTAAATCAATGTCGGCAAATCATAGGGTTTACTAGTAAGCACATGGCAAAATATATTTTTTTTCCAGAAACTAGTTAAAATCAAATCAAACTTTTCAATCGTCGCAACGCATGTAAATAAATGTCAAAACCTCGGTGCATCACTTATCACCAGGGGGTGGAATGTACAAGCCCATAGTGCCTTTAACTGGAGAACAATTAGCTTTGAAATATAAAAGAATATGATTCTTTAAATCATAGAAATGGGTTTATTATTTATTTGAGTATATAAATATGCAAAATGTGTGCAAATTTAAATATATTGTTTATTAAAATTATATTTAAAAGTATAATAGAATTTGTCAAAATGTAGACATTTTTAACATATGCAATTAAATTGAACACATAATAAGAGATAATAATGTATGCAGGCAACGAAGACAATGCCGTACCTATCAAGAGAAGTAATTTGAGCGGTAAACAAACTAATATAAATGTATTAAGTTTAAATAACAATGTAATTAACTTATTTAATTCTCCTTTAAACCATATGTTTGGTTTTAATAGATGAATGTATTAATTATACTGAAACCTCTGAATTAAATCAATCCCATAATATAATTAATAGGCAAACTTACGATGACACCAGTGTAAGTTATGAAAAAAAAATAAGTCTCATAAAAATCAAGCATTAAAGTAAAAAAAGAACTATCAAATTCTAACACTATTTAAATCACCTTGCATAATATTAGAGACTGCAAGAGCAAGAAAAAGAAATAAGCTACTTAAAAAACCTACGTACACAAATTTGAGTATTTTTGGTATGGTTGAAACTTTCTTAAATAAGGAAGAAAACATAGATATTAAAAATTACAATTGGATTGGAAAAAACAGACTAAAAGTAATAAAAAAATCACAAGGTGGAATTAGATTACTTATAAAAGAAAATATTAAAATTTTAGATGAAAAATGTTTTTAATTCAGAAGTAGATGACCTAGAGCAATTTGAAAACCATACTGATTCTATATAGTAGAGCTGTTTTTTACTTTCCATGTGAAGGATCAGATAAATACCTCACTCATGAAATGTATACAGCTCTACTTTCGGAAATTTTTATAATTAAAGATCAAAATGAAGATTTACTATATACAAAATAAGTTTAGATTGTCTTACTTTAATAGACTTAAAAATATGGTCATTAATTGAGGTTTAAGGTAACATTAAATGGAAGTGGATTAACCATATCAAATAATTACTATATCATTTTGACTTCTAAATTGCATTAAACCCGGAGAGTCAGACGTGGCTCAAACATTTTAAATAATGTTAGCTCTTTAGAAAATGCAAAGCAATTGTTTGAATGAGCAAAAAGCAAGTCAACTTTGTCTGACTACTTAAAATATAAGCATAAACCTAAAGCGGAGATGTACCTATTTGATGTGGTTTATTTTGATTCTTAAGTTTGAAATTTAAAGCAAGAAGTAACACTCTAGAACTAGAAGGCAAAAAGAATACATGGTCGAAGGATAAAGAGGGTGGTTTCTGCAAACTATGTAATAATAATAATACAGACCACTTTTTTATTTGAATGTGGGAAACTTACTACTATAAGAGACTTACACTGCAATTCACTCAAACATGATCTTATATATTTTGGGTATGATTCTTTTTGGAAAAAATTTGTCTATGGGTAATACTGATTATCAACATCGTGTACTAATTGATGACCTTTTTTGTATTATTTCCTTTTAAAAAAATAGGTGAATTTGTTGATTACTATTGTAAACATTACATAACTGCTGCATGGAGATAGAGCCTATACTTAAAGATTTACCACCCACCACGTCAATTAATAACTAAATTATTTGTAACTGTTTTTTTTTTATAGTTTTATCTACATTTGTATATAGTTTTTCAAATAGTTTTAATACCTGATAGTCTTGACAAATTCTCCATTTTAAGTTAAGTATTGGCTGTAATTCGTATATATTTAAATCTACTTGCTGACCATTTTTATTAAGTTAATTTTTTTTGTCTGTTTTGTGTAACTTATTTTTGTAACTGTATTGTTAATGTTTTATAAACATGTGCCACTGATCCAAAAAGTTTGTTTGAGTTTGAGAAGGAGAAAAACAACAGACCCTACTGTGTTAATGATTAAGGTGTACGATTTTTTTTGGAATTGATTAGCAAAATTACATTTTGGGTGTGTACTTGTATTATATTATGTGTTCGGTGATAATTGCATATGTTGAAAATGTCTACATTTTGACAACCTGTCTCTCCATGATACTTTTATAGAATCATATTCTTTTATATTTCAAAGGCTCTGGCGTGATGTTCTGCTGTTGTTCAATACTCATTGTTCTCCTGTTAAAGACACTACGTACATTCCTCCCTCTGGTGAGTGATGTACCGATGTTTTGACAAGCGTTTGACAATTGAAATTTGATCTTTTAACTGGTTTCTGGAAAGAAAAATATATTTAAGTTAAATTTACCACTAAAGTGTGTTAATAACATTTGCTTGATATCATTTTATATCATAACCCTACCGAGCGAATATTAGCATGACTGGTAGGACCCGTTTACCGCTAAAGATCTAAACTCATTGTAACTCATCGTACACAAATGAGTGGTGCAAGAGGCTGGTCGTGGCCCTCTATTAGCCCCTCTCGTCTTCTGAAATTGTCTTAAATGTTATAGTTGAGTCGACTTCAATTTAGCAGGGAGAGCATTCCATGAATTTACAACTCGTTGGGTAAAAAAATGACTATGGCAATTTAATCGAACATTATTCTTTTTCAATGTATGTTTATGACCCCTAGTGGCAGTATATTCAGACTTATGAAAAAGTAAATCACTATCTAATAGCCGCTTTGTTAGAAAGAATATTGTATGCTCCAATCATGTCACCTCTTATTATGTTGCCTTTCTTCTAAGGTTGTAAAATTAAAAACCTTTTTTTAACCTTTCTGTTTGTTTACATTGATTTCGGTGGTGTGTCGCATTTCCTACTGCTGGGTAATACGCTTGTTGGTGGTGAAATGGGCGTGCGCCCATGCGATTATCATTTTTCGCGAGTCACTTCCATTTGCACCACTATATCATATGTCACTGCGACACTACGATCTTGGTTGTGGCAGCCTATATTATAATATAAGTAAGTATTGATTTGCCTACTACACTAGGCCCCTAGGGCGCTGATCTATGCCTAGCCTCCTAGCTAAATTCTAGGCCTAGGCCCTACTAGCTATCTAGGTATCGAGTCGGTTTGATTATGTTGCCACCATTTATGAACGCCTAAATGATATGCATGAACTATAACTTACTCACCATCGTCTTTGAATACAAAGGATTAGGCCGGTGGATTCCGATACTATAAACATCATCGTCTTTATTCACACACCGAAAATCACCGCATGTGTATTAAAAAAGTTTTTAGTTTGATATGGTTGAATGATTCCAAAGCCTCATCATTTGTTTCTTTTGCCTATCTCTGGATTTTAAAATACCAGAAAACATTTTGGCAAATTTAAGCCTAATACAGGTTAAATTAGCATTTGTGAGTGAGGGTACCTATCTCTTGTATGTTAACAGTGAAAACTCATGAGGTAGATTTTGCCATGCACTTGTGACGTCACAGCAAATTACGGCGACGGCCGGCTGCTGTGTGTACTGTACGGCGAGCGCGCGCCGGCATTAAATCTCGCGATTGTTCGGAAGTCATATGTACAATACATACTAATAATACGTTGTTAAAATATGGTTCTTTAATATCCTTTAACTTACCAAGTGTAAATTACCGTTCACTTGTATTACCGTCTTTGTCATACAGTTTTGTCATTTTCCTTCATTTTTTTTTACTAGGCCTATTACTTATTAGTCTATCTGTGAAAGATATTCATTTCGCTGTTCCATTCGTTGGCTATCTGTCTGACTTTAAACTAGATAATGATACTGGACCTGTGGTCATAGGGATACCTACGTTTTCTTCTGGATTAGGTGGAGGGTCCTCTGAAACTTGAGTCGTGATAGAGGTTTCCACAACGGCACTGATTGAGCTTTCTGCTGTTCTTCTAAATTGAGCGCGTTGGTGAATATTCTGACTACGCTCTCTAGCGGCAACTTCTTTCTCGTATGAACCACAGCAATTTTGCAAGAAGCGTTTGGTAAGCGCCGTTTTAAACTTTTCGTGGGTGATAGCATACACGATTGGATTCAAAACAGAAGAACTCTTTGCGCAGACTACAGGCATGGTCTGCAAGAATGGATTAACTATGGATGGGTCGACAAATTGGGCTATAAACGAAACAGACGCGTATGGGAGCCAAGCAATACAGAATAAACTTGTCATGATCATTCCAATTTTTGCTATCTTAAATTCTTTCTTCTCATTTTTCAATTTCTTCAATTTAAGTGTATCTTCTAACTTATTGTCCACGACTTTTTTCATTTCTTTGTTATGAGCGCGAACGGTAAATACAATCTTCGTATAGCAACCAATAATTATTGCCAACGGCAAAAAAAAGTCTGTCACGAACAACATGGCAACAAAAATTGAGTTGACGAAACTTTGATCTACATAATCAAATGTACAACTCAACCCATAACCTTCGCGGGAATAGCTCCCAAACCCAACCAATGGTGGCACTGACCAAGCCAAACAATACAACCAAACTGCCATAATTATGCGTTTGGAGCGCCGTTTCGATATCGTGCGAGTAGTTTTCATGGGCTTACAAATCGCATAGTAACGGTCTATAGATATGGCAGACATTGATGCTATGGACATAACGCCGAATGTAGAGCCAAAGAAGGCGTAAATCTGACAACCTACAAAAAAAAAGCAATTATTAATTATTTTATTATTTTTTTACTCAATGCAGCAGTGTACGGTTCGCATCGAACACTACATCTTCCTATACATCAAAATGGTTGTTTTAAGTCTATTTAACGTTGGATTGTTTACAAGGACAACCCATGGTAATTAAATAGTCAAGTCGAAACATTTATTTCTTACATGCCTCGATAGTATTTGCTTCATTACCAAGTCCAACAAAAAAAACGTTGGTCAAATTTTTTTTAAAGTTGACAAAAATAGAGAATCAATATCGGTAGTGTCTTTTACCAGCATCGAAGCCGCTTTGGGACGGTGTATAGAAAAACAAATCGAGCGATTATTCTTTTTTCGACTTACGGTCGAGTCATTAATAATCAAATGGACGCCTACTGATTATATTATCACTGGTCCACATTGCCACTACCAAGGCGGTCTAACAACAGGACATAATCTCGCCTTGCCAAGATAGGAACAGTCTTTAGATCTTAATGTCGGCTGTGCCAAATACAAACAGTACTGTATGTTTGTATTTGGCACATGCACATATAGCGCTTGGTGTCTGCGTGGATTATTTAATAGAATATTCATTAATCCATGTTGTCTGTAAGGGGCGTGGAACTAATCGTGTCGCAGTCACAGATAAACCCTTTGAGCTCAGTATCCTGTTAGATTGCCTTGGTCTTACCTATGTCACCGTATAACCACTGGCCAGCCACTGTAGTAACGAACATGGCTGGGAACTGGGTGATCACCATAATCAGATCGCCAACGGCCAGATTTATGATCAGCATATTTCCTGGTGTTTGTAAAGATTTTGTTCTGTGGAATAAATAATCATCGTTTATGGTTTAATGATATAAACATGGATGATTGAATTTACACGAATTTAAGAAAATACCATTTAATCATAATTATTTATTATTTGAAATGAAACAGTTTGATTCCTTCAATCTCCACGAAGTTTTAAGATCTGTGGTCTCATGTTGACGTCAGTAACTGATTTATAGTTGTACTTACAGTTAACATGTCATTTAATACAATAATTACAACTAGAGTAACGGAACTAAATTGTTTTTCAAATAATTATAAGTTTTCTACTTGAAATTCATCAAAGATGCAGACTTACAAATCCGATCATCAATCAATAGATTATTAAATATAACATATACTCCACAACTGGCGACAACAACTAATTTGACAGTCATTGAATTATTGATTTATAAATAACTCAGTCCGAGTCGGTCGGTCAGTCAGTCTACCATGTTCTAACATTACTCTATAATCACCAGTGGAAGACCATGACTTTAATTTGTAAGCAATTCAATAAATAAGAATACAACAAGTGCTTTAATTAAAAAAAAAAAAGCTTGAAAGCATATAATAAATAATATAAAAACAAATCCTCACTTTCCAAAAATGAATATGACGACTGAATTTCCTATTCCACCGATTGTTCCAACAATGATAAGATAGATGGCCAGAAAATAATTAAGATATCGTGGTATTTCAACGGCTGACGATAGTGTTACTTCTTCACTAGTGAAATCCACCTTCGTGGTTGTCATTTCCAAGTTTGTTTGTTGAAGCGCCATTGTCATTGTAGGCTACAGTTCAGAAGAGTTTAAGACTAAAGCACCAACTGTCGACACCAACAATGTTGTATAGAGTGACGTCAGATTTAGGGTAGATGAGTTATAACATCTAAGTAAAAAGAAATTACATGATATGACGGGGTTTAAGTACTAAACAATGGGTTATTATGATTACATGTTTTCATTGTGACATTAACATTATAATTCAGTTGCATTGCATTCTTATCGAATTTAAGAAATCTTATACAAATAAATAATTTTGCAGTCAGAAATTGCATTGACGTCATCAACATATTGTGTATTTAAAATTGACGTTGTTTGAAGCACATAGATTTTTAACTTTCATATCATTAAATTAAATTCTCCTTACTTATGATATTAAACATACTATAAACTATAAATCTCTTACAAATTATTTTGAAAATATCTGCTAATGTGGGATTAATTTAAAGAGAGTGATATAAGGAAATTCACAACATACACATACATACATTTAGCAAACTAAACAAGTAGATTTGATTTGATTTTTAAATGTTAAAATGTTAAAAGATTGTTTTTGGCCTACCTTACCTCTAATAATATTACTTTTAACCTATCTTTGATATCCGCGGTAGGCTTAATATGCTAAGCTGACGATTGATACAGTCCTGATGCTGCTAAGCATTATTTTTATTTTATTTATTATTATTAGTTATCCGCTTGGTATACCAAGCGGATAACTCCTTGTTATTGTATGAGATCAACAGTTTTTTTCTGTATTATTCTTCTTTCCATCCTTCCTTTTTGTGGATCGCGTTTCTCTAAAATGTGTAAACATAACATTTCATAACTTTGACAACATATGGGCATTTACGTGAAGTTGTGCACCTCCTATTTTTGAATGACGTCATAGTTGCGCAACGTAACTTACGCGCAATTTTATGAATTTCAATGATTGATCATAGATTAAAAACTAAAAGTCATTTAGTATTGACACTTTGACAAAATTTAAGTCATATCAGGGGCAAACTTTCTACGGATTAAAAATGGCATGTTTCACAAGAAGTTACGCGCGCACGCGCATTTAAAATTTCAAAATGCGCAAAATTAATTTCTAATCAACTTTTTATGCGTTTCTTGTCATTTTGAGCATGTCAAAAATTCCCACGGGCGCGCAATTTTTTACGCACGCGGTGCGCACGTAGCGTTAAAAACATATTTTTTTCTCTTGAATCATATTTTTCAAGCCTTTCCTAGTAATTTTGAAAACAATTTAGACCTTTTCCAATTTAAATAACGCCATACGAACACGTTGAATTAAACATTTCATGCGCGTTTTTTATGAAAAAGCTTAAAAAATCGTCAAAATTATGTCTTTTTTTAAACAGTCATAGTTTCTAAAGTAAACCGTGAACCGTTTATTTTTATTACAAAATCTAGAAGTTGATGAGTTGCAGATATCGGATCATGCATCGATAAGGCTAAAAAAACATTGTGACGTCATCGTATGGCCACACGAATGTAAAATATAGGATTTTTGTCTCTTTCGTTATTGCTCATCACATTCAATGGAGCGCATCACGCTTATCTGTATTCCTTTTTCTCCTACATTTATACATTGTGTAGGTCAATCAACTTTCTTTAGCATGAGATAAAAATATTTTAATTTTTATGACGTCATCATGCCTAAAAATTTTAATTACGTGGGTCATTAATTTCATCTTTACAGTAAATTTTAATCTGTAATAGCTCGTAAGAATAAAATGTGATAATCACGATTAAAACGTTTTATGGAAGCTATTGGATTGTAGATACGAATTCATGTAAACATTTTGCCAATCGGATGTTGTGACGTCATCATATGGCCAGTTGAATAAAAAAAGTCGTATTTTCATATTTTGCGTAATAGTTCATCACATTTAAAAGGGTGCGCATCAATATTTTACGTATTCAAATTTCTTCTACACGTTAATATGTTGTTCCTGAGATAATTTCCTTCTGAAAGTGCTATCTAAGTGTTTCATTTTGATACCGTCGCCATGTTAAAAATTGGAATAAATGGCGGGTCCCGTAATTTCACCTATTCTACACTGTATGTAATATGTATACAGATTATACTGTTTGCATGTATATACTATATGACACGAAATTGACAGAATTCAGCACTAACAAACAGCATATCATATTCTTCAGTTCTTGTCATAATGCCATAATCTTTATCTGTGTGCAATATTCCAACGTAAGACGTGCACGTGGCGTTTATCGTGGTGCGGATAACTAACTCGTCAAAGTGACGAGTTTCATGTCTAGTTTTTTTTTTTATTTTTAAGAATACTAAACAAAGGTGTCGAATTTTCAAGAGGCCATGTGTCAACAAGATGAATTAGAGCATAATTATAAGACTACGAGAAGCCATGTATAAACAATTGCTATATATTATTTATAAGCTATAATGATGAATTGTTAAATAAAATGCACAATTAATATACACTATTACTTTGGTATTTTATAGACCAGCGATTGATGCTGGCTGTTTTATGAAAATACTCTCTTGTTGGGAATGATTATACTGCCTTGGCGGGGTAAGATCATAGGGCCACTGCAATGGAATAAGTCAAAAAAGTTGGCTGAATAATAATCAACTAATTGAATTAGATACAAAACTATTATAATTGCAAAGTTCGGCCTATAAAACAGACAAGTATGATAATGAAGAAGTTTAAGAAACGTATATAGAATACTATTCTGTTACATAGAATACCCGAAAAGAAACACAAATACATTAATTACAAACATGTCTTTAAAACAGTCTTTTGTATGGACAATTGTAGCAGATCCAGTAATTTTGGGATACTGTTTTTATTAGAAACCCCAAACTTGAATCCAATTATAATAATAACAAAACAAATTGCATTTTCTTTCTGATGAACTACGAATTAGTTGTAGCTCCGTTGATTTAAGATGATAATAAGAATTTCAGAAAAATGCTATAATTGATTTATCATCTTAATTTTGTTTTCTTTGATTAGGCCTTTATTGTGCATTGTTTTATCCTTATTATTGTTGTATATGTATTTTATTTAGATGTTGACCTCTTTGATCTCTTAATATAAGTTCTTTTGGAATGAAAATGTGAGTTATCCTCCGTTAATAAATTAAAACATTAGTAATTCAATTAAATATGACTATATATACTACTAATATACTGACATTTACTATCAATCGACATACATTAAAAATACGTCACCTATCATCTGTTTGGTAAATAGGACCTATAATTTTCTTGAAACAACTAAAATGTGTAACGAAATACGATGGTTATTGCTACCCGTATATGAGTTGAGATCACCAGACCCAATATTTATGAACCTAATGTTAATCAAACTTATTTGTGAGAAGTAAATTCCAACTTACGCAAATCCAAGTGGAAACATTACACGGTGAAGTCGGGCCTTTCATTGTCAAAACTATAGTGTACTCCGGCACCGAGTGCTAGCTTCTATGTCAGATTCTAAACCAACCAGAGTATTCAATAATGCTGACGTATGTCATAGGTCTGCTTTCATTGAACAGAACTAATAATTAACATATGAGAGAATGGGACGTTATAATTTCTTTAGTTTATTTTTAAACAGTTAAGAATGGATATGGCATGAAATAGTTATGACAATTTGTTTTTGTTACGATTAAGTAATGCCACTTCGCCGAAAATAATAAATTGATTATTTATAGGTAGTAATCCCAGATATAGGAATTACTTTGTATAGCAATTTATCAACATATATTTCGTTTAAATTAAATTGTCAGGGGTGTTAAGTTACTCGTCGTTTACTCATCGACATGGCGGATTCGTGGAGTGCATAGCTGGTCGGCCCAGCAGCATCACGCTTTGATTGTTTTTGAAGAATATAGACACCAATGGTGGAAAAGTACCAGAAAAAAGTAATACGTAATTTTCACGTCTAAAGCGTGATTCCCACTAGCGACGCAACACAAGGACGTAACGCAACGCAAGTGAATTGACCAATCACAAGCGATGGCTTATTCGCTTGTGATTGCTAACTGTCTATAACTTCACTTGTCATTGGTTAAAACGCTTGCGTTGCGTTTACGTCCTTGCGTTACGTTCTAGTGGGTACCAAGCTTCAAGGTGAAAATAGCAGAAATTACAAATTGTCCATGCGTTCAATTCCGTACCTTCAATGAATGAACAAGTATACAGTACACACCAATCTATATGGCTCACGAAGACCATCTGAAACGTAGGCCTTAATAATTTATTTTAAGGAATTTCAGAGGGGTCCATGAGATATGCTTTGGAGAGCCTATCCTACCAAAATAAGAAGTAAGACAATGTTTCTTAAGACATTTTTAAATATCGATTGATGTTGCCTCTTTAATAGCTTGTGACAGATTATTCCAAAGACGAGCAGAAGAAAAGATAAATAATATGTTGCCATAATAGAAAACAGTGGCCGGTTTTGAAAAATTAAGTTTATTTTGGCTAGATGTTCTTGTGACCTAGGAGGACAACATGATGTGTGATAACTCATCAATGTGGGATGGCAAACTTGAGTAAATAAATGAAAAATACACTAACCGTTTGATTGTATACGGTTGCTAGAAATTCAGACCACATTTACCCGTCGTTGCAAATGTTTTTAAACTATAGAGACGTGAAAATGAAGTTGTATCCATGAGGCGTAAACACGTACAACGTGATCTAACTAGATGTAAACCAATGTAAAGTAACAAATAACTTTAGTTATGTCTTAACTATAAAATACCCGAGACATTATCTGCAAGTTTGCTAACAAAATAGGTCTAAGAGCAACCTATTAATTTTCCAACGACATTGCTTGGGTTAATGAATTTTTAGTCCCAAGTGGATATTTTGATGTAATCAGATAATTGTTTCAGATTGATCAATAGTCTAAACTGATTTACACAAAATCTTATCTTCTGAACGCCGTTCATTTCTTTATACTTCTCTTCCATTGTACATTAATGTGAATGTGACTTAAGATTTTAATTCCACAGTTGTATTTATCAGCAATATTTACAATCCATTAATTTTCAAATGACTTGTTTCTCTTTATTTAACTGTTGTATTGCTCTTAAAATCAAATCTAATTATGACAAGCTAATAAACTGATAATTAAACACTTCGAAATGACAATGTTATTAAAATATCACAAATCACACATGTCTATAAAACACCACATTCAAGTTGTATTACGAGAGCCACGATAAATCTATATTTCTTTTCGCTCGTTTCTTTATAATCACAGTCTTAAATCTAGACTTTGCGACAAAACAGGCCTGTTTTTCCTGACTGATATGTTTCCTATTTTCTTTTTACCATCCATTAATGTATTTATTCTAATGTTAAATGTTAATTTTGTCAAATTTAGGCCTATGGAGTGTTTTCAACAATCAACAGATGGTCCCAAGGCGCTTAAAAATAAAGATGAAAGATTGAACAGATTGAAATGTTATAGTAATGTATACTTATGCTGCAAAATGTCATACACATGTTTGGTACCGTAAAGGAAGTGGAATTATATACCATTACTGGTGATGTGATGTATTATCTTTGTGTATCTAAGTGCGAATCATATTGAACAGCGAAATCGAAATGTCAAAATGAACTTGTTTTACTGGATAAAATGCAATGAAATTCTCATGTACATCCGTCCATTTTAAATTCAAGTTTTTCACTCAATTTGACGGAAATGCTAAACCTAACGTCCCATTGAAACTTACCCATATATTGATCGATAGTAAGCACAGAAGACGTCTAAAGGTTGTTTATAACCAATAATAATTGGCTTACGAAGGCAATGTATGAAATCATGTCTTAATTATTTTAGGAGAACTGAGAATATTATTATTTTTTCTTTATTATAGCAATAAATTCACATAATACATTTGTATACAGTAGGCTTACTCAATAACAGCGATTAATTGAAATTCCTTAATACTATTTATGTCGAATACTTGTTTTCGATTAGGTCATATAATCATTAAACAAGGCCATATTCATGCTTGCAGTCGCGTGCTGCCGACCGACCAACCGACCGACATAGTGAGCTGTAGAGTCGCGTAGATAATTCTACCTATATTTGATATCGTTCCGTACTACAACAATAATGAGATATTGTTTAATTATAAGAGTGGGAAACGAGAAAGTAATAAAAAGCTACTGAAAATCTGACAATGCTGAGGGTATCAGTGGTTGGATACAAAATAAAAACAAGCTAAAAGGTAAATCAAAACGATAAAATAAAACAATCTGAATTTGCAGAGCTTATTATAATGAAATAGCTTATTTTTATAGAGCTAGGTTAACCTAACCTAGAAGACGTATTGTTACCGTTGCTTGATATAAAACAGGCTCTATATTTTCTTGTTGTTCGACACTTGCACTGTATAATTGTCCGCAACCGATAACATTTAGAGTGCTTTCCATTCCGTATACATTTTATACAGTATTATTGCATTATCAATGTTAAAGAGACAAAGCCAACAAATAATTTCAATTATCTTCAAATATTTAAATTAATTCGTTAAAAAAGATTGGATCTGTTTCCATACAGAATTCAAGGCTACGTTTTAATGCTTTTAAAAAAGCATGGTTTAAAAATATCGTTTTATTAGTTGTAAAATCAATATGTAATTATTTTAATTAGCTTACAATTACCATAAAATACGCATTTTATTCACGTCTTAGTTTATTTTATCGTGTATACTGCCTAATGGATTAAATGAATTGTTACAAAAAAAAAATTAGATTTCGATTTACATTTGAAACACACCTCGCCAAATAAAGTATGTAGCATTATCTGTCATGTGTTTAGATGTTGTAATGCTTTATCACCTGTGTATATACATGTATACACGTTAGTATTGCTCTTCGATTAACTCCTCTGAGGTCACATCTTATAATTCTCCTCGAGTACATCATTTAAATATGTGTAATAATTCCAATCAGACGTTGCATTAGTTAAAGTTCTGTCTACACTATTAAAGTTTATGTGCCCATATATGGACATGATGATGTCATAACACTACAATATTTGGGCATATCACTACCATATTTGGGGTACATCACACTATCTTTGTATTACAACTATTTCCCCCCTCAATTTTGTTCAAGTTTGTTGTTTATGCGTATTGTAAACCGGACCTATTGCAAGATTTGCTTTGCTAAACGTCGTAGTTATAATATTATATACATTATCAGTTATCAGGATCGAACTTACTCTATATTTTACCACTGCTTCGAAAATAGAGGTGACCTACACAAATTGAGGACGTGGAGAAATCTTTCGAGAAAGTAGATAATGAGTTAGACCTATTGTATGCTATTTAATTGATAATCATTTCTACTCCTACAGACTATGTTTCTTCTTTTGCGTCTATAACGACAAGCATACAATCTGATTAACTATCACATTTCCTTTTACATTTCGAACAATTATTGTCCTCTCAACAAATTATTTTTTTTAATGAAGAAACTATTAGGTTAATAGGAAATCACAGATCCTATTAGTATTACGCACGTATTCGCAAACAGGCCTACAATTTAAAAGGGCTATTATCATTAAAACTCAGCGCGCAATGTGATTCAATAAAAAAAAACAATTTAAAGTTTTACTTCATTTTGAAAAAAAAAATACAATTCATCCATTTAGGCCTACATATATGCAAAAACATTTTTTTCAAAATATTTTTCTCATTTGAAATTCAGATATCTTAAATGCACTTAACAAAATGTAAATTTGCAAGGAATATATGCAATTCTATATTTACAGTCAAATCCGATTAAAAAAAAATCTTTTTTCTTCACAATTTGTCACCAATGTAAATTATAGTTAACCCGATATGGTCGAGACTCACTCTGGTAGGCCTAATTACTGGGTTTAAAGGTTCGAAAACGCCTCTTATTACCCTTTTCAAATTCGATACCAGCATCGGAAGTGAAGGAATATGCCTGCATATAGATCATGACGAATTTTGCACCTTTTGTGGAAGAATCCTGGCTACGGGGGCTTGCACTGGACATGTTTTGTACTGTCGCCTTGATGTAACTATGTTTTTACATTCACCATTATGGATAAACGCACCAATTGTTATCGCCACTTGCCACCAACAACATTATATTATTACTACGTAGCTATTGAGTTTCCCTCACTTTCATTTCAAAGTTTGTAATGTTATCAAATTAATCTATTGGTTGAGTGCGGGATGTTTTAGTTTCTTGATTACTTCGGACAGAATAACACTACTGCCTAACCAATAGGGTAATTATTGTTTTTATTTTTTATTTTATTCAGTTGTCAACCAACAGCGATGAAACCGCCACTAACAGGTTGAATCTGTATCCATATTACCATCCCAAAACAGTTTTGTGAGGTGAATATAAATGCGTAACCAACAATTAGAGCCCATGAAATGTAAATGTTCGTGGAAAACAGGCTTATAAGGAAATGATAAATGAAATGTTTACTGAATAAAAGATTACTGTACTCATCGTGGACACGTATCTATATATAAATTATGGTTAATTCTGACATAGGCGAGCACTATGGAAAAACTTCGGTACAAATCTCCGCCTTGGATACCTACCTTATCTATCTCAGATGTACCGCAAAACGTAGATTTGATAAAATTAGTTTCAGTTCGACGCTATTGTTCCATATTTCTATCTTAGGAAGATATTATAAAGAGTTTTTAAACAAAATTTATGATTTCAATAGTAGATTTTCAACTCAATTTCAATTCTTCGCGGTCAAAGTAATTTCCGGGTTTACGATGAGTTCACCTTGCAACAACCTGGTTTCAACTATTTTCTTTTTTTTTTATACACAAGGGAGCAGTTCAAATAATAGATTCGACCCTAAAGGTGACTGGAAACTGGCACTTTCCATCAATCAATACAGTGTCCCTTTGGAATACAGAAGAAAAAAAACAGCTTAAGTTGGCCATTTGTCATAGCCATTTCAGTTTTTTGTTTATTTTAGGAACGGACCGCGCGTGTGAAGGTACAGTAGTTAAAAAATAAAACTTATACTGCAAATTAATAAAGATCAAATTAAATATACGCCATAAAGAATCGGAATATATTGTGGGGAATAGTAGTATAAAATTACATAGGGAGATTTGATGATACGACATTTTGTTTAAAATCGAGTGAAATCTCGATATCTGAGTTTTATTGAGTAAGCTGGCAGGAATAACTGTAGGCTATCTGTGTCCCGTTAGGACCGAGATGTCTGATATTGTGGAGAATAGTATTATACAATTACATAGGGAGATTTGATGATGAGACATTTTGTTTAAAATCGAGTGAAATCCCGATAGCTGAGTTTTATTGAGTAAGCTGGCAGGAATAACTGTAGGCTATCTGTGTCCCGTTAGGACCGAGATGTCTGCCGATGTTGCAAGCCTTAATGTCTTCTTTCTTGGGCCGAAACGGCCCACTCTGTCACGGCAGTTAGTTTCAAAAGATGTTTAAATTAAATAATGTATTAATAATTATTAGGATGGTATTTACTGGACGCCTCTCCAATAAAACATCAATTTTAATAATAATCAACCCCCACCCCAACCCAACTATCTAATAAACGTCCATCCACATTTATAATAACACAATTATACTATTTGTAGTAGAATTCATCGCACATCTACAATTTACCAAGCATTTGTTATTCTTTTTTACCACTTTTCATATCTATTAGAGGATTTCATTTGATTATAAATGTTACCATATTATTAAAACTAAAATATTTAATATATTCCTCGAATAAGCACCTCCCTCAAATGAACTCCGCCTCTCCACCTCCGCCCTATAAGGTCCCTACCAAACAATAAACACTATACTTACTAATGTTATTAATCATCTAAGACACTGTGAAACAGAGTAGTTTAGTTTTACGAATGTCAAGCATTTTCAATAATGGTAACCGACAGAAAACGTACAAGAAGGAGAACATTATCATTCCGAGAACCATCGTCTACACTTCCTAGAGGGAGAGCGAGCGAAGCGAGCTCACCCTCTAGTCTATATATACATTTACGTAAGGGCAAAATTCGGTAAATCGCGAGTTATTTCTAGAATGTTTACTCGATGGTATATAAATTGGTTAGAATCTCGGTACTGATTTTAACCACCTGATGTAACCCTGTTTACTAATTAAATTGATTTAGATAATTAGTTATTGACAATTAAAACGAATTTAGGTTCAACGATTTGCCCCAAATAGGGGTGTTTTCCGATCGTGGTATACATTGTCTATTGGATGTCCTCTTGAAAAATACCTGCACACAATAATACGAAGATGCTTCGCATTTTCCTATCTCCTCCTACGATAATTGTTTTTAATAGTTGAAAACCGATTGAACAGCTCGAGTACAGTATCATAATGTTGAAGACAGGCCGATTTTCTTTAAAAAAATACTATTTTTATAGATTTAATATACGTTTATACAAATGTATTGATTTGCGATGAATGGAACATTCCAATATAACTATTTTGTTTAACCATGGACGTATACCTCCATGGTTTAATACAAGTAGGTAAATCTATAGGGCCTTGGAGAATAAAAATAAATAGTATTGCAAAGCTCTACAATACTGTAAAAAGATCGCAAATTTCTTATTGCGAGTGTTGGTACTGTTAGATATAAAAAACAAAAAATACAAATAAATGTCTTTATTACTGTGAGTGTGGGTAGCCGCAACTGTTAGATTATAAACACATACTATACAAAATACACTATATTACTGACAGTTGCTTCTCAACGTTTGTATTAAATAATAATTACAAACGTAGTGTATTGTTACATGTACTTTACTATTTAAGTGACAGTTTTAACAAAGTAGGGGCCTATTAAATCGCAAATGTTTTACTGTATTTAGGCCTAGCAGTATATTACTTATAGGCCTATAAAACATGAAATCAATATTTCGTTACTGAGTGGATAAAGAATATATTAAACAATTGTTCCTCTTTGTACCTATCCTCTTCCCCTTTCCTCAACCCTAATGTTACATAATTAATTGTTAGCACAAATTGGATTTGTTTAAAATGAGTCCAAATCATTCATTTTGTAACAAGTTTCTTTTTCGGAAGTAATTCCCAGTGCTAATTTTGGTTGACTACATAAATCATTGTCTATTCGTTTCTGTAAACGACAGTGTATTATAGTCCAGCGGTACGTACATTTGAAATCGCCAGTGTTTTTACGCTGAAATTACTGTGTATTCGAGAACCATTTGTGGGCACGACCTAGATGGTACGCGAGCGAAGCGAGCAT
Organism: Antedon mediterranea; assembly: GCF_964355755.1. NCBI lineage: Eukaryota > Metazoa > Echinodermata > Crinoidea > Comatulida > Antedonidae > Antedon > Antedon mediterranea. The sequence goes on from NC_092675.1 coordinate 15,708,783, forward strand.
ATTAATTGATCATAAGCTTTGTTTGAGAAAGTTTGAAAACATGTTTATGTCAGAAGGTTTCATTTCAAACAATCGGATCATCGAAAAGAAATCGCATATCTTTGATATTTTGTGTAAAATATTAACACAATTGACAGTTTATATCATTGAGAATTATAAATGTTTAGATTACCACTTTGTTCACTAAGACAACATGGGCAAACGATCTATTATTATTCCAACTAGAAATTAAGCCTGTAAATGTAATACAAATACGTTTATAGAGAACAGAGCAATAAGACAGCGTCCCTCTATTATCGTAATAGACGTGATAAGTGATAAAATCCGCTTAAATTGTTATGGTTGGTCCAATTCCTTCTACAGCCGACAATAATAACCAGTACCCTCATATACATTTATCAATATCTAGGGTTGGTTGGTTATGACATTATTTCACCTGGTTTGTGCACAGTGCTATTTTTTGCTATACTTTTCCATCTGTTATGGTTCATACACTATAAAGCTAAAATGTAACACATTATATAAAATAATTGTATAATATAATTTATACCATCATCATCATCTGCCTGTTTTTCTGATAATATATTTGTTACTACTTTCATTAAACAGGCCTCATTTAAAGTAACAATTAGGCCTAAAGATCAATTTATAGATATACCAGTAGACTAAATTGTGTTTTAATTTGACAGTTTATAGAATATCTATGAAAATTAAACAAAATTGTATTTCATGGTTAATATCATTAAAGTGCTGTACTATCAATCGAATGACCTTTGAAATAGCAAATTGGCGCCTTTTGCTAGAACCATTTTAAATGTCAGGAAATTTGATTCGTGATACTTCTTTTAACCAAATACAATAATTATAAGTAAAAGGGAAAAATTCAACAAAAATTAGGCCTAATTACGGTACTTAATTACTATCTTTCACTTTTAATAACAAATAAACTGGTATAGGGCGTAGTTATACATACATTGCGTTATCGAATGTCGACACGGAACTGAGCAGAACTGACGATGGAACTAGATGTGCGAACGCTTATGTCGACACAGTTGAGTTGAGCTCCGTGTCGACATCATAAGTACACCTTCAATTAGGGGTGGCCGGCCGGCCCTGTGTTAAAATATGTCTTCCATCGTTAACTTAAGTTAATTAATATGTGTCCCCTGAATCGTAGCCTTACGGATTTAGATTAAGCATTGTTACAGCAGCAGACATCCATGTTGCAAAATGAACATATATCAAATAAAAAAATGAAAACTGTTTGAAACAGGTCGATCAATAAAAACACATTCATCGTGAATTTCAACACAGCATTGATACATGTTACCACAGTAGGCCTACATTAATTCGCGTTATATTTAAATCCAAAATCTCTTCAAATTTAATTTAATATTTCGGAATAAGATTGTGACATTCAAACTACATTTCAATAACTATTTTCAAGCACACTTTATATACGGCGGGAATATCTACCATCGTTAATTTAACGGATGTGCTATAATATATGTCCCCTGAATCGTAGCCTTACGGATTTAAATTAGGCATGGTTACATCAGCAGACATCAATTTGCAAAATGAACATTGTCTGAAACAGGTAAAACAATAAAAACACATTCTTCGGCGATAAATACCAATTTGATGTCGGATGAGAAAGTAGATCCACATTATGTAACAAATCTCGAAACATTGATTTGAGCAAACAGAAAACGAAATCATCAAAACAAGTTATTGCTAAGTAGACCTACGCAAGATGAGATTGATCAACAAAATACAAAATAAACAAGATCTGTATAAACTTTGATAGTCTAGGCAGGGAAAAGTGAAATTGTTCACTCTTTCTTCCAAAGCAATTTTGATAGTCTAGACAGGGAAGAGTGAAATGTTTTACACTTTCTTCCAAGGCAACCATGATACTAGTCTAGACAGGGAAGATCAAAATTGTTCACTCTTTCTTCCAAGGCAACTTTGACAGTTTAGACATGGAGAAAAGTTAAATTGGTCTGTCTTCCCTCCAAGGCAACTTTGATAGTCTAGGCAGGAAAGAGTGAAATTGTTCACTTGTTCTTCCAAGGCAACTTTGATAGTCTAGGCAGGGAAGAGCAAGCTCGTTCACTCTTTCTTCCAAGGCAACTTTGACAGTATAGACAGAGAAGAGTTAAATTGGTCTGTCTTCCCTCCAAGGCAACTTTGATATTCTAGGCAGGGAAGAGTAAAATTGTTCACTCTTTCTTTCAAACCAACTTTGATAGTCTAGGCAGGGAAGAGTTAAATTGGTCTGTCTTCCCTCCAAGGCAAATTTGATAGACTAGGCAGAGAAGAGTGAAATTGTTCACTCTTTCTTCCAAAGCAACTTTGACAGTATAGACAGAGAAGAGTTAAATTGGTCTGTCTTCCCTCCAAGGCAACTTTGATAGTCTGGACAGAGAAGAGTGGAATTGTTCACTCTTTCTTCCAAGGCAACTTTGATACAAAAATGTAGGCCTATACCTTAGGCAAATATATCTTTTTTTTTAAAGAATACGTATATAGTTTTTAATATTTCTTTGCTTCTTGTAAGTTACATTATCTTATACTTAATGCGATGTTAACGATAGTAAAGCTTTTTTTTTCTCTCTTTTGTGGCGCAAACACCACTTTTATTCACATTCATATTATCTCATATTACATAAAATCGTATTATTTAACTTGTAAATGTCGTTACAGTTCATAAGTAACATTTTTACATATATGAATTCTGTATTACTCCTTTTTTCATTAATTTTCTTATATTTTGTTATACACTTGACAGGATCATCATTATCATCTATCCCGTTTTAAAATAGTTCACACATTTTCATTTGTTTGTTTTCATTTTACAACCCGGATTATACAATATATTTATATACATGATAAAAAAAAACAATAATAGCTCAGTACCACCAGTAACCCGTATCACTGTAATTCTTTTTCGGTTAATCGTATCAAATTAGAAATTATATTATCATAATCTTATTTCTTAAAGCTACCCATTTTTCTATACTTGTTTCTTTATTGTTATATGTTTCACATTCAATGTTATATAACATATTGCTTTTAAATGAATTCCATAACGATTTACCCACTGGCTTATTTAGTGCAGATAACATTTTTATTCTATAAATAGTAAATGCTGCAAAAGTGTAAATATAATCTATTAGCTTATCTCCCGTTCCTAGTATTAATTGTTTAAATGATATATTATTGTGATTTAAACTTACAAAGATACTAAGCATTTTCCTCCAATATTTCTGAATAAATCTACAACTAAAAAACAAATGATTTTCATTTTCAATTTCTCCACATTTGTCACACGTTTTGTGTTTCCTTAACTTTCCACTGATACAGCCGTTTGTTGGTAGGCAGTATTCTATGTAACATCTTATAATTGAATTGTGCTAGTTTCTTATCTTTCATTTTACATACTTTCCGTAACCAAGAAGTTTTCCAATCAATGTTGTTATCATTGAAGTACTCTTCCCATTTTAGTTGTGACATTGGAATAATGAAATATTCTTTCACAAACCATGAGTATATTAGTTTGGTAGTATTAATCTCATACTTGGTCCCAACTAATTCATCATTATCATCACAATTGAAAATATCTACCTCCTTAATAATACGTTTCCATTGAATTGGTATTGCCTTAATAATGCACAAATACTCATTTAACCAGTTTGTTTTACATTGTAGTTTCACCAGTATTTCGTTTGATGTTAAAAAAGTGTTCTTATTAACAATATCTTTAATACTGATAATGCCACTGTCAATCCAATGCTTGTAGAAAAGCGATTTTTTTTTTAGTTTAACGTAGTGGTTTCCCCACAGTTGCTCATTCATTATATCGTTATAAGTTTCAGGGTTTTTTTTTAGAGATTCTGTTATAATTTATGTAGGCTTTTATCATATTTTTGTAAAACAGTGGAATTTTATCAGAATTAACATCAATAATGTTATAACATGACATATTAAGTAAAACATTAACATCACATATTTTTTTAATATAATACATTGGAATATTTTTCCATTTAGCACCATCATCATTCATAATTCTTTTTAACCAGCCACACATGAGTGCGTTAACATGAAGAGTAAAATCAGGCATTTTAATGCCTCCCATCTCAACATCACCAATTAGAGTTTTTCTTTTTATCTTTTCCCTTTTATTGTTCCAAATAAAATTATATATTAGATTTGTAACTTGTGTATATACATATTTTGGAACATCAGTGATATTTGCAGCATATGTTAATTTAGATAGTGCAAGACTTTTCAGGATTATTATTCTACCAAAAATTGAGAGATTTCTAGCATTCCATTGTTTTAAAGTCTTTTCTAGCTCTATCGGGTGTTTTACCCAATTTAATTCTAAAGGTCTATCTATTCTGTTCTTCCATTTACCAATCCAGAAAGCATTGTTTTTTTTTTATTTAGTGTCATTCCAGATACTTCACAAAAACGTTCAATTACACTGACTGCTGACTTAATACTTTTGTCATTACCAACATACAAAACAGTATCATCGGCTAATTGGCTTATTCTAGCTTCTATGTTTATTATTTTATATATTATATTATTTGGAAGTTTAATACCCTTATAGTCATCTTTGTTTCTTATTCTAGATGCCATTACTTCAACCACTAAAATGAATAACAGAGCAGATAGTAAAGCTAATACATTTCTTCATATTTATTTTCTTCATCTTTAAAGCACTTTATAAGAAAGTAAACACTTTGGCTTTATATATACAGAAACAACCCAAGGTAATAAGGGTGTTTGTATACTGTTTATCTGTTTCAATTATGATATTCTCAAAGCTTATATTGCTCTGTGTTATTTCATTTATCATAGTCCATACTTGTTTGGCGAATACGCAGTCATTAGTAGATGTTTTTCGTCTTCGATTGTATTACATTTTTGACATCTACATATATAAAAGGCTAGACTTGCCCCAAGTCTGTATTGTTTTTTATTTTTATTTCGACGGCGATTTTTGTCTGAAAATACAGACTTGTGAAACACGTATAGAAATCGATTTGCAGACCGCAAACATCCAATAAGAATGACGTAGGTTATCATACCGTATTTGGCTTTATGGGGCGGGCGGTATGTAAATATGGATTTCGAATCAACCAATGATCATTTTGTTTCAAAATGAAAAAGATCGAGTACGTACAGTGCTGAATGTACGATCGAGACTGTTGAAATATGAAATCGTGTTGCCAAGTTGTTTTGTTTATTAATTGTTTAGTCCTTAGCCTAGGCCTCCTTCGTAGGTCCTACTCAACTCGCACGTATGACCTGCCAAATAAAACACCAATAAGGTAGGCCTACATACCACCACCGGCACACAACAGGATTCACACACAACAGACAGGGCTACACCAGTCCAGGGAGTTGTACACCACTACACAGAACAGGACAGGGTCTGGGTGGGAATTAAATCAAATTATCTCCGCGTAATAATGATCCATTCAATGTTTGATTTGCGGAGAAGCAAGACGAGTTTTCTTGGGAAAAATCCCATCAAATGTTTACCAGACTACTACTAGGCATACGGTATAAAATCATTTCTAGCCTTCAGAAACTTTCATTAATGTACCCAAGTACACATTGTCTAAACGTAACATAGCACATGCGTACCTTCTTAGTTGTTGAGTCTTTGAAATTCTGAAACATGAATATTAAAACCGTGTACGAGTGAGTAGCCAATCGCATGCAGCTGAAACTAGTCAACCGGATAATCTATGCACCAAGAATTCTTGGTGTCAAACCACGTGACTTTTGCGTGTTTCCCCAGACGGAGTATCCAAACTCAAGTAATACACGTATGAAACGCCATATGTGCAAAAATATTTATATTTTTACTAATATTAAGAAAAAACTCCGTCTGGAGCCCAGACTAATAAAAGGCAAACACAAAAAGTTTTTCCTCTATGCACGCCGCGGTACAACCTCTGACTGGCGTGAATTTTGCACTCAACATCAATCTTGCAACGGAGATGCGGTCATGGTCTATATAAAACGTTTGTAAACCAAATATTTATTAAATTATGACTTATTAAATATTTTAAAAATTACCACTGGATCACAAGGCTATGAAATGTAGAATTTCCAGAGGGCGTAATTAATACTATAAAAGCAGCAACCGAGAAAAAACGGTAGAATTACCGTTTAGAGAGGTGGATCAAACAAAATTTTATTTACCTGAAAAAAACTGTAAGTTAAAGCAAAAAATGGTCAAATTGGCTGCCAGCCAATGGGTTTTTGGTTAAATTTAACCATTTATTTTGTCATTTTATAAGTGAAAACATTATTTGTTTCGTTTTTTTTTCCGGAAGTGATTAACTTTATTAAAACTACAAAATAACCTATTCAAAGTCTGATTTAATTAATCTTTATGTTTTTGGGGGACATCTTTAACAGTTTGTCCCCGTATAGCTTATATTAGTTTTGATTTTTGTCTCTCCAATCCAAGTTCTACAATTAAATAAGTGTTAATGTATAGGCCCTACCATGGAGTAATTTATAATTCTTCCATAAGCTCTTCCTAATTACATGTACATGTATCCTGTAAAGGTACGTGAAAGCGTCACATTTTATATCTTATTTGTTTTGTGTATTAAATTTGCATTGTATTTCAGTAAAAAAACGGCTATACTACTGTAAGGAAACATTTTTACCTTCGCCAAGGAGGTTATATTTTCCGACCCCTGTATGTTTGCGTGTGTGCCTGTGAACAGCTATGGAGGCCACAGTTTTTAGCCGATTCTCACCAAATTTTTTCACACTTATCTATGCCCCAAAAGTTCGGACGAGTTCGAATTTGAGAGGAAAAGGTCATTAGATCAAGGTCACAACTAACAAAAAACTATTTGACTTCCCAAAGACCACAGTTTTTATCCGATTCCAGGTATATAAAATATACCAAATTGGCTAGTTGAGAATTCTCAACTATTACCGCAGTACGCCTGTACGAAGAAGCCTACCGGTATAATGGGATAGGCTGATTTCCTTGTTAACTTAAGGGGTCATTTAATTTACTGAATTATGATTGGTAGTAAAGGAAATTTACTGGAATCCTATTGGATGGTAAGTTGGTAGTAGGACCATGTCCATCCCATTGCAGTAATAATTTAGTACAATTAATAAGAAAAAAGAATACACTTAACAATATACAACAAATAACATTAATGTACGATCCCGTTTAACACTGTTCTCAACTATAGTCATTTTGGTATACTTGAGCACAGTGATAAAGAATAGGATACACTTAACAATATACAACAACAATGTACGATCCCGTTTAACACTGTTCTCAACTAAAGTCATTTTGGTATACTTGAGCACAGTGATAAAGAATAGGATAAACTTAATAATATACAACAAATAACATCAATGTATGATCCCGTTTTACACTGTTCTCAACTATAGTCATTTTGGTATACTGTACTTGAGCACAGTGATAAAGAATAGGATAAACTTAATAATATACAACAAATAACATTAATGTACGATCCAGTTTAACACTGTTCTCAATTATAGTCATTTTGATATACTTGAGCACAGTGATAAAGAATAGGATAAACTTAATAATATACAACAAACAGCATTAATGTACGATCCAGTTTAACACTGTTCTCAACTATAGTCATTTTGGTATACTTGAGAACAGTTATAAAGAATAGGATAAACTTAACAATATACAACAAAAAACATTAATGTACGATCCCGTTTAACACTGTTCTCAACTATAGTCATTTTGGTATACTTGAGCACAGTGATAAAGAATAGGATAAACTTAATAACATACAACAAATAACACTAATGTACGATCCAGTTTAACACTGTTCTCAACTATAGTCATTTTGGTATACTTGAGCACAGTGATAAAGAATAGGATAAACTTAACAATATACAACAAACAACATTAATGTACGATCCAGTTCAAAACTGTTCTCAACTATAGTCATTTTGGTATACTTGAGAACAGTTATAAAGAATAGGATAAACTTAACAATATACAACAAAAAACATTAATGTACGATCCCGTTTAACACTGTTCTCAACTATAGTCATTTTGGTATACTTGAGCACAGTGATAAAGAATAGGATAAACTTAAAAATATACAACAAAAAACATTAATGTACGATCCAGTTTAACACTGTTCTCAACTATAGTCATTTTGGTATAGGCCTACTTGAGAACAGTGATAAAGAATAGGATAAACTTAACAATATACAACAAAAAACGTACATTAATGTACGATCCCGTTTAACACTGTTCTCAACTATAGTCATTTTGGTATACTTGAGCACAGTGATAAAGAATTGGATAAACTTAACAATATACAACAAAAAACATTAATGTACGATCCTGTTTAACACTGTTCTCAACTATAGTCATTTTGGTATACTTGAGCACAGTGATAAAGAATAGGATAAACTTGATAATGATACCACAAATAACATTAATGTACGATCCCGTTTAACACTGTTCTCAACTATAGCCATTTTGGTGTACTTGAGCACAGTGATAAAGAATAGGATAAACTTAACAATATACAACAACAATGTACGATCCCGTTTAACACTGTTCTCAACTATAGTCATTTTGGTATACTTGAGCACAGTGATAAAGAATAGGATAAACTTAACAATATACAACAAACAGCATTAATGTACGATCCAGTTTAACACTGTTCTCAACTATAGTCATTTTGGTATACTTGAGAACAGTGATAAAGAATAGGATAAACTTAACAATATACAACCAAAAACATTAATGTACGATCCCGTTTAACACTGTTCTCAACTATAGTCATTTTGGTATACTTGAGAACAGTTATAAAGAATAGGATAAACTTAATAATATACAACAAATAACATTAATGTATGATCCAGTTTACCACTGTTCTCAACTATAGTCATTTTGGTATACTTGAGCACAGTGATAAAGAATAGGATAAACTTAACAATATACAACAAATAGCATTAATGTACGATCCAGTTTTAAACACTGTTCTCAACTATAGTCATTTTGGTATACTTGAGCACAGTGATAAATAATAGGATAAATTTAACAATATACAACAAAAAACATTAATGTACGATCCCGTTTAACACTGTTCTCAACTATAGTCATTTTGGTATACTTGAGCACAGTGATAAAGAATAGGATAAACTTAATAATATACAACAAATAACACTAATGTACGATCCAGTTTACCACTGTTCTCAACTATAGTCATTTTGGTATACTTGAGCACAGTGATAAAGAATAGGATAAACTTAAAAATATACAACAAAAAACATTAATGTACGATCCAGTTTAACACTGTTCTCAACTATAGTAATCTTGGTATACTTGAGCACAGTGATAAAGAATAGGATAAACTTAATAATATACAACAAATAACATTAATGTATGATCCCGTTTAACACTGTTCTCAATTATAGTCATTTTGGTATACTTGAGCACAGTGATAAAGAATAAGATAAACTTAACAATATACAACAAATAGCATTAATGTACGATCCAGTTTACCACTGTTCTCAACTATAGTCATTTTGGTATACTTGAGAACAGTTATAAAGAATAGGATAAACTTAACAATATACAACAAAAAACATTAATGTACGATCCCGTTTAACACTGTTCTCAACTATAGTCATTTTGGTATACTTGAGCACAGTGATAAAGAATAGGATAAACTTAATAACATACAACAAATAACACTAATGTACGATCCAGTTTACCACTGTTCTCAACTATAGTCATTTTGGTATACTTGAGCACAGTTATAAAGAATAGGATAAACTTAAAAATATACAACAAAAAACATTAATGTACGATCCAGTTTAACACTGTTCTCAACTATAGTCATTTTGGTATACTTGAGAACAGTGATAAAGAATAGGATAAACTTAACAATATACAACAACAATGTACGATCCCGTTTAACACTGTTCTCAACTATAGTCATTTTGGTATACTTGAGCACAGTTATAAAGAATAGGATAAACTTAAAAATATACAACAAAAAACATTAATGTACGATCCCGTTTAACACTGTTCTCAACTATAGTCATTTTGGTATACTTGAGCACAGTGATAAAGAATAGGATAAACTTAAAAATATACAACAAAAAACATTAATGTACGATCCAGTTTAACACTGTTCTCAACTATAGTCATTTTGGTATACTTGAGAACAGTTATAAAGAATAGGATAAACTTAACAATATACAACAAAAAACGTAACGTTAGAATATTGCGCGCAGAAAAACGATTATGTAATGATTATAGTTGAGAACAGTGTTAAACGGGATCGTACCATATGTTGATGAGTAGTATATTTATATAAATCGACTTTGAAAAGTGAAATAACACTAATATTTGTAGATGAATATGACGTGGACACGTACATATATTGATTAGTATATTGATATAAATCGACTTTTAAAAGTCAAATTAACACTAATATTTGTAGATGAATATGACTTGGACACGATTTACATGTTGATGAGTATATTGATATAAATCGACTTTTAAAAGTGAAAATAACACTAATATTTGTAGATGAATAGGACGTGGACACGTACGGTACATAATTTTGATGAGTATATTGATATAAATCGACTTTTAAAAGTGAAAATAACACTAATATTTGTAGATGAATATGACGTGGACACGTACGGTACATAATTTTGATGAGTAGGCCTATATTGATATAAATCGACTTTTAAAAGTGAAATAACACTATTGATTGTAGATGAATATGACGTGGACAAGTACATTTATTGATGAGTATATTGATATAAATCGACTTTTAAAAGTGAAATAACACTATTAGTTGTACACTATTGATCATATATGAATATGACGTGAATTGCACGTACATATGTTGATGAGTAGGCCTATATTGATATAAATGACTTCGAAAAGTGAAATAACACTGATTTGTAAATGAATATATGACGTGGACAAGTACATTTATTGATGAGTATATTGATAAATCGACTTTTAAAAGTGAAATAACACTAATATTTATAGATGAATATGACGTGGACACGTACATATGTTGATGAGTATATTGATATAAATTGACTTTTAAAAGTGGAATTAACACTATTGATTGTAGACGTGAATTGCACGTACATATTATGTTGATGAGTGTATTGATATAAATCGACTAAACGTTAAATAACACTATCTTGTACAAGTACCCTCACTTGCACTGATGAAGGGCTAGTGTTGCCCGAAAACTCTGCTAACTGTTCTGGCTGTTTTACTTTATCGTTTTGATTTAGCTTTTCGCTTCTTTTTTTGTATCTCCATTGAGACCACAGCATTGTTATTATTTCAGTATTTTGCCTTTGGATTTACTAATATTAAAAGTGAAATAACACTAATGACTGTAGATGATATGACATTTATGTTGATGTATATATTTTTGTATATATAATATGCACACGTACATACGTTGATAGGTATTGATATAAATAGATTTTTAAAAGTACGGTAATAGACACTTTATTTGTAGATGAATACGACATGGACAAGTTGCAATAAATTTTATCGTTATATCGTATGTTGATGAGTATTGATATAAATCGACTTTTTAAAAGTGGAATAACACTAAAATGTATAGATGGATATGGCCTCAACAAGTATTGTATTAAGCGGTACTGTATATTGATAGACTTCATACCTGCAATGTCAATGAAATCTGGCAACAAGAATTGTGTTTGATCCTCCTAATAGTATTCTAATAATCTTGGTTTGTAAAGGAGGCATGAAAAATCTAAACGCATAGCCAGGGGAGGGGTTGGAGTTTCGAACAAACTCCCCTGTGCCCGTCCTACAGTTTTTGTGAACTTTTTAGTAGCGTGCAAACGCGACTCTACAGCTCACTATGTCGGTCGGTCGGTAAACACCAACTCAAATTTGAGCACGCGACTGCAGCCATGTATAGGCCTATGGCCTGTTTATACTAGAAATCTGCAGTGAAAGTATATGTAAATAATATGTGTTAATATAGAATTAGTTTTTTTTATTTAATAAATAGTGTTAAAGTTGATCTTATTCTTTATCTGTGATTAATTATACTCAAATGACTATAGTTTAAACAGTATTAAACGGCATCGTACATTAATGTTATTTGCTGTTTATTCTAAGTTTATCCTATTCTTTATCACTGTGCTCAAATATACCAAAATGACTATAATTTAGAACAGGGTTAAACTGGATCGTACATTAATGTTATTTGTTGTATATTGTTAAGTTTATCCTATTCTTTATCACTGTGCTCAAGTATACCAAAATGACTATAGTCGAGAACAGGGTTAAACTGGATCGTTCATTAATGTTATTTGTTGTATATTGTTAAGTTTATCCTATTCTATATCACTGTGCTCAAGTATACCAAAATGACTATAGTCGAGAACAGTGTTAAACGGGATCGTACATTAATGTTATTTGTTGTATATTATTAAGTTTATCCTATTCTTTATCACTGTGCTCAAGTATACCAAAATGACTATAGTTGAGAACAGTGTTAAACGGGATCGTACATTAATGCTATTTGTTGTATATTGTTAAGTTTATCCTATTCTTTATCACTGTGCTCAAGTATACCAAAATGACTATAGTTGAGAACAGTGTTAAACGGGATCATACATTAATGTTATTTGTTGTATATTATTAAGTTTATCCTATTCTTTATTACTGTGCTCAAGTATACCAAAATGACTATAGTTAAGAACAGTGTTAAACGGGATCGTACATTAATGCTATTTGTTGTATATTGTTAAGTTTATCCTATTCTTTATCACTGTGCTCAAGTATATCAAAATGACTATAGTTGAGAACAGTGTTAAACGGGATCATACATTAATGTTATTTGTTGGTTGTATATTATTAAGTTTATCCTATTCTTTATCACTGTGCTCAAGTATACCAAAATGACTATAGTTGAGAACAGTGTTAAACTGGATCGTACATTAATGCTATTTGTTGTATATTGTTAAGTTTATCCTATTCTTTATCACTGTGCACAAGTATACCAAAATGACTATAGTCGAGAACAGTGTTAAACGGGATCATACATTAATGTTATTTGTTGTATATTGTTAAGTTTATCCTATTCTTTATCACTGCGCTCAAGTATACCAAAATGACTATAGTTGAGAACAGTGTTAAACGGGATCGTACATTACTGTTATTTGTTGTATATTGTTAAGTTTATCCTATTCTTTATCACTGTGCTCAAGTATTTACCAAAATGACTATAGTCGAGAACAGTGTTAAACGGGATCGTACATTAATGTAATTTGTTGTATATTATTAAGTTTATCCTATTCTTTATCACTGTGCTCAAGTATACCAAAATGACTATAGTTGAGAACAGTGTTAAATGGGATCGTACATTACTGTTATTTGTTGTATATTGTTAAGTTTATCCTATTCTTTATCACTGTGCTCAAGTATTTACCAAAATGACTATAGTCGAGAACAGTGTTAAACGGGATCGTACATTAATGTTATTTGTTGTATTTTATTAAGTTTATCCTATTCTTTATCACTGTGCTCAAGTATACCAAAATGACTATAGTCGAGAACAGTGTTAAACGGGATCGTACATTAATGCTATTTGTTGTATATTATTAAGTTTATCCTATTCTTTATCACTGTGCTTAAGTATACCAAAATGACTATAGTTGAGAACAGTGTTAAACTGGATCGTACATTAATGTTATTTGTTGTATATTATTAAGTTTATCCTATTCTTTATCACTGTGCTCAAGTATACCAAAATGTCTATAGTTGAGAACAGTGTTAAACTGGATCGTACATTAATGCTATTTGTTGTATAGGCCTATTGTTAAGTTTATCCTATTCTTTATCACTGTGCTCAAGTATACTAAAATGACTATAGTTGAGAACAGTGGTAAACTGGATCGTACATTAATTTTATCCTTTGCTTTACTGTGCTTTGATTTGATAAGCAAGTTTGGTTGCCCCGCCCCCATATGCTGCCTACTAAATTAGGATTCCCTAGCTTTTCTATAAAAATTGAAGTACCCACAATGCACGTTATACGGAAGTCATAGTCTTGTAAAATACAGACACAATAGTTTTTATCGTATTGTTTTCATTTAAATATCACTAAGATTGTCTTAAACTACAAACAACTAAAATTAGTGAAGGTATGCAAGTGTTTCTAAATGTTTACTACTGGTAGTATTAATACAATTTGGATTATATCATTTTCCAGAAAGGTAGAAAAAAACATAAAATAGTTGAGAATTCTCAACTAGCCAGGATGGTATAGGAAATATAGCTCCCGATTCTCACCAAACTTAGCCACAATGATCAATGACTCATCATATAATTGTGGTTAAATTTTGAAGTGTGAGGGTCAAAAAAATCTCAGCGGGACTTGAACCAGCGATTTCAACTGTGAGAGGCTGGATACAACCATTACACCAAACGCTCATCCACAACTTTTTAGTGTGCAGTTAGCCTATTTACACTAATAAAAAATATTTAACAAATATATATATACTAGCAATTATACCCGCCCCAGGGCGGGTTTCAAAACCAGTTTAAAGGCTTCTCAGTATATAACACACGACGCCAGTATGTCCCTATACTTACCACACCCCACACTCTTTTTGGAAAACAAACTTTTCCCACGACAAATTCAACTTCAAGTGAGTGGGGTGTACATAGCTACGATAGGCCTATGGTTTAAGTACGTTGTGAACTTTGTAAATGAATTGGTGTCATATTGGCTGATAATTAAAATATCTAATTTTGATCTGCGGGCCCCCAGCCTTCTTTCTCCTCTCACCATCCCAGCCACAATTAACAACCCTTAACAACTCTACCACAGGACAGTTCACAGTTAGTAACTTTTCCTAGTACAATCGCAATCATATACTTCATTACTTCCCTCCTAACACACCCCAGATTCTGGGTGATGTGTTTAAGACGATTCTAGACAAATTATGTTAGCCATCACTCCCAACCCATAATCCCTCAGTGGCAGTTTTCAAATGTAGTAAATTCCCAGTATAGTTTCAGTCATGGGAATAGGCCTACTTCCTCACCCCACCTAGCCTAAGGAAAATCCCCTAAACCCCAACTTTTACACCCTATCTCCCAACCTCCCTCTCCCACCAATTACCCTCTCCCTTTTCGAAATGTAGTTTAAAACTTTCCCGGTACAATTGCAATCATTTTGATACCCCATATGTATGGTTATGTGCAGAAACATAGTGGGATACCCCACATGTAGAAACAGAAATTTGTATAACGAACAAACATCGAAAGTGGGCCATTCTGAACACATTTTGACGCCTAACATGGATCCTAGATGGCGGAAGTTGTGATATGGTAGTAGAACACAGTAACAGTAAATAACTGTATATGTTCACACAGGAATAGATCTCTCTAATGAGACAATCCAGGAGACCGATACATAGCTAGATATGGTTAAAGTATGTTGCTGAATGTGTAATTGAATAGGTGTCATATTGGTTAATGAATAAAATATGTATATCTATACGCCTTGCTGAGGATAATTAAAATACTGTAAAACTTTTGTAGTATAATTTTACAATTCGATAGCCTACAACCCCGAGCCCTAGAAAAAATGACATCACAAACCACCACACCACCCCCCCCCCCCACCACCCCTCCGACAAAAACCCCAAGAGCCGGGGGAATTTTTTAAAATGTAGTTTAAAACCTTCCGGGTACAATTGCCATCATTTTGATACCCCATACGCATGGTTACGTGCAGAAACAGAAATTTGTATAACGAACAAACATCGAAAGTGGGGGGTTTGACCACATTTTGGTCCCTAACTTGGATCCTAGGTGGCGGATGATGTTGACATATAGCTTAGAACATTCCCGGTACAATTGCGGTCATTTTGATACCCCATATGTAAGATTATGTGCAGTAACAAAATTTTGTATAACGAACAAACAGACAAACAAACAGACAGACAAACTCTCTCACTTATAATATAGATAATATAGATATTTTCCGGGGACATTTTATGTAAGGAAATTTTAGAGTAGGCGGAGGTTTGTACTCTCGGAGTAGGCCTACCCGTCCGAGCTTTTGGGGCATAGATCATTGTGAAAAAATTTGGAGAATCGGCTAAAAACTGTGGCCTCCAAGCTGTTCACAGACACACACACACACACGCAAACATACAGGGGTGAAAATATAACCTCCTTGGCGGAGGTAATGAACATAGTAATTGGTTTAAATTATAACATAATTTTAACGCAAATTCAACGTTGAAAACAATACGTCATTTAATTGCGAATTGTCAACTAAAATTCAACTTGATTTCAATGTTGAAATAATATTAATAAATTAACATAATTAGTTAAATTACAACATAATGTTAACGTAAATTCATCGTTGAAAACATGATGTCATTTTATTCGAAATTGTCAACTAAAATTCAACGTGATTTCAACGTTGAAATAATATTAATAAATTAACATAATTAGTTAAATTACAACATAATGTTAACGTAAATTCATCGTTGAAAACATGATGTCATTTTATTCGAAATTGTCAACTAAAATTCAACGTGATTTCAACGTTGAAATAATATTAATAAATTAACATAATTAGTTAAATTACAACATAATGTTAACGTAAATTCATCGTTGAAAACATGATGTCATTTTATTCGAAATTGTCAACTAAAATTCAACGTGATTTCAACGTTGAAATAATATTAATAAATGAACATAATAATTGGTTTAAATTACAACATCATTTTAACGGTAAATAAACGTTGAAAACATGTAGTTGTAATTTTAAACAAAAATGCAAACATAATATATAACTTTGTCGTGGGTGTATGCATGTATGCATGTGTGCAATTTCGTACTCGATATGCATCTGTGTGTAGAGAGGAATAGTTAAAATAAGAAAAATATGAAAAAAAGTGGATAATACATATAAAAGTATAAAGTAAATATATATATATATATAACTGACCGAACTGTTTCGATCAAATCGTATAAAAGATAAAAGAAAGTACAAGAAAATGACTGGAAAAAAAAAATATCAGAATAACAAGGGAATATTATATTTGAAGTGTAAAATCATTGTATTGATCATTTGAGAATGAAATGAATAAAATAGTGGTTAACGCCACAAAAGAGGAAAAAAAACAAAAATGCAAACAAAAATTCAATGTAATTTCAACGTTGACTCAACATTGATAAATTAACGTAAATTAATAGTTAGAAATACAAGGTTATTTCAACGTTGTATCAACGTTAATGATTAAACACAAAACATTTGTTAAATGTTGATATAACATTTATAAAAAAAGTGTCATTTCAACGTTAATTCAATGTTAATTAATAAAAAATCAACATGATTTTAACGCATCAACTGTATTTCAACATTGATTCAACGTTGAAATTATGTTCTGTGTGCCCACTGGGGTACTAATGCTAGTATGTTATAATCTATAACTTTCCATGTATAAAGCCATTTGTTCGTAGGCATTATTTTAAAGTTAATGTGCGCCATCTTTCGTTCTTTTATCTTTTTGTGTCCATACCTTTTCCCATTCAATATCTATATTAAGTTCTCTTTCCCATTTTACTTGAAATTTAATTGGAGAGGTAAATCTATTTCTAATAATATTTGTATAAATATCGTTATTTTTTAAGTTAAGCATTCTGTTTCATTTCTAACTTCATGGTTATTAACATCTGCATTTTGATTATTTATCTTTGTTTAAGATTAATATAAAAAAAAAATAACAAGAAATATTTCTTAAAAATAACGCCGCTCGCTTAACACGGAAAAATATTTTTTATTTCAAATTTGATTTTGAATGCGTCATTTCATTGTCACATAACCAAACAATTACCTGAAAAAATGTAATTTAAAGCAAAAAATATTTAAATTGTCTGTCAGACAATGGTTTTTGGGTTATAACTAAACGTTTCTTTTCTCTTTTTATACGTGAATTATTATTACTTTTTGGGTTACAGAAGAAAATAACTTTTGTATTTGAAGTAATGCACCTTGTATTTAAACATAGTGACTACGATCCCGTCCCCTTTTTCACGCATTTCATTCAAGCTAAAAACTAGCGTGGAACATCAAGTCACTCATATACTGTACAAGGCAGACTAGACTGGACAAGTTTAATGCTGAAAACTCCCTAACTCCTAAAAAAATCAGTAAACAAACAAGAGGAAAGCTGTCTCTTTTTTATTAGCAAGTTAAGGGTTATTTTCAACCGTCTGGACGGGACTAATCACAATCAATTTTTTCCACCAGTCCATGTGGTTAACCATAGAGATATTTTCTCTATGGGTTAACACAATCTCCATCTTCATTAGGAGGCCTGCTTTATTTTCGTAACAACACGAGGCCTGTGGAAAATGTTTTTTACTACAAAATAAAAACAATAGAAACAGAAATTTTGCTGTACTATATTTTTGTAAAATAAATTTATTTTGTAGTATAAAAAAATTTTCCCCATGCCTCGTGTTGTTACGAAGATAAAGCAGGCGTCGTACGCTAAAACGGTCTAACGCCATGGTTGTAAGTTTATTCTCCAAGGGCCCATACATTTACCTACTTGTGTTAAACCAATGGCTCATAATATTTACCTACAAACTGGGAGGCTGATTGGAATGTTCCATTCATCGTAAATCAATACATTTGTATAAACGTATATTAAATCTATCAAAATAGTATTTTTTAAAGAAAATTTTCAACATTATCATACTGTACTCCTCGAGCTGTTCAAACGGTTTTCAGCTAATACTACTAAAAACAATTATCGTAGGAGGAGAAAAAGATAACTTTATATACCATCGAGTTAACATTCTAGAAATGCCCTTACGTAAATTTATATATAGACTAGTAAGCTCGCTCTCCCTCTAGGAAGTGTAGACGATGGTTCTCGGAATGATAATGTTCTCCTTGTACGTTTTCTGTCGGTTACCATTATTAAAAATGCTTGACATTCGTAAAACTAAGCTACTCTGTTTCACAGTGTCTTAGATGATAAACTAACTTCCGTGACAGAGTGGGCCCAAAAAAAAAGACATTACGGCTTGCAACATGGCCAGACATCTCGGTCCTAACGGGACACAGATAGCCTACAGTTATTCCTGCCAGCTTACTCAATCAACTATCGGGATTTCACTCGATTATAAACAAAATGTCTTATCATCAAATCCCCCTATGTAATTTTATAATACTATTTCCCACAATATATTCCGATTCTTTATGGCGTATATTTAATTTGATCTTTATTAATTTGCAGTATGATTTTTATTTTTTAACTACTGTACCTTCACACACGCGTGGTCCGTTCCTTAAGCTCCAGTCCTACTATCGGGTTTTTCTTCTGTCTTCCAAAGGGACACTGTATTGATTGATGGAAAGTGCCTGTTTCCAGTCACCTTTAGGGTCAAATATAATATTTTAACTGCTCTCTTGTGTATAAAAGAGAGAAAATAGTTGAAACCAGGTTGTTGCAAGGTGAACCCGGAAATTACTTTGACCCGCGAAGAATTGAAATTGAGTTGAAAATCTACTGTTGAAATCATAAATTGTGTTAAAAAATATGGAACAATAGCGTCGATGTGAAAACGAATGTTATCAAATCTACGTTTCGCGGTGGTACATCTGAGATAGATAAGGTAGGTATCCAAGGCGGAGATTTGTACCGAAGTTTTTGCATTGTGCTCGCCTATGTCAGAATTAACCATAAATTTATATATAGATACTGGCCTAGGTTGACAACAAGAACAGTCATTATTTATTGAACAAGATTTGACAGATTACCGTCTACATGCATCTGTAATACTGTATTATTAGCAAATGTTTTCATAGACTCTCTTCACCCAGACGTGCGTTGGGGTTTCGAATTTGAGCATGACCCGTCCTAGTTTACAAATTATCAAAAACGTCAGCCTCTAGAACTATAACTTGCTGCTTGATATAGCTTCTGAATGAGTAGTCCTTATGTAGCTGGCTAAAGCAGCAGCGTGAAAATTAAATACAGTCTACCTTTCACATAGAAAACAAAAGCGTCTATGTATTGAAAAGGTTTATACAATTTGTTATTAGCATTGTAATTATAATACTAAATATTAATTAAGATCTTGGTGATGAAAGATTTAACTGTGATGTTATTCATTACAATTAATAGAATTATGTATCTATTTAGGACTTCCGATACAAAGTATTCATAGTATATACCATACTCACACAACACTGATCACGTCATTGCTATTTTGATATTAAGCAAGACAATATTCGCTAGTTATTAAAGATATAAGTCTTCTCCACGCAAAAATGTTTGTATCAGCTATAGGTTAAATGTCAAAATAAGGTGTATTTTAACATTTTGTGTATTTCTGTTGTATTAGAGCAAATATAAATATATATTTTGCGAGTAATTTCAGACTACAATTATAACTTTCTTACTAGTAATTGCTGAGATGGCTATTTTATTGTCACATGGTAAAAAATAAAGTTTCAATGTTTTGCTGTCTATTTTTAGGTGGATAGCAAGAAACAACACCCATGAAATGTTCCGGTTCCGTCTGAGAAATGCATATAGGTGAATCTGCATTATCCATAGGCGGCTGATCCAGAGAGAGATCCAAAAATTAAATTCAGCACTTCGCCCTCGCAAATCCTTCCCCGCTCCAACCCAAACCCTCTAATTCAAAATCTTGGATCCGTCATCCTAATGTTGGGAAGACTGGGGGAGGGGGACAATTACTGCAAGTAGATGTACATTTGTGTGGATTTGTGTTTTGTTTATTGTACATTGTATGGACAAAAAATGCATTTTTAAAAAAAATGGGTTTTTTCCCACCAAATTGGATGCCATATTCGACTCGATTCATCAGATTCAGATTCAGATTCAGATAATATTTATTTAGATAATAATGAATGAATATATACAAAATAGAAAAAAGATATTAAAGTGAACATAGATAAAGCAGTAATTGGTAGTCATTATTATCATGGATCACTTCTAGAAGTTAAAAACTTGTCTCGTAGGGACCCACAACAAAACACATTACTAAAAAAATAAAAATAACCTAGAATATAAAATTATATAATTTAGGATAAAAAATTACAGTATAATAACATAACTAACATCTTCTTTATAAAAATTATTTAAATTATATTTCAATAGTTTCATGATAATTATAAATGAAATAACTACCGATATTGGTAAATGAAAAAAAAAAATATGTATACATAAATTATAATTCCAGTATATATAGTATATACTATATATACATTATATATAGAATAGATTAAAGATTGCAATAATAAACAACTAATATTTTGTGTAAGACATAAATAGTATATGAGTATAAATAATGATAATAAGCATATTAACTAAGCAGTATAATATTTAGATATATAACGATTCTTTAACTTTTTTCGGAAAGTAAATAATGATATTGACGTTTTGATATTTGGTGGGATATGATTCCACAAATTAGGACCTGATATAGTTATAAAAAATTTAGTTTTAGTAAGTCTAGCAAAAGGAATGTTTAAATGAGAAGTTCTTAAATTGTAATTGTGAAATTTGGTGCGTTTACAGAGCATATCAATCATAGAAATAGGAAGTTGGTTTTTAAAATAATTAAACATAAAACTGGCAACTTGAACATTGTGGATATCCGTTAATTTTAATATACCAAGACGTTTAAAAAGGGGTTCAGATGAGGTTCTATATGGTGAAAAAGTAATAATTCTAGCTGCACGTTTTTGTAATTTAGTTAATCTAGCAATATTAGAAGAGTAATCTGCAGCCCAAATAATGTTACAATACTGGAAATAAGGAAGTACAAGTGTGTTATAAAGAGAAATTAAAATATTTAGAGGGACGAAACGTAATTTTGATGACTGGTCCATTTGAGGTTTTCATGAATATATACACCTAAAAAAAGTGTTTCAGTTTGCGTTCAATTTGAATTCCGCCAAGAAGTATATTTAGGTCATCAACTTTTAGTTTACGTTGAGAATTGTGAAAAATTAAATAATTTGTTTTAAGAGTATTAATAAGTAATTTGTTTGAAATAAACCAGTCACAAAATTTTGTTAATTCATCATTGAATGTAGTAAATAATAAATCAATATTGGAATTAGAGTAAAATAAGGTGGTGTCGTCGGCGAAGGATATTACTTGCAATTTGTTACTGACATTAGCCAGATCATTAACATAAATAAGGAAGAGCAATGGCCCAAGCACAGATCCCTGTGGCACTCCGCAAGTAATATCCATCGTCGACGATGTACAAGATCCTAATGCAACATATTGTTTTTTATCTTTCAAATAACTATTAAACCAATTCAATGAAATACCTCTAATTCCATAGCACTCAAGTTTTTTAATTAAATTATCGTGATTAATAACATCGAAGGCCTTTGAAAGATCAATAAATAAACTTAATAAATTTTCTTTTGATTCAAATGAATTTGTAATATTATTAATAAGATCTAAAACGGCATGGGATGTAGAGTGATTTTTTCGAAAACCATATTGGCGTTTATTAAGTATATCAAATTTTGTGAGATAATCAGAAAGTTTAGAATACATGAGTTTTTCAATAATTTTGGAAAACACTGAAAGTAGTGATATTGGCCGGTAATTAGATAATTGACTTCGTTCACCTTTCTTGAAAATGGGCACAACTTTAGCTAGTTTTAAGTGTGTTGGAAAAGTGCCAGATAAAAAAGATGAATTTATACAATGGGTAAGTTGGTGGATGATTAAGGGAGATACAGATTTTAAGACACGAGCAGTAATACCGTCAGATCCAGACCCTTTATTAGAATTTGGATTGTATATAGTTAGGTTAACATCATCAATTGAAACTGGGCTAATATAAAATGAGTTGGCAAACGCAGAATGAAGATAAGATAATGGATCAGTTATATTAGTTGGCATACTATTAATAAGATTAGGACCAATTGTAGAAAAATAGTTGTTAAACGATTCACATATCTCTTTTTGAGTTTTGTAAATATTATCACCGTCTTTAATTAGATTCGGGTGCTTGTTATTATTATTACCTTTTTTTAAAACAGAATTTATTACAAGCCATGTGTTCTTCAGATTACCTTTATATCTATCAAACTGGGAAGTATAATAATTCTTTTTAGCAGTGCGACAAAGATTAGTGAAAATATTATTATATTTTGTATAGTTTAATTTGTCATTATTACTACGTGTGTGCATATATTTGTTATAAAGTTTATGTTTCCGAGAACTACATTTTAAGAGAGCAGATGACATCCATGGTTGTTTAAACGTTTTATTTGATTTTATACTACTTTTAACCAAGTGTCTGGAGTGGATATTTGTAAATGTTTCAATAAATATATCAAAACTCAATCTTGGGTCACAATCAAATATCATAGACCAGTCTTCACCTTCTAAATCAATCGATAAGTCATTTAGGTCGTTTATACGAAATGAATAGTTGGCGCTATTATCATCAAGGTTTTGATCATTAATTTCTTGATCAATGAACTGAAATATAGGAAGGTGGTCGGAGATATCATTAAGTAAAACACCAGCAACTATTTTATAGTTAGATTGTTTGGAATAAAAATGATCAATCAAGGTGGCCGAAGTTGAGGTAATCCTAGTTGGTTTTGAAATAGTTGGAAAAAAAGAATGGGAAATTAAGGTATTTAGGTAGGTGTTTGTCAATTTATGGTTATTACTCTAGTAGCTAGATCAACTTTCGTATGCAGAAAGAATTCCAGAGAATTTGACTTCAGAAATTGGTTTAGGGTGGTCAAACAATCATTTTTGGCTTGGTTACACATTTTGAAAATGTGGCGAAAGGTCAAAAGGTCAGGTCAAAGGTTATAAGATCAAACAAAATTATGTCCTTAAATCTCGACAACCACTGGTCACAGCGAGGTAATTTTGGTCTCAAATTGATCAAAAGGTATACATTCATATTCAGTCTAATGAAACATTTTAGTCGAAAATGACCGGAAATGCCATTTCTGACCTTTGACCCATAAACCAGGGCATGTCTGTATCTCCGTAACTATTGGCCGTAGAGACTTGAATTTGGGCTCAAATTGTTCGAAATATACATTTAGTTATTTGTTACACATTTTGAACAATGTTACAAAAGGTCAAAAGGTCAAGGCCAGGGGTTATATGAATAAACACAAATAGGTATTTGTATCTCGGCAACCACTGGTCACAGCGAGTAAATTTTGGTCTCAAAATGTTCAGAAGCTATACATTCATATTCAGTCTAATGAAAAATTTTAGTAAAAAATGACCGGAAATGACATTTCTGACCTTTGACATACATACCAGGGCCTCTTCTTATCTCTGTAAGTACAGGTCGTAGAAACTTAAATTTAGTATCAAATTGTTAGAAATACACATATTTACATTCATTCTAACAGAAAATTTGGATAAAAGATGATCATAAATACTATTAATTACTAATCTTTTAAATGAAAAACATATCTACCCAACTTATCATTAGACAGTAATGTTATGCAATAATTGATGCCTAATGATTTATTATACTGTAGGAATTAAAACAAATCCTTTACTGTTTGTAATAATTGTAGGCCTACTTTTGCTTATAATAATGCTAGAAATTATTGTTAACCCCCGAACATTTTGAGAATGCTAGAAGTAATTTACTGTAGTTACCCGTATAAAAGCCTCGGGCATTTATTTATTCAGGGAAGGCGTTTATTTTGTTGGGTGTAATAATGGTAACATGTATAATCAAATAAATACACCCCAGATATATATATATATATAAAATATATATTATATAATAAGAATAATAACGGGATTAAACCTCATTCTATCCTGGAGGAAGTACAATCATGTAATAAAAGGTATCGGAGACCACAATAATAGACCAAGTCATTGTCATTATTACGTAACACTGTTGCATAATAGTTTTGAATGTCAACGACAAAACTTATACATATACACGTCTGTTCCCAGTGTAGATAATAAAACAATATATATTTCTGGAGATTTATTATCAATACCACTAGAAACTTTGACATGTTTTAGGTACTGAATGCATTGACAATAAAAGCATCAGAAGTTTATCATGATAAAATCATACTACAACACTGTACTACAGTACACAAGGGTGTTTTCAGGAAAGCTGGACATATTGTACAATAGTAATGAAACTATGTATTGGCATTTAAAACTATGCAAAAGATTGTTGTCAAATTGTAGTTACAAACAAATAGATGATAGAATGAAGATCCATTATGAGTGCAATCATAGAGATATTATAGTGAACTATAATATCTCTATGGTGCAATCGTGTCAGGATAATGATGTGTCATTGTTTTATATCATTATACTGGCACCTGGAGGTGAAGATCCATTTAATATCACTTTTATTTTAAAAGACAGAAACATTTCGTTAAAAAGCATAAAGAGGAAAACGAATCATGTAAAGTACCTTTTATCAGTTGAGAAACGAAATACAATTATTAGAGTATTCCTTCAAATAAACGCCACCATTCCCTCCAATAGAACACCATGTGGAATAAACACCCCGCCACATGCATTTACACAATAATTGTATCACGTCAACACATTTCATTAACTACCATAATCTACAATTTACCAAGCATTTTGACATAATTTTATCACTTTTTGATATTAATTGTGCAGTATTTTTTTCCATCTAGGTGGTATTTATTTGATTATACATGTTACCATATTATACCCCAAATAAAGATGCCTCCTTTCCCCCTAAAAACCATTTTGAAAAATAAATGCCAGGGGCGTTTAATCGGATACATATGGCAAGTTACTTCTAGCATTCTGAAAAGAACTGTTGAGCTTAACGTTTCTATCAAAATGTCCCCGGGGACAGCAATAACTAGTACTTGAAATTAAAACAATTTAAAGTATCAGTTATTGCATAACATTACTGTCTAAGGATAAGTTGTGTAGATATGTTTTTTGTTTGAGACATTAGTAAGAGTATTTCTGTTCCTCTTTTAACCACATTTTCTATTACAATGAATGTAAATATGTATATTTCGAACAATTTGATACCAAATTTAAGTTTCTACGACCTGTACTTATGAGATATGAAGATGCCCTGGTATGTGGGTCAAAGGTCAGAAATAGCATTTCTTATCATTTTTGACTAAAATGCCCCATTAGATGGAATATAAATGCATGCCTTCTGAACATTTTGAGACCAAAATTGACTTGCTGCGACCAGTGGTTGCCGAGATAAAAGTACCTTTTTTATTTGTTCAAATAACCCTTGACCTTGATCCTTTGACCTTTTGTAAAATTTTTCAAAATGTGTAACAAATAACAAAACATATATTTCGAACAATTTAAAACCAAATTCAAGTGTCTACGACCAGTAGTTACGGAGATACATACATGCCCTGGGTTGTGGGTCAAAGGTCATAAATGGCATTTCCGGTAATTTTTTACTAAAATGTCCCATTAGACTGAATATAAATGTATACCTTCTGATTAATTTAAGACCAAAATTACCTCGTTGTGACAAGTGGTTGTTGAGATTTAAGGACATATTTATGTTTGGTCTTATGACCTTTCACCTTGACCTTTTGACCTTTCGCCACATTTTCAAAATGTGTAACCAAGCCAAATATGATTGTTTGACCACCCTAAACCAATTTCTGAAGTCAAATTCTCTGGA
This sequence comes from Antedon mediterranea, assembly GCF_964355755.1. Classification (NCBI taxonomy): domain Eukaryota; kingdom Metazoa; phylum Echinodermata; class Crinoidea; order Comatulida; family Antedonidae; genus Antedon; species Antedon mediterranea. Next base: position 15,735,565 of record NC_092675.1, read on the forward strand.
CCTCAAAGTGCATACGAAAGTTGATCTAGCTACTAGAGTATATGGAATTTTAATAAATCAATATTGAAGTCTCCCATGAGATGACAATTTTTGTTTTCATTGTTAATTTGGGTTAATACATTATCGACGGATTTAGTAAAAGAATCTAGCCCTCCACAGGGGGCTCTGTAAATAATGCCTATAATATCATTTTTTGTCTTTGAATTTTCAATCTCAACAAAACGTGATTCGGAAAGGTCGTCTGGTAATTTTAAGTCATTTCGAATTGTAATGCTAATATCATTACGTATAAAAAATGCAACTCCTCCGCCAATTTGATTATTGCTTCTATTGCTTGCAAAGAAGGAGTAGTTATTAATGAAAGGAATAGGGGAGTTTTCATTAAGCCATGTTTCACTGATACCGATTATGGAAAATTTGTTATTAATTGAATTCAAAAGGCATTCGAGATCATTAACTTTATGCGTAATACTTCTAATATTAAGATGCAGGAGAGATAGTTTAGTATTAAAGGATGTATTAAACTTAGAATTAAATTGTGAATAATCATAAAAGCTGCATTCATCTAGGGTAACTGACTGTGAATTGAGATTATTAATTAGTTGATCAAAAGATTCATCATATTTGTCATTTTCATTGTAATTAACTGGATTAAAGGTTATGTTAGAAATATCATTGTTGTTAGTAAGTTCAGAGTTCACATTAAAGTCATAAAAAGGAAGTAAGTGAAGATAATTAACATTCATTAACAATAGCTGCGTATAGCGTTATCTAAAAAAGAAATACAGAAATAAGCATGCATGAGACTGTATACATTAATACATAATTAATGAGAAGCAAAATAAACAATTCTTGAAATAAAAATATATTATAGGTAATATTTCGGTTGACGGTAAGTAGAGTCAAAGTAAAGTTAAATTATTGCGACGACTAGAATTACTCAGTAGCTTCGGGGGCATGTGCTTCCTTGAGGTTCGGGTAGTATTTGGCAAGATGATCCATGTCGATGAATGTGCGAACATAACCATTTGCATCTATGTAACGCAATTTGTCAAGGTGGAGCCAGGCCTTTACTTTGTTGGAATGCAGGTATTTCATCGATGAGTATAATGCCTTTCTTCTACTTATCACTCTGCTGGTAAAATCATTATTTACGTAGATGTTATTATCTTTAAATTTAGGTCTCACTTTTGGAGCTGCCTTGCGTACTCTTTCTTTAGTGGAATATCTGAGAAAGTATGCAACAAGTGGTCTCGGTTTATCCCTGGTGGTATTACGTGGTCCAACTCGATGGGCTCGTTGTATATCATCATTAGCGATTTTGATGCCGGTGGTATTGGAAATAAATGAGGAAAGGAAATTAACAGTACCTTCACTATCCTCCGCTTGTTCGGGTATGCCAGTAAACCTCAGATTGTTACGGCGTTGACGTCCTTCTAGGTTGTCGATTTTGTCGCGTATCTCTTCTATGCATTCCGTAGTGGATTGCTGCGTATCCTCGGCAATATCCTTCAGCTTAACATCCATGAAATCAGAATTTTCCTGCATATCGGCGTGCAAATTCCTCAGTTCTTTTTGTAAACCGGTGATTTCAAGATTGAGGATGGTAATGTCTTTTTCCAAGGAGACAATCTTGGTGACTGCGTCGCATAATGTTGATTTAATATCAGCAATGGTTTTGCAGCCCATGATTGACTTGATGAGAGTCGACAGCCAGGTGTTCGGTTCAGCGGCGCTGATATTTAAATTAGAAATATTTGGCTCATTGTTTTCCACGTTGGCCATTGTAGATGTTTAGTTAGAATAAATAACAAAAGTGTACCTATATTTAATGCAACCGATACGTTCACTATCCAGGTAGGTATACAGGTCTCATGCAGTTAGTAGCTTATCCTTGCAACATGCTATCACTGGTAAGCGAGTACTGTATCTAAAAACGTATACGTGTGAGAGCTCCGCTCAAACACGTCTGCACTCGACGAAGGACAATACTATGAGAAGTAGTTATTAAAGTAAGCCTCTACTAATTTTAATCATTAAAACACAACTGCAAGTAACAAAAACCTGGTTTTCCCTATCCCTATATATAGGTATTTGTGTATGTTAATAGGCATTTGTGTGTGTTATATAGGCCAAAATTAAAAAGTGCAATTTTCCTCAAGATGGGGATTTTTTTCTGACGTTCTATATGGTATAACCCCCCAAAAATTTTTCCTATACTTTTTTCCTGCAAATGTGTATATTAACTGTTCTGCACCCAGGTTATCGGAATGAAAAGTGATTAAAACGTTTTCTGGAAGCCGTTGAATTGTAGATACAAATTCATGTACAAATTGTGCGCATCGGATGTTGTGATGTCATTTTGCGTCGGAATTCATGACATTTAAAAGAGAGCGCTTCCATATTCTACGTATCTAAATTTCTTCAACACGTTGAGATGTTGTTGCTCAGATAATTTACTTCCAAAATTGCTATCTACGCGTTTCATTTTGATGATATGTTAGAAAATTAGATTGAAAGATGGGTCTCGTATGCTACACTGTATATAACATACACAGTGTATTCTGTAAATACGGTTATAATACCCAAATGATATAGGTACAATTCAGCACTGTAAACATATTAATTCATGTCATAGGATGGCATATTAATTGTTGACGTTCATAATAGTTTTAACATATGTGCATGTTGCATTTGTGCGGATAGCCCAAACTCGTCAAAGTGACGAGTTTAAATGTAGTTAATTTTGACATTGTTTTACGTAATGTTCAGTGAAAACACCGGCTACAGGACCCTGTCTCCATCTCCATGGTTAACTTTCCATTTACACGCCCTTTCTGTTTTTGTATTTCTATGACTTTACATCCCAATTTCTCAAGACTAAGCTGTATTTCCTTATCAAGACAAGGGTAAATCTTGTATAGATACTCTAATTGAGTTAGTGGGCGAATATTTCAAATAAGGGTTCATGTCGGTAAACAGTCACCGTCTTACAGGGAAGAGTGACATTTTTCACTCTTTCAAGACAACTTTGGTTGTCTGGTCAGGGAAGAGTGAAATGTTTCACAGTTTCTTCCAAGGAAACTTTTATAGTCTAGGCAGGAAAGAGTGAAATGCTTCACTCTTTCTTCTTAGGCAATCTTGAATTGCCTTTTTTTTGGTAATACAGTCAACTCTCCCAATACCAGACTTTTTTTGAGGACCAAAAGGTCCCAAATTTATATTTACCATTAAAAACACATTCCGAATACCAGACTTTCCGGAAAACCAGACTTATTTGGCTGGCCCAAAGGTGTCCGGTATTGGGAGAGTTGACTGTATTGGTAAAATATTTTGGCACACTCAGCGCGTCATACATATAATTGAACTGGACAAAAATATCTAAAATGGGTGAGTGTGAAAAGAATGTACAAAATGTGAACAAATTAGGTTTTGGGTTTGTCTTTTAATTTGTTATTTCTTCACAATACCACCACAAGGATCATAATATTAATTAAACTGTGGAAATTTGATGAACCACGTCAAATAAATTTGCTTGCCCAATATATCTATCACTGTAATAAACTAATTATCCTTTAATGTACACATTTATAATACTAAGTCTGTAGGAGGTTGCTCTTGGTAACACAAGTACATCTTGTTAATAAATTAAGATGATTTGTAAATTTTGCAGGATCCCGCTGAATATGAAAATTATACTTATATATAAATTATATCCAACAAACATTTATGAATATGTTGAAAAATTTAAAACAATTTTAACACTCCAAATGGTAAATTTCAATAAGGTGATATTGAATGCAGATACATCGAATCTTAGTTGCATACAGGGGTAACTATATGATTATTGATTATCTAAAACCGTTACAAATATCCATATTATTGCATCACCCAAATATATGCAAATGAGGAACTACAAATTTACATGCTGTATAAAATGTTGGCACAGTAATGTTGTAAATATTATCAGAGAACATGAGTTTACTTTTAATAAAATAAATTCACACAAAACTGAAGCTTTAATTGGGAAAGTTTTTTCAAATTGTTTTATACTATTTTTGATAGATACTACTACATGGATACCAGCTTAGAAGATTTGTTTGCCTAGGCTGTATATGGAGCACCTCTTCTGCTAAGTGATAGTATGTTGAGTTAAGCTTCGAGTTCAAGACCAAGGCCTAGTTTATGTCCACCTTGATTTAGGCACTTGCCATCAATAAGACTAGCAAGTGTCAATTTAATACCTATGGGTAACAAAAAAAAATAGATTTACACTCGATTCACAAATCTTACAAAATTTACATAATAATTGTAGAAAAATGTTACCCAAGTATGAACATGATGCGTCAATAAAATCTTTGAACAAGTCAGAGCACAATTTGATGTAGCACAGCGTGTTTACGAATATGTGCATATATTTCTAAATATTTTTATCACGACAACCCGGTAAGTTTATACAGACAAAATTCCATGTTATATTTGTGTTGTACGTGTGAAATAGGTAATTACGTGTTACATAATTTTTAAGTACTTACAAAAATATGTTCCTCTAATCCCTTATTCTCTGAATATATAATATTGCTTAGCATTTGGTATAAGTTTTCATTAAAAAAATAAGCCTTGTATACAATGTGGTATAAAAGATCCAGGGGACCCCTCCATCTACAAATTAATATACAGATGCACAAAAATAAATCAAAAACTTGTTTACCTGGTCTAAGTGTTTGCGTGTAACCAAGACCAATTTGACTTGTATTGCTGACCTTTGCCCTAAATGAGGAATCTCCATCTATTGTGTATTTACAGCCTACAGCGAAGCGTGTTGCATTGGTTCCCGATGTCCAGCCTACGTTGATGGCACTTTCCAGGTTGTCTGATACTTTCTGGTAGACAGACCCACTGAAGTCACTGCCTTCATTGCTGTAGGTGGAAAGAATACAAAAATCCATTCTGTTTTGTTTGCTAGATTATCAATATTTAGATATGTAGAATCCAATAATTGCATTTTCAAACAGCAATAAACAATATACCATAGTTCCTCGGGTATAATTCCACTCCCTTGTACACGAGCTGTGTGTAAATCAATTGCATGTTTGTTAGACACAAACTAGTGCGCAAGTTCCGGCTGGTGGTGGTGGTATAATCAAAGTTAGTATACTGTAGCAGACTACACACTACTATACATTGGTATAATCAATGAAGTTAGAGGGCGTTATTTTTTTTTAAACAGCAATAAACAAGCATGCAAACAACAAGAGTTTACGGCAAAAGTGTGTGCCGACGCGAACGCGACAACAGGAAACATTTTCGTCAGTATTGCATCGCAAAATGCGACGCAACAATCAACAATTGCTACACAAATACAGATCCGCATCGCATAACATTGTGATCCAAACTGAAGTCCATGTGATTGTTTTGGCTAGGCATAGGCTACCATAGAACCAACATGCCTCTGTGGGCCTAAGATTATTTATAACTTACATTTTTCAGTTGTTGCCATTCGTTTTAAATATAATATTATTCATTGTACTTGTGTTGTTTGTATTCAATCATTTCGTACATGAATTTTTGGGATCAGATTGCCCTTCGACGACACCTCGCATAATTCCAATAGAGGGCAGCAATTATTGATAATCAAAATTTTGAAATGAAAATGTTCCCTGGATGATTGAGGGGATGATAGCCCTTGTTTGTATTCAACTATGATAACCAATATCTGGTTTAAACAATTTGATGAGTTTCAGCCGAATTAAGCGAAATTACTCTATTTTTTATGAGAATTTTTTTTTTAAATCAACAACCTAAACCTCTACTAAACTTCCAAATGTTATACACCAGGATTTGCTCAGGGATATGCTTGTATGAGGTGGGACTACACTTGAGGAAATTAATACTACATTGCTTTTCAAGAAAAAGCAGTTAAATTGTATTTTTACTTACACATTGGTATGAAGTTGGAAGTCATCCTTCTTGTAGCCAAGTGCAAAATTGTTTCGTGTAAGCTTCGACTTGGAGGTGTCAAATGACATTTGATAACCAGCTAACCAACCTTCATATCTGATAGAAACAATCATTATATAATTTATCCTTTTAATTATTCATGAAGCAAATAATAAATGCAATAGTGCTAAGTAGGCCCACAACAATTGTGGTTACAATCTTTCAAACCTAGTAATACGGTACAACATAATCAGGCATTACCCAAAGACAGCAGCGCCGTATATGGTGGGTCCAGCAAAGTCAAAGTCAACATCGGCATTCAGGTTGAAATAGTCTCGCTTGTAGCCAGTTTTGATCATTCCACATTTTTTACTGAAAAATGCAAAAATACATCGGTTATACATTTCACTTATTATTCATTCATTATTAATTTAGTCTTTCAAAATCACAAAACAGTAAATACCAACAGTAGTGTACTATATACATATAGTACATCAGGGATGTCACCAGCTTTTTGGAGTGCCGGTCGGCAAATTTCCCGGGGGAGGGGGGACCCCCCCCCCCGGGGTTTGTCGTTATTTCAGCGAAACATAAAGAATTATGAAAATAAATAACAACAAATTGCATCAGGTCTAGGCCTAACCTTGTACCACCGGGGAGTCGCCGTTATTATTCGCGAAAACAAAAAAACGCTCACGAAATGAATAGCAATAGATCGTGTCAGGCTTAGGCCTAGCCTTGTAGACACTACGACCACTAGGCCTAGCCAAGGCTATAGATAGATGCCCCAAAACCCAAAATCTGAATTCCACAAAAACGGGCGCTTCTTTATTTAGGCCTAATCCCTAATCAAATAATGTAGATAAATTATTAGCCTAGACCTTACTACTTGTTGCTCGATATAATGTTCGTGTTCTTTTGCGCGAGAGTTTTTTAGCGTATTCGCGAATTCCGGATTTTTTGTTTCACAACTGTGCGGCAAGCATGTAGTGCATGGCCGGCAAGAACAGAGACACGTGTTTATGGGTTAACTGAAGTTTAGCAACATGAAGTTATCCCAGGGACGTGTAATTATTGTACCATGCTCGGCGATCATAAACGAACGAACTTGCCCGGTCTCACTGAACCATGCGCATGTTTTTTTATTTTTTTTAATAGTTCGTAGAGTACAAAAATGTAAAACTAGTAACATAATATAATTAAAGCAGGGTGACAAAACATTCAGCAATTAAAAATGATTTTGTTTGGGTCTATGTAGTTGTACATTTTTAATTACTGCGTACTTGTTTGTATTTTTAATCTGTGCAAAATAAAACGCTTGAATGGTCGCTATGTGAACTTTAAACTTGTACACTGTGCTGTGTAGCACGTTGTTCGCCATGACTCACAAGCTGTAACAATGAATACCAGGGCAGGGTAGGCCTGGTATTGTGTTAAATAACGTACGTAACCACGGAAACATTTGCTGTAGTCTTTTGTCTTATCTATATGAGGCTACTTGTCTGTTATTAACGATGTGCTAGGTAAAATGTTTTAGTACGAATTTTAGTTAGGCCTAGGCCTAATATAAATATCGTAATGATTAATAAATAATAGTGGTGGTCGGCAGCCTGTAAATCCTGGTCGGAAATGTTGAGTGCTGGTCGGGGCCGACCAGCGTGGTGACATCCCTGGTACATATTCTCTGCAGCATGTAGTGTTTGTTAAAGTGGAGCTACACTCAGACTTTCTCAGCTTATATTATGCTTAAATATGTTTAATTGAAAGTGATTACATAAAAAAAAAACAGGGAAAATATGGCAATATTTTCCAAAAACTAATTTCTAAAAAAAAAAAAAAAATCGGTCAGAAAATAGTGTTTTTTACTACATTACACTTTTTCAGTAACTTAGGGGTTAATAGTTTACAATACGTCGCGAAACGCGTTACACTTAGCGACTGACGCGTTTTAGTTGCCGGTGAACGCGTTGGTGAAATGGTAAATTATGTGTTGAAAAATGGCGAATCAATTTTATACACACAATTAATGCAATTTGTTCAGGCCCAAGTAATATTTACGATAAAAATGTCAGCATAATTTACATGTAACATCATGATTTGCATGCACTGTACAACACTAAAACAGCATAATACTCTTAATCAAATTGTTTATTAATTTTAAGCTAGGCTTAAGAATAGGTGTCATATTGGCTGATAATTATATCTAATTTAGATACTGCGGTCCGATACAGCCTTCTTTCTCCTTTCACCACCCCAGCCACCATCAACAAACCTTAACTCCTCCCCTAGACAGTTCAAATATAGTAACTTTTCCAATCATATAGGCTACTTCATTACGCTAGTATTTTCGCTCCTCCTTCCCCTACAAACACACCCCAGATACACTGGGTGATGTGTTGAAAAGCTTGATAGAAAGCATGCAGCTCACACAAGTGCATGATGCAATGGTTGAGTGAATTCAGGGATCATCTTAATTCCATGGTTTGTTAACTAAACACCACATGGTGGTGAATCAGCTCAACATAACTGATGTCACTATGTTAGTCTATGCATCAACCTATTAGTTTACCAGCTTTGCTAAAACTTACCCAGTTTGTGGTGAGAAGGAGGCATCGAATGTGAGCTTAAGTCCATTTGCAATCTGATTTTCTATGGTAAGCTCTGTGGCAAGGGTGTTGTCGGTGTTCCATTTTTCCTTGAATGTAAAACCTGCAATGGTTCACAATTCGAAATGGTTAATAGTGCCAAATAGCATTTTGGTGGCAACATTTGTATTGTTGGGGTGGTTACATTTTTTAGGCTTACCAATCCACATAGTGCACCCATAATCCATTTTGGCTGCGGAGCAGAGCAGGTATTTATCCTGCACTCTACATGTGAATGCCAATTACTTTAAATTACAATTCATGTGTTTATAATGCTTACCATATTCTGTACATGAATATTTTGTTTCTAAGTTGCCATCGATTTTTCCTGTATCATTGTTGGATGTACCAGTTACATTAAAGTTCTGTGTTTTGCATAAAAAAAATAACATTAAATAAACATTCAAATTAATGATGGTACTTTATCTTTCAGTTAATCAGAAGGATCTTACTGAAAATAAACTTTTGCAATTTAAATGATTGAAATTGGATTATCCATTCAAAAGTTATGGTCCGTTAAAGTGCTAAAAAAACAGTGATTTTGCATTTTTTCCAATTATATTTGGAACCATTTTTGAAGGGTTATAACTTTTTTTTATTAATAACCTTAAAGTTCTTATTTTTTGCCAAACCCATATATACAACAGAGTTGTACAAGACTATTTTTTTGGGGGGTGTCCTCAACAATTTTTTTTAAAGATATTTTTTTATAATTCTAGTATTTAAATTTATAATTATAATCATATATTAATTTAATTGATTTTCGAACCGCCAAAAATAAGAATTAAGCCTGTGCTTATTATGTGTTCGATTCCATTTCGAGCGCCGGGCGAAGAAGAAGAATTTTAGTAGGAAATTTTAAAAATATTTTAATTATCTCTGGGAAGGGGTTGGGAGTTTGGTGTGGGGTCATAGGCCTTCAACATGACTGTAATGGGAATGTACTGTGCAACGACGTTTGAAAACTGCCACTGAGGGGTTATGGGTTGGGAGTAATGACTTAACACAATTTGTACTAGAAACACATCACCCAGTACGGGGTGTGTTGGGAGGGGGAAAGGCATTTGTGGGTAATGAAGTATAACATAATTTTGGAATTGTACTGGGAAAAGTTACTACATTTGAACTGTCCTAGGGAGGAGTTAAGGTTTGTTGATTGTGGTGGGATGGGGAGAGGAGAAAGAATGCTGGAGAGGGGAGGGGAGAAAGAAGGCTATTGAAGGGGTAATTCAGCGGTATCAAAATTAGATAATTTTAATCATTAGCCAATATGACACCTATTCATTTACACTAGGTATCCCAATGAAAAAATTCAGATTAATTTTTTTACTTTTTCTTTCAGTTAACCATAAAGAACTTAATGTAATTAGCATTTTGCAATTTAAATGATTGAAATCTGATTACCCGTTCTAAAGTTATGGTTATTTAAAGTGGTAAAAAAAATATACGATTTTTTGCCTAAAAATTGTGTTTTTTGCAGTTGAAATTGGAAGCATTTTTAAAAGGTTATAACTTTTACAATAATTAGTCAAAAGTTTTGAATTTTGTTAAACCTATAGATATCACAGAGTTGTACAACTCTATTTTTTTTGGAGCCTCAACGAAACCTATTTTTTTAAATTATTGGTCCGCAAAGTGGTAGGAAAGCATTTAGCGCCCATTTTTGCTGGAATTCCCTAAAAAAATGAAAAAACTGCAATTTTTCAATGATCTGTAACTTTTGAACTACTGTACTAATTCATTTAATTAGGTGATCATTTAGAATAAAATGATCACCTATTGTTATTGTATGAAATCTTTGTTATTATTTATTACTTTCGGTACAGATTTTGTGTAACAGATATCTCAAAAAGTTTAATGTCAATGATTACCAAAATTTCACAATGTCTTTCAAATACTTTAACTTACGCCCGTATTCTTAAACCGGACTTTAGTCGTAGTTCGAGCTAAAACTAAAAAAATGATGTCATTTTAATTGATAAACCGAACTTCAACTAAATCACCGACTAAATCAGGCCAACCTCGACTAAATCGAGACGGATTTTGATCGATTTTTTTTAGTCCTGGAGGGGGCAGGCTAAATGGTCGACTAAATGGTTTTTAAACGATGTTTATAAAAAACGTTACAGTCATTGAGTTGTTATATTGGCCAGATATTGAAGAATGAAATATCTATATTTATATTAGCTTAATTAAATATACATTGGTTGGTATAAGTTATAATAATGAAAATCATCTTTATTTACAACTGTATACAAATTACATTATTTTCTTTGCGCAAGTCCGACTTGAACTACGTCACGCCATAGTGACAATGGGAGATGCGGCAATTCACCACGCGATGGAATGTTTAGGGGGCCTAGCGCTTTCTTGTCACGCTATGAAGTGCGTGGTTCGTGGCGATCATACTTTGTTGGGGGCCTAGAAAATATAAAAGTTACCGTACCGCCATGGTTCCTAAATATATTTTGAAGATTTTATTTGTTGTTAATGTTAATCAAATATACTTCACTGTTAAATTAATACTGATATTGTTCTAATAATTAACGATTAAAATTATTTTTCATGTATATAGTCCTGATGCGTAAAAAGTGTTGTAAGAAATGGAAAGTGATATTAATGCGCAAAATTTCGTCTGCTCCTCAAATACTCTCTTGTCATTGGCCAATGTATAGCCTTTGCAGCCCACGGAATTCAGAAAAAAGAAGGTCGGCAAAAAATTGCCGACCTTAAATTCGCCAAGGTCGGCAGTTCTAAAAATAGAAAATTCACCAAGGCCTAACCTCTTGCTAACATAAAGGCCTAGCTAGGCCTAGCCTCCCTAGCTATAAGAACTAGCAAAATTAACTAAAATATAAAAACCTAACACTAAAATTTACAAGATAAATTCTATTTGATAATTGCTGAACATCATGGTTCTGGAGCTAGCCGTACACAGAGCATAGTTGCTTGCTTGGCATAACAGGGTATTCCCCTACACAGGGCTGTAGCGCAGGCTGTGCCCAGCCAGCTTGGTTTTGATAGGAAAGCATGCAGCTCACACACAAAATGATGTAATGGTTGAGTGAATTCAGGGATCATCTTAATTCCATGGTTTGTTAACTAAACACAACAAGGTGGTACCTTAATCCCTTAAAGTACCATGTTGTTGCTAGGAGGCTTGAAAGGAGGGATCTAGCCTAGTTTCTAGGTCGGCAATCTCTTGCCGTCCTCTGACAATTTAAGGTCGGCAATTGCCGATTGCCGATGTGAAATTCGTGGGCTGCCTTTGTTACCCAGACGTGTGCAACTCGACTAAAAGCTCGACTTCATTAAGTCGAACTGCAAACTTCGACTACTTCGTTTTTTAATCGAATTTGAAGTAATAGCTCGAACTACGACTTTTTCAAGTCGAACTTCGAACTACGACTAAAGTCCGGTTTAAGAATACGGGCGTTAGTTCTAATAAGCTTTTCAGCGTGATCACTCAACCGTGACGTAATTTATACGCCATTTTGTGAAATCACATTATCAATCATATCTCCATAATTAATTATCAAATATTAATGTAATTCACTAAACGTAAACTTCAGGTCAAGTGTAAAAATATTAGCAAATAAAAACGCACGCACACGTAGGGTCATGCGCGTGAAATCGCGCTTTAAAAATTTAAAAACCTCAAAATTAAGTTTTGATCAATTTAGAGCATGAATTAGGCCATTTGCGTGTTTCAAAAAAATTACTGCGCAAAAATTTTTTTTTGCGCGCGCGATACTTAAAAAGCGTAAAAAATACGATTTTTTTTTACAAATCGCATTCTACTCACCATCTTTAGTACATTCACCAAATTTGAGTCAGTTCCGATATAAAATAACGCTATACGAGCAGGTTCAAAATGACAAAATGCGCAAATTAATTGCATCAAAGTGTTGAAAATGGTGAAAAATAAGGCATTTGAAAAATGAAAATAATTCTTCAGAATGCACGATGACCCCCAATTTTTTTAACTTTTTCTGGAAGCCGTTGAGTTGTAGATATGAATTCATGTACACATTTTACGTACAAAATGTTTTTACGTCATCAAATGGCCACTTGAATTTAAAATTAAGTTATTTTTCTCTTTTGTCATTCTTTTTCACATTCAATAGAACGCATCTCTGTTATTTTGTGCCCGGTTTTCGCTCAATTTTCAGTATGTGATTGCTCAATTAATTGACTTTCTTATGACTTGCCACTACTTTTATTTTGATGACGTCATCACGCGTAAAAACTTGATTAACATAGGTCGTGTAATTTCACCTTCACCGTAAATTTGAATATCTTACAGCTCTTCAGAATTAAAGGTTACCTTGATGATTATACAGTACAGGACAGAATTATTGCAAAAATCCCAACGCATTCAACACGTTGTCGTTGCGTTGTGTTTGCGTTGCGTTGAACGGCTTTCAACGTTTAGTTGTTTATTCAACGAAAGTCATTATCAGCATGTCAAGTAAACAATGAGTTATTTCAACGCTAGCTGCTGCTGCACTAGACTGGCCGATTGCACGCCTGAACGATCAGTAACAACAGGCAAAATACCTATCGGCAGTCACTACCAGATATTTTAATATAAATAAAATATATATGAAGCTTAGATATATTTTTTAAGTATTGAACGGACAGTTACCAAATAAAACACACAGTGATATTTCCCAGTGTTTAGTGAAGGAAAACATCGAATAATAAGGTCGATGCCAAGTCTAACAGTTAACACTGTACTGTAGGCCTTCCGGGGGAAAACACGATCTCATGTCGTAAAATCAAACAACGTGGAAATTACTGACATCAACACACGAGGCCCGAGGCCGCCACCCCGGTTTCCTCAAGAAAAACACCACGTGTGTTATGACGTATTTAACGATCGTTAATGACGACGAAGTAATTAATTTTATTTAGGCCTACATTTTTTAGCTGTTCGAGATTCAAGAGATAAAGTTAAAATATTGTTTCTCTATTTTGGTTTTTATTTTATAATTGTCCTATTGTTTGTTGTAATGTAATTTGAAAGAACTACAAAATTTGACGTGTCCGACACCCATGAACCAAATCTTTATAAATCGAACAACATTACATTTTTAAGTACAACAAGCGTTTTGAATACGTTAACAATAGAGCGTGTTGAATGTGTTGAACCCGTTGACCGTTCATTGACGACGTTAAACAATTGAATTCCATAGCGTTGAACGCGTTGAAAACGTTGCGCGTTTTGAAAAGCATCACACTGTAACTGTTTAAAATGTTGGCTGTTCGCTCGCATATTCTCTCAACTCCCATCCATTCATACAGTTTCAGGAGGAGGCCAATATAATTATACAGTATTAAGAAACAATACAGTCAACTCTCCCAATACCGGACTCTCTGAAAACCAGAAACTCTCCCAATACCAGACTTTTTTTGAGGACCAAAAGGTCCCAAATTTATATTTACCATTAAAAACACATTCCGAATACCAGACTTTCCGGAAAACCAGACTTATTTGGCCGGCCCAAAGGTGTCCGGTATTGGGAGAGTTGACTGTAGTATGTTAAAGAGAAAACGCCTAAACCTCGCCTATAATAATATATTTTCTTGCATCAGAATAAAGTGGTTCTTTATTCTGAATTGTTTGGTTATTCAAATATTTGTGGGTTACACCTAGGCGTGAATAATATGGTATGGCACAGGTTTTGATTTTAAAGAAAACGCCTAACATTGCCTATTGTCATCAGATTGGTCATTCCTATTTCTTGGTTATATTTAACGCTTTTCTCTGCATGGGTTACGTTAGGCATCACAATAATTAATTTATAATATAATACATGATAATGATATATTTATGGATAATAATAAAACTAAACGATTTTTTCCCTTTTAATTACGCGTTATTTCATAATGAATGAACTCTTCACCTTTCGATCAGTTCGTCCCTCACGTCACGAAAAGCATGCGTGAAAAAGACGACGACCATGCTGGATCGTTATGTTGGTGGTGTGTTGTTGCCTTCCACGGCGGCGGGTGTAGGCTATACGTTGTTTTTATAAATAATTGAGAAAAATGTAGTACAGTACTGCGAAGTTTTTAGTTTGGAAATAATTAATTACGATGTGACCTAGCCTCCAAGATTCACCGGCGCCTTAACTTTGGTATTTAATACTCCAGTTAATATAGATAGGCACACAGTAATTGAGGACATGACCACTACTTTAACTGCGATGGCAGACGCGGCTCATATACACGCATGGCCTACTACTAACGAGTAGGCCTAGCCTAGTGAGTGTAATATATTAAGCTAGGTTTCCGCGGAAAAATACACATTATGTTTGTTTTCTTCATTATTTGTAATACTGTATTTTATACTATTACTACTACTACTAATACACACTGGCAATCTGTAAATACCATACGAATCCGATTGTTCGTTATTTCAACGCAAAACATTGTGTTGGTTGAATAAACAGTTCAACGAACTCAACACTTTCAACGCCAACGGACAACGCAGTTTCAACGCGTTGTCAACACTTTAACAATGCGTTGAATGCGTTCAAAATCTGCAATAATTCTGTCCGGTACTGTAGTTTATTATGAAAGCTGATGAAATGTAGATATGAATTCATACAAAAAAAAAGCCTATTGGATGTTGTCACGTTAACATATGGCCAGTTGAAGTTAAAAAGTAGTATTTTCATCTTTTTCGTAAAAGTTATACAAATTTCAAAGAGCGCGTACAGCGCTTCTACGTGCCAAATTTTCTTCCAATTCTTATATTTATTTGCTCAATTCATTATCTTTCGAAATTGTCATCTTTGAGTTTATTTTGATAATTCCATCATACCCTAAAATTGGAACATGATGTGTGTCCCGTAATTTCACCTATGCTACACTGTATATAGATATACAGTATATACTGTACATAATGTATACATATAATAGGCACAACACAGCACTATAAGCGTATAATAGGATGGCATACATCAACATTTTTCGATTGTATGTTAACGTACGTGCATGTTTAAAAAAATATTAATGTCAATAAAATTATAAAAATGATCACCTATAATTCGTCAAAATGACGAATTAAATTCTAGTTTTTTTTTTACTTGTTAGAATGTAGTGTATATTTCATTAATAAATATATTTTAGATGTGTATATGAAAAAAAAAATTTTTTGAATGGTGAAATTTAAAATTTTCCCACAAAGTCTCGACCTATACTCCGGAAAATACGGTAAGTATAATTATTAGAATATTTTAATATACTTTATATTTATAATTTTAATCATAAATACTATTTTATATAACTTTTGAATACGTAAAACAAGATTTTAGGCCCGTATGATTATGACACCAAATCTAAGCCGGGCTACTAAGTAAGATATGCTCTTTTAAGGCAAACGCACAATGGGTCAAAATAAACTCATTTAAAATAATCAATGTTAATTAAAACAATTAATTGTTTACCTGAATAGTATATATAACATTATAAAAATTGTTTTCTTTTCGTATTATTACGTTATTAAATTGAGAGATACGGAGCTAAAGTTTAGGCCAAGTAACGGCTTACTCCCGTTAAAGTATTTCGGTCGCAGTTAATGACTTTCGACCGCCGTATACAGAGTCAAATGTAACGTTGGTAAATTAGCTTAATAAATATCTTCGGTACATTTTAACCTAACGCATTTGCATTGTATACTTGCATAATAAATCTTCCGCACATTACATCAATTTTAAGTTGTTAAATTAATGTGTAAAACCAGATATTCTACGACGGAATAGGACATGTCAATCTCCGACATCGCTGCTGTCACACATCTCGCGTCGAGCCGGCCGAAGTCGAGCGAGGAAAACTAAACAACATGTTCAAAATGTGGAACGTACCATTCGCTGATAGGGTGCATAGATGTATTAAACGGAAAACGTCACAACAAACTAGCGCGTACTTTACAGTAAAATATTTTACTCACTACAATATTCACCGGATTATAATGGTTCAATCTTCGAAATTCTTAACGGGATTTACACCTCATGCACCATTTTAAAATGTAGTTCCCACAATTACCATGCACAATACGTTTGTAATCTATGTTTTATCGATTTCAATGTAGATTTAGCTATAATTTAATACCAAAATCCATAAAATTTTTCCATAAACGGTGATTCAAAATTGTTTTTTTGTCACCAAAATTGATCTTTCGTTACGAAAAACCTATTTATAGAAGACGATTTTCGTATCAAATTAAAGCTTATTTAAAGCCTGATAACATACAACAAAAATTAATCCGCTAGCTTCAATGGTAATCGTGCGATCGTGTTTTGAAAACTGATGGGGATTTTCCGATGAGGTTTTCAACGCTCGAAATCGGCTCGACAGGATTTTAGAACCGTTTTAAAATCGCATTTTCTCGGCAACTAATTCATTAATTTTAATTATAAACACACTTATACATAGATTAAAACAAGTACTTTCAAACAATATACATTTTTAAAGTATTAATTAAGAGTGAACACGATTTATTTAACATCAAAGTCATACTACTTTTTCGAATTTCGTCAATATCTCAAAAGTGATACCCCTCTGTGCGCTTTCATTGGGATACCTACTATAATGCAATACATTAAATATGAAAAGAAAACAAAATATAAGTTGTACTTCAAAATGTATTATTATCTATTAACAATCAACATAATATAATACCATATTTATAAGTTATATTAATTTACATAAAACAAGGTAGAAAGGATTTGACAAAGAGAAAGGGCCTTGACACACAAGCTTTACAAAATGACAAATGGATTATACTCACAATGCCACTACTGGTTTTTGTCTTGGCGTCCAACTTGACAACACCAAAGCCTAAACAAAATATTAAACATTAAGTTGAATGATGGCAAATTTCAATTTTGTATTTCCATTGGGCCAACCTAAAAAAAAATTGTGTTTCCTGTCGATTTTTGGCGGAAACAAATTCCACTCAGGAGGCCAGATAATTTTTTATTTATTTTTTTTTTCCTGGGGCACTCCATCTATCAACTCAATTCAATCAGAGTACGAATTTTTATATCGGACTCTTTGTTTTCTTTCCGTCAAGAAATAAATATATTATATTATATATTTGTAATTGTAACCAAAACAATATCGTCCCGGCCACCATCCGTGGTAAATCATGGTATAGATAGTACATAAAAATAAAGGGTGTACACTTTTTAAAAATCAAGCTAAATACGTTCCTCGATCAGAGGTCACTGAAAGTAATAAAGTCGCAGCACCCGCCTCAATAATCGAGCTAGCCGTCGCCGTTGAAAAATATAAATAAACACGATCCGATCCTCCCGCCGATCCGATCAAACACACGCAATTCAATTCAGTTCATTGGGAAAACAATTCCATTTCATTCAACCCAAAGATCGTTGGAAGTATATTTATATCGTCGTACACTAACGCCCGTATTCTTAAACCGGACTTTAGTCGTAGTTCGAGCTAAAACTTAAAAAATGACGTCATTTTAATTCATAAACCGAACTTCAACTAAATCGCCGACTAATTCAGGCCAACCTCGACTAAATCGAGACGGATTTTGATCGATTTTTTTAGTCCTGGAGGGGGCAGGCTAAATGGTCGACTAAATGGTTTTTAAACGATGTTTATGAAAAACGTAACAGTCATTGAGTTGTTATATTGGCCAGATATTGAAGAATGAAATATCTATTTTTATATTAGCTTAATTAAATATACATTGGTATATGTTATAATAATGAAAATCATCTTTATTTACAACTGTATACAAATTACATAATTTTCTTCGCGCAAGTCCGACTTCAACTACGTCACGCCATAGCGACAATGGCAGATGCGGAAATTCACCACGCGATGGAATGTTTAGGGGGCCTAGCGCTTTCTTGTCACGCTATGAAGTGCGTGGTTCGTAGCGATCATACTTTGTTGGGGGCCTAGAAAATATAAAAGTTACCGTACCGCCATGGTTCCTAAATATATTTTGAAGATTTTGTTTGTTCTTAATCAAAAGTACTTCACTGTTAAATTAATACTGATCTTGTTCTAATAATTAACGATTAAAATTATTTTTCATGTATAGTCCTGATGCGTAAAAAGTGTTGTAAGAAAATGGAAAGTGATATCAATGTGCAAAATTTCGTCTGCTCCTCAAAATACTCTCTTGTCATTGGCCAATGTATAGCCTTTGTTACCCAGACGTGTGCAACTCGACTAAAAGCTCGACTTCATTAAGTCGAACTGCAAACTTCGACTAGTTCGTTTTTGAATCGAATTTGAAGTAATAGCTCGAACTACGACTTTTCCAAGTCGAACTTCGAACTACGACTAAAGTCCGGTTTAAGAATACGGGCGTAAATTAACGAACCCGCTTTTACCGAACTCCACAATACGTGGCGCAGTGTGTTGGACATTCAATTACTGATCGTGAGATCGAGGTTCGAATCCAACTCTCGCCGCATTGCTTGTATCCTTAGGCAAGATACTTTACTTACGTTTGCCTCTCTCCACCCAGGTGTATAAATGGGAACCCGGTTAGATCAAGACACAACTTTGCGCTGATTACTAGCTGCATTATGGGAGTATGTTTCCATACGTGTTTGATCCAAAAAATTACTGGGGTAATAATGTTCAGCGCATTGAGAGCTTGCTTATATGAACTATTATTATTATTAATACATGTGCAGAGTGCAGGAGGCTATACAGAGAGAGGGGTCGGTCCGACTGACCCCTCTCTCTGTACAGTATAAGCCAATGTCATTATGTAGTCATTGGCTTGAGTTAGGTTTTTATATTTTAGTTAAAGACACCTTCCCTACAATTTTGGACGTTTTGTAAAAATAATACATATATATTACTTTAAAAACATTAAACCAGGTCATTCCTTGCCTTAAATGTAAGTTTTATGGTAAATTATGATAAAAAGTGAGAAACAATGCACTACATAAGTAGCTCGCTGCGATTGACCTCTCGTGAACGGTCTTTAGGCCTAGCCTAGCTAGGCTTAGTTTTGTAGGCCTAGCTGGTAAACATCGGTAACGTACGAACATCGTACGCTAGCTATATAGTTAGCCTGACGTTGTATAGTTGCTGCATTAATTGTCTTTCTATTTTTGCCAGACTCCGTTGATACAAATTGGGGAAAACGGTATTTTCCCTAAAAAGTTAGGAGTCTTCCATTTGTTTTGGCCTCACGATCGATCGAAAAGTGGGTGAATTACAGAAGAAAAACAAAAATATCAATCCGCGCGCAATGCATTTTGGGATTTATAGCGGGCCGCTATAATTATTAGAATCAACTTATTTTTCACATTTTTAACCATTGAAAGACGAAAAAAGTTATCGCAATAGGACCATATAGTATTATTTTTACATTAAATATAGTTGGTGATCTTAAATTAGATCTAAAAAACGTAGGGAAGGTGTCTTTAATTTGCTAGTTCTTTTTGCATAACATATAGCTAGGGAGGCCTAGGGTTAGCAAGCTACGCTCGCGCTAACCGCTCGCCAATTCGCCAATGGCGACTGGAGTCTCCATTTGGCGAAAATAATTATTGCCTCGTTCGCCAAATTGGCGAAAATACATTTCCAAGCCTAGGCCTAGCCTGGTCGGCGTGACTTCTTATGGGTACTTTCTGACTCGGGTGTACACTTTTTACCACCACAGCATTTTATGTGACGTCACGATCGCCGTGTTCATTTTTTTAGTTCTGTTTAAACATGCGCAGAGCGTGCCTCGATGACGTTTTAATGACACACAGTTAATGTGATTGGTTCGTGGCCGGCCGTCGTCGACGTGATGATGAGCGAATAAAAGGGGAAGTCCCTATTCTTCGACGTAGAAAATGAACTTCGAGAAGAAAATGTAAACAGAAACATGTGGACGAATACTTCCGTAAACGAGGCTGTTCTGTTATTTAAAAAGGGGAATTTTAAATTTAACAAAGTAATTACCTCAATAGTATAATGTTAACATGTTTAATTTTATTTCCCTTTCGATTATTCTAACCGAAAGTTGCGCTTTAAATTGAATACTGTAGCTAAGAAACAGCGTATACTGCAACGGCAACCCTGGCCAAAGCGCGTTACGGCCGCTGCGTAGCAAATTCAAAGCTTCTTAAATTTCTGCGGTACATTTCTTGTTTTATATAATAGATTGATAAATATTCCACTTATTAAATAATTTAATAAATCGGTAAAATTGACGTTTAGAAGCAAATATTCCATGATGAGAGGCGACATTTTTCGACATGCCTCGTGTGCGGCGAAGACTAGTTCAGAAAATGGAACAGTCCACTGCGGGGGTTATCCAATCATTAATTAACGCGCTAATACAATGCATACCATGCACATTGCCTGGGCGACGGTAATTTAGTAATAAGCGGAGAACTGAATATGGTAAACACTGATATTTATGGTAGGGATTATTTTTTTCAGGAGTTGGCCTTGTTGGCCTCTTCGCACGAGGTCCACGCAAAGTCAAATAAAACGATGTGTTTTATCAAACAGAAATATAAATTAGCTTCAATTCAATACTAAATTAGCCAGATTTTGATAATGAGAAAGACTCAAAAATTCAATTTTTATCGTTAAAATTGACATTTGAGGCGGATGTACATAATAATAATAACCGATTTACATATCAAAATAAAGAGTATATAAAGCCTGATAACATGCAACAAAAATTACTCCACCACCTATTATGGACCTCGTGCGATCGGGTGCGAAAATGGGTAGGTGTTTTCCAAAGTTATTTTTAGCGCGCAGATTTCGGCTCGCCGGCTTTTGTACCTCATTTTTAACTCGCGTTTTCTATTAAAATATTTAATAAACATAGATTATAAATATATAAAAATAATCCCTTAAACAAGATCTTTCCAGGCATATAATTTTTATTCTCATGGGTACATAAGGAATAGTATATTTTTAACTTCAAAGACACGTCACTTTTTGAAATTTCACGAACGTGTTAAAATCACGGTAACGAAAATCAGGTTCATTGGGATACCTAATAATAATATAAATGTAAAAGAAATAAAATTTTAAAAAATACATGCATTATTTATTTAATAAACATTTTTTCGAATTTTTATGGTTTTTTAAATTTGGCTAATGTTTTTCAAAACCTTTCGCCATTTTGGCGAACTAAAATTTGACCTTAGCGCGAGCGTAGAGCAAGAGGTTAGGCCTTGGTTAAATTTATACTTTTAGAACTGCCGAGACTGCCGCCTTGGCAAATTTAAGGCTGACCTTTTTTTCTGAATTTCGTGGGCTGTATATGGATCGTAAATACACGTAATATTTATATGAAATGCAAAAAGATGTAGACAGCCCTCTCCTATTACCACGCTATCTGATGAATAGGGTAAATCCTTTAAAAAAAATGTTCGCGGGTAGAATTTTTTTTTTTTGGAAAAAAATTCCACCCGGGCGCTCGACCAGAAACAAGCTATTTTTTTTATTTTGGCCTTGGAATAAAATATGGTTTTTATAATATTACCCATGAAATTTGTCAGCTGCCTTTATACTATTAATTTTAGTACAGAACCATATCATATAAAAGCATACAAAATATCTATTCTGCTGGTACTATGGGATAGCAAAATTCACTAAAATGAGATTTAAATATAAGTATTTAAAAAACTAAAGGGTATGATTTTCATACAGCGAGCATGTTTTATATCCAGGCACTGTTTATAATGACACCCAGGGGATTTTAGGGGCAAGGCCATTTGGCTTCCGGTTTTCGTTGATTTGAGGGGTACAGTACCAAGGCAAAATGGGAGGGCACCAAGGCCAAAATGAAAAAAATATTTTAACTATTATAAATAAGAAAATATTACTGCTTCGTATTGATCGTAGGGTTAGTAAACGCCATTGTCATCGCCTTTAGAAGCATGGACAATGCAAACAATGTATTGTCTACTAGCTTTAGATAGGATTTTAATTAGCGAACAATAATTAAAATCCTATCTAAAGCTAGAAGACGTCAATTTTTTTAGCCGCCCTACGCATCGGCTATAATTTGGCCAGACATCCGCCGACAAGACAGCATCGGGCCCGTGGGCCTTGGCTCACGCAGAGAGAGTTTCGGCGGCCTACACTATAAATGATATAATCCTACCTTGGGTTAGCGAATTATAAAAACAACGACACCTAGGCTAGGACACCTAACAACATATGCAAAATGAATATATTCCATGTTAAGATTTAATATACCGGTACCGTATATTTCGATGTATAAGTCGCACTTTTGACACGCAAATTTGACCTCTAAATTAAGGGTGCGTCTTATACACCGAACATAAATGCCTCACCACACAGATTGTACATATAGGCCTAGGCTATCGTCACCTCGTTTGCTAGGCCTGAGTAGGCTAGGCCTAGCTACAGTAACTAACTAACGTAACGGCAACCTGCTTCTGCCTAGTTTTCAAGGCATTTTAGCATGATGTTATACTATGATGAAAAGATTTGTTCATTATGGCGATAAAATTTCATTTGTAAACGTTTACGTACGATTGGAATAGTATTTATTTATACAGTAGTTATACGCACGATCGCCGTACCCCCAGCGCAAGCCCTTCTTGGCGGCCACATGGTGTACGGTATTCGACTAGTATATTCTCCAGGTGATTATAGCATGGACCTAGCGTACACACTTCTCGGATACATAGATACTAATCGAATACGATTGTCCGTGAAAACGTGCGCCCTCTCGAAATGATCGAGCGAGGCTAGCCCACACGTACATGTTACACACACGGTCATGCACTCGATGTTGCGGCTGTTGAGGCTGGGCGCGGCCGAGCCTAGGTAAGAAAAAACCTAAATAAAGGACGCCGTTGCAGATATAACAAAATATATTATTACAATAATATTGATTACAATTTAAAAAAACATTGTTTTGATGAAATATAAGGTGCGTCTTATACACAGACGATATAAAAAATACCGATATTTTACTCTCAGTTAGGGGGTGCTTCTTATACACAGGTGCGACTTATACACCAAAATATACGGTAGGCCTTTTAAATAATTATTACACCATGAGTAAAGAAAAAGTGACTTAATTTGGTAACAAATTCCATGATTCCATGAATATATAACAAATATTTAAGAAACAGTCTTAATAGTTTTCAAAGGTTAAGCCTTTTATTATGAACAAAGAAAACCTGAAAAACAGGGATAGGATGTTTAACTGAAAGTCACTTCCTTAGGGGAATCAGGATATGATAAATGATTTTTTAATTTAGGAGAAACAACAAAGATATAGAACAATTAATTGTTAACAATAAATGCCTATCTGGAACAACAGAGCACAAATACTTGGGTGTAACTATAGACGATCAATTTAGTTGGAACAAGCATACCCAAAGTGTATTCTAAAGCTAGTCAACGCCTATTTTTTCTTAGGAAACTAAAGAAATTTAATGTTGGACAAGATATGCTATTCCTATTTTACCAGAAATCTGTAAAATATGTAAAATAACTAAAGCAGCATGTAAAATAATTGGTGTAGGAATTGAAAGTATATGTAATCTTTGTGATAAAACGGCTCTTAATAAATTGTAAGCACAAAAATTGGCGTAAGGAAAAAATTGCCGAAAGGACAAAAATTGGCGCAAGGACAAATTGCATGGCGTACAGTCTAACTAAATGTAAACGTTGAGGGCAGCATGCAACCACTACGCAACTTAACAGGAAACGAAACTTCTGTGGCGTGACACTTTCGAGTATTGTTCAAATTGTATGGCATCTCTACATAACCCATCTAAAATATATTGCACTTGATTTACATTAATTTCCTCATTTTCGAGAGAAGTTGCAAGGCCCTGAATTCTGTTTCTAAAGTTTGTTACAATTCTCGCTTCCATGATTATTTTGTTAACCTCCCCCCCCCCCCCTCCCCAGCAGAGTGGTTTTAGTCACGCGGATTTAAAATACTATGCTGCCCTCAACGTTTAAATTTAGTTTGACTGTACGCCAAATTTTGTCCTTACGGCAATTTGTCCTTACGGCAATTTAACCATACGGCAATGTGTGAATTATGTCGCCATTAGTTTGGCTTACGAGAGCGGAATTGTTCGTACGGCAACGTTCGTCTATTTTGGCCCTAATGGCCACCCATAGAAACAGGCCCTTAGTAACAAGCACATGGTATGTGGAACTATATTATCTTGGTTTTATCACATTATATTATCTTGGTGTAGGAAGAAAAAACATTTTGAGGTCAAAAGAGGCTTAACTACAAAAATAAGGTTGAAAATGGTAGGTCATTGAGCCTTCCGAGGGTTTTGTAGTAAACAAAAGCTATACGCGCTAGACGATAGCAATCTTTTAACCACTATATCCACATTTTTGGTTGAATGAAATGGAAATAAAAAATACTTTATCTTATAGAATAATAGGTAAATAAATATTTACTCAAAAGGATATTTTCATAATTTATTTTCAGAATAATGACCTAATAAAAAGTGTTTACCAATGTGCGCGCTGGCGCGCTGTTTAATCGTGCTAATGAAAATGGAGTCGGCTCTCGGTATCCCTAATTTTAGTGTTTGTTGCCAGCCTAAATTTAATATTACATCACTAAAAAAATACTATTGCAATGCACTACTGTAGCTATCGTACCTGTGAATGGTTGTTAAGTAAATGTAATTAATTGTGTACATTAATTAATAATTATGGTCCTATGGATACTTACCATATCCCTTTCCAAAAACATCCCTTGAGGTTTTGCCAAGATCAGCATAAACTGGTGGTACATTTGCCATTTTAATTTTGTTCTGCAATAAAATAAAAATATCAAACAATAGCAATAGGCCTATTCATATTTAATAATTTAGTCTAATTAGTAATTTACCAATTTATTAAGCCTAGGGGCTAGGCCTGTCTGTGTGTGTGGTGTAAAAAATACGCCGTGGTTAGGATTCCGGCACCGGAACTCAACTGCCCACCGTTAGGGAATCCGACACGCTATTGCGCATGCCCAGAGCAAGGTAATCGGCGACTCTCTATACTTTTATCAACAGCGATGGATCATTTCATAGCTGCGCCACACGGCGAACTAGCCTAGATGCCTATTAAGACGGGATCCACTAATCTAGGGCTACCAGTTAGACGTGACCAGTGGGCCTATTTATTTTGTAATTAAAAAGTGGTTGCTTCATTCATATATAAACTTCATATCATTATGAATTATATAATTACATGACTAGTTTTATGATTTTTTCATAACGCATTATACTGTACATAACAACATGCAATCACAAGTTGATTAGTTGACGGCAGCCACCGCATGGATGTGAAAAAACTTTTCGGGAAGTCAGGGTCACAACGCTAAAAACAGCATTACGATTCTTAGATAGATACTGATACTTATTAATATAATTATAATTATTTTAACGCGTGGGCGTAGTCGTATTTTAATTATTAATTCTTGTATGGCATAGGCCAAGTTTCATCCATCGCTCTCTCGCTCGCGCAACGACTATCTAGGCTACAGTCAATCCCTATAACACTCCGTGGTGTGGCGGTAGTGCAAGCTATAATTATAGCGTGTCGGATTCCCTAACGGTGGGCAGTTGAGTTCCGGTGCCGGAATCCTAACCACGGCGTAAAAAATGATGTAAAAATTTCTGGAATTGCTTGTTTTATATTGCTAAAGTTGCAGTCGGTATATTGTAACCCAGTTATAGTAATTACCAACAGTGGTTCTGTCCACAACATGAGGACAAGCCCATCCCATTTTTGCTAGGCTTCGCACCTGTGAAAAGACGCCGGTCTAGCCTACTCGCGGCGGGTCTCTCTCTTCCATTTTGTTTTGGTAAGAAAATAGAATCACCGGTAAAATTAGAGCAAAAAAGTCTATACATAAATTAACACTACTTAAAAGTGCCTCATTGCATTTATTTTAGAACAATACATTTAAATGAAAATTGTATTTTTGAGCTAAAATGTACAAGTTTAAATATCATTTTTCTTACATTTGATAATTTCTTGCAGGTATCACCACACAGGCCTAGCTCACGCTTTCAATACAACAACGAGGATTTCTGGGAAGGAAGTACGTAATGGGAAATCTAGACGGGTTTCTTGCGCTTTTTGTCAGATTTTGTTTAGCGCCCTCGTCGTACATTTTTTAACTGTATCGCGCCGCCGCCTTTTACAGATCTGGTGTAAATTTTATGTCATTATCTCAAATATGTTTTATTTTCGTTTCAGTTTTTATTTTTCATTGTATTTGTATTGAATTTTGTAATTGGTATGGACGCACCATCTACGCATGTGTGCCACTGTTAAAAAAGTTTTGTTCCAAATAAATATTATTATTATTATTATTATGATTTATGGGAGGGCTATATAGAGTCACAAATTGGTCATATCTCGCCTACACCACATTCAATGGGCCTAGATTTACAATCCTGTATTCTTGTGATTGCAGCAAATTCTTCTTTTCAGTATCATTAGGCCTATTGTGCTAATGGGAATAATAATTTCTGAACACGTGATGATCTAGGGCTAGGTCTACGACTCGTCTATTTTACTGCGATAAACGAAAGAATTTCAAATGTCTTCCAGTCGTATAAAAAAATTATTCCTTTTATTTCAGCTATATTTTTTCCAGTTACAAATATAAACCCAGACAACTTAGGCCTACTTATAAAAAAGAGGCTTCAAAAATACATCACTGAACTCAAGAAGATCTCCATTTTTGGTGAAGCCACAAAATACATATACACGTACATAATAGACCTATTGCAGTAAGATAAGCAAATCAATTAACATAATTTTCTACTTCTACTTTTCTATGACATCGTAGTGTATAAATAAACATTTTTTGTCAGACTTTAATTTAAGTTTCAAGAAGAAAATAAGAAATACACATCATTTGAGAAACATTCATTTAGTTTAAACGGTACCATATAATTACCGTAATTATTTAAAATAACAAATATCAGAGATAATAAATTCTATCTAAAACTACACACGCCGCTCTGGATCAAGTAATAGTCCTACGAGTAATTTTTCAGAATTTTAATATTGTTTTAATTTGTTAAAATATAAATCATACATTAATGTTAAAAACGATAGGCCTAATCATTTTGTTGTTGATTTATCCTAAATTTAATTCAGACGGGTCGTTACCAAGTTCCAAAATTACAGATCTGTTTACCAGGTTACCAATGCGCCTTTACAAACTCTATGTCTCCAATAAGACTAGCAGCCATTCCGATCGCCACAATTTCAAATAATGTCATTGAACCGACTATGACCGCTAGAAAGACTAGGTTATTAGTCAACCAGGTGATGACAGCCTCTTTGCAACCTTTTGTGTAGATAACCTGAGAATCTGGAGTATCTGGAACCAGTGCTTCATTGCCACATTGGTAGTTTACAACACCTTCTGCCTCCTCAACGCAACAAGAAAACGGTACACTGCATTTTGTAACACGGGCAACGCCGCTACAATTGTAATATCTTGAAAAGAAAAGATGACTAAAAATGTTATCTTATTAATTTCGTATAATCAGGGAAGAGTTAAATTACAATTTAACTCTTCCCTGGTATAATGAACATGGTTACGAGATTGTGATATGCGCAATTCAATCACATGATGCGCAAATCAGCGCGAAAGTTACAATCATTTTTGGATCAGGTAAGATTTATTCTTTATTTTGACAATGTTGGTAGTAATGTATTAGTAATGGGTATTAGTGAAAACAGATCGACTGTGAGACACGGTCACCGAGATAACCTACATAGATTTAAACAACAGTTACAATGGCCATGATGAATTTGAAAACTTACAAGTTAACTTCCCAATCGCTTGGTTCGTTTATACCACAACATTGCAAGTACTCTTGTATTGTATCGATAATAAACTGTGTGTCTGGATCATCTAAATAAATTCAAAACAGTTTAATAGAATTTAACAACTTATTGTTATTAATCCACCATGCATCATTCAATGTCCATCTCCATAAGTCGTCGTCGTGTCGACTCTTTCATCTCGTCCCTCCATCATGTCTTCATGGAGGAATTATCCTCTATTATGTTGTCATGGAGGAATTATCCTTTACCATGTTGACATGGAGGAATTATACTTCACCATGTTGCCATGGAGGAATTATCCTTTACCATGTTTCCATGGAGGAATTATCCTTCACCATGTTGCCATGGAGGAATTATTCTTCACCATGTTTCCATGGAGGAATTATCCTTTACCATGTTGTCATGGAGGAATTATCCTTTACCATGTTGACATGGAGGAATTATCCATCACCATGTTGCCATAGAGGAATTATCCTTCACCATGTTGCCATGGAGGAATTATCCTTTGCCATGTTTCCATGGAGGAATTATCCTTCGCCATGTTGCCATGGAGGAAGTATCCTTCACCATGTTGCCATGGGGGAATTATCCTTCACCATGTTGCCATGGAGGAATTATCCTTTACCATGTTTCCATGGAGGAATTATCCTTCACCATGTTGCCATGGAGGAATTATCCTTCACCATGTTTCCATGGAGGAATTATCCTTTACCATGTTGTCATGGAGGAATTATCCTTTACCATGTTGACATGGAGGAATTATCCTTCACCATGTTGCCATGGAGGAATTATCTTTCACCATGTTTCCATGGAGGAATTATCCTTTACCATGTTGTCATGGAGGAATTATCCTTTACCATGTTGACATGGAGGAATTATCCTTCACTAGGTTGCCATGGTGGAATTATCCATTACCATGTTTCCATGGAGGAATTATCCTTCACCATGTTGCCATGGAGGAATTACCCTCCACCATGTTGCCATGGAGGAATTATCCTTCACCATGTTGCCATGGAGAAATTATCCTGTACCATGTTTCCATGGAGGAATTATCCTTCACCATGTTGCTATGGAGGAATTATCCTTTACCATGTTACCCTGGAGGAATTATCCTTCACCATGTTTCCATGGAGGAATTATCCTTTGTTGACATAGAGGAATTATCTTCCATCATGTTGTCGAGGAGGATCTAACCTCCATCATGTTGTGATAACTCACCTTGATAGTTTTTCATACCATTCATTACAAAGGTTTCTATTGAGCCGACGACTTCGTCCTGATAAAAATAGGCCAACACAGCAGCAGTTGCTTCAAGTATGAGGATAAGAATCATCGAGTATCGGAACATTTTTAGCATGGTTGTATTTTCTCTTAGTGAACCGATACATCCGAGTGTCGACAAAATAATAACGATGAATCCGATCACAATGAACACCCATAAGGGATCTACACTAATAGTACCCCCTTCAATAACATCTGTAATTGCGCTGACGTCCTTGGAGTACACACCCCAGATCCCAAATCCAAAAATGGCGCCACCGAGGAAAAAGAATAGAACATTCACCAATACCATGGTGTACTTGACACACAGGCTGACATGAGCCGTGTTCCTTTGCCTCGGATGTCTTCCCGCCATTTATTCTGAAATAAAATTATTATCCATAATTAATGTAATTATAGCTTTATTGGTCACATGAAATGGATGACGAAATACAGTACTTTTTTTCTATAACCATTGTTGAAACTAGAAACCATCTACTGTAATCTATATATCGAAATTATGCAGTTTAAAACATCAAAAATAATATCTATAGACTATAGTAGGCCTACTATTTTGCTGCCAATATAACATTACACGTAACAGCTTGTATTGTTATTGTTTACCACTACAGCCTGTACTACACAAATGACTAATTCAGCCTTTATAAAGGCCACCTCTATCATGATTCCAATGTTTTATATCATATCAATAGGCCTATCACATATAATTGTGGTAATTTATAAATGAGTATTTAAAAAGAAAAGAACATTGGATCTGTGACTACCACGTGCCTACCTTCAAGAGGTACCATACACACCTTCCAAAACACAGTTGTTTTATTGATATTTTCCAGTTTTTAGGCTTAATAATTAACACGACGTTCAGTATCACCAACAGGAAGTATTTAAGCATGACGGGCGTACTGTTTGTTGGTAACGGTTGACGTATTTACTACAATAAAACATTTACTGTACCATGTAAATAATACAGACGCTGACGTAGCAGGCCTTTGTGCGTCTTTTTCTAGGGCCACTTGGTTGTATGATCGAACGACTGAATTCACTATTGTGTGCTGTTCTAGCTTTTTACAACAAAAATGAATTCTCCTACTACTATTCATAGTAGGCCTTTTACTTCTGTGGTTTTATTTTTAAGCGCACTTCCTCCTGTCAGAATATGGATTTGTAACAACTCGTCATGAGAGACAACGATTATCAAAACGTGTGGTGGTAATGAAATAATATGTGCAATATTTCTCAGCCATTTCAATCACTCAATCTTTACATCGGATTCGTGACAACTTTTTGCTAAAAATTAGGTTTTGAATTGCAAATACTGTATAAAGAATCAATTCCTACTTCTATTGACATAACTACTAGTCACACGTGACATAGACGTAGGCCTACCATGCGTAGTATGCACTAGGAAGCCGGGTGGTTAATTAACGGATTTCACTATATAGGCCTACGCCAGTATTACGCCGTTGGTGCTGTGTACGACATGATCCCCATCCTGAGACCTCACTATTTACAGTTCATCCAAATAGGCCTACTGTACGGTAGGACCTACTCATGACATTAGGCGGTTATAATATTATGAAAGAACAGAAAACACAACATTAACAAATTCGGCTGTTGAAAATATTATTTCAATAAGTTTCAACGTTGTCTAAATTTGTTTAGGAAAAATTCTGTGCACAGTTAATATTCAGTGTATATGTTTTCATATTTACATTTTTATAAATCATTTACGTGGTACTGTAAATTGTAAAACGACATTAAAAACAGATGAATAATTTAATAGGCGCTATAATATTAATATTAGCAGGCCTGTGCAAAATAAATTGACGAAATAAATGAATTTCGCATAATTCATGTGTATTATTATTATTATAAATATTAGTTCTTGAAAATTCATTTGGATCCAAGTTAATAATTAATATCTTTTTTTGTTGTTAGTCCAGTACAGTAAAACAACAAAGTAACGATAAAAAAAACAGAGCGTTAGCGAAACTGATTAACCTTGTACTTACTGCATTAGATCAAAAAGAAAGAACACTCTTCTTAAATTATAATTACAGTAAGCGCCACTGGATCCGCCCGTTGGATCACCCGCCCTTGATATAGTAATTACAGTAATTCAATACACAAAATAATTTCCTAACAAATAATTGGTATTTAAAATATATAAGGTGAAATATATCATTATTATGTATGTTCGTTTAAACTTATATACGCACAATTAAATATAGACCTACGTAACCTATATAGAACGCGTTGCTATATTTAATGGACATTCAAAATGTATTAATATAATAAGCCTATTGTAATATATAAAATGAAACAATACGACGATGCGTACTAATAGAAAAAAAAAAAATTCTCGAATCACCTTGATCTATCCACTAGGATGGAACACGAGGAGGTAAGCGTAACGCAAGTGAGTTGACCAATGACAAACAACAGTTCGAATAATCCATAACTTGTCATTGGTCATAATGTTTGCGTTGCGCTTACGTCGTCATGCCGATCTTCAACCGGATCTGGTACGATACGGTTGATATGGGCCTACTATAACGTGTGGTTAAGATATTAAAATTGTTACTACAAGAAAGCATTGATATACTGTACGGTGATGTATTTATAGTATATTAAGTACGGTAGTCAATAAATAGTCATATTACCATAGTAACTGGATTTGTGCGTCAGTGTGCACATGTTCACTTACGTCAGAAGGAAATTAATATTTTAAACCCAAGATAAAAACAATCATAATATTTTAAATCAAACCGTTAAATAAAGGCTATGATACGAGTTATTGCATAGTCTGCGTAATAGCACAATTTCTTAGCACAGGGATGTTTAAAATGGATTTATAAATCTGGGATTTAAATCTATACGATACTCTGCTTTTATCCCCCAAAAATATGCATACATAAAGAATAACAATAATATATAAATACAAAATGTCTAAGAGATGGGATTACGTATGTTGTCACTATAAACACAAATGAATTATATTATTTGGAATGAATGAATGCTTTACTCTATTCTTGGAAGAAAGACAATTAAATTAGCACATTCTTTTCTCTATGCATGGAGTTAAAGACGGTCCAATATGAGTTACATTGTCGTTTCTACTACGTTCAAACATCCGATATCCCTCGATGAGAGGCACTAACGTTCGGCCTACATTATAAAACCATCGGAGTTAACGTTACATCGGATGTATATCTCAAGAGCACACGGAACGGAGTTAACTCAGATGCATGTGAACATAGCTATTTTAGGGAGCTTTCGATTTGCGAAAGACCGACGACCAAACTACCTAATGTTATTTACCTCAGTGTACGCATGCGGGAATATTGGGACGCGTGTCCTCGCTCCTCACCACCTCGATGGTTTCTGGGTTTTGGCGACGACTGACGACACGTCGATTAGTCGTGATCTAGGTTGGTCGTCGGTCCTCCGTCGTCGCAAATCGAAAGCTCCATAAATGTCCCGTCATTACCAATATGATTTCACGGCTTCAATGTCGTTAATCATCCCTTTCGCTAGGCAAATAAAAATACACTGAAGAACCATCAACGCTCCGCCAGCTATACTGATAAAAATGATATTTGTTCGGAACCAATCTTTTAACTCATCGGCGCATCCAGAAGTATATATAATTTTTTCTTGCTCAGCTTTACTTAGCTCCAATACACCATAACCGCATTGGTAATTTACAACACCATCAATAGGTCTGCAACAGGAATACGGTACGCTGCACTCTGTAGCCGCGGGTCCATCACACGTGAAATACCTGTTGGGGAAGGTAAACAAGGAAATGGACAATATAGGCCTATAACTGTATCATCATGAGTCACATAGATAATGTGCTACCATTAACAAAAATAATGGCAAGGTAACTGGCAGGTACAGCCCCGGTACAGCATGTTCACGTCGTACGTGTTGCATAGGCCATCCATGGTAATTATTGTTAAATGAGAGGCGTCTTCGAAAGCAAATTAAATAAAGAAGTATTAGTGCCGGTAAGTCAGATAGGCCTAGCCCATTACTGATAGCATACGGTCAAAATGAGAATTGAAGAGAAGTGACATTTATAAGTTTGATGATGATATAACAACTTACATATTAGCTTGCCAATCATTCGGTTCGTATATTCCACAACACTCCAGACCTTGGTGCATCTCATCTGCTATGTATTGAGTATCGGTATCATCTAAATATTGAAAGCATGGAGGCAAAACACAAAAATTGACATTTCTTTTCATGCTTTTTTCTCTCACAAACATAGAAGGGATTTTCCGGTCACCATTAGAAGGAGCGGTGCATTTAAATAACTAACTCTCTAATCAAGAGTATTTAGTGTTTTAGTACTGTAATAAGATGCTTTAGGTTTTTCAATGATAACATTGAAATTTGCGCGTGGGAATAGTCCATTGTATAAATAGGGATATATTAGACTTTTTTTTTAAAATTAGCGTTCAATCCTTACCATAATAAGATAAAATAGTTTTGTTCACGTAGTTTTCCAGAATGCTCACAACTTTTTCCTGGTAGACATATCCAAGCACTCCGGCGGTAATTTCAAGTAAAAATATTAAGATTACAGAGTATGCAAAGAATTTTAACATGCAAGTGTTCTCTCGCAAAGCACCAATACAACCAAAGAATGCTAGGGTAAAAATCAGACTGCCTACAAATACAAACATCCACATAGGGTCTAACTTCACTTGTTCTTCTTCAGCAATTGCATCTATAACACCGCCGTTCTTCGCTATCAGGCCCCATATCCCAAATCCCAAAATAGCAGCCCCAAGAATCCAAAATAAAACGTTCATAAAAAACATAGAGTATTTGGTACAGAGGCTCACTTCGACGCCAGGCGGTGCCCCTAACCTCCTACGTCTGCGGATTGGAGCTTGTTGCTGAGAATGACTCTTGCCACCTTCAGGATGTACTGGTTTGTTTTGGTATGCCATTGTGTCTTAATACTACTAAAAATTAAGAAAAAATTAACAATATTCCTTGAAATTTTTTTTGAATTACGAATCATTTTCCAGAGCCTATCAACAATGGTAATGACATTTTCATTTCAAATCAACCTTAATACCATACACACCTTTTACATACAACCTTAGTAAATATACTGTATCTGCTGTGTGTATGGATTTTGTGAGTGCCAAAGTAAATACGGTAAGTGTATTTCAAACATTTTTTTTTTCCTTTTTCTTTTTTTTGTTTATTCATTTTTTAAAATACAACCCATAACACAAAGTCACTTTAAACAAATATAAAGTAATAGGTATCAAAGTGATATGAACGTTTAACGTACAGTGATCAAACAATATTAAAAACTATAAATTAAATTAGCCAGATATATACATTTAATAATTTCAAACATTTTATTAACTGTAACATTATGATTAAATTATGTTTTTACATTCACACAATCATGCGAGGGCGCTATTATAGTTTAATAAGATAACAGAAGTACTGTATATCGTTTTCTTCCATGGTTGGTCACACAAATAAACCCCGTAAATGCAATTTAATTCATATATACTTGAACTATTCCTCCTGAAACATGTTAGTATGTGACCTCGAGATCATATCCATGGCGACGTATTGTAACCAGGGGGTATAATGTCAACGCAGATCGATTAAAAATATCTTTTTAGGCGTAATTAATTTATAATAATTTTCAATTTGAAATAAATGTCAAAACAGGCAATGTAACCGTGATCTGGACTGTGTCTTAATGATGCTACTGTAGTGTCGTGACCAGATTCGTACTGAAAATATACATGATAAAATGGAGATGAGAGAGAAAAGGCTATTATGTCGTTTAGGCCTTGTTGAGTATTTCGTTGCCCTTTCCAACAAGAGGAAGTAATTTAAGCTATCCGCATTGCTCACCTCGGGAACGCTAACAATCATGTTCGCGCTACAGTGTAAAATCAGACTATCTGTAATGTGAAAAATCCCACAATGACATAACATAACTTACCATCTACACAAGTAAGGCAGGTTTTTCTCGTCTTAATAATTCCTTTTTTTACACGCCTTAAAAAATACTCCCCTTCGAGGTTGCTTATGTTTAATGTTTAATATGTAGACATATCTCTTTTGAAGTGTTTACTGGTTACAATGTTTACAAGCAGATAAAACCGTTGTAGTCATAAGGTCTAAAGTCCAAACAATCGTCATAATAAGGCATTTATTAATTAACACAAGCGATGACTGTTCGGAAAACATCAATATGTGTGAACCTATTGATTAGAGTTCCGATTGCAGACCATTGTCGATTAATTAATGACATACCCCCTCTATAAAGACGATGCCTTGCGTGACAGTTCCAGTCTGAATAGTTACTCCTAATACAGTAGTAACTGTATTACTCCTAATACAGTAGTAACTGTATATTATTATTATAGGCCTACATTTTCAGTTTCTTCAGATATGGTTGAACAACTCCTACCTTCCTAACAACGTTCAATACAATTGATATGATTGAATGTTGTTGTAAGCTTCAACTACGGCCGCGTCAATGACTTACCACCTCTGTTTGTTTCTAATTCATGAAGTAAAACAAATATCATCTCGCAGATAAATAGCGACTGTTATATGTTTACGCCTATAGCTTTAATTCAACATGAAATTATATTTTTCAGTAAAAATATGAATGGATCAATCTAATGTAGTAAATACTAATACATAGAAATGTAAGAAAAAATCGAAGCTCATGCACCGGGTAAGA
The DNA here is from genome assembly GCF_964355755.1 of Antedon mediterranea. Classification (NCBI taxonomy): domain Eukaryota; kingdom Metazoa; phylum Echinodermata; class Crinoidea; order Comatulida; family Antedonidae; genus Antedon; species Antedon mediterranea. Next base: position 15,772,021 of record NC_092675.1, read on the forward strand.
AAATATAGGACTTATATTAGCTGCGTGGTTTTTATCGTTATCTTAATTATAAATTTAGTTCATCTGAACTCGGTGCGAATTAACATAGGCTTAGGCCTTTACTATACTTAATTTATATATCATGTTTACTGCGGTCAAATCTACAGTAATTAAGTTTGAGTAAAGATTTGTCTGTTATGCGTCCCGTATCCTAATGTGTTTGCCATCTTTGGCATGACATTAAAAGAACAAACCAAAATTAACAGATTAACAAATCAGACTGCCTACAAATTGGCCTACAAACATCCACATAGGTTCTAACTTTACTTGTTCTTCTTCAGCAATTGCATCTATAAAACCGCCGTTCTTCGCTATCAGGCCCCATATCCCAAATCCCAAAATAGCAGCCCCAAAAATCCAAAATAACGACACGTTCAAAAACAACATAGAATTGGTACATGAGAGGCTCACTTCGACGCCAGGCGGTGCCCCTAACCTCCTACGTCTACGGATTGGAACTTGTTGCTGAGAATGACTCTTGCCACCTTCAAGATGTACTGGTTTGTTTTGGTATGCCATTGTGTCTTAATACTACTAAAAATTAAGACAAAATTAACAATATTCCTTGACATTTTTACAGAGAATTACGAATCATTTTCCAGAGATATTGCCTATCAACAATGGTAATGAAATTTTAATTTCAAATCAACCTTATACCATGGACCTATAAATTAGTTAATTTAATTTATATTATAGGTCCATGCTTATACCATACACACTTTTTACATACAACCATAAATACTATATAACATTTTCATTTCAAATCAACATTACCATACACACTTTTTACATACAACCTTTAGTAAATATACTTGTATCGTATACTTTTCATGTTTATTGCGGTCAAATCTACAGTAATTAAGTTTGAGTAATTATTTGTCTGTTATGTGTCCCGTATCCTAATGATGTGTTTGCCATCTTTGGCAAAGAACAAACCAAAATTAACACACACACACAAAACGAAAAACAGACATAGAAAGTAAAATAAAAAAGAATGCTAACAATTTTCAGTATATTTTGCGTAGGCCTTTTTAAATATCTTTTTCAAAACATTATATCGTAAAGAATATTGAAATTCAACAGGCTGGAATCCCATCACCAGTAATTAAAATGGAGACCAATAATTAAACAGTAATTGGATAATAAACTCATATATTGAATCAATGATATCTTGGCTCAGATAACATTATTCTTTATTTCGGACCAAAAGCAACAAAAATACGTTGAATGTAAAGTAATAATAAACGCAATCATGTAAAAAGAAAACATTTTGATTGAGAAATACCAAAACATTTGATAAAAGACAGGAATTGTGAACAACGAGAGTCTACAACAGAAAATTGCATTTTTACAAGCATTAACCTGACACAATTTAACATAAAGATGTAAACGTAAAGGTTTTTACAATGAATATTACAAACAGAGGACATTAAAGTAAATTATAATCATTTAACGAAACGTGTAATCTACTATATTTAAATAGTTGGGTATTATAGGACATGCTCGAGGTGGATAAAGCGAATACAAATCCGTCCTCAAAGAAACACCCTATTGTTTGTAATTTTGGGCGTCCCAAAAAAGAAGACAATAGTGAGCGATAGCGATAATTAGCAAATAATAAAGAAAACAATTAAAGCATTCAATACGGTAATAGTAAAAGAAAGAACATTACGAAGTCGGTAACTACACAAACATTCGTTTAGCAAGTTATGTTATATTCGATTCGATTGAGGCCCAAGCTTCATACAAAACAATTATTTATAAGTATATATTTCTTGGCAAACGAAATTAAGGACATTAAATATTGATTAAAAAATTAAGACATAAAATAAAAAAACTATATTAAATGTAGCTCCGTCATGAATCTATATAAGCTCCATGGTTACGTTATACGTATAAACATAAACAGCCATTTCGAAGAAATTTAAGATATATAGGGTATTTGTTGTCTCTTTTAAACTACAACAAATATCACATCATTGAACTAAAAGTATATATCTAAACATTGTAAATGATTCAGCTTTTTAAATAAAACTTCCCAAGTTAATTTAAATCTGTATCAACATCTTCTTTTCTTTTTAATTATGCTGTAATTCACCATGATTTCACTCAAATTTCAAACGCTTTTTCACATTTCATAATAATATTTATTTCCTTCATAATATATAATATATAAATAATATAGTACAAAGTTCATAATTAAATAGAAATAAGGTAGTAAAAAAACAATAATATATATATATATATATATATATATATATATATATATATATATATATATTTTTTTTTTTTTTTTCAAAATTAATAAAACAAACAAATTTACCATAACAGTTAAATTAGGCCTGTACTGAGTAAAACGATAATATGTAATGGAAATGTGTAGCTCATATTATTTATAAATGATTGGTATTAATCATGATTATAAATGATTGGTATTAATCATGATTTAAAATTATTTGATAAATTCAATACAAAAATGTATACCTCTACCAATGTTAAAGGGTTCAGGAGAATAACGTACGGTGGAAGGATTTGGTAAATAAATGATACATTATAGTATAAACACTCAATTCCATTAATAATGACAACATTGTGCTCATTAGTAATATACTATGATAGACTTAGGAGTGGTTTTTTTTGGTGTTCTAACTCGATAGTAATATGACAGACTTATGAGCGGGGCGTTTTTTTGTTTTTTTTGGTTTTTTTTGGTCGATTTATAATATTGTGTTTGTGTAGATCAGAAAAGTTATTACCTTGGTAAAATTTGGTTAAAGTGGGGTGTGAATCCCATGGTATTAATGAGTGTGAAATACCCGTCTATGGAATATATCGATACCATATTTGTAAACTTACACCCAGACGAGCCAACTTTTATTCTGAAAACAGATTAAGCAAATTACCCTGACATGCCCGGATTGAAAGCTAATTGGAAACTTAAATTCTTATTATGATGTCTTTTATTAACATAATGATCCAAGCCAGAGTACTAATTAATGTATTGTTACTCTTATTTAAATGCTTTTAAATTTACTAATTCAATTAATTTTGGATGTATACATTTCTATTATAGTCATTAATGATCCTGTTTAGAGTGATATTTGATATGAACAAATAAGTAGAAAGTAATAGCACGTACAGCATTGTGCCTAGACCGGTTTTCATTTTAGTTCATAAAATGTTAGTTCATTGGCGTTTGTTTGAAACTAATATTTTAGGCCATAGATGTATTGAATTGAATTCTTTTTTTTATAATCTTTAAAGATGTATTGTCCCTTTGACTAATTCCAAAAAAAATAAAAAATAAAAGATTTCGAAAAAAAGGTGGTTCATTTTGAAGTATCATAATACAGTAGTTATTAACTATCTCCAAAAATTTTTCGAAAAAAAAAAAATTTAACTGAAATACAGACGTTTTTTGTTAAAAAAATAACTTTGACTTCCAGTCAAAGTTTTCAATCAAAACATATCCCATAATGAAACGCGCTTCTTTGGCTACTCTGTATGCATAATCATAAAACTTCTTCATGATCTGTGTGAAAATACCTTCTTAACCGTGACGAGTTGTAAACAATCCTAATTTAGCATATGCATAATGCGTACTCATGGTTTGAAATCTTTGTTTACTTTCGCTCGTGACGATTTTCCAGATGAAATGTAATCAAACTAATTTACCTGTTAATTACGTAAACTTGTTGTGTTGGCTTAAATTTTCAACTTAAAGTGAATAACTTTAATATTACTTTGATATGGCCACTTTAAATTTAGAATATTTTGACCTTCATTTTTTTGTGTTTCAAGGGACAATACATCTTTAACAATCCGATGTTACTGTATGGTATTTGATGAACTATATACAGTAGTTATCTTATTAAAATGTGGTGGCTACATTTTACACGTTACTATTAAAATGTCATACTTATTTCAATTATGAATATCCTAAATTATTTCTATCTTGACGTATATTGCCCTTTATGCTATTTTAATTAAATTCATATAGGCATACCGGTAAAGTAGGCTTTTTAAAGGTACTTCACTTTACCTCGGTCATCAATGTACCTAAGATATTCATTATAAAGTAAACCATGTGATCTATGAAACAATCCTATGGTCAGTGACGAACTTCGTTAGGATTTATCCATCACAATACTTCACGTTTGTTAATTCTTGTAATTATGTCTATATTTGGTTAAATGAAGTAGTACAAAACATTATTCGGAAGCCATAGCTATCTGTCATTGATCTTTTAAAACACGTATTATTATTGCTGTACTAATAGATGATTTGTTCACATTAGTTGTTACTGAGCTAATTCTAAGCTCCTCTTAAAAATTAGTTACTAACATGCCAGATTCCCCAAAGAAAAGTTTCAAAACAATAACCCAATTGTCTATTTCTGAGTCGCATCACTTAAGCGTACCCTTGTAGATTATCCGTGAATGGGCTACTGCGCATGCTACATGAAAGGTGCTAAATTCTTTATATGCGTGCCATTGTGCGCGTCGCGAAGCGGTAACGTCTTTTATATTTGACGCTTTAGTGTAAGTGGCTGTACCGCCGGTCGGTGGCTTTGTGGTAGCGTTCTATTGTTTCGGGTTAGTTGTTAGCCATTTTCAATCTATTAGCAAATCTCCTTTAAAGATCGTGCCCCTAACCAAATTCGTCATCATTCCAGTCTGCTTTAGCAAGGAGTAACAGCTTAAACACAACTTGTCCGTCGAGTACAATTTTTCGTTGCATCTTAATAATTTACTGATTTTAATTTTACTTGGATATACACTTTCATTTGTTTTTAATATATCTTGGATATTCTTTGAAATATGGATATCAGCCAGTTAATGTTCTTACTTGGATTTTTATTTATTCGTACTACATCTGGATGGTAGGTTGTTATTTTAATTTATTATTTTCTTTCATTGAAGTTAATTTGTTTCTATGATTTGTGTTATTATTTATAATTATTTATTTAAACGTTAGTTTGTTATTTTTTATTATGTATAATTATTATTAATAATTATATTCGCTATTTTAATAGTACGATACTCGTATCACGCTATGTTTTACAATGTGTATTCTAAGCGAATTGATATCATTTGCCGATGTATTTACAAATGATACTAATGTTATTTTTCATATTGATTTTAGTTTTATTTTGGTTCCTTTTATGTAGAATGTTTTACATTGCTAAACCACCTACACCTTAACTTCGCCCTGTTACTGTACATATTTTTATGTACACTTACCTTTTATAAACTTTTACTTAATACATTTGCTTTTCTTTCTTAGGATGAGTAATTTGCTGATGACTGGACCTAAGGTATGTTTTTTTAAATCAATGTAGTTATAAATTACCATAAAATGGATTCGACAGATCAACAACTATCCATTTATGTTTCATGTCCTTCCATCGAATGAATTAACTATTTTATTTTTCCCAAAATTTACAGTAGCTCACATCAACGCACTCATGTAGATCTCCTGTTTTTCTCAAATAATTTTACTCTACCATCTGAGCTGCTCAGAAAAGTAAAATTAATACTGTATTCATTTTACCATTATTTAAATCTTTGTTTTCTTTTTTTCCCTTCATTCCAGGCGCTTCTCACCTACTACCCAAGTGTGGCAGCCGGTGCGACAAATGCGTTACATGAGTGCCAACACCAATTCAAATGGGATAAATGGAACTGCCCAGAAAGCTCAATCGTCTCCTTTGGTCGTAACGAACTTCCACGTAAGTTATTTCATGTTTAGTTATTCTTAGCATAAAATAGTTAATATTGTTCATTTTTTTATCCTTCATGACTTGAAAAATGCTTAATTTACATGTAAACAAAATGTATGTAATTTGTATACCGCAATTGATTTAACGCATCTGTTTTAATTTTATCTATCTATTTATATTTTAATCTTACAGTATATGCTTGTAAAATGCATGAATTCCCTTCTGTTCCATTGCCGTCTGTTAACTCGGTTTTTTTTCACCGTTTAGTATCTATAATTTATGTTATAAGCAAGTAAAACTTTTACTTAATACATTTGCAAATATGTAATGTAGTCTTCCAATAATTAACACACATTTCTTTATATCTTTACAGCAAATAGGGAAACTTCGTTCGTACATGCAATTAGTTCAGCGAGTGTTCTACATACTTTAACCAGAAACTGTACTCTCGGAGAGTTTGAGAAGTGTGGTTGTGATGACAGTTATCTTGGCAAAAAGGGTAAGATCAGAATCAACTACTTTATAATTATAGTTCTATTATACAATTCAACCATTTTAAACATTTTAATATGTATAGAAAATACTTTGTTTATATTTATTTTCAGTTATGGAATTTAATACAATTCATTAATTTAAAAAATGTTTTAAATTTGTATAGAAACCAATTTGTGTTCATGTCCGTGAAATTTGTTAATTATCTTTGGTGATTATTTTTGTTGATTGATTGGTGATTACCTACTTAATTTGTAATACATTTTTTATTATTACTTCTTATGTGATTTTATTTTGTGTTTCAAAGGCAAGTTACTCTAATTTCCTTGTGTTTTAATGTAGGCAATGGTCTCACACACAATCCTTTCCCTCATTTAATTATATTTATATGTACTTTAACCGATTTCTTTCTCTTTTTCAAAATAGGTGGTGAAGAATGGACATGGGGTGGTTGTAGTGACAACGTTGATTTTGGTGATCGCATATCTCAACAGTTTGTCGATGCACTTGAGACTGGTAGTGACGCTAGAGCTGCGATGAACCTTCACAACAATGAAGCCGGTAGAAAGGTCAGCATTATTTTCATTCCTAACTTTAATTTTAGGGCAAATATCATTCAACTGTTTTAACTTTTAACTGTTTTATCATTTTAGAAAAACTTGATTTAAAACAAACTGTTAAAAATCTTTACTGTCTGCACCAATAGTGGTGTCAACACTCCCACCTCCAATACCCCAAACAATTATTTTGTATTATTTTGATTTCCTTCACTTTAATTTTAGGGCAAATATCATTTCAACTGTTAGTTAGTTTTAGAAAAAGGTTAAAATTGAATGTAATATTATTATATCACAGTGTCCTTACTGTCTGCCTGCACCTCCCTCTCCCACCTCCAATTGTTTTTTGTAATTCTTCATTGTTCATCGAAAGGAGACTGATTCCCTGCATTAAAATAATTATTGTTTTTATATTAACTAAATATGTTTCTTTTCTAGGCTGTTCACCAAACCATGACCCGAGCCTGTAAATGTCACGGCGTATCTGGAAGCTGTTCGATCCAGACTTGTTGGAAGCAGTTGGCCGAGTTCCGCAGCGTTGGTTCACTACTCAAAAAGAAATTCGAAAATGCCGTCCGTGCAGATTTTGTCAGCGAAGTCTCGAACGAAGGAACAATGGTCGACCCTGTGTTCATCGGTGTTACCAAGCGAGATTTAGTCTTCCTTGACAGATCACCTAACTACTGTTTGGCTAACGTGACTGCAGGAATCGGCGGTACAGAAGGCAGAGAATGCACAAGAAGCGACGACAACAAATGGGAAAAGAAGAGTTGTAAGAGAATTTGTTCCAGCTGTGGCCTGAACGTGAAGAAGACGAAAGTTATTCGTAAAACAAGTTGTAACTGTAGCTTTCAATGGTGTTGCAATGTTAAATGTGACGAATGTATTGAAGAAGTTACTATTCTCACTTGCTCTCGTAGTTAAATAAAAATAAGTGTTAGGCCAAACTTTATAACTCATAGTATCTAAAGAATATGTTTTATGTAAATAAATGTAACTTTTTGTTATACCAGCTATGGATTAAAAACAATGTTATTGTTTGTGAACTTGTATAGTTTAAGCAACAATAAGTAAAGGAACTTAACATTGAGTAAGATATAGTTTGGTATAAGCTTAATATTTATATCATGTATACTTTCATTGTAAATTATTAAAGTTTTATTTAGAAATGCATAACTGCATCCTCGTTTTCATTTATTTTCTTTGTATTCATAAAACCCCAATTTGATGATGACAGGATTCTTGGTACAGTGTTACATTCATATGCATCATATGTCACTCCTGTATCATAAACCTAGCCATGACATAATACAGTCATCACATGTGATACATATGTGATACTGGATATATAAAGCCATACGTGGCGGTAGACATACAGTACACAACATCGGGTGCTAGTGATGTATTGGCCTTCTCTATCCAAAAATATATAGGCCTAATATGTACGAATTAATACCACAGACTGTTAAATTATGGACGCGTAGGTCTATACAGATTAAAATGACAAACGCAGGTGGCGCTGTATATGATAATTATAAACTAATTACTTACACAAGATCTATTTTAGAAACTTACGTAATACCAGGGAAGAGTGAAATTAAGTTTCCTTGTAATACTTTATTTAACGGTGAAGACATCTGTCGGAATGAGAAAAAGGTCCCTATTAAGATTCGAACCCAGAATGCTTGATATGCTCCTCCAATAATTAAACTGGGGTGTCATGGAATAACATGGGAGATCAAAGTTTACATATTCTTAAGGTTAGCCACCGGCTATGAACAATGTTCGGTCATGGTTACAACGTATATACACCTTCCGGGTCGGTTTCCTGAAAAGATAAAGCTATTTAAATACTGTAACCCCATAGAGGTATAAAAAGACTTTGTATGTTTAAATGTTTTGGTTTTGAATAAGTGGAGATAAAAATGTTCATCAGAAAAATATATAGTTTTGTAAGTGTATTGCTTTTGCGTCTGCTGCTTAACACTTGTCAAACAGCCGCTCAATGTACCGGGTAAGAACATCTTTCATTTATATCTCCACTGTGTACTGATTCAGGAAGCCTATTGTTGAACTGACACAGTGTATTTCTTGTCAGATGGTAACTTTCTTATTATGAAACGTTGTATGGACAATAGGTGGGCCACATTATAGCTCAAAATCTCAATGTCCAACAGAATTTGAATTGAAATTGTATTATAGATAGGCCTACAGTGGTACTTAACTTTAATGGTTTCTTTAACGTCAAATGACCATTCTATTTTAAGTCGCTTGTATGGACCAGGCCTAGCAGTAGTCCTATACTGTTATCAAACTCAGTTCATGAACTCTCAAACGAAGGAAACTCGGGTAATTTTACTTTTTATGCCTACAAAAAAAAATTTCTTACTGAAATTATAGGCCTATTTAGTTGTTTTTGAGTACCACTAAACACAACAATAGCCAATGCTCCATTACTTACTCCGGTTCGGTTTTAATTTACTCATTTTATAAAATATATTAGGCCTAAACTAGTTATTTTTTTAATCATAATATAAAGGAAAATCTCCTTATATATAATAAAGTGTTTGTTTTACCTCTTAAATATATTGTATATATTAATTGTATTATAATATAATAAGATGTCTTTCGGGTATGAAGCGTCTCACACAGAGCCAAAATAATATCTTGTACCTGCACTGTGTATGGACTCTAACCTTACGGTTTCATTAAACACATCATTCGATGCTATCCATTCTAAACTTCTTATTTTCAAACGTTTGCATTCCTCTCATTCTTCTCATCCATTTTCTCTTGGTGACAAGGGAGGGTATTTTATATGCCTCCCCTGAGTTTATAGCCTCTCTACCCGAACTCTAACAGAATAGAATAATGACTACTGTCATAACTACGTTTTTAATCAATTTGTATCATCTTTTTATTGTCATTTATATATTTTAATTAATTGTACTTTAAAAAATGTAAATGAAGGAAAATGTGGATTTCAACATCGAAATCAATCATCTTATGTATATACAATGTAAACTATATTAATTTATGGTACCTGATTTTAACAATGTATCATATAAATTAGCGAAAAAACAATATGTTTAAAACTAATATTTAAATGTACACACATGTATAAATAGTTGTTGTTATACTTATAACAGAGAATAATAAAAGTGGGGCGAAGCCACACAAGACAAAAAAAATATAAATGATAACATTTTCAAACGGTTTCTGGTAATGATTACGTTTCTAGTTAATAGTTAAGTTTCTAGTTAGAAATAGTTAAATTTCTATAGTTACTAGTTAAGTTTCTAGTTAACGGTAAAGTTTTTAGTTAATGATTAAGTTTCTAAGCCCAATTTAGTTATTCCTTAGTTTTGTCCAATTTATTAATAACAAATATTAGTAATATTGCCATCACTTCAAAATAGATTTAAATTACATTTTTACGTATTTCTAAATGTTGATAACAACGGTTGCTCGTTTATGAATAATAAAAAGGGAATTTCGTGTTCACGAAGCACGCGTCACTTACTCCCCGCAGATGTCGATTACGTGCATTAAAGGTCCCTGTTACAACAGTTAATGTAGAAAACACCAGCTAATGTCGAAACAACCGTTAATTTAGAAACAATCCACCGCTTATGTAGTAAAATCTCCAGCTTATGTAGAAACACCAACAGCTTATGTAGTAAATAAAAATCAACACCCGCTAATGTAGAAACTGTCAACAGCTTATGTTGTAACGAAAATTGCCTCCCAGCTTATGTAGTTACTATCGCCAGCAAATGTAGAAAATGTTATATATTTTACAAAAATGTCTAAATCATGTGCAAATGCATCGATCTTTACTTAGCTATCAGTCTTTCTACCTCTTGAAAGCAACCAACTTTATAAAACGACCACACATCGTAAGCAACCATCTCTGTTAAGGGACCGCTTCTCATAATCGACCACCTCTCGTAAAGGATCACCTCCTCTCATAAGGGACCACTTCTCATAATCGTCCATCTCTCGTAAGCGACCACCTCTCTTAACGACTACACCTCTCGTAAGTGACCACCTCTTTTAAGGGACCACGACATCTTTCTCTCTATTAAAGGACCGCTTCTCATAATCGTCAGTGACGACTCTTTTAATTAAGGACCACCTCTCTTAACGACCCCACCTTTCGTAAATGACGACCTCTTTTAAAGGACCACCGCCTCTATTAAAGGACTGTTTCTCATAATCGCCCATCGCCCATCTTATCATTGAACACCTCTCGTATGCGGCCAGCTTAACGACCACACCACTCGTCAACAGCCTAACTTACCCAAAAAAATATTCATTGTAGAATTTAGAACAAATTAATTCCCTAAAGAACAAAGTGTATTTAATCCTTGTACCCTTTTCATCATAAAACAATTAATCAATGACAGTTTCGAGCAGAAATCAGCCAGAATCAACCTTAAGAAGTAGGCCTACCTGCTGGAACAATAGGATTTATAGATAAGCACACAAATAGGGTGGTCATTTAAAAGAGGTGGTCACTTACGAGAGGTGTGGTCGTTAAGAGAGATAGTCGTTTACCAGAGGAGGTCGATTATGAAAAGCGGGAGAGGAAGTGATCACTTCCGAGAGGTGGTCGATTATGATAAATGGTCCCTTAAAAGATAGATGGTCGTTTACCAGAGGAGGTCGATTATGAAAAGCGGTTCCTTAAGAGAGGAAGTGATCACTTCCGAGAGGTGGTCGATTATGATAAATGGTCCCTTAAAAGATAGATGGTCGTTTTCTACATTAGCGGTTGTAACAGTCCCTGTGATTATCTATATATAGTGTGCGCAATAAATATAGAATAAAGCCAAACAAAAAGAAGCTGAATTCCTAACCACTTGGAAATACATGTAGTGGTTATTACTGTATCTTTTGTATCTTTTTTTATGATTAAGAGAATTAGTTATAACAAAACATACCAAATGTATGCTAAATTTAAAAAGTCGCTCACTAGTTAGGCCTACCTTATCGATCGGTCGATAAACCGAATATTCAGTTAAAGTGAATTACATTGAGCCTATCATGGTTAACATGATTAATATACCATTTTAAATTGTTTTATAGTAATTTGTCATGTATGGAAGACGAATATTCATCATGCCGCATAATATACAAGGATGAAGATGGGAACTACAAGTATAAAACACTGACAAATGATAATCAATCAGGTAATAGTTAGATGATACCATAATCAATATCAACGATGAGTTATATACGGTACGATATCAACAACTTTATAGTTAATCTTCTTCGCCTTTGCAAAATATAATGTATTGTTAGCGTCATTGACAGATGATAGAGGAATTTAACTAAAGCTGCCAAAGTAGGCTACGTTTGGTGCAAACATTAACCTTTCCAATTGCATGTTATGCATGTGAAACCTGGATAAGGACTACCTCAAGCTGCTTTTTAAAAGATCAATGCATTTTAGGTATGGTGTTGGCGAAAAATGCCACACATCACATGAAAAGTACCAATGTCACTACATTACAAGAAGTAAATGCAAATAACAATGTGCTGAACAAAATAAACTCAATAACACTATCATACTTTGGACATATTGGTAGAAGAGAGGCCACATCTCCAGAAAAGACACTTTCACAAAATTGAAGGTGCACGGAGACCACGACAACCAAAGTCAAATGGTTTGATAAAAAAAAAATTGTAATTGGACAATCTACACATATAATAAATCAACTTACTGAAGTTACTTGAAATCCATCATTGTAGTCACCAGCCGTCAGACATGACGGAATCGAATGAATAAATTAGCGTCATAAACATCATCCCGCCAAATAAAGACATCTTACTAGATATCTTTCTAAAATCTATTTGTATCAACATTTTCCTACAGAGTTGGACGTATGCTACATATTGTTTTTCAAAGAAGAAACTTCGCAAACATGTTTAGAGACTGCTGAAGAGTGTGACATCAGAGGGGGAACAATCGTATCCTTGGATAGAAATGAATACAGAGAAATAAAGGACACCGTGTTAGACATACTAAGTGTTAATACTGAAAGCCGGTTTAATGCTATCAACAAAGTAAATGGAAAAGAACATTGTGTCCACGTATCAATACTAGACAAAATTTTGTTTAATGATGATAATTTTTATAATAAGTCGGATAATGAAAGCAGTGATGTTAATTCTATTATGTGTCAACAAGGTAATATTTGGATTCTGTGATACTGACATTTCTGCGCAATCTGCTGATATAAGTTTCCTTATAAGATCCCCTCTGATGTTTTTTTTCTTACGTGGGTTCATCTCACTTTTATTTCCATATACAGTACTCTTAGCATTCTTATGTAGTATATTTCTTTACAAGTTTTTCCATTGACTTTGTGTTTTAAAAATATTTTTACATTTATATTTTAGCTTTTATTTAATTAATTAACATATATACTTTATTAGTAAAACTGTTTTTTTGAATTAACACATTTTTGAAAATTATCTTCTGATATTAGTACAAAGCAAACACCAACTTCCCAACCATACTACTTGGGCTGAGTCCCTTGTGTTCTATATATATTATATACATTATGCACTTGCATTGATGAAGGGCTAGTGTTGCCCGAAAACTCTGCTAACTTTTCTGGCTGTTTTACTTTATCGTTTTGATTTAGCATTTCGCTTTTTTTTGTATCTCCATTGAAATCCAGCCACTGATACCCACATCATTGTCATTTTTCAGTAATTTGCCATGCTGTCGGTATCAGTGGCTGGATCTCAATGGAGATACAACAAAAATTAAAAAAATATGCATTTAGGCTATAAATTGTTTTTCCTTTTAGTCATCAGTCAACCTACAACAACATTTGAATCACCAACTTCAGATGATTACACAGTAGAGATAACTGCGTCGTCGAGCAAAAAGGTAACTGCGTCTTCGTCGAGAAGGGTGACGTCGTCTTCCCTAGAAAAGAACCAGCAGGCAGACATTGAAGTGGAGACGATAAGCACCTCTACAATAATTATTATCGTCGTAGCTGCAGTTGTCGTTATGTTAGCACTTATCATCTTCATTATCATACTGAGAAACAAGAGAAAGAAATATGTTAACCAAAGGTAATCTTTTAATAAAACTTTGTTTATTATTATAATGTATTTAGGCCTACCTTTACAATAAAATGATTTATAACGGGAGTTAAAAACAGTTTTGTCCATATTATACAAAATATAAACATAAATGCATCCAATGTGTTTATTGAGGAACTTTTAAAATTTATTACTTTTAATGCATTAGTATAGGTTTTGTTTACATGATTTATATTAAATAATAGTTTTAAAAAATATAATTGATGTATACTTTTTTGTTTAAAGGGCACGCTCAAATATAGTGATGGTTCAAAACGAAAGTACGTATATATTTGTATTTTTAGCAGATTCTAGTAGCTATGTGGCTGAATTTGTAATCGATGCTTCCCATTTTTTCTCTGTAAAACTATAACCGGTTTTAATTTACAATTGTAGGTTATTCAAATGTTGATGTCAGTAACGAAACAAACGATATTGGTATAAATGATGACGCTTACAGTGTACTAAACCACGGCATACCAACGGCTGATGACGATGATTACGCGTATATGGCAGACTCAATACGGGTTAGAATAAATGTGGACTATGAACACATGGATGACAGAAGCCATGACCAGCCAAGCATCGAGGTCTTGGATACGTATGCTTACATCGGAACCGATATAATTGAAGATAGGTACACAGATGTCTATGCTGGAGACTATGATAAACTTGATCGGACACACCAAGTAGTGACAACAAATTATAAAAATACATACAGCACACTTGAAAAGGATAAAGAACATTATGACACATTTCAACGGGTTAAGGACACGAAAATGAATATGCCATCATTTGATAATCAATATGGAAAACTTGAGCATTGATGTTTCTTTTCTTTTTTAATTTCTTTCCCTTTATCTATTTTATCAAAAACAAACATTAAAATATTCGTTGAGTAAGAACTTTTAAATGACTAATTTTGATTTAATTTCTGCATTGGGCTATATATCCATATTCATATTTTTGTTTAGAGTCTCGTTTCTGTAGCATATAATAGTTGTATAATAAAATTGACCAATGAGTATGAAGTTACTTCTAATGTGTAAACGTATATTCCCAGAACATTGTTCATGCATTCGAAAGCTACCCGAGCAATTTCGATCCTTTTCAATATCTCCTTCTCAAATGTACCATCTTCTGCTGTGAGGATGTGACTCAGGTAGATACTTTCTTTGGAAGGTTCAAACAGATATATTGATATAGTAAATGTCACTAATAAAATAAAAGTAAATAATGTAAAATAATTATCTCTAAATGCTATTGTAATAAACGTCCATAGGCTTAATAGTCCGGTGGCAGGAGGGGGGGAATCACCACCCAAAAGGGGACAAATTGCCATCCAACTTTTCTAGACTAGAATTTTCCGTAGATTACGAATATGGAAGGTAATCGATCAGGATAGGAAGCGTTTTCGAGATATAGGGGGTCAAAGTTCAAAATTGACCAATTACAACAATGTATTATGTATATGTATTATAACAAATTTATTGAAGCACAATTTGGTCTTTTATTACATTTTTATGATTATAAGTGTCTATTCAATCACCTTATGAAAAAAAAATCCTTTGTGATTAAGGGTCAAATGTCAATATTGACCAATCATAGAACGTACCTATAAAACCAAATAAAAACAAATATTTAATAAAAATTTGATGTTTTCTCATCCTATTAATCAATCATACGCAATGTAAAAGAGCGAATACATCATTTCATCAGTTGACATAAGGTCAATTTCATCAGTTGACATAAGGTCAAAGGTCAACATTTTAATACGCGTATTAGTTAACAAATAAATGCAACGTTGTCCAAACTATGATATTGATGGTTTTACAAGTAATCAAATTATTTGATTAGTAAAGTTATGTTATTTCATTATAATACTGTATTTAATCAAATCAGACTTCGATCAGGATAGGAAGCGAATAGGAAGAGATAAGGGTCAAAGTTTAAAATTGACCAATTATAACAATGTATTATATACATATGTATTATAACCAATTTATTAAAGTTCAATTTGGTCTTTTAATACATTTGTATGGTTATAGGTATTGTATGGTGTTATTCAGTCGCCTTATAAAACAAATACTTTGCAATTAAAGGTCAAATGTCAATATTGACCAATCACACAATTTGCATTTAAAACCAAATAAAAACTAACATTTAAGACAAAATGTTATGTTTTATCATTCTGTTAAGACATCTATCAATCATACACAATCAAAAGAGCACATTTATCATTACACAAGTTGACATTGGTCAAAGGTCAACATGTGAATAAATGATATAGGCCTACTAAATAATGCAAAGTTATTCAAACTATGAGATCGATGTTCATAAATGTAATCACGTTATTTGATCAGTGAAGTTATGGTATTTTTATATTTTTTCTAGTGCGCATTATTTTAAATATATTAATATAATACTGTAAAATAAATAATAAAATTAATATTATGACGATTAAAATGTTATGATGTTAAAATGTTGCGCTGACCTTCAATGATTTGCCACTATACAGTTGCATTTATTAGGGCTACAATATTCGTTTTTGGAAAATAAACTACTATTCATCAGAACCAGAGAATACCAATTCGTACAGGATAAGGCATAGGCAGATCCAGGTGGCCAAACTCAATCCACAACTCACTACACTGACAGACCACAATTTTTATATAGTTTGGCCCATACAGGAAAGAGTTTCCTGTATACAAAGGATTCTAAATAACCTATATGGATTTGCCCGAATGAACCCTCTAAGGACCCTTTTGGGATCTCTATGTGGTGTGCTACATAAGGCCCTGTATTAGAAATTAGTATGGGGTAAATAGTTCATAGATGAACTATGGAATAAAACTAAATGTGCACCCTCAATCTTTAAATAACATTTATGGATTTGCCCAAATGAACCCAAGGGCCGGTCGTTCTCCATGGATGGACATTAAGCCCCATAATGGAAATATAAGGGGTGACACTGTGAGTTCATATAGACAGGCGCGGCCCATGAATTAAGCTGCCTGCGCACTCTCGATCCTTAAGAAAAATTTATGGATTTGCCCAAATTAATCCAAGGGTCGGTCCTCCATGGACATTAAGCCCCATAATGGAAATATAATGAGTGACACTTTGGGTTTATATAGACAGGCAGAACCATGGAATAAAGCTGCCTGTGCACTCTCGATCCTTAAGGAACACTTATGGATTTGCCCAAATTAACCCAAGGGCCGGTCCTCCATGGACATTAAGCCCCATAATAGAAATATAATGGGTGACACTGTGGGTTTATATAGACAGGCACATGGAATAAAGCTGCCTGTGCACTCTCGATCCTTAAGGAACACTTATGGATTTACCCAAATTAACCCCCAAAGGCCGGTCCTCCATGGATGGACATTAAGCCCCATAATGGACATATAAGGGGTGACACTGTGGGTTCATAATAGACAGGCGGGGCCCATGGAATAAAGCTGCCTTGCACTCTCGATCCTTAAGGAACACTTATGGATTTGCCCAAATTAACCCAAGGGCCGGTCATCCATGGACATTAAGCCTCATAATGGAAATATAAGGGGTGACAATGTGGGTTTATATAGACAGGCACATGGAATAAAGCTGCCTGTGCACTCTCGATCCTTAAGGAACCGATTTGGATTTTGCCTAAAATGAAACAACAGCAGGTCATCTATTTAGACCCTTCTGTGGTTCTCTACTACTGTATGTTCAGTTCTACATTTGGCTCTTGTGTTGGATCAATGCATTTGGCTACATAAGTTACTGTGTTAGAAATATATCGGGTAACTAAAACTGTAGGTTCCAATATTAAGCCATGGGAAAAGCCTGTCTGTGCACCCTCAATCCTTTTAAAAAGAACCCATATGGATTTGCCAAAATGAACCAAGGGTAACTTCTGAATTCTCTATGAGCCGTACATTCCGTTTATTGGAGATAGCCTACATGGATACCTGATTGAAATTGCTCAAAAGAAAGACATTGTACTGTATAGTAATAGTATTATTCCCCTTCCACACCTCTTTGAATTAAATCCGCCCTGATAGGCTCTTATGTACAGGATTTCAAGGCAATAATCACACTTGTATTTTTCAAACAGTATAATCTATTAGATTGAATAAAAATATCTATTATAAACAATTTGCCGTTAGAAATCTCTATGCCATGTCGTTATTTAGATGAGAAAAACAGGTCAAATGTTAAAATTACAGAAAAATAGGTGTTTCAGTCACTTTTTGAAAAAAATGTTGCATTATGGCAAGTATAAACATATATATTGTGAACAATTTGACACCAAAATTCGCTTTTTACGACAAATATTTATTAATTTATGTTTTTATAACCTTATTCAATTATGTCAAAGGTTAATAACCACACTTCCGGTCATTTTCAAGCAATATCATCTGTTATACTGAATATAAATGTATATCTTGGGAACAATTTGCTCCTATTTTTAATTCTCTCCGACCTGCCGTTACTTAGATATAGCAAAAAGAGGTCAAAGGTCAAAATTGCTAACAATGGGGTTTCCGGTCAATTTTTCAAAGAAAGTTCTGTTAGAGCTAATATAAACATATACATTGTGAACAATTTGACACCAAAATTATCTCACTACGTCCAGAATTTCCAGAGATATAGCATGTTTTTATATTGGTCAATTTTGAACTTTGACCCCTTATATCTCGAAAACGCTTCCTATCCTGATCGATTACCTTCCATATTCGTAATCTACGGAAAATTCTGGTCTAGAAAAGTTGGATGGCAATTTGTCCCCTTTCGGGTGGTGATGTCCCCCCTCCTGACACCGGACTATAAGTAAAGTTATAGTGACAGTCTGGTGGTAGTGTCTACTTATTTAGCATTATTACTATAAGCACAATTGTATTAAATGCAGATTTACTGCGATTATAAATAATACATTTGACATTTAATAAACTAAACTATTAGCCCTACAGAAGTAATGCCTAGATATAAATAGCTATGTAATCTTAATTGCTGTGGTGCTGTTGAACACTAATCAATCAAGGTACCAGAAGCATTATTGTTTGTTTGTTTGTTTGTTGTTATTTTGGTGGTACACACCAAAGATAGCCAACTAAATCCGTAGACTTGTTTTGGGTGCGCTCCTTCTGGTGGTGAATTGGGCAGTACACATGGAGATAATCCCTATCTTTGTTTCGAAGAGTATACTGCGTTCATATTGCACATGTGACTAACTAGCTTAACGTTTTATCCGAAAGAAGTAGAAGGTGCGCTATCTACATTTAGACATATTCTAACTAGCAAGTTGGCACAAACGGAGAGCGGCAGTGGGATTCGAACTGTGGACCAAAGAAAACCTATGGCATGTCACGGTTCAGTGACTACCACCAGTTTAGTCGACTGTTAATTTAAACAATAAATTAAACAATGTTAATTTTTCATCCATTTTAATTACAGTGGATTTTCCTTTATGACAGCAGACAACTGTTTCCTCATCCTACATCAAGATAAAAACTACTTTTATAAAGAAACCAACGATGATTGTTCAGGTAATTTACTAATCTTCCCCACCCACCATAAATTATCACCATCAACACACCCCCATTTTATCCTCTCATCATCATCGATCATCATTGTCATAATCATTCTAAATATTATCCCATTTTCTCTTCCCACCAAATCACTATCAATTCATATCAGCCACAGCATCAACTTCTTCTTTACTCATTCAAAATCAGAATTATCCTGTTATCAATCATACGCCTACACTTTAATATTCATTTTAATTATTTACCATCATCAGTATCATCGAAAATAGGTTAATTTCTAGTATATCACCACAGTTTCCTAATGCCTGTAAATTCAATATTATAGGCTTACATTTATCAACATTTCCTTTCACATTTAAGCGCATGCTGTTTATTTTCTTTAAAAACCGAAAAAGAAGAATCGTGTCTTCAGACTGATAAAGAATGCGCCCGCCGAGGAGAGAAGATCGCTTCTATAGACGGTGACAATTACAATGGAATAAAGAACATGGTGTTAAAACAATTTAGTATTGCAATCCTCAACGAGCACGTTTAATGCTATTATGGGCGGACAGGAAGAGGAGAAGTGTATTCATGTATCAATACGTACAAGATGGCTATACATGGAATGATGCTACTGTAACGAAAATTGGTGAGCATGATGAATATCCTGTTAATTCCTTTCTGTGTGAACAAGGTGAGAATTAAAAAGCAGTAGTTTAAGATGTTTAGGATCGGTGATGAATTAAATAATATTAAGAAAGTTTTGTAAACTTAATTCAGTATACTCGTAAAATAAATGCTTTACTGAATTAAGCATTGACAACATTGGTTTTTAAAATTAAGACTTCCATTGATTTGATGAAAAATAAATTATTGTTATCAAAGACGGCATACATGGTTATCCATAGTTCTAGAGTGAAATCCTGTTGCAGTTTAATCTTTAACTGTAGGTTATAGAGGCCTATTGTAATAATGTTTTCTATTCAATACATCTTAAGCAAAACGACAGGTGACATGAGAAACAAAACCTCACCAAAAAGACTAACAGTAGGCCTAAAGTATAAATATAAATGCGCCAGGAGATAATGTTTTGCCCTCTCTGACCATGGATTGCTCTCAATTATGCATGCCTACTATTAACAGATTGTGTCAGTATAGGGTACATATTTCATATTTTGTATTAATATTAAGTACTGTTTCTTCTTTAGTTATCGACGGACCACCTAAAACAGCGCTGCCATCATCAACAACTTTAGAGGAAAACCAGGAAGACAGTGAAGTGGAGAAGATAAGCACTTCAACAGTAATCATTATCGTCGTAGCAGTCATCATTATTTTAGCATTGGCCTCTGTTTACTGCCTTTTTATTTAAAAATAAGCAGACAAAAAGGTAATGCAGTATATTTAAACATAAAAAACATAGAGCTAACTTATTGATCTGTGATTTGATAAGTACTGTACTGTATAATCGTGAATGGTGATATACGCGCCCAACGTTTCAATGGTCAAATTATCCATTTATTTTTCTTTTTTTTTTTATTGGTAAAGGACCCGGTAAAGGACACGAGCACAGATAGCGACCATTAGAACCAGCTGTAAGTAAAATGTTTTTTACACGTTTTATTTTGTATTTGCTGTAAGTTTCGCATCAGAAGCAGTGATCATAGCCTATAAATGTCCTATTAAATCAAAAACTGCTGCACTATATTTTTTTACCAGCAAGTGGGTTTGACTGAAAATTAAAATCGATGTCGCCTCGTAGTTTTAAATTGTTTTATTCTCTATAGGTCATTTGACTCCTAATGCTTTTAACAAACCAAGCAAATCAAACGATAACTATTACAGAACAATAAATGTCGCCTATAGTGAAATGATAGAGCCTGAGTGTGTGACTTCACATGATAATACTGTAATAGCAGAAGGCATGTCGAGCAAAATGTTGAAGTTATGGGTAATCAGACATATATGAACGTCGTATTATTAATGGATAATCAAAATACTCATAAAATACCTATCTTGTCTTCTTTATACCGGTCATAAGCATGGCCGAATGAAAGGAGAAAGGGTGATGAGGGAGTAAATTTGTAAAATCAAGGTACATGAGCATGGTAACAATTTAAAAGCGCCAAGACAGCTGTTACAGACTCGTATCAGATGACTGTCAATAGTCAGTTATGATTTACAATGAGACACCTGCAAAATCTGGAAGGTTCATAATTATATAAAAATTAATGTTTCCAAGAATCTTGATAGCATTTCTCCTCCTGTAAAAATAGATGGTATATGAGAAATGTGTAGCTGAGTTAATTCAGAATAGACAACTTTTATTAAGAAGCCGCTGCAGACATTTTTAGCTTACTTGATAAACTTGCCACATTAGTTTCATATTTCTACTGTTACTTCAATTAACACTTATCTTTAGATAGACTTGTTTCAATGTATGTAGATTTAACGAAAGATTAAGAATAATGAAATAAAAGATTCGCCAGAAACTTTGTCTATACTGTGTTTTAATGTTCTTTTGTCTATTTATAAATACTTGAAAATACTTGCTTTAACCAATTTGATGGTAGGCCTAGATACAGTACTACTTTTTTTTTAAAGTAAGTAAAATACGAATATTTTGCTAACATAAAAAATCTGTATCATTTTGTCCGTATTTGAACTTTATCAAAACGAAAAAGAAAACAAAACTAATAAAGTAATACAATTAGAAAGAGAAAGTTTCAAGTGAAAATGACCTATTATGTATTGGCATTTCTGGTGAAAACCATCATTAATCACCAAGTAACGTCATCTTTTCAAATTCCGTATACTAATAAAAAAAACGAAAAACGTTTTTTTGAGGAGGCCTAGAGAATAAACAATGGCAGGTAGACTGGACAGTTTTTGGACACATTACACGTCGTTCGAACGTCTACCAGACGATGAAGATAACGAAATACCTACAGCTAACAAATGGTAAGTAACTGCAGTATTAGGCCTACAGTATATTAAGTTAAAAAAAGGTAACCATTTTAAAAGATGTAAAACATGATGAGCAAATGGCATGAGAAAGCAGACTATTGTAATTGCAATTACTTAATCGTATTATGAATGTTAACGAGGAACACCTAAACGCATTTTTAAATTATACTTTTTTAAATAATACTTTCTATGTTTCTAGGACATGTCAATTTATAACATGTTATGAATACCTCACAATTTCTTCCAAAACGTTTTCCAAGGGACCGTATTTTACGGATATGTTTACAAAATTAATATGACTTGATACTTATTCTATTTCTTTTTAGGTTTGAAATTAATTCATTCTTATGTGTTACTTATGGCTTTGCTGAATTCTTTCTTACGTTGACTGTAGTGTCATCAATAATTAAGGATGTTTTTGATAAATCGGATGAATGTGGAAGCATGTCAGTATGGGTTGGCTATAACTACGTTTCTGTCCTCTTTGTTTTGAGTTGTGCATTGATGATTGCAACGTTTGTATTGGATATATACTGCCGCCGAAATGGACAGGTTCAGCCCGTAACGAGTCAGTTGGAAGTCAATGCTTATGTTAAATGTAAATATCAAAATCAAGTTATTATCAAAATGAATATTATTTTTAAAATAAATTTAAACGCTTATAATATATTTAAAGAATAAGAATAGCATTCTAGTATTATCCGAATATTGTTATTATGTTTATAATTTTAGAAACATTTTTTTTTAGAGAACGACATCAATTGAGTGTTTGTCTTTACCATAATATTATTACAAACGTATCAATTTGACCATCTTTAACTATAGGGGCCTAAAGTTATTTCATAAAGTCAGCCAAAGCGCCTGATTGAAAGAAAGAATACAAACAGATACAATGGTGGTGCAATATTTGATACCTCTAAGGTTATATTATGAAATGCCCCAATGTTATCAAACTTTTCTAACACAAAAAAAAAACAAACAAAAAACAAAGTACAGTACTATTAATTTCTTCAGCAGATAATTTACTTTATTACATGTGTTATACTTTATCTACTCGTTATGAATCGTGGGCAATGACACTCTTTTGTGGAAGGATATAAACCCTTAGATTTACTACTACTACTGCTTTTTTATTTTCAGTTGGTTTATATATTTTTGCAGCAGTGGCCGTTGCTGTAAATCTATTGGTACTAAGTGAACATCCGGTGACGGTGAATTACCAGATCAATGCTACCTTGTTTATAATCATGCAGTCCATCTATCTAAAACGTTTCTCCAAAACCTGTTTTCAAAGATTTACGATTATCAACAGGTATTGAATATTTTTAAATACACCATCTGATTCTGTAGCTGTCACTAGATAACATTTAACTGACTATTGACAGTCATTTAGACTACATCTAGATTGGCTACCAATAGTCAGTTAGATATTTCTAGTGATCTCAGCTGCAGAATCAAGTGCAACCAATAATAATTATGACACGAGCAAATGTCGCCTATGCCTATTATGCATATTCATAAATTGTATCTCTTCGGCTTTATTTTCGTTAGTTTTTTCACGAATTCTTTAGAAAAGCGTGTAAAAAATTCAAAAATTGTTCCATCAGCCTAAAAAGTACAATTCATTCATAAATATATTATTGTAAACATAATAATATTTTTCTTATTTAGATTTGCAATCACACAGATTCTAGTGACAAACCTATCCCATTGGGTGCTTCTGATTTCATATGAAACATATGTTGACTACAAAGGAAACATTAGTAAGTTTTGATAAATGGATGAAAGTTATTGACTTAAGTTATGGTTTCCTTTTTCTAATAATATTTTATATATTTTGATATAACGCCATTTCTTTCCAATGCATGGATATCTATATAGACATTACATTTTATATATTTCTCGAACCTAGTGACACGGCTCGTAAGTAGATGACTGTCAATAGTCGGATAATATCTACCTAGAGACAACCGCAGAAAATATAGGCTACTATAGGAAAATATTGTTGTTTAAAATTAACTATAAGTGTTAATGTGGCGATCACAAACACATCAGTTAAAATGTCGCATTGTACATATATGATGAATATTTAATCAATTTTCAGAAAAAAAGTTATATTGACATTGATCCATACAACAAAATGCTTCTACTACTACTTTTTAGCAATATGTTTGTTAATACAAGCACTGGTTTCTTTCTATTTTAGCTGGCGGTGGCGAGAATTACGAGCAAGCCTTGCCGTACTTGATGGATTGTACCATTGAGTACTGCTTAATTGCTGCTGTTCTGCTTGCTAATATGTGGCATAATATTGGACTAGTTCCCAAAGAAGAAATTGAACTTTCCAGACCATGGAAATACAGTATCATGTCATCAATATACGGAATAGCGGCCGGTGTAGTGGTCGTTATAGCCGTTTCCGTGATTGGATCATTTCTTGTACAGATTCCATTAGGTGATGGTGCGCACAGAGATGGCAACGCGATTAAGACTTCGGTTTATCTCCGTATCATTCTGGCGACGGCTGCTGCTATGTGTTCAACGTTTTGCGCGTTCTGTTTACAATTCTCTTCAGTTGAAGAAAGCAAATCCAATCGTATGACTCAAGACACAATTCTTCTCTTTTGGTGCTGTGGGTTTCATGCATTGCTTAATATGTACAGCTTACTGGCCTCTTTGGTCTTTACCAACAAAAAATATCGAATCGCCGTATGGGATTCTATCATGTGTCTCATCGGAACACTTTCACAATCGACATTCGTCATATTCGGTCTTATAAGTAAATCGGTTAAACAAAATCGAAAAAGAATCGTTCAAAATATACTTATATTTTTGTCGATAACCAATTTGTCCCAATGGATGTTGAGCCATTACGAGTTAAGAATTGACGCATTGTTTTATCCGCTCGAACGGACAGTTTACGGTAACATGTCCTGGTACCTCCTTCATCACGTGACAGGCCCAATTGTTTCGTTTTACTATTTTCATTCAGCAACTTGTCTTTTTGAAATTTGGATAGCAGTATCCTTAATTATTTGATTGGTAGATTGAAAGATGCCGATTTTTCAAATCCGAAAAAATTGATAAAGTCTATTTGTTTACATATTGTTTTCTTAAGCGCTGTAGGCCCTATAGGCCTACACTATCAGACAAAAATATTCGTCATTTCACTATCATATATCTGGGCACATTAGGCCTACACTTTGTTGTCACACTAGTTTGATAGAGATTTACAGTTTCATTAAATCACTTTAAAATTAATCATCTTAAAACATATAAACTGAATAAGCCTGATTATTATCATATCAACATCTAAGTTCTGAGATGGTACCAAGCGTTTTAGTAAAAAAATACGTCATATCATACTAATATCAATGGTACTGTAAAAAATGTAAATGCAGTGACTTATTCCTATTGAAAGCGAAAGTTTATAAAGCTATCTACTGTAAATTATGAGTTTCAGAAGTTATACAATTACTTTTTGCTCAGTTAGAACTGTTTCTGTTTTAGTTTTCCTATGATTAATTACTTAAAATAGTTTTAACATAAAGGTGATTGATACCAATTGATAATTATCTGGAACTCGTTACATATTAAACGTTTAACAAGTATGGATATATATTTCGTAAACGCCATAGTTTCAAACACAACAAGCATTGCGCATGTATAAAATACTGTCGAAAAGAAACTAATTTGAACGTCATGGAAACGATTTCCTCATTTCTAAGGAGACACCAGCGTTTAGGTAAGTAGTTAGGCCTATAGTATAAAACATTTATAAAGCTACCACAATTACTATTTTTAAATAGTTTAAATATACAGTATTCTTACATTTTCTACATGCATAGGCTTATCCTATTGTATAAAATGAAACATTGCACAACTAATTTATACATTGAAAGATGTTTACCTCTAGGGCTGTAATGGGCTGTACTGTAATTGCAATAATAGTTTATTAATAAGATGGCAAATGTGTATAATGTATGCAAGAATTATATGGTAGAAAATATTTTTTAAATAAATAAACATTGTGTAGCATCCGCTGATCAGTTCGATTATTTATGAACTCGCATTTTGAATAAACATACCTTATATAAGAAAAACCAAAAAGGTGGGGGAAGTGTATGATTGCGTCAAGAAATGATAGTATATTACATTTCCTTGTTGGTGGTGCCTGTATAAATACGGTACCGTATATCGTACATCTTATATCATAATCTATATACTCTTTCAGCGCTACTAATAGATATTTAGATGTTTCTCAATTGAAACAACCCATTTTAAAGTATAAATAAAATACAAAAAACTTGGAAAACAAATTTAATAACGCACGTGTGTCGTACTTGCAGTAGCCTACATTTCTTCAGATCGAGAGAAAAAATGGAATTGACTTCAGAGGTCAGCAACATAGAGCAGACTGAATCCACTCCGTTGATACAAACAAGAAGACCAGAGAGGTATGATATTCACGTTTTTAAACAATTATTAGAAATATTTCAATTTTCGACCACTGACGGCCTAGATGAGTTGTCTAGTCGGGTGAAATTTAAACATGTTTAATGGTCTGCCGACGACCTAAAACTACGCCCGAAGCTATCTCAAGACGTGTGTAGGCCTATGCGGGGAAGTTCGGACGTCCTTCTTCTCAACCCCCTGTATTCCTTCGGTGACTTCTAGGTGACGACACATCCATCACGTTACAAATTGAAAGTTCCATGATATGATATGAATAATGTTATAGACGGCCTCCATATTCAGCCATTATCACCTTATCTAAAATCAGTAGGACTATTGCTAGTATTCTTGTCATGCGTAAATCAATTCATAAGTTTAAGCAACGTATGTTGAGTCATGGTGGCAAAGTATCGTTTTAATTTGTATGCTCCTAGATTAAAAAATGTGTTGGATTAATCATTTATGTGATATGGTGTGGTTTATTTTTTAATCTCCACTAAAGCTTTGTCTACACTATCAAACTAGTTTGAAAAAAAAATGTTATGTTCCCAATGGTAGTGATATTCCCAAATATGGTAGTGATAGTGATAGTGTAGACAGAGCTTAAACAATACGTTTGATTTAAGTTTAGAAACTCCTTGAAGTGCTGGTTTGAAGAAAGTTAACTTTATAATTATTTTGTACTTTAGATTCCACGTGAGTTCACTGCTGAGTGTTATGTACGGTATGGTCATCTATCTCTTAGCAATCGTCATAATGACGGCATTTCTGTCTAGCTTAAGAGAAAATACTAATTACGTGACTGCTGACGCATTTAACTCATATACCATCGCACTGTACGTTATCGCTATTCCTTGTGTTATCGGAGACATTGTGTACCTTAGAGCTAATGCACTGGCACCCACTGATACAGAGATGAGCATGGCAAGCAGTCTTCATGTTAAAGGTTAGAATTATTAGGCTTCCGCACTCTACGAATGCTTTATTTATTTTTTTTATTGTATTTATTTTTTGCTTTCAGAGAGGACCGTATATAGATTGTGCAATACAATACTTGGGTTGTTTTTTTTTGCAAGAAAGTGTTGCATATCGGAGACTATGCAACAAGTCAATCCTAATAATGTGTCTTCTGGTGGTGTGCTCATCACAATCCGCCCCCACCTGTATTTGTTTCACTCACAAAGAGCAATAGTACTTTAATATCGACTTTATTGGTCGACTGTACAGTAATATTTGAATCAAATCAAAAAGATGAGGCACTGAGAGTCAATCCAATCAGACCGGTAGGATCTCAGAATTATGCATTCATTCATCAGTGGAAAATTATTTCCATTTATCATATACTGTATTATGTTTGCATTCATACATATAGTATACAAAAACAGATAAATATAACAAAAACTATTAAAAGTGTCACATCAGTCTCGTACGGATAACTGACAAGCATTCACTGCCCGAATGGCAGGTGGATAAAGTTAATGCGAAACCTATTTGTACGTGAAATGATGGACCGCAAAATGGTGTGGCATGCAAAACAGTTCCAGTTAGTTCCTATCATAAGCTTGGTTCTCACAGAATTTAACGACTTTAGTGCAACGCAAGAATTGACCACCAACCTTGCGTTGCGTCCAAGTGGGAACCATGCCTTAATTGGTGACAACATATTATTTCTTCTTATCTGTACCATTAGTCATTTATCAAATTTCATACTCTAGGTGGGATTGTGACATTTGGTTTTATTAGTATTCTGATGGCATTCATTGAAATACGGTTGTGGACAAACGAAATCATTTTTGTAACTGGCAGTGGTATGAAAATCATTTTCATTTTAGTCGAGATGATCTACCTGATCAACTACTCGAGTGTTTCGGTGAAACGATGGAGTGGCTTAAGACGGTAATGTATACGGCCAATACTATACTTTAATAACAGAACATACTTTAGAAATAAAAACAGAATATGCATGCAGTTAACGTGCACAACTTGGAATGCTCTCTATTTACTGTCTGCATAATTTCTTTTGATATGTTTGCGTCACCGTTCTGTACGTAATTATACTACAGGGTTGGGTAGGTTTGGCCAGTATGCGTACCTTTTTATGGCCAGTGGGCGTCCCGGATATTGCGCAATATGGCCAGCGGGCGTCCAATTATTGCGCAATATGTTTTCAATGGCAGCGTCCGCGCGCTCCATACGTGTGAAAAATACGTACAATGCGACAGAGAGGGCGTTATATTTACATTTTCCGCGCGAGAGATGCCAGCCGGTCAGCGATTTTTTTTTTCCGTACGAGAGTTCCTCCACCGGTTCGTTTCGGATTCAATCGACTCTTCGGTAAGCCACTGATGCGTGACAGCAACCACAAGACAAAACGTGAGCAGCTTTTTTGCACGAGTGACAGATTTATACATACTAGAGGCCTAATACTATACTCACTGTAAATCTGGGGCGGATCCAGAGGGGGGGTCCACGGGGTCCGGACCCCCCCTAAATTTTAAGGGTGCCCTTTTTTTAGAGGTTCAATATTTTATTCGTGTGACATATTTGTGTGTATATTAGTATGCACAGAGTAAGCTACACTAACCCCAAAAATAAAAACAGAAATTTATCACAATGAGCGCGATGTTAAGTTACGGCGGCCGATCAAAGAGCATTGTGAGAGGTGGTGATGCGTGATGATCTCTACTTAAACTTCTAAAAATAGATCGTTTCGCATACTACAGAGGGCGCATGTAAACTTTTTACGATTCAACTCCGCGTAGGTACGTTACCATGCGCGCTCTGTCATTGACGCGATTATTTGTCCATTGGTAAACACATTTTTATGTATTATTATTCTGAAAATAATTGAACTGTAAACATAATTCTTTTGAGTATTTGTTTATTTACATATCATTCCATCAGATCAACTATTTTTTATTTCCATTACATCCAACCAAACATGTAAAAAATGTAGTTAAAATATCGTACTATCTACCGCGTACGACCATACGCGGTAGATTGTTTACTCAAAAATCATCGAACGGTCCTTACACTATACTATTCAACCTTGTTTTTGTAGTTGAGCCTCTCATGACCTGGGATTTGTTTGTCTTCCTACGCCAAGATAATATAGTTCTACAAGCCATGTGCTTTTTTCTCTGAGAAATATTTATTATAAGTGCCAAAAAAATGTTTTTTTCTCGATATGAAGCCTTTATTATTCAAATCTTTTAAAGAAAAATCACACATACCATAAAGAAGGTTCATTTATTTCATTTTTGAAACAAAAAAAAAACCACCATTTTGTGATATGATGTCATTGTAAGCCAATCAAAGCTGAGCTTTCCCGCGATCGGCGGCAGAGCTCACGGTTGAATGATTTTGGAATCTGGCTATTTTGGATTGGTGGACACGAATTACCCACAGCGGAATGTTTTCTCTCGCGCGCGTGTACCAAGAAGTCACGTGATCTCTCTGTACTGAACGGTACTCTACACAAATTTAGAGCAATGAATTTGTACCCAATGAATTTGTACGAATTCCGTTAAATAAACAACTCTATATATTTTATAAACATTTAAAGGGGGGTTCCGGGTTTAAAATGAATAGTAAAAAATGTAAAATATATTTGTTTGTCTCTTGAACGGTAAAAGTTTCAATTTATATAAGCGCCCAGTGAAGCAGAACGAAGGCTGTGAAATGAGGCCAGATTGCAAGTGCAGCTACGGCGATATGACACTGTGTTTACAGAATAGGAAATTCGTGAAATGGTCAATGTTCCGACGACTCGTTATCATTAACCATATCAATTACTTTTGTGAAATTATACTTATCTAATGTAATTTTAGTCGGTCTTCCCATTTATAAAGTCAATTTTCTATGAAAATTCATCAAAACAGTGAAAAATTAGATATGTTTGCACTTTACGTTTGCCGATTTTCGCACTGACTTAGGGAAAGCCTTCAAAATCAATGAAGCGTAACGTATGCATTCCTGCTGAGCGAGGAGAGCGAGACGACGATACACGTGCTCTACCTGCCCATGCCTGGCATGTCACGTGATAAGCAGATACAGTATACAATACCAAACTGGTTGGGTCGAGTATACCCCGTCTATAATCACAACATGAACGATGTACAGTAGGTATTTGGTTGAAGGTCGACTCGACATACCGGAATGGTATAGATAATATAGCTCGAATGAGAGAGTTGGAATATTTGTAAACATAAGTATATTGCTAATTTTAACAAGCCTATAATACTTTATTAAAAGGCCTGGTAGTATCAATTCGCATATAGGGTCTACTACACTAGCTAGCTCAATTTTTAACTGGGCCGAATCGGCTAGGTCTCCTTCCTACTACCTGGTCTACTTGCTTGATGCAGTATCTGCTTTTTTGGAGAGTAAACTAGGCCTATTTTAGGCCTACTTTTAGACGATCGGGACACCATACGTGCGGACGGCGATCGTACCTTTTTTGCCTCAATATTTACAGCCGATTTTGTAGAATGTTTAGGTTTAGATTGTTTAGGAGTTTGGTTGATAGGATAGGTTTGGAATCCACCGAGTTTTATTATTATGGGCCAATCGTTTAGTAGGCTAGCTAGGCCCATGATGGGCCCCAATGTTTTAACGTAGCCATCGTGGCATGGAATCCCTAGTCAGAATGGCTCTCACCCATGAAAACAAATGATTTAGGCTAGGCCTAGCCTAGTACGTGAAGCCGATAATACGATCTGTACTATTCGAGGTATAAAAATAGTATATAATTTAAGACTCCGTAATCTTTACTAAATGTTGTATTTATGTCAAATAAATATATGCTACTACTGTTATTATTACACTTTAGGCCTAGCTTAGAAAATCTACAAAAAATGTATTTCACAATGATCGGGTACGTGGTTGTCGTTTGACAGGGGAGAGAGATTTGAAGTTAACAAACACAACGTACAAAATGACGTCGCGAGTTTGGAATCCACTGATGACGTGGTTTTGTGAATATCTCATGAATATTAATGAGCTTCCCTAAGCTGCTGAAAAACAGACTTTCCATGAATTTACCCTAAAATGTATATGAAATAAATTTTTTTAAATTTCTCGTTATTACTTCTTCATTCTGACATGTCTATATTGTTATGATATTTTTTATTTAATAAATAAACGATATTTAAAAGCAATTTTAAACCCAGAATCCCCCTTTAATAACATATTTTATTGATATTTCCAATGTTGATATATAAAAGAAATTACTATAAAACGTAATTATATGTAATTATTTTAGCGAAAAATTGCGCAATTTGTTTACAACGTTCGTGGCTAAAAACGATCATTTTCGGCAATGTTTTAGACCCTATATTTCGAAAACTACAAGTCAGATTTTCGTAATTCTTTCTTTATTGGAATATTGAAACAAAATACCAACAGATAATGTTTAAATTGGTTGAAAAATAACAACTTTTAATTTTGCATCGTTATCCCTGCTAATAAAGTGTCATTTCCGGCGAACTAGAAAGGTGCCATTTATCATGGATTTTGCGTGCGAGAGTGCCATTTCCGGCCATCTAAGTGTGTCCTGTAACAAAATTCGCTTCGCCACAACCCCCACCATGGGGGGGCTGTGGCTCAAATACTCAATATCTGATGTGCCCTTTTTATCGGCGGATCCCCCCTCTCAAAAATGTCTGGATCCGCCCCAGTAAATAAAATAATAAATATTAATAGTAGTTCTGAACGTCATTGTAATAATAATAATAGGCCTAGAAATTTAATAATATAATACTGTCTAGGCAGCCACAAACCAATGTAGTACCATCAAATTCACAAACAGTAACACACACACAGCAGCAGCACTTTGTTGGTCGTCGATCACAAGCAAGGCCTAGCTAGCCTAGCCCTACGTACGTGTGCTTCAATGTAGTACATTTCCATCTACATTACTATTTTTTATTTTAATAAAATGAAGTAGTAGGTTAGAAATTATATGTACAGAAGTAACACTAACAGATGTTTTTATCAAGAAAATTACAATTTTCTTCAGTCAGGTTTTTAAGTGTAACATTTGAAAAATTGTATACATATAGGCCTAGGTATCAATTAGTATTAGTAACATGTATTCTTGTAAGTTGTAATGTATAGAAACACATGCTTGCTTATAAAGCGTTTAATATTGTGTTAATTTAATAATTATTGATATCTTGGCCGGTGGAAATTTTGAATTAAAATGAACAATTTTTTTTTTAAATTTATTTCAGAAACCATAATAAAAAAAATTAAATCAAGAATATGGAATACAGAAAACCGATCTTCATGACAAGATGATAGTATCACAATAAATTATAAGCTTCCTGGAAAATGTGTTACAGTATTATTAAATGTATTTGTACTATTGCAGTCGTGTCAGTACCGTAATTGAATGTTTTTTACTTTGCATGTATTTTTTATGATTTTCCAAATTACATATACACATAATAAACAATAATATTAGTTGTAGGCCTATAACTTAATTAAAACTCCAAAATTGCCTATATTAAAAGTCTGAAATCTTTATTTTTCAAGATTGGGGATAATTAATAATACGTACACCTTTAACGTAAAATTTCCATTACCTTACAATATAAATACTGTATTAATTTAATAATATTATTTTAAAAGGTATAAAAAACATACACTGTGCATAGGAATTCCTACTGTACATAACCATTTTAAATTCAAAAGTATACCTTGCATAGGCTTACACAAGCTTGGCTAGGCTAGCCATGGGCTAGCTACAATAATACCATAAACGATAAGAAAAGAGCCTCTCTTTTCGTGACAAAAGGTCAATATGCTATTGGGTTCTTAATGTAATTACTAAGTAGGCCTAGTATTTATTAATTAATTAATGTCATCAAAACTCGTATTAGATTCATATACTATTAATTATGAGAGCCTGTGTGAAAGTATTAGCTCGCGGTTTGTAAATGTAAAATTGTCTTATATTGTCACGCATCAGTGAGCTGACTTTACCGAATACCGAAGAGAGTCGATTGAGTCCGAAACGAACCGATGGAGGAACTCCCGTACGGAAAAAAAAATCGCGGCCGGTCAGGTACTATTATTATTTAGCAGAAAAAAAAATTAAATAATGTGAACTTTCATTTAAAATGTTTTTTGATTGACATTATAATAGTTAAAACTATTAATAATTATTGTTATTAATTAGGCCCTAAAATACAGTAGTATAATTTACTAAATCAGTTTAACTTAGGCTAGCCTGCTCTGAACAGATAGATTGGATTTTAGAGGCCTCAGTTCAGGCTTGCCCTACTTGCAAATTCTGTATATATAAAATTAATTATGTATATAGCGCCATCTGTCGCATTGTACGAATTTCACACGCACGGAGCGGACGCTGCCATTGAACAAATATTATGCAATAATTGGACCCCCGCTGGCTGGCCATATTGCGCAATTTCCGGGACGCCCGCTGTAGTAGAGCAGTTAACGCCATGAAAATAGCCAAGTTGTGCACTTTATTACCAAAGCATGAAACTTGCCACAAAGTTTCTTTGATGTATATAGATTCAAAATATCGGGGGGTGCCAAGTGTCCAACGTCCGGTATGGCGGCCATTTTGAAATCAAGATGGCCGCCATACAAACAAAAAGTGTTCATATCTTGGCAACTATAAACAGTAGAGACTTGATTCTGGTGTTAAATTGTTCACAAACCACATATTTCTATTTGCTCTAATGAAAGGTTTCGTCCAAAAGTGACCGGAAATGACGTTTTTCCAGTTTGACCTTTGACCTCTTATCTGTATATCTCAGTAAACTACTGATCATTTTCAATCGATTTTGGTATCATTTTGTTCAGAATAGAGACATTTATATTTGTAGTAATGAAACATTTTCACAAAATGACTGGAAATACAATTTATAACCTTTGACATATATAATTATGTGAACATACTGTATGTGGTTTACATTGGTATAAATGCACCTAATTTTTTTAACGAAATAAATGACACGGAATTATAATTCTGAATTTTTAACTTTTGATGTGATAGGATAGGCATAAAGTATGACAGATCACTGAGCTCATCTATGCCGACTTGTTTGCTAAACTGTGATGTGTCAATCGTTAGATAAAAGTTTTGGTCCTCTCTCCTTCATCTTTTCTTTTTTTTTGTAATGTATTATACCATATGGACAATTGTCTGAAATAAAAGTTGAATTGAATTGTTAGATGCCATTTTGAAATATTTATGATGTAAAGTAGCATTCTTTCGTTGGCCTCTTTAATGTTGCATATGAGACAAGTTCGGAAAGTTCTCATTTTCATGAGTTAAGAGAATACCGTCTTTCAAAGTACTTACTACAAACAACTTATCCTGCATTTGTGCAGTAGACCTACTTTCATTAGTCAGAAACTCAGATAATTTGATCTTGTTCATTTTCGTTGCATCTAAAAAAATGTACTCCATTTTTATGCTGTAAACCTTTCATCTGAATCCTTTTCCTCGATTTTCTCTAGTCATTGATTTTTTAGCAAAATCCGAACCAAATCAATTCGTAAAAGACATCTCAATATAATTATTCAATTCAATTAGTGACATGGACCTACAATATACTGTTCTGTACAAGACCTTTTTAGGCATCCACCTGTGGACTTTCACTTTAAAGGTCTTGGTCTCCTAATCATACAAGAAACAATGTCTGATTTAATCAATCAAAGTAGTGGGTTCAGACAAAGAAGGGGGTGTAAGACCATCCACAGACAAAGAAGGGGTTGTAAGACCATCCACATACAAATAAGAGGGTATAAGACCATCCACAGACAAAGAAGGGGGTGTAACACCATCCAGAGACAAAGAAGGGGGTGTAAGACCATCCACAGACAAAGAAGGGGGTATAAGACCATCCAGACAAAAAAAGGGGTGTAATGCCATCTACAGACAAAGGGGGTGTAGGACCGTCCACAGACAAAGAAGGGGTGTAAGGCCATCCACTGACAAAAAAAGGGGTATAGGACCGTCCACAGTTAAAGAAGGGGGTGTAAGACTATCCACTGACAAAGAAAGGGGTATAGGACCACTTACAGACAAAGAAGAGGGTATAAGACCATCTACAGACAAAGAAGAAGGTATAAGACCATCCACAGACAAAGAAGGGGAGGTAAGACCATCCACAGACAAAAAACGGGGTATAAGACCATCCACAGACAAAGAAGGGGGTATAAGACCATCCACAGACAAAGAAGGGGTGTAAGACCATCCACACACAAAGAAAGGGGTGTAAGACCATCCACATACAAAAATGGGGTGTAATACCATCAACGGACAAAAAAGGGGTGTAATACCATCAACAGACAAAGAAGTGGGTATAAGATCATCCACAGGCATAGAAGGGGGTATAAGACCGTCCACAGAAAAAGAAAAAAATAAAGGGGTGTAAGACCAGTAGGCGTATCCAGGATTTTGAAGTTGGGGGGGGGGGGGGGCGGGAATTGCCAATTTGCCGACAAAATTGGTGTCATTATCTGTACATACACGACGTCTCTGATCAATATATGTTCTAGGATTACATAGTCATATTGTCTTATATGGGATAATGATGCAAAATTAAAACCAAACCAACATTATCTGTTAGTATGTTGTATTCATATTACAATAAAGAAAGAATTAGGAAAATCTGATTTGTAGTTTTCGAAATATAGGGTCTAAAACATCGCCGAAAATGATCGTTTTTAGCCACGAAAGAAGTAAACAATTTGCGGCCTCAGTCAACAATTCTAATAACTACGCCATTTTTGGTTAAAATAATTACATATAATTACGTTTTTTAGTAATTTATTTTATATATCACCATTGGAAATATCAATAAAACATGTTATTAAATGCTTATAAAATATATAAAGTTGTTTACTTAACGGAATTCGGACAAATTCATTGCTCTAACTTTGTGCAGTGGGACAGCCAGTCGACAAATCGTGTCAAATTTCGACTCGGAGAGGGCGCCCTGCTTTTCTAATTTAGTTCAAAATGGCTAAATTTTAGGGTGTTGGAAAAACACAATATTTGTAAATTTAGTTGATTATCGGAAAAATGTTGTTAGTGAAATAAATTCATAAATGGTTTTAATATATTGTCATGTAAAATTAAATGTATTTGAACAAAACGATAATCTGTAATTTAACGGCAAAATCAACCAATGTCTTTTTTCCGAAATTGAACCCTAGAAAATCATTAAAATAAAATATTTAGAAAAATTGAACAGTCCTGAATTTAAAATCCCTGTTAGAAAAATTAATAATCTACAGAATACGATATTAAGATACAAAATTCGGTGGTTGGGATGCAGCTCCGACTATTCTAACTAAAGGTACCACTATTTGTTCCATCGAAAACTAGCGAAACCGCCATTTTGTAAACACATCGTCATCGTGTTTATGAATTTATTTATAGCGAACGATATACGCGATGTTTATAATTGTCCGCGTATAAGAATTCATATAAATAAATACATTCCAATACAACGTATATTATTACTTGTTTGTTTATCACAGTAAACATTTTAGTTGAGGAATATTTATCATAACTATTATAATAGCTTTTATACGAGTCCGAGGCCTAGCCCTATTAGCGAGCGATTGTTCCAGGGGTGGAAAGTCACTTAGTGACGTTGTGATCGGGCGCGTCGGGCCTAGCTAATATTAATAATATGACCTGAAATAAGCGGCTAACAAGAACTGTTATATACTTGCTTACAATTGTTTTGTTATTGATGAACAAACAAGCAATTAGATTGAATAACAAATTATTTATTCATTTTTTTTGGGGTAAAAACATGTACAAAGTAGGCCTACGGGCCTAGTACTGTATAATATAAATTAATAGTAATATTAAACTAATACAGTATTAATAAAATATAAAATAGGCCTAACATACAATAAATATTCAATTTTTAAGGTCTACCACATGACAATAACATAATTTACAGAGTATAGTGTAGTAGGTTTGCATTCAACATAAATATTTGTATTGTAATTCATCTAAATCCTCTGCAACATACATATATATTTGTAATTCAACATTTTGTTTTAAATAATTAAATTATAGTTTGGGTATGACAATGTCGGTAGGTACCGGTGTCATCTTTTTATCCACTTCACTCTTGAAGTCACAAAGACAAAGAACTCTGCATCATCAACGATTCCTGAAAGTGTCAGAAAAAATAATAAATATTATTTTAAAAAAATGTTAATGTCTGGTTGTATATATAATTATAATATTATATGATGACATAAAAGTAAGGCAAATGGAAGCTGTATTTTATTAATTAAATTACAGTATTTACTATTATTATTTATATAATCTAGGCCTACTAGTAGCCTAGCTAGGCATCTATTGAGCCTAATAAATCAAATAATAAATGAAAAATAAAATAATAATATTAATACTGATTGAAAAAAAGTATTTTTTGGGGGGGATCAGATCACCAGGCTAGGCCGGCCAGGACCAATGATACTCGTAATCAGTACAACTTAACGACTATCGGATCAGCATCAACACAGTACCAACACACTTCTCGCTATCGCCTATACTGACACACGTGTCTCGCGTTGCCGAAACCACGCTCACAGCTAGAAAATGTACCTACCTTTCGAGGCCTGAGAATACACCAACACATTTTGAACAGGATAGAAATATATCATACTCGATTAAACTAATATTATTCTTGATAAAACAATTGATTACAATTTTTTTAATTTGTTGGGATGCACCTCCGACTATTCAGAAAATGGACAACAAAACAGTAATCAAATGTATTGTATTAGCTTCGGTTTCTTTGAAGAAAACCGATTGGTTATTCAATTATACTTATTAGGAAATGCTTTTACCATAATAGGTAATGTTGGGCGGTTCTTAAATATTCATGAGAGCTTAAAATAAAACAGCACTTATTTGCTAGGCGACGAAAAATCGTGGTTTCAGTTTTCAACGATAGGTGGCGCTTCAAAATCGTCAATGCGGAAGTAAGTCGATTTTACACGATTTAACGGTCAAAACGCGAAGTGGCTTTCCCACCAAAGATCGTATAGCGCCACGTAGTGGCGCAAGATATGGAACTGACGCTCGAAAAATGATAATTCCATGGGCAGCCATTCCGGCAAGCGGATTACCCAGTAGGCAATGCGACACGCCACCAAATCAATGTAAACAAATAGGATTTACATCTACGCGATAAACAGTACGACTTTATTTTATCTTTCGCGTCAAAATGAAAGAACATCTAGGCTAGGCCTATATAAAATTCGATTATATAAATTTACTCCATTTGATATTACAATTACATATGCGTATATCACTGTCCAACCTCAAACGGCTACAGAATAAACACTGACTGTATGGAGGACGAATTTTGTAGGCAGTCGGTTGAGGCATAGTTATAAATAGTGTCGCGGGGCGCAGCGCGATGCTACGCACTTCACGCCCAAGGTCGGCCGCGTTTGGCCTAGGCTGGGATGATGGCTTAGTTTTATGTGCGAGAGAAGCATATTTTGGAGATGAATTGTAATAATTGCTAAATATATTGTCCAAAACTGTTTTTTTAATTTAAAAAAAAAAATTAATGGGGCAGGGGGATGTTCTTTCCCCTGTTCGCACCCTCTCTTTCTATTTTGTGTGCTTCAGGCCTACAAAGTTATTTCATTGCAAGGGGAATTTTACTACGATCTGCCACAACTGTAGTATACTGTACATAAATTACTAGATACAAAAACAATTGTTACATTTTTTTAATTTCAAAAAAGTAAAAGTATTAAATATTAATTTTAAAAATTCATAATCATAATTTGTTCTTTTCAACCCACTTTTATTAGCTCAACTTTCAATATTACAGACAGGATTAAAATGCAATAAAAATACTGAAAAATCTCACTTTATACAATATTAATAAATAATGATGGAATAATTAAATACACTCAATAAATAAATTACGGATGTATGGTTTTAGCCTTCTTAAATACAAGGAAAATTCTATTATTTGGATTTCTTGTATTACAAAAGAAGCCAATAGGCCTAAACAACAGTACTGATAATAACTTAATTCTGGTTATTTCCTTTCACTTTAAAGTATGAGGTGTGTGAAAATAGTGAGTTTATTTGTAATCCCATAGGATACTGCTCCTTTTCAAGAATCAAAAATATAAACTTTTATTACTATTATTACTATTGGCCTTTGTATTTAATTCTTGTGTAAAATACCACTTTGCACTCAATCATCTATCTTCTCAATTTTACAGTATGATGACAGACATCTTTCTGAAATAGGGAAAAATATATCATTAAATTATTTGGTCACTTTTCGAACTGTTACATAATCATTTGATTACTTATGTTATTATAGTATTTTAAAATACTATACATTTTTAAATTCAAAACAAAAGTCAATAGCCTACTATTTATTAATATTGTAAGTATTCAAAAATGTTTACATTAATTAACTAAATATTTTTCAAATAAAGATGAAGAACAAAATAAATATGAGGATCAAATTTATAATTTAAATTTATTAAATAAAAAAAAACAAACAATAACATCCTCACGATTTTTTATTTCATTACATTTAATTATTTCTGTTAATGTTATTATTAATAAAACGCTATATTGTCTTGTACATTTTTATTAAAAACTCCTAATTCCCGAACAGCTTCAGTTTTTTTTCTTAATCTTCCATCCATCCAAGCCTTGTTTGATCCATCTATCAAGACGCCAATCAATATCATTCATCCTCCCAGACTTTTTTTTTATTAATCATACTAACTAAACTAGGCCTAGTATTAGGCATTAAATATGCCTAGGCCTACTACTATCTAGGCCCTAGATCGGATTGCGCAGAAACGCCTGCCTGAACTAAATTTAAACAACAATTTAATAATTTTGTTAATGTTTACTAACAAAAAAATATATATTCTAAAAACTTACCACTACAATTTACCCAATACAACACGAGAAAACTTCCCGAACAAACAATAACACGTCACACGTGGATGTGGTTCAATGGTTTATTATACACTTCCGGGGTATGTGATCGCGTAACTTGCTTGCCGGAATGGCTGCCCATGGAATTTCACTCATGCGCAGTGTATAAGAGATAGGACTTCCCTATCTTGCGCCACTTCGTGGCGCTATAGTATCTTTGTTTCCCACTGTGTGTAGTAACGATCAGAGAGATTCATGGTACACACGCGCGAGAGAAAACATTCCGCTGCGGGTGATTCGCATCCACCAATCAAATCAGCTAGAATCCTAAATCATTCAACCGTGAGCAATGCCAATCGCGAGAAAGCTCAGCTTTGATTGGCTTACGATGACATCATATCACAAAATGGTGGTTTTGTAGTTCACATCCACGTCAACTAGTGATAATGGGAAATTAAGTGTTCCGAGAGCCTTTTTAATTTAAAAGTTAGCCAGAGCCTTTTTCGATAGGCTATAAATAGAAAGTTACCGAACATTTCGAGCGACGCGAGTTCCGACTTCCGTATTTTATAGGCTGTCTAAATTTCCTTTTTAACTCGTTTATATTAAATTATATTGCTGTTTAATTGATTTCTGTGTATTAGGAATATTTATATTCAACAAAAACCACAACAGTACCAATTTTTGTTGATTATGGATTCATTTATTCGAATTCTAAGATAAACGTCTAAGCCAAGTGTAAGCGTAAACAAAGCGAGTCATACGACGAAAACAAGAAAGTGAAAACTAACTAGTTTGTTAAAATAGTTAACATTAATTTGGAATTTTTAAATGAAATTCTGAAAACGGTATAATATAGTCTTATATGTATTTTCTAAGATTTCCAAAAATAAGCTTGGTGTTATTTTTCAAACAAATTCTATAAGGAGTTGAATATAGGTCTGTTTTAAGCGAAAGCACGGTGCGCGTAGGCCTAGGGAGACGCGGCAGGGCTGGAATAATCGTTTTCTTAGGCGAAGAGAATGAGGAAAGATGCGCTTCATCATTGGCCCCTCGATTGTTATTCTTGTTAAGTGGCTGATTCATAATCTTAAAATATGAGGGCAAAGGGCTTATAAATTTTGAAATAAAGTGTTGAACTTTCATTTTTCTTAAAATTATTAAGAAGTGGGTGGGGGGACTTTTTTATGGTATATGTGCTTTTTCTTTAAAAAATTTTGAATAATAAAGGCCTCATATCGAGAAAAAAAACCAGGTTTTTGGCACTTATAATAAATATATCTTAGACAAAAAAGCACATGGCATGTGGAACTATAATCTCTTAGCGTAGGAAGACATACAAATCCCAGGTCATGAGAGGCTCAACTGCATGTAATGCAAAAACAAGGTTTTAGGGTAAGGTCAAAGACTTTTGAGTAAACAATCTACCGCGTACGGCCGTACGTACGTGCTACACATTTTTTACGTCTTTCGTTAGATGTAATGAAAATAAAAAATAGTTGATCTGAAGGGATCAATGATGATATGATATGTAAATAAACAAACACTCAACAGAATTATGTTTACAGTTCAATTATTGTCAGAATAAATAGTTTATTTTTTCCCCCGGCACCTTTGTTTGCCGACGGCCGCGATGATGTGCCGACGGAAACGAAATCAGGGGGACCCGGGCCCCCCGGCCCCCTACTGGATACGCCACTGTGTAAGACCATCCACAGACAAAGAAGGGGGTGTAGGACCGTCCACAGACAAAGAAGGGGGTGTAAGACCATCCACTGACAAAGAAAGGGGTATAGGACCACTTACAGACAAAGAAGGGCTATAAGACCATCCACAGACAAAAAAAGGGGTATAAGACCATCCACAGACAAAGAAGGAGTGTAAGACCATCCACACACAAAGAAAGGGGTGTAAGACCATCCACATACAAAAAAGGGGTGTAATACCATCAACGGACAAAGAAGGGGTGTAATACCATCAACAGACAAAGAAGTGGGTATAATATAAGATCATCCACAGGCACAGAAGGGGGTATAAGACCGTCCATAGAAAAAGAAAGGGGTGTAAGACCATCCACAGACAAAGAAGGGGGTGTAGGACCGTCCACAGACAAAGAAGGGGGTGTAAGACCATCCACTGACAAAGAAAGGGGTATAGGACCACTTACAGACAAAGAAGGGCTATAAGACCATCCACAGACAAAAAAAGGGGGTATAAGACCATCCACAGACAAAGAAGTGGGTATAAGACCATCCACAGACAAAGAATGGGGTATAAGACCATCTACAGACAAAGAAGGAGGGTT
The DNA here is from genome assembly GCF_964355755.1 of Antedon mediterranea. NCBI lineage: Eukaryota > Metazoa > Echinodermata > Crinoidea > Comatulida > Antedonidae > Antedon > Antedon mediterranea. The sequence continues at coordinate 15,815,129 of NC_092675.1, forward strand.
AGGACCATATTAACCGAGGAAGCATACAAAATAAGATGCAATCAAAATAGGCCTACCACTTGGAAAACAATAAATTGTAGAATAACTGAGGCTTAATTGTTGAAATATAAAGGGTTCTTTGTAAGGTCTTTAATAATATATTGATATAAACACGATCATCATACTATTCATTTGACATGTCAAATACAGTCTCTATCTCGAAAAGAAGCTCATACTATCACCTTTTCGTGGTTTTACGGTATTCCATAACATGTATATTATTTCCTCTGTCAAACTATGAAAACTTTTAGCGAATCAGAAGGTGCCAACATCATTGAATTAATGGTACCACCAAACACAATGTTTACTAATTTTATGTACTATATACAATTTAAGTCCATTAATCATTTAATATAATTACGCCTATCAGGTCAACGTTCAAAATTAGGTACATTTAAGACCAACAAAACCACATACAGTTTATTCACATAATTAAAAATCAATAAATTAATGTCAAAGGTCATAAATTGTATTTCCGGTAATTTTATGTGAAAATGTTTCATTACTACAAATATAAATGTATTTATTCTGAACAAAATGACACCAAAATCGATTGAAAATGACCAGTAGTTACAGAGATATAAAAATACGAGGTCAAAGGTCAAACTGTAAGAAACTTCATTTTCGGTCATTTTTTGACGAAACTTTTCATTAGAGCAAATAGAAATATATAGTTTGTGAACAATTTGAGACCAGAATTAAGTCTCTAATGTGTATAGTTGCCAAGATATGAACATTTTTTGTTTTTATGGTGGCCATTTTGAAATCAAGATGGCCGCCATACCGGACGTTGGACACTTGGCACCCTCCGATATTTTGAATCTATATACATTAAAGAGACTTTTTGCCAAGTTTCATGCTTTGGTAATAAAATGCACAGCTCATGTCATTAACTGCTCTACTAATACTGGCCATAAAAAGGTACGCATACTGGCCAAACCTACCCAACCCGTATCTAATTATACAAAACGGCACCCGTGTACTGCGGCACCTTTTACTTGTAAAAAGTAAATTAAGCAATATAAAAGAACATTATATCTTTTTAGATTTGGATTGATGCATGTCATGATTACAAATTTCAAAGATATTACAACGAGTATAATTATTAAGAGCTGTGACATAGGATTTCAAACTAGTGATTACCGTAAGCTCAAAACTGCTATTTATAATACAATCGTTACATAACACTGTAGGTTACTTCGATGCGACTTTGAAACCGCGTAAACTTTCCAATTCTTCTTAGTTATTGCATGCAAGGTGAGTTTCTCTCTTTTGTATGGTTGCTGTACAATCGTCGTATTTCACAGGGACTAAAATAAAAAAAAACACCAGAATATTGTAACGTATAGCAATTCGGACAAGGATCCCAGTTCTACAACACTTTTTTATTATTATTTTATTAACGTAGGCTAAGCAGATCTTTATCACGATCGTTTTTTCCTTATTGTTACTTCCGGCGGAGGCCGCAACTCTAACTTGCTCTTGTTTCTTTATATGTTCTTTGTTTAAGGTAATACGTCGCTGGCAGTAAGATGGAAGTCAATTGAGCCTTATCTAGAAGTATGTAGAATACAGTACTACTTTATAGCTACTGCCATGCTGGCCATTATGTGGCATAGTATTGGAAAAGAACAGTTACTTCGACAAGTTAGGACAAAGGACAATAATGTTAATTATTCAACTTGGAATACGAGCATTGCTGTTGTTCTGGGGTTTGGTGTCATAATATTAACAATTGCTTCTATCTTTATATCGTCGGGAACTGATATCCAGAATTATTATTATTGGATCAGAATTATATTGAATATCATAACATTGTTTTCAGTCACCGTGCTGTTTGTCGTCTCTAGACGTCGCTATGGAGTTTTTCAACAGTATACTTTCCCATTTCAACTGGATGAACTCATAATCGAGCTTTGCCTTGTGTTTTTGATTTTGCAAGAGATGTACTCAGTTCTCAGTGTGATTGTAGAGATATGGTGCTCCAATATGCAGTATATAGCATTGACAGTCTGCGATCGGATCTTCACCGACGCCAAAGTGGTTATACAAAGCTTACTAATAGTTCAGAGCTTACGATTTAAAGTAACTGTTCCAACTGCCCACTGGTACAAATCCATGTTGCTTTTCCTGTCGATGTCCAACCTAGCCTGGTGGATCATCACAATGACGGAACTGAAGAACGACCAACATATCTACGGGATACAGAAACAGTTTTATGGCAAAAATGCATATGACCTGATTCATGGTATCACAGGCCCATTCGTTGTGTTCTATTACTACCAATCGAGTGTTTGCTTCTTTGAAATGTGGATGACAAATAACCGTCGGATAATTACTGTAAAAGTATCAACCGATTAAAATAATTACTTTGGAACGCATTACACATATACACGCGTGGTAGGCTACATAATTCAATACATTAGTATAGTCAGGTATAGAAAACTTTACCAAACCATTTTTCATAAACTCCGAGTTTGAACAAAACAAAAATGTTCTTAAAACTAGTCTCTGTTACTGAAGTTTTTGCTCACCAGAATCACAGTACAAAGACTTTGATTTGATTCACAATCTCAAGTTGACAAACTAGTTTTTAGTCGCGTGGAAGCGACTCTATAGTTCACTATGTCGGTCGGTCGGTCTGTCTGTCTGTCTGTCGGTCTGTCTGTCGGTCTGTCGGTCTGTCTGTCTGTCTGTCTGTCGGTCCGGTATCACTATGCGTTTTATCGCTTTATGACCTTATCTTGATATCAGTTTAATCTAGCTAAGTCAATTTTTCACAGAATATTCCTTATGGCCAGGAATCGATGTGGTTATGTTTTCACGGTGCGCAATAAAAAATTACGCGGTCTACGCACGATTTAACGAAATCACGTTTGTAATCATATCTTAACAACCATGAATCACAATTAAATAAAATTTGGTACTCATAAATTTCAGGGCATAAATCATCATATTATGGCAATACAATTACGTGCGTAGCGCATGTAACGCATGCGTACGCGCGCTTAAAATTTACAAAATTTATTTTCGATGAAATAAGAGTACGTTTCAGGCAATTTTAAGCGTTTACAAAATTGCCATGAGTGCGCAGATTTTTGCGCGCGCACTGCGCGTTAAATGTTATTGCGCACGCTTTTTACCCGATTTCTGTTTTTTTGACTTACTTTTCAACTTGAAATTACGTTATACGAGCACGTCAAAAGTGACAGGCTACGCACGTGTAAATTAAAAAAATATAAATGTTTTTAAACATTTCAACATTTTTAAACATGTTCAGTAATTTCGGTCAGTATAGTTCACTATGTCGGTCGGTCCGTCTGTCTGTTTGTCTGTCGGTCCGGTATCACTATGCATTGTAGCACGCGACTTAATGGCTGTTGGTCTTGTTCTTAGTACACTCTACCAAACTTTAGTTTGGCAAGAAAAGTTCTCCTAAGTTTGTTTGTGTAGACCAGTTGAAAAACTAATTTGCAGAAGTTAGGTAGTGAACCTTCTTCTTTGATTTGATTCACAATCTCAAGTTGACAAACTAGTTTTTCTTAGTACACTACCAAACTTTAGTTTGGCAAGAAAAGTTCTCCTAAGTTTGTGTAGACAAGTTGAAAAACTAATTTGCAGAAGTTAGGTAGTGAACCTTCTTAACAAACTAGTTTGCCGAGAAAGGAAGCAAGTCTGATCCAAATAACTATCGTCCAATCTCCATCCTTCCCTTTTTTTCAAAGGTTCTTGAAAAGATTATTTATAACCGCGTTTATGATTTTATAAGCAGGCACAACATTCTTTATAATAAACAATTCGGATTTAGGAAAAACTATTCCACGTCTTTTGCGTTAATTGATTTAACCAACAACATTATTGATGCAATTCAAAACAATTCTTTTCCCTCTGGCCTGTTTATTGACCTTTCAAAAGCGTTTGATACTATTGACCATCACATTTTAATTTCAAAACTTTCAAATTATGGTATCCGTGGTGTTGCTCTTAAACTTTTAAACAATTACTTATCAAATAGATTTCAATGTACTTCTGTTAACAATCATACCTCTGATCTTAAGCCCATTACCTGTGGTGTTCCCCAAGGATCCTTGCTTGGCCCTCTTTTATTTCTAATTTACATCAATGATTTACCAAACGCCTCAGATATCCTTACTTTTTATCTTTATGCAGATGACACGACTTTATTCTATAAAAGTGTTAACTTTGAATCAATTTTTCATACTTTTAACCAAGAATTAATTAATATCAATGATTACTTTAATGTGAATAAACTTTCAATAAACCTAAATAAATGCAACTTTATGTTGTTTCGAATACGTCACCAAAAACTGACCAGCGAGTCTCATAAAATTCTGATTGGTGATCAAGTAATTCCCCATGTTAAGCAAACCAAATTCTTAGGTGTTTTAATTGACCAAGAGCTAAATTTAAAAAATCATATAAAAGAAATTGAATTAAAAATTTCTAAAAACATTGGCATACTTTATCGTCTTTCTTCCTTTTTACCGTCTCAAATTTTATGCAATATTTACTGTTCCTTTATTCTGCCTTTTATTAGTTACTGTAACATTGTATGGGCCAATAATTACCCCTCAAATCTTAATAAAATACACGTCCTTCAGAAGAAAGCTGTTCGTCTTATTTCAGGTAACTCACGTCTTGCCCATTCTAATATCCTTTTTTATAACCTTAAACTCTTAACTGTGCACGATATCAATAAACTCCAACAATGCATTTTCGTCTATGAACATATTAATTCCAAACTGCCTTCAAATTGTTCCTGTAATTTTTTAACTAACTCTGAAATCCATTCGTATAACACAAGAGCATCACGGGATCTTCATCTTCCTCAACCTAAACTAACTAAAATGAAACATAATATTCGCTATAGTGGTTCTAAACTATTCAATAATCTACCTCCAGTAATTTCATCATCGTCCTCTAGCAAAATGTTCTCTTTTAAACTTAAAGATTATCTTATTTCAAATTATAACTAATTGTTTTCTCTATTTTGTAATATTGTTTAACTTTTGAAACTTTTCCAAATTGCTTCCTTTTCTGTTGGTGTCTGTGATGTATGTGTGTGTATGTGCAGTTATGTTTACATTTATATATAAGTATATAATCTTACATGTCTTCCCAATATACAAGTTTTCAGTTGGATTTTTTTTCTTCCAATTGATAGATAACTTTCTTGGGGTTTTTGCCTCTTTCATTTTCAACTGAATCAGCTTTTTTATACATTATGATTTACTTTATTATAACTCTAAAAAAAAATAAAAAATATATCAGAAATTATAATGTTTTACTTAAATATGAATATGAAAGAAATAAATGTTTATTTGAACTTGAAATAGCAGTCTTTGGGTGCTCCCAATAAAGCGATCCTCAAGGTATACGGTCTCCAGTAACTAGTCCAGACAGCAGGAATCACAAATTTTGGGAAATAGTTTCTGCATTTTGCAAAGTTGGTCGTGACTGGTCTACACTATACTAGTAAACTTTTTTTTTTTATGAACTCAGAGTTTGCTCACGTTTGCAAACTAAAGGAGCGTTTTAGTTTGAATGCAGACGCGTGAGGAACGTAGGAGATGACAGATGCGAGAAAACGCAGCATAAAAACACCTAAATATGCCAAACTGTACATAATTATTAGCCAATCATTGTGTACAAATATGAACAAAACAATAAATAAATATATATGTGTTTATTGGAAATCTTCAATTACAATTAGGCGTAATAGCCTAAATTACTGCTGAACGACACTATCTTTTTATTAAAAATGTCTTTATAAAAAACTCACAATTTTATATAGCATAAAGCTTACAAATTTAACATACAAACATATTATAAAGCTACTATCATTATTACTATTATTGTTATAAAAAAATTGTATACAATAAAATTTACTTGCTAACTATTTAGACTAAAGCATAATTATATGAAAAATATTATTTTTTTTCAAATTGTAAATCTATCGATATCAAAGCATTAATTTAGAACGTAAAATTGCACAATAATAATTTTCTTTAAGTATATCAAGATTAACGAAATTAAGTTAAGAAAAACACGTTTGCTATATTTGTGTTTTTAATTTCGATACAAGAAAAACACATCACAAAAACAACCAATGAAAAGTAACAGGCATGGATTCGGCACTCTTATTGTTGGAGAACGAATTGGTGTAAATCGTTCCTCTGGTTTTCTTTTCAATTTTTTTTGGTTAGGATATTTTATGGATCATATTTGTGTGTAAATCGCTTAGAAACATTGTATTAGGCACTATATAAGACTTCCATTATTATTTTTATTGTTGTTCTACAGTGCTTTATGATGTAACAATTTCATTGAAAATACTAGAAAAAAATGTTTACCGACAAAGGTTTGATTGTCGTATGGTTTTTTTTCGTCGTAAGAGCATGCGTAATAATTGGAGCTTGCGTTGGATTCTGTTCCTCATAAGGATTGAATACATATATGTCTGTAGTGATTGTTTGCAAGATGAGAACTGAAGCTACAAAAATTAGAAACCATGCCTTATCCGATTCCTGAAAAGTAAAAGATATTATTAATTAATCTATTTAATATAATTATTTGCATTATCAATGTTAGATCTCATGTTGGTGAGTCGGAACTTCATGAAATAAGACTTTTAAATGTTGTAAATAATTAAAATTAATTAAGTTTATGTTATGTTTTTAAAATTACGACACTGCTCCATCCTAAATGAGCATTTTACACTTCTCATGGATTTTCGTGAGAGGGTGACAAGAAGTAGCACTACGTGTAACTTCCGTATACCTATAATTAGGGGATGATGTGCTAGTAAAACATTTATTATAACACTATTAAAGAACAATATTCCTCTTTGTATACAAAATCGTCAAACACAACAACTTTTAAGCACTATAAAATCATATCTTATGGGTACGATACTCCCATAATCTGGAGTCTCTGCTTTTAACTATATTTTGTGTCTTTCCTTGAAATTGTATTTTAAATTTTTTTTTTTACAATAATTTTTATACAAATTTTAAACATTTTAAAGCATAATTTTTAATTTCTTAGATTATTGATTTTTAATTTCTTCTTTTATAATTTGTGTATGGAACCTGTGAAATTTGTTTTTCCATGTTCTGGACCCCAATGGAATTAAGTATTTTATTTTTTGGGATATCCTTTTGAGTCAAGTCTTACTGTTGTACTGATTTTAATTATTGTTTTATATGTTTATATTGTACGTATGTATCTGTATGACTGGTTAATAAAGTAAATAAATCAATCATATAGAAAATAACTAATAATTATATATATAATAAACTAATAATTATAAATCTCATTTATTCAATGTCCAGTATATCACTGGGCTGTTTAATTCTATGCATGTGAATATATAATTAATATCATAAAAAATAAATGTCATTATGCTTATAAAAGCATTATTAGTCAATGAACCTAATACTGTAATTAGATCCATGATTAGTCGTTTTACTGTAAGAAATTATCAATTAAAAGATATTTGTTATTTTTTTAAAGTAAAAAATATATAATCATCATATTATTTGTTTGTTTATTTGTAAATTTAAGGTTTGTATACTGTATTAGAAATTAAAATTTTCCATAGTTAATGTGTTCAATAGTTAGAATGACACAAATGATAGCCAGTGGATATGATACCGGTGATGATATAATTATGATGATTACTGCGGCTGATTTTTATTAAATAAAAAAACACATACCAGCTCACCCTGTTTATACCAGTAGCACTGAAAAAGAAAACTAAATACTTTTAAAAGCAATAGTACATATATCATAGAAAGCAACCATAAATGATGATATCAAAACAAAGCCAACAGGTCCATAACATCACAATTTTTTATTTATATTTTATAATCAAAGATGTATTATCACCTTAAAAACTGTAATTTAAAGCAAAAAATAGTTTAATTGGCTGCCAGCCAATGACTTTTTGGTTGTATTTGTCTTTCTTTTTTTTTTCTAAAGAAAAGTGATTAAGTTTATTAAAACCACAAAATGGCCTATTAAAAGTCTGATTTATTATTCTTCATTTTTTATGTTTTTTGGGGACAATACATCTTTAAACAATCATGGACATAACATAAAGACAATATGAGATAATCAATCAACATACCAACGTAATAGCGACATAGCTGCTGAAAGCTAAATTAATAATTAGTAGCCAGAGTTCTCCTCTGTTTTCTGTAGCTCCAACAATAATGCAGAATAATACAGACAACTAAAAAAAAAGGATTCAGCATAATAAAGAACAATACGGACAACTACAAAAAGGGATTCAAGGATTTGCTAGCCTGTATTACAATGCCTAATGAAATACCGCCATGGCCTTGCCCAAATATCTACCATTACCTTAGCTGGCTAGTGGAAATTCATCAGCATATACAGCCTCATTTTACAACATGCAATCTGTGATGATTTATTTAAAAGTGTGCAGCTTTCAAACGTTTGTAATCAGCAAGAAAGCATAAGCATTACTAATTAGACCAGTGGGCTAGTAAAAGCCCTGATATGCATGCTGTAAAAGTATCTATTTTTTATTTAATGTTATTTTCCGAACATTCTTATTTACAAACTTTGAGAGGGCCAACTATATCTGTTATGTCTTGGGGTTTTTAACAGAGAGCGAAAGAAAAAACAATATCAACAAACGTCCGATTTCTCTATCAAACATTTATTCAAACATAAATTATTACGAACAAAATTATACTTACAAGAACCATAAATATAGTTATTGCAATAAAACCTTTAAGAGCAAGAGTCTAAGGGAAAAATATAAAACAACAATAATCAAATATAAACATTGTTATCTTTAACTTAAAGGCCAGGTGCGAGAAAAAAATTTCTATTGATCATACATTCCAATAATTATCTATCTATAGTTTCCACTATGTTTCATAATTTTTGGGATTTTATTTGTGTTACACAAGCTTGTTGAAAATAAGCACTTTCTTGTCAGTGGGGGGGATAGTTCAAATTACACCGTAAAATCTCAGTAAAATTCTTTTGTACACAAATTTTGTAAATAGAGAGGCATTTTAAAAAGCTATGAAAAATAAACAGTGTGGTAAAAAATTTTATCAGATGACTAAATATAGGTAATATAACTTTAATTTTACATTTCTGATATTTTTATTCAACTTCAGATTTTTATTTTTATGCTACAACAAAAATTATCCACCGTATATCCACCATCTTTTTTTACCTTCTAGGGAGTCACCCGACATGTTATTATAGTAGGTTAAACTACCTAACTACTGAAAAAAAGTTTTCCTGGTTTTTATGGCAGAATTTTGTCAAATTTTGTATTAAGGGAAATTCATGTTTTTTCATCTTGATTTCTGTTACAAATATTTGATATATGTACAATTAATCAGATATTATATTTAAAATGCATGCCTGTACCTGAGCTTAAAAGATAGATTGGGGGATTAAGACAAAACATTTGCTTTTGTTCCTGATTCTTGCTTGTAAATTATATTGTTGGTCAAATCAGGGAAGAGTTAAATTACAATTAATTTAACTCACCCAGGTTAAATGATGTTCAGAGATGCAAATAAAAACAGAAATATTACTATTAATAATAATATAATACTAACAAGAACAGTCAACAATCATAATTGAATAACTTTTGTGTAAATTAGATTTAATATTTGATGTATGGTATGATACAAACAAACCAGATTATTGGGAGGGGTGCACAAATGACCCTAACACACACAACGGGTCTGAATGATTAATACTTGATTACCTTATTTGTGTTTTCCGAGAAGATTGCCTGTTGCTGACTCTGCTGTTGTTGACTCTGCTGTTGTTGACTCTGCTGTTGTTGACTCTGCTGTTGTTGACTCTGCTGTTGCTGATTTGGTTGTTGTCTATTATTTGTGTCCTCCATTGTATCCTGTCTGAAGTTCAAAGACACATGTGCAGAATGGCATAATCATTATGAACCTATTTATGTAGGTCCATGGAAAAGAGACATTGCAATGTCCACAGTTGTATTGTGTATTAAGAAGAGCTATTTTAATTATTATACATTTGTTTTGTTATTATTATTATGTTGGTCAAATGAAGATATGAAATGAAAGAGGACAAGAAGGCTAGACTAGACTAGCTAGCCCTACCTAGAGGCCTACCCTCCCTGTTAATATAATAAATAATAAGGCTAGGCCTGTCACGATAAATATGGTCCGGGGCCAAAATCGGTCCGGCCGGACCAGTTTTGGCTCTAAAATTGTAGCCAAAAGCAGTCCGCCACTGCCAAAATCTTCTGTCGATTTAATTGAATTACTAGGCCTATGATGCTGTTTTAAGTTGTTTATGGCTAGAAAAATATCCCATGATATATATTAGTAAGTTATCTTGTCGGATAAATACTATAAATAAATATATTTTATCTAAAAACATGACTTAGGTGTTCACTCATATTTCGGCCTGCCACACGAACGGGTATGAGACGCTGATATTGCCAGCTAGATTTTATTTATGATTGAGGCCTTTTTCCTTCCTCAGCCTAATCAATATTGGATAATTGTTTTATAATAATTGTATTGAATTGATATATTGATTGATTAACCATAAATAATTAATAAATTAAATTGTTTTTAACATCATGGGGAAACGAAGATGTTAAAAAAGAACAAAATGGATTAAAAACAGGCAGAGATACATATTGTATACAAAAAGCCTAACAATTAGTACTAATTATTGATGAGTTACTACTAATAATGATAATAAAAAAAACATGCTTAATTTATAATATTAAAATAACAAATAAAACCCCGTAGTTTTCAATATAATGACTAATCATGGCCTTTTTTTAATGATATATACTGTACATTATGACTCATTTTACGCACCATATATTTGTAAGACCGGACCATATTTGGCGGCCAAAAACAGTCCTACTGCCCGGACCGATTTTATCCAGGCCGGACCAGTTTTGGCGGCCAAAATTGGTCCGGCTGGACAGGTTTTGGCAGCCATAAATGGTCCCCCAGACTGATTTTGGCAGCCAAAACTGGTCCGCCGGGCCGATTTTGGCCCGGACTGATTTTGGTGTGACTGGCCCTAGCTAATAGTAGTAGTAGTGGGGTAGGCTAGAGAAGAGTCCTCCTGGACCTGGCTAGCCTAGATAGCCTGCCTAGAGACTAGGCATATAGCCCTAGCCTACCTAGTAGACTAGACTAGTACTACTCTAGGCTAGTAGAGGAGGTCACTATATCAATCAACTCAATTCAAACAAGGCGTAAAACTACTAGGCCTAGTAGTAGTAGGCCTAACTAGGCTAGCTAGGCTATGTCTATTTATGTTCTTACGGGGCTTAGTGAACCAAATTATGTATTGAATTACCTCTTTTGTTAAACAAATATTCAACACTCATAAAAATAAAATGGTACTGCTGTACTTTTATGGCACAGTATCTGGAAATTCCCTCTCAACAAACAAACAACAAGTTATCACGTGCTGAAATTATACAGTCGCGTACACACTGTGTATATTGTATGTCACGTGTCTGGTATTGAACGGATTCGCGCCCTCTCTAATAGTAGTATACATCGAATAAATTGTTTTTAATCAAAGATAGGGCCTAGCCTAGGCTAGTTTTAATTTTGTAAAATAAACAAACATAGATCCAGCCTTTTTGACCAACCAAACTATTATGCGTATGTTTCATAGCTTTTGTTCTAGCCTAGTCTGCTATATAGGGATCGATCCCGCCTACTAGCTAGCCTCTAGAGACTAGGCCTAGTAGCTAGATGCCGCTAGCTAGAGGCCGCTAGCTAGCCTATTAGAGGCCCTAGTAGGCCTAGTAGTAGTATTGGCCTAGCTAGGCCTAAAAAAGTTAAGGCCTAGGCTAACCTGCCCTAGGCCCTAGTATTTAGCCATTTTGGTCTCTAACTAACTGTTTGCAAACTCTCTAATTAAGGCTAGGCCTCTAACTAGCTTATTGACTAGGCCTAGCTAGCTAGTAGTAGGCTATAATAATATTAATAATACCTAGTGTTATGCGCGATTTGAACGATTTGCGCAATTTGAAATTGCGCAAAAAAAATCCTTGCGCAATTTGAATTGAAACATGTGTTTCAAATTGCGCAAGCAACGTATTAAATTGCGCAAGTAATCTGCAAATTGCGCAAGGTTTTTCGACAGATTGTGAAATCATGCACACCCATATTTTTATAGTAATTTCTAAGAATGATTCAAAATTAAAGATAAATATTGCATTTCCTTATTTTAGTAGTGCAAATATTGTTATAAGTTAGCATACCGTCGAAGAACCGACGAAGGAAAACGAAGCGGTGGTGTTCCACCAGCGGGCGCGGCGCGGGCGGCCGGCTATACTACTCTAGCCTAGCCAGGGTCTGGACTACTGATACTGACTAGGTTACATGGCCTAGCTTAAACTAATATTAAAAACTTAAAAAGTGAGTATTAAACATTATCTTCATTGAAATGGTCTTATTTATATAATAAAATACTAAATTTTAAACTCCTCTGCCTAGGCCTAGCCTAGCCATGTATGGGAAAATTTACAGTTCGTTTTCAAATTGTGCAAAGGTGTCATATTGCGCAAGAACTATCTTGCGCAATTTACAAATTGTGCAGTGCAATTTAAAATTGCGCAAAGATTTTCTTGCGCAATTTGAAATTGCGCAAGTTGATTGCGCAATTTGAAATTGCGAAAAAAAATCCTTGCGCAATTTTAAATTGCGCAAGAATTCTTTGCGCAATTTCAAATTGCGCAAGGATTTTTTTGCGCAATTTCAAATTGCGCAAATCGTTCAAATCGCGCATAACACCTAGGCCTACTACTACTAGGCCTATACAGTAATACCATGGAGTAAAGAATATTCTTTACTCCATGATAATACTATATAGATTAGTAGGCTGGTGGTAAAGTATAGTATAGTTGTTATGCGCGATTTGAGCAATTTCAAATTGAAATTGCCCAAAGAATTCTTGCGCAATTTCAAATTGCGCAATGATTTTCTTGCGCAATATTAAATTGCGCAATATTAAATTGCGCAATCAACTATAGCCTAGGCCTACTATTAGTATACAAATATAGGTGAGCATGACTTCACAATCTGTCGAAAAACCTTGCACAATTAATCTGCAATTAATCTGCAATTAATTTAATATGTTGCTTGCGCAATTTGAAACACGTTTTAAATCGCGCAAATCGTTCAAATTGCGCATATCAGTGGTACTCAAGTCCAGCTAGGCCTAGATGCCCAAGCGATCGCCAATCATAGCAGTCTGCCGCATAGAAATCAAGAAGCACCAAATACGCCAAAGCAGTACGGTTTAGCTAGTAGTAGGGGCCTAGCTAGGCTAGCAAAAAGGTACTACCATTACCAATCCATGGCGGAAAAATATTTTTCTATTTAGGGCATTCAGGGACGGTTGCAGAACTATTTTAAGAGGGTTGCCCACAAGCCCAGGACCGTAGATAACATATTTAACGTCAGAGGAAGTCCCCGACGAAGGTACTTCTGGTAAGCTAATAAATTCTGGCAATTATAATCAAAAATACAAATTAATTATTATTATCAATTAATAATTTTAAGTTAAACAAAAAATATGAAGCTGCTGCTATAAACGTTAAATTATATTATTTTGTTCAATAAATCCACTATCATAACTGTACAGCTTCACTTCACAAAATAAACTGTGATCAAAATCTTTAAAAAGAAACACATAAAACACTGTTATTTCAAAGTTTTGAACGTCTGTAATTTCTACGGAAATTTGGCCCAATATTACGGACATAAGATGAAGATAAATAGGGTACTACGGAAATACTTAAATGATGAGAAATCTCTGGCAAAACGCAATAATTTATGGACAAAGCAGACTAGACTAGTGGCCCTGTCGTACCTTCTCATGACACACACAAGCAGTCCAAACAGTCAGAAATTTATTAGACTGAGCATTCAGAAATATATATCTACACAAAAAATATGCAAAAGACAGCCGGCGGTAAATTGTGCGCAGTATTGTAATGCTTAATATTACGCTGTAGTCTGTCAATTTACATAATAGCCTCTTCCAAAACTGGACTTCTGTAACGTTAGGTTATTTACCTCCGCCAAGGAGGTATATGTAATCGGTACCGTGTGTTTGTTACTTGGCAAAAAAGAATTTTGCCAAGTATAGTATTTACTTTGTTTGTATGTATGTTTGTTTGTTAGCACGATAGCGCCTACAGTTTTCAAGTTATCGTTCTGAATTTTTGGGTGTAGATAGGTATATACGTTCAGACCATGCCTATTGAAAATCAACAAAATTGGTTTATTAATAACTTCACAAATAACAAAAATGATATTATTTTCAGACCGGCTAGTGTTAAAAGATAAGAGACAATTTTCAAAAGCTGGTGAGCAGTCTTAAAGTAACACGTAAACTGAAATTGCATTTTCTCGAGAACTACTTGTCCAAAAAACCTCATTTTTGGACAAGAGGCAAGGGTTATAATTTGTGATTTGTAATTTTAAAACAAAACTTGATTTAATTTGATTTTTTTGTTTCTTTTCAAATTCACCCGTTTGTTTTTGGCGTTGCTGTTCTATCGTTATTTAAATTAAACTATTGTTAGTTGATAATTTTTTTTGTTAGTACCACCGTGTGTCCTTCCTTATTTCATTCTGTACATAGGTATATACTTACAGAACATGCCTATTGATTTTCAGGTAAATTGATAAATTGGTCATGTCACAAAAGCTTATCTTCCGTACGATATATTAGATAGCACGCATTCTGTCTTCTTTTAACATGGACATATTCTTTTATATGGACGAAAACATTAGTCGACTGGTCAAGCGGTTAAGCTTACTGCATGGGTTAAGGCAGAGGCGCCGCAAATCCTGGTCAATCTTGATTTTAGAAAGGTCGTTTGATGCAATGCCAGAATTGTTTGTATCAAAAAATTATTTAAACAAATTATTAACCCCAGCAGGATTTTAACCATGTAAAGCTAATACCTAAAGCAAAAAAATGTATCTTTCAACATGCTCCGAGTCAGTGGATATATTTTGCCAAGTACTTCACTCAGTTTCTGAGTGCTTTCATTTGTTTGTTTGTTAGCAGGATTACTCAAAAAGTAATTACAAGATCTTTACCAAAATGAATATACAGATAGATATGTGGTCAAGGACCATTCCATTAAATTTTGGGACCATGGTCTCTCTGGACCACTTTTTAGTATACTTTTTAAACCTGCTAGTGTTAAAAGAAAGGACAGAATTTTTAAAAAGCCGGCGAGCAGTCTTAAAGTAACAAGTAAACTGAAATTGCATTTTCTCGAGAACTACTTGTCCAAAAAACTTCTTTTTTGTACAAGAGGCAAGAGTTATAATTTTTGATTTGTAATTTTGAAACATAAATTAATTTCATATGCACGTTTTTTGATGCGAGTAGTTTAAAAAACCTATTTCTTTTCAAATTCACTCGTTTGATTTTTGCGTTGCTGTTCTATTGTTAGTAAACTGAAGCTATTGTAAATTGAAAGGCTTGTTACATAACCATTACACCAAACTCGCATACACATGCTTGTAGTGAAATTATCCTAAATCACAAACAGCATTAAGACACACACAAATATATATATATTTTTTTTTTTACTGGAGAAATCTTATGTAGGAGAATTTTACAGTAGGCGGAGGTATGCACTCTCAGAGTGGCTTTCTAGTTATATATGATAACATGGGATCTAAATTTTAATTTAGTGACAGAAAAAAACATTTAGCATGAAATTAAGGGTGTTGCCAGGGCAACTGGGGCAACCCTGGCATTGTCTTCACTGCTTGCATCAAATTGCACCTCGTTGCACCATCATGCTCAATTTGAACAATTTAAAGAAAAATAGGCCTTATTTATGGTGGTACCTTTTGTAATATATGGAACAGTATTCTTCAGTTCAGTAGAAAAATTATAGCATGGCTATTATTATTAATATTATTTATTTAATAAATTTTTTTTTTTATGTTTATTATTAATAATAAAGCTCATTAATAATAAATTACTAATAGCATGAAGTTTCCAATACAAATGAAACAATACTCAGTGTTACTTACTGTATATTATACAAGTAATGAATGTTTATGAGTTGGATTGTGAGAATATTTCAGTTAAAAAATGGACTGCTCTAAAAAATAGGGCAGTCAATTTTTCACCAAATGAAATAATCTCTTCTATCATTCAATGAATAATAAACATTCATTCTTTGTTTATAACACCCCTAATTTTATTCATTCGTCAATGATTTATGATGGATAACATCATAAATCATTGACGAATGCTAGGCCGGGAAGCTAGGACATTAAAACAGTAGTGTTTCAACTTTAGGTACGAAGTAGAACAGTTTTTGACGGAGCGCACAACACGTTGATTTCCAAACGCAATCAGTCAACAACATCGCATGGCAAACATTTTCAAAATGTTTTCATAAAGCTGAACGTGCATTGGAGCTATTAATTACCTATTAGATACACTTTTTCGTTAGATAGTGACACGTGATGCGTAATTTACCAATCAAATTGTAAGAATACATTCAGGTGGGTTATAAATATTATTATTATTCAAGTATCTTTTTTTATACTGTAGGCATAGAGCTTCTAGTATGGAATACATGCCGTATACATCTTTAAGTCAGGCTGCTGATGAATATGCCACATTCCCTCTGTTTCCTGTGTTGGATATAGCTCATTTCATGTTAATGGTTTTAGTGACCAGAGAAGATATTGGACATGGTGAGTATGCTAACTAACATATGAACCGATTCAGGATGGGTAGCATTTACGTAATATTAATAGTCTGTCATAAATAGACATCAAAAAGTAGTTTATAATTG
Organism: Antedon mediterranea; assembly: GCF_964355755.1. Taxonomy (NCBI): domain Eukaryota; kingdom Metazoa; phylum Echinodermata; class Crinoidea; order Comatulida; family Antedonidae; genus Antedon; species Antedon mediterranea. The sequence goes on from NC_092675.1 coordinate 15,832,059, forward strand.
TCAAGTGTAGTGTACACACCCTGGATCTGCCCCTGATTAATAATTATTTTTTTTAACCCCTTTAGAACAAGCATAGTATAGAGAAACATTTAAAATTTAAATTTAAGCATAAATTAATTTTTATTGTGAAAAAATCTCAAATCGGTATTTATTTCTAATTATAATATATTGTATAATTAAATGAATTCCATTTGTGGGGTTTAAACTACTGAATTGAATTATTGTTATTGAATATGTTGTAGAATTGCTAAAATTTTGTCTTTCCCAGAAATCAGTATAATAATAATAATTTAGACTTAATAAAATGTTAAAAGAATTGTATAAAAAATGTTGTAGAACGAGGTGCTCGAAATTTTCAATTTTCACTACCCATTGCCCAGCAGAGATCGTCATATTTTATAATAATAATTATATTTAAAAGCATCTTTGCCTTGGGAAATGTAAAAATTATTTCTTTTTGTCTAGGATCATCTTTCCCAAAAAGCAACCCTCTTGTGTGCTACATGTGTAGTATGCTGACATGCTTTGCTGGTGGTATTCTAACCAATCTTCTACTTGGAGCACCTCTTATGCAACCATTTGCTAACACTCAGGCAGTTATCACAGCTACCATTGTTTGGTATAGCTCTTTTTTATTTTCAGATGTTATCAACTTAATTTAGGATTCAAAATTGTGTATATTTAGTTACTAAATTTGTGTTTTTTTATGCTAAATCCTTTGTTAAATTATGTTGTTAATTTTTAAAGTTTATTATTGATTGTAATGATTTGAATTATATACAGTATCAATTCAATTGACTAAACAAATTCAACAAATAAGAGAGAAAAGATTAATTTTAATGTAATTTATAGCACAACTAATGATGAATGATTATAGACTTGAAAAGTCATTTTATTTCTGAAATATTACTAAATCATACTATTCTCAAATAAAGTATGTGCCACAGTGTTTTGTGTGTGCTTCTAGCTGCAAATGTGACCAACATTTGATTAATATTAATTAATTAACTTTTATGATAGATTTTTGAAGACTCTGCCTTGTTTTTTTTAATCATTAATATACATTTATTTGAAGGTACCTTGTGTTCTACTCGCCTGGTGATTTCTTCTACAAAATGATCATAACAACACCAGGCAAGTTGGTGATCATATCCCTAAAGGAGTTAGCTAGGGCTCGTAAGATTTCTATGGGTATTGCACAGTCAGAGGTTTTGTACCCTGATGCTGTATTCATCATGATTATGGTTGGTGCTGCTAAAGGTATTTTATTTATTATTTATTTATACTGGTTAACCTCTTAATTTTTTTAAGTGCACATGAGCTAGATGTGTACACTGAACCTACGGTTTATAGTCCTTATCTGAGAAGACTTGTTCTACAACCAGAACCATGGAGCGAGTGAGCCTCAAACCCTTGCCAAAGTTATGGTTGTGGTTCCACTGTTTTAACCACTCGACCACTCACTTGCTCAGTAACTGCACTGTCAGAATAATGCCCCTTTCACATTGACCAAAAAAGAGTTAACACACATCAGGACGTCTATTGGCATTTTGTATGGTGTGAGCCCATGTGTGTGTGAAAGGGATATTATTAAAATTCTAGATACCAGGGATGTCACCACGCTGGTCGGCGCTGGTCGGCCCCGACCAGCACTCAACATTTCCGACCAGGATTTACAGGCTGCCGACCACCACTATTATTTATTAATCATTACGATATTTATATTAGGCCTAGGCCTAACTAAAATTCGTACTAAAACATTTTACCTAGCACATCGTTAATAACAGACAAGCTAGCCTCATATAGATAAGACAAAAGACTACAGCAAATGTTTCCGTGGTTACGTACGTTACTTTATTTGTAACACAATACCAGGCCTACCCTGCCCTGGTATTCATTGTTACAGCTTGTGAGTCATGGCGAACAACGTGCTACACAGCACAGTGTACAAGTTTAAAGTTCACATAGCGACCATTCAAGCGTTTTATTTTGCACAGATTAAAAATACAAACAAGTACGCAGTAATTAAAATTGTACAACTACATGGACCTAAACAAAATCATTTTTAATTGCTGAATGTTTTGTCACCCTGCTTTAATTATATTATGTTACTAGTTTTACATTTTTGTACTCTACGAACTATTAAAAAAAATAAAAAAACATGCGCATGGTTCAGTGAGACCGGGCAAGTTCGTTCGCCGAGCATGGTACAATAATTACATGTCCCTGGGATAACTTCAGGTTGCTGAACTTCAGTTAACCCATAAACACGTGTCTGTTCTTGCCGGCCATGCACTACATGCTTGCCGCACAGTTGTGAAACAAAAAATCCGGAATTCGCGAATACGCTAAAAAACTCTCGCGCAAAAGAACACGAACATTATATCGAGCAACAAGTAGTAAGGTCTAGGCTAATAATTTATCTACAGTATTTGATTAGGGATTAGGCCTAAATAAGGAAGCGCCTGTTTTTGTGGAATTCAGATTTTGGGGCATCTATCTAAGCCTTGGCTAGGCCTAGTGGTCGTAGTGTCTACAAGGCTAGGCCTAAGCCTGACGCGATCTATTGCTATTCATTTCGTAAGCGTTTTTTTGTTTTCGCGAATAATAACGGCGACTCCCCGGTGGTACAAGGTTAGGCCTAGACCTGACGCAATTTGTTATTTATTTTCATAGTTCTTTATGTTTCGCTAAAATAACGACAAACCCCCCGGGGGGGTTTGTCGTTATTTTAGCGACCGGCACTCCAAAAAGCTGGTGACATCCCTGAGATACTAATTAAAAAAAAAAAAATTATTTTCACAATCCCACTGTGGAAATAACTGTCAAAAGATATTTTCGGTGTCATAAATATGATTTATATGACGTTTGAATCCTGTCTCTTATATCTTGCTTTTTTTAATTTAAAGTAATTTAGACACGAAATAGCGAGATGTACGCTAGTTTAAATGCGGTGAATTTTTACGAAAGAGATGAAAATTTGACATTTTAAATTCAACTGGCCATATGATGACGTCTTGACATCATATAGACAAAATGTTTATGAATTCATATCTACAATTCAACAGCTTCCATAATAAGTTTTAATCATGCACTTCACTTTTTATTCTGAGGAGCTATAACAGATTGAAATATACTGTATAGACGAAATTAAATAAAGTCACATTATTCTAATTTTTTTAATATGATGACGTAATAAAAATTTAATTTTTTTAACGCATGTTAAAGAGAATTGATTGAGAAAGAACATATTTAAATCTTGGGCAAAATAGGATAAGCATTTGGGCAAAATTGGTTAAGCATAAGCGCAATGCGCTCTATTAACTTGGATTAACTAGTACAAAAGAGAAAAAAAGAAATTTTAAAAATTAGAGTGGCCATTATAGTGACGTCACATCTGGTAGGTACAAATTTACATGAATTGATATCGACAACTCATCAGCTTCCATAATACATTAAAAAAAATAGGGTAACCTGCCATCCTGAGGAGATATAACTGATTAAAAATAGGTATATTTTTGCACAAATTTGCATTAAATTACCTACATGTACAGCCCCATTAGAGAATGTGTTCATTTTTACCCGAAGACACACTAATATTAAAGTTTAACGTGCACATGCGTTGTTATATTGCATTAAAGTTCATTAAAATGAATGAAATCTACTACAGGTGGTATGAAAAACAAAAATCAATTGCAAAAAAACATTTTTCTACGCTTTGTACGAGCTGTGCACACAAGCACGTGGGAAAAATGCAACCAAATGAAGTTTCTTGCACATCTACAGTTAGAGGTCAATCTTCTGACCAACTTATACAATCTCATGTTGACAAGCATTAGAGTGCAACAACATATCAATGTGTTGAAGAAATTTGGATACGTAGAATATGGAAGCGCTCTTTTAAATTTCATGAACATGACTCAAAATATGAAAACACGACTTTTATAATTTAACAAAATCCGATGCGCAAAATTCGTATCTACAATTCAACAGCGTTTTAATCATGAGTAGACTACAATCTGAGCAATTTATTGAAACGATGAAATTATGTGACCCAAGTTATTCAGGCTTTTGCACATGAGGACATCATCAACATTTTTTAAAATGGCAAATCATGCGAAAGATAATTGATTGACCTAAACAATATTAAAATCTGAGGGAAATGGAATACGGGTGTAAGTGGAGATGCACTCTATTACATGTGACGACCTATGACGAAATAGACAAAAATCCTATATTTTATATTCGAGTGGCCATACGATGATGTCACAATGTCCGGTTAGCCATATTGATTCATGATCCGATATCTACAACTCATCAACTTCCAGAACAGAACACTATTTAGTTTAGAAACTATGACAGTTTAAAAAAAGGCATAATCTTGATGAATTTTTTTATCAAACACGGGTGTGAATTATCCAATTTGAAGTGCTCGTATGACGTGAATTGAAGTCTAAATTGTTTAAAATTTGTTAAAATTACTAGAAAAGGCTGTAAAAACATAATTCACACAAAAAAAGATGTATTTAGCGCTACGTGCGCATCTTGCACATAAAAAATGTGTGCGCGCTTGGAAATGCTTAAAATGACATGAAACGCGTAGAAAGTTGATTAGAAATTGATTTTTCGCATTGTAAAATTTAAAATGCGTGTGCGCATGTAACTTTCCGTGAAACATGCCATTTATATTCCACAGATAATTTTAGATAAATTTTCACTAAGTTTCAATTTAAATTGTTATATTGTTTTCGACCTATGTTAAATACGCGAAATTCATAAAATCATACGTAACTTACGCTACGCGACTCTAAAGTCATATAACGAATTCTATCTACAGCTACAGGTAAATCTTATGACAAAGTTATACAATCTTACTGTATGTTGGCCAGAATTAGAGATACGCTGTGAAAAAAATTTGTGGAAAGATCGTGACAATAACAAGGGGTTATTCGCCAACCAAATATACTAAATTTAACTTTTTTAAATTTACATTCAGCTAATGGCAGTAGCTTGATGAAGAATTTTGAAAGGCTGTTACGTGGAACGTGGAATCCCAGTACGAATGAGCTTATCACTCCATCATTGTAAGTAATCTACAAATTTGATCCTTACAAACAATTACTAACTAAAAATTAGTTAATTTTGTTTATTTTAGACTTCAATGTATTAAATCATAGAGATATTATAGATACTATAATATCTCTATGATTAAATACATTGACTTTACAAACGCTGTACATATGATGTATATATGTGCTACACTATATTTCAAACAAGTTAATAAATGTATATAATTAGATTAAGATAATTAAAACATGTTTCAAGCTGATATGTTGATGCTTAATAGTAAAATATTGTTTTTATTCTATTTTTTATATGCAAGAGGGTGGTCAGTTTTCATCAAATATCGCATATGTTCTATTTACATTTATTTCCTTTAAAAATCAGAAATTACAAAATATTTAATAATTGATTTGTTTTTAGCACACTGAAGGCATCTGTGATTGGTAGTACACTTTTAGTACTGCAGAAGCTTGGCTACATACCAATAGAATACAACGTTCTCATGATGTTTATCTCCTTGTCTACAATGAGTTTCAAAATTGGTGTGTTGTTCTTTGACATAAACGATCCATTCAACTTCATTGAGGACTACACAAAGCCATCGATGTTTGGGAGATCAGAGTACGCAAATAAAGCTGAAGTTCAAAAGAAACCGAGGAAGTCAAAAGGAGAATGAACAAATTATAGATTTGAGTGAAATGAATATGCCGTCCGTTTTTTTTATTTCAAGCCACTTGTGATTAATTATGCCCAAATATGGAGTCATTTTTATGCAGAAAAGAAACCATAACATAAATTGCCAAAATTTGAACCATAACATTTCATAAATAAAGCTAAATCTAATTAATTGAAAGTTTAAGGAAGGAAAGTATATCAATCATTTTTAATAAGTAGCCACATCTTTTGTACTGTATACATACTATTGTATATGGTTAGATTATAATACATGATGCATATTTAAAACAAAACATTTTGTATTTGTTTATGCAGTGAGTATGTTTTTAGTAATGATTTAATTGCAGGCCTTGTCTTTGAAAATTGTAGGCATGCTAAAAATTGCACTTCTCAATACATTCAGTGGTGGTATAGGTGTGCTGTTTGTATGCTGGTGTGTAGAAGTTTACCAAATTTAAGTGTGTTTAAATCGCACTTCTCAAGGGCAGTTTAGTATAGTGTGTTAGGTGAGTGATCACCAAGCTCGCCTTAAATTATTTTCAATGAAGTTCTATTTAGAATTGGAATTTCTATACATTTTGTGCAGTTACCATTTTAATTAATTTAAATAAAAACTTTTAGTTATGGATTGCTGTTTTTGAACTAATATGTTAACAATTTATACAATCATAATGAATAATATATTATTATAATAATATTATGATCTTTAAAAGCAACAAAACAACTATCTTCAGTAAGTCTCTGGTTCATATGTACATTTTTTGAAACACTTTTTGAATAATAGATATTGAATATTAATTTGTGATTTTGTAATTTACAGAACGGTATTTTTTTGTTAAATGCGATTTATTTAGGTTTTATCAACTCAGTGTTTGTTGCTTACTTTAATGAAATAAAGAGAAACTGAAATTTCCAATTGATGTGGACACATTAACATTTTTATACACAATTATTAGAAAATGATTATAGTACACCGATTATGAATATAAATTGTTAGAACAGTGCATAGTGATTTTGTAATGCATTAACAGTATGGTATATTATTTTGTTAAATGTAATTTATCAACTCTGTGTTTTTTTTCCCAATTCATTTGGACACAGTACTGGTCAAGCTTTAATATATATAATATTGGATGCAATTTCAATAAAAATGTTCAACTGTACAGTTCAGGATATGAATTTAAAATACAAATGAATGACTATTTACTTTTATTATTTTTATAGAAATATTTCAGTGAAAAATACACAAAATTGTCCAGTGGACCATTTTATACTAGTAATTTCTCGTCTGGGTTTGCCACAAATTATAAGCCATTATATTAATACTAATTTAGCCAATAAATCTAAGTTCAACAGCATTAATAGGAAAGTGCCAAACTGGAGCATGCCATCAATATCATTTTACAATATCAGTCGAGACAACACAAATTGTAATAAGAAAAGAGTCATAATTCTATGTTTTGTATTATGTTTATTTATTTACAAATGAATAAATGGAGTGTTGATGAAATACAATATGTCTCCTTCCATACTGTATATACATTTCTCTATTCATAAATAAAATATTATTATACTGTTCTGGCACTTCCCAGACAATGGTGGTTTTACAATATTTACAAACATAAAATCAGATGAAAAAAACAGAATTAAATCAAACTAATTATGTTTAAAGAACTGACTACAGTACAGTTCTGTAAACATAATAAGAGTATAAAATCATCCTCATATCACATTATACTATTGGTTAAAACTGCCTCAGACAAAAGTATTTATGCTATGTACCAGCACTGTATTAAGGATAAGAATGAACAAAAGAAGGAAACGATATCTCAACACTATTTTAGCCAGTGAAACCAAATATATTCCATTTCTCTAATGAGAGTATCCACTTTGGTATTCAACAGTTGTCAGTACACTCATATTACAGAAATTATTCAAATATTCCCTTGTATACAATGTAGTCCTTTCAGAATACAATATTCTACCCTTACAAGACATTGAGTGTTGCTAATCAATCTGACAAAAGTTTCTTGGATCAAACATAGTTTCATTTTCAGTCATTGTTCTGAATGCATTTAATCACAACACACTAGATGTTCCAATATGCATTTTCTGCTTGTCAGTGGATAATTCGTAAAATTGTCTGCAAAAACAACAAAATAAAAAGGTTAATAACTAATATAAATATGATTAGAAAATACAAATAACATAAAGCAAAATTCAGTACATAATAATATATAATGTTAAGAAATGTACAACACAGGACTGTAATTTGCGAAAAAAGACAAATTAAACGCGTTGGATTATTCAGATTTGCCGTTTCTGGGTTATGGATATACAGTATATAAATCTAGTAATTACCATCTTACCAGAGTTCCTCTGGTGTCTCTTGGTCAGAGTTCCTCTGGTGTATCTTTCACAGTGTATTGGCAGTGTTGTTGGTATGGTCTCTGTAATGGATGAGCTAAGAACATTGCCATTTTATCATGTAGCTGTGTGATGTTCTTACCAACCTCATTGATGTAAGCGCGGTTCATCTCGTCCATATCAAGAAAGACATCATAAACTTCCTGTTAAAGTAAAAGATCTTTGAGTTTTGTAACTACAATTACAAAAAGGACCAGGTTTTCTGATCTTGAGATCTTGGGTTTGAATCCAACATTCGAAGCATTGCTTGTATCTATCCGTAGGCAAGACACTTTACTTAGATTTGCCTCTCTACATCCAGGTGTACAAATAGGTACCTGGTAAGGTCAAGACACAAGTTTGCACTGATACTAGCTGCATTATGGGAGTATGTTTCCATACGTGTTTGATCCAAAAATTACCGGGGTAATAATATGTACAGTGCTTGGAGGTTTCACAACAGTACAAGCACTTTATAAATCCAGTGCATATAGACTAAAAGTGGAAATGATGGTAAACAAGCCTAACTTGTGACGATACTATCAGCAGAATAGCTTTACTTACCTTACATTTATTTTCTTCTGCTGGCGCTTCATGGATATAAAACACATCCATAAAAAAGTACGGAGATTTCAAGAAATACTGACATATCTAATGATTTTAAAACATTCAACAAATTATTTTCCATTAAGCTGCTGGTACAGTATTACATTATAGTAAAGGAGCGTTCAACTTGAAATGGCCTACGCATTATGTCGTTGGTCATGGTCTGGACCTAGAATCTGGAAAAACTGTGTTTAGGAATTGGGTAAGCGAGTGAGGAATGTCCCTGCATGCACACAATGCATAGATTATTGTTGAAATAAATAAATGCACCTGACCAACTAGTTACTAGGTAGCTTTCGATTAGCGATGATCTACATAAGTCAAGGCAATAAATGTTATGTTGAGGTGGAAATCGAGGGAACACGTCTCAATATCCCTGCATATGCACAATGAATTAACATGACATTGGTAAGGGTCGTAAGTCGTCACAAATCAAAAGATTCCTAATGATAGATATAACAATTTAATGGGGATGTTGATATACAGTAAAACCAACTCACCTCTTTATTAGCACCAAATGTAGGTATACATTTTGAACGACCATAAATCATTATTGTTCTCACTATGTATGGAGGTGGGAGGAGTTCATTTTCCACTGTGGGTAACGTTACATTCTCATGCCTGTAAAATAATTTATATATATTAAAATGTTGCACTGATGAAGGGCTAGTGTTGCCCAAAAGCTCTGCAAATTTGTCTGAATGTTTTTATTTAGCTATTTGCTTTTTCTATTTTGTATCTCCATTGAGATCTAGACACTGATACATATGGCATTGTCATTTATTCCGTAATTTGCCTTTGGATTTATATTAAAATGGGTATATTTTCAAGGAGACAATAATTGTATTATTAATCAAATTAAAACTAATTTTAACGGACTTTGATTGTTATTTGGAAAATCATTTTAATCACAATATTAAATTTATGTTATCGAGATTAAATTGAGAAATAAAAAGAGGATAGCTCAAATAGCTTGAGAAGCATATTTTCTCGTACAATATAGTGTAAAATCCAAACTGGGTATAATTGACCCAATATTTCTGGTTTTCCAAAAAGTCTAGTTTTCAGAATGCACTATGAATTGGAAAGTTTCTGGTAAAATTACTAAAAATGGTGCCGGAGGAGGTGCAAAGAGAGTGGGTTTAACAAATCTGATTCATTAATACTAAAAACATACAATGTTTCAAACAGTGATGACATGTCAAACTCTTCACAGTCTTGCTTCTCTGCATTAAGGTCATACAGGTCATCTATGAACTCACTGCAGTCATTCGTAAAATCTTGATACTGAAATAGCAAAAAGAAACAATAAAGATTATCTGTCAAGCAATCATCTCAGATAAATAAATTAAACAGATAGGCCAGTATTCATGAAAGGGGATTAACATTATAGTCCTGGATTATCTCTGGGATTTAATCCAGGACTATTCTAAAACGGTATTCATGAAAGTAATCTTTACTGTAGCTTCTTCTTTCATAAGATAAATTACACGCACCAACAGTGGGGTTGGTAGTCTATGAGTGCAGCTTACCTGGATGAACCAACACTACCAATCCGTAGTGTTGGTTTATCTAGGTAAGCTACTAGGCACGAAATATACCTTATACTAATAAAAAGCTGGTAGCACTACTTTCTATTTTACATTTCAGTACTACTAAAATCCAAACATGAAAATAAAAACATTATTATTACAACATTGAAATGTTGTCAAAAAAAAGTCAATGTTGAAAATAAAATGTCCTCAAATTGAACTTCATAATTCTTTTTTATATATAATTTAAAATAATCTTACCCATATAGCTTTCTCTTGAAGTACAACCAACGCAAATTCGTGGTTAGCATTGATTGCGTTCTTTGTTTGAATAAAAATATGTAACACATTTTGTATTAGTGATGAACTATTAAATTGTGTTCTGGAATAAAAAAAAAAATTTTTAAATTATTATTGATTTAAAATGATAGGTAAAATGACTAATCTATACAGACTACATTAAAATGAATGTTTAAATATTCTACTGTACAATCTTCAATTTCATTCCAGTGGAAATTCAAACCTTAACACATATTTCTATTTCAGAGAGGTAAACTTTTTAAGCTTACCCATCTCGACCAACAAATGGAACATTGTCAACTTCTGATGATAGATCAAAACAAATAACCTGAAATTGAAAAATATTAACTTTATAATCATCATACCCATGACTTTAATTAAGAGTCTTTCTACTAAGTACTAAAAGTGGATTACTAGTACTAGTGATTGCTGTGACCATATCCAAACTAAGTGTAGTAAATATAACACCCCCACCTCCCTTGTTCTGCCCTCCTGGCGGGTGCAGGTCAAGTCGGCCCCAAACCGTCTCGGCCAAAGTCAAGTCGGCCCCACGTCAAGTTGGCCCCAAGTCAACTTGGCCTCAAGTCAACTCGGCCTCAAGTCAACTCGGCCTCACGTCAGCTCGGCCAAAAACTAATCGGTCAACTCGGCCACAATAAAGTATGGAACGCAAAAAGTGCTTAATATTATTATGATTATTACTATCCACTCTTTAAAAAAAAATAAGAAAAATACTCATATCAAAAAAATGATCGCATTGCCGATATGAATAGAAGTACACGCGTGTTACAAAATATGTGCAGGTACCACATTTTAGTAAATCGAAGACGTAGGCCTACGTTCCACCATTGGCCATAGAAAAATGATCGTACATATCGTTTTTGTCCATGATTTGCGTTTTTAAAAAAGGGAAAACACGTAGCAGTTGTAGATATCGAAATAGCTGTCAAATGCTCAGCTACGAATTGGTTTCAGATGTTGTCGCCTAATCAAATGCATACACTGAAGAAATCTATGCGTGATTCAACCATGGAGTTAACATTATTTAATACCTCAATGATTCAACCAAACAATCTTATTACACCTAATAAATGTCCTCGCATATCGGACATTTATTGAATTTTGATGCACGAACGAACATACACGCCCACGTACGTGCATCATCATTATTGGGTCTACAATGTGTTCCTATTTATTTTCCAAATGTTCATATTGTAATCATTAATAATAGTACAAATGCTAGCTTATTAATCAATTGTTTGTTAATTTTATTAAACGTAAATAAAGGAAAGATGGTGAAATCCTTCTTATTTTTTTTTGCTAAATGTATTATTGTCTAAATATTAATATTTATTAAAAGTCAGAATTATTCATAGGTAAAAAAATGTGAAGAAATATTATTTTATCAATCCCCTTCCTTTGCACCTTTTGCATTCAATACTTTAACAGGGCCGAGTTGACCGATTATTTTTTGGCCGAGTTGACGTGAGGCCGAGTTGACGTGATGCCGAGTTGACTTGAGGCTGAGTTGATTTGAGGCCGAGTTGACTTGGGGCCGAGTTGACTTGAGGCCGACTTGACTTTCGCCGAGACGGTTTAGGGCCGACTTGGATCGAAATCCTCCTGGCTAGTAGCTAGTAGTCCAGTCATTTTAGCCAAAAATTTAGCCAAACTTGAAACAAATTGCAACAGAATTTTTTTTCACCGCAATACATTTCTTTGAGGTCCCCAGAACACCATACTAAAATCCCAACAAATCTGAATAGGGGAAAGACGTTTAATTTGCATAAATCCAAAATGGCCGCCAAAATTCAATATTTTGGCATATTTTGACTTGTAGATGACCTATTTAAATGCTTTAAAGTTGCAGAGTAGGGCATTGGCCCATGGGCTTTCATTTGAAAAAGGGTACAATGATTAAGGACTGGTTAATTTGCATATTAATTTACATATTTTTAAATAGCTGTCAAATACGTACATAATTCTATTCTGCTGGTTTTATGAATATACTGTAGACTAAATTTGTTCATACCATTGCCTGGAGGCTACAGTTTTTATCCAATTCTCACCAAATTTGGCCACAATGATCTATGCCCCAAAAGCTTGGACGAGTACGAATTTGAGGAAGAAGGTCATAGGTCAAGGTCACAGGTCAAGGTCACAACTAATAAAACAATTTTACTGCCTAGAGACCACAGTTTTTATCCGATTCTTACCAAACTTAGCCACAATGATCAATGACTGATCATATAATTGTGGTTAAATTTTGAAGTGTCAGGGTCAAAGATCAAGGTCCACAAAATAACAAAATCAAAAAAAAATCAGCGGTACTTGAACCAGCGATCTGAACTGTGAGAGGCTCCAAACTCTCATCTACAACTTTTTAATGTGCAGTTAGCCTATTTACACTTAGAACTAATAAAAACATATATATATTTTTTCCGGGGACATTTTATGTAGGGGAATTTATTTTACAGTAGGCGGAGGTTTGGAGTAACCTCTAGTTTTGCATATTTTTGTCACTGGTGCCCTCATGTATTGACCCCTAGACCAGCATGGTCAGGTATGATGCAAATGCTTCAGCATCACGGGCCTTACCCTGGACAATCGTCAAGGAATCTTTCACAATGCCCAAGTGACAACAATAGAAATAGATGGTGAATGCACAGAGAAGGGAGATCCAACTGTTGGTGGGCTCACAAGAGGAAAAGGAATGTCAGAAAATCAGCGACTAGTGTGGGTTGTGTCAATGCCAGCATGTGCAAGCACTAATGAAGCTATGCAGAAGTAAAGTGATGTGTCATATGAAACTAGTGACCAGCACAACAGATGTAAGAGATACATATCAGCTTATCACCTACCTGACAGAAAGAAGTCCTTTTGTTGAGAATAACTCACTGTTTAATATAGCTAATGGCATGGCAGCGCAAGAAGGAGTCAATGTTGAAAGATCAAGAGAAATTGGGGAAAATATTATTTCATCGATGGTTGGAAAATCTGTAGAAGATTTCAAATTCCGAAAGGCTGACCAAGCAGTCACACTAGCATCACAGCCAACTGTAAAGGTATTGGGTAAATCTGTTATGGTTGATCCCCAGCGACTTATTACTATTCGAGGTAGCTACTAAGGTGTGCCATCTCTGTTCCATTATGAACTCTGTATCCTCCTGCATTGTTTGATTCATCTCCCACTGCAACCAAAGAAGGCAGTCCTAGCTGATACCATTTGTAAAGCTATGTCAGAAGAGCAACATAAACCCAGTGAAGAGCTCCAGTATGTTCTCGAGGTATGGCCTTGAGGGTCTACCTTTAAGAGTGTGAGCCAGCTATACGTTGGATATGTGACACAGAAATATGGCCGAGCTGCCATTGTGTTTGATGGATATAGCGATGATCCAACAATTAAAGATGCAACCCACGTTCAGAAAACAGCAAATTGTAGGCGTTACAGTGCACTTCACAGTTTGTGAAAAAATCTCCAAGTGAACTTCACATGTGGAGCCCCAAACATTGCCACCAACCTCTGCAGCTGCTGTTTATCACAGCCTCCGTATGTATTTTCAAATAATGCAATGGAAAAGACCAAACAGAAATATGAAGCAAGAGAAATGGGGTTGGCTTATTGTAGATGGTAAATATCTACCTAAGCAGACTGATAAATCCCCAGCACCATCTGAACTGATGAATGTCGACACGGTCTCTTCTGTAGTGATGTGTATACAGACTGCAGAGGAATGAGCTGCAGGAATTCCGAGCCACCAGACTTACGTGAAAATTGATTGACGCTATTAGTGCGCAAAATGTTTAAAGAGCAAATGGCTTACAATAAGAAACAAATAAATACCAACGTGACTTTATTGAACAATGATTATTTTGATAACTCTATGCATAACTTTAAACGAGATACAAACTTGGGAAAAGACTTTTATTCAGCTTTTTACACAGATTCCTATTTCACCAAATATCCATTCATAAACATTCTGAACATGCTTGGATCACCTCTACCAAGAAGTCATACAATTCTTTCTAATTAAAAAGGTATGAAAAAATGTAGTCTATATTCATAAAACCAGCAGATAGGATTTATGTACGTATTTGGCAGCTATTTAAACATATGCAAATTAATATGCAAATTAACCAGTCCTACATCATTGTACCCTTTTACAAGTGAAAGCCCATATGGGCCAATGCCCACTCTGCAAATTTAAAACATTCAAGTAGGTCGTCTACAAGTCAAAATATGTCAAAATGCAAAGAAATGCATTGCGGTGAAAAAAATGCTGTTGCAATTTAGTTCCAAGTTAAAAGTCAAAATGACTGGACTAATAGCGGGTGTGTCGAAAGCGAAGACCTCGAAAGCGAAGATCGAAGACCGAAGACCTCGAAAGCGAAGACCCTACGAAATGGTAGTGTACACAAAATCCGACCAAAATCACACAAAATCGATGATAACACCTTGAATTTACAGATTCTAAAAAAATATTTCGATTTTAATCGTTAAAAACATGACTTTATCTATGAACAAGCTTACGTGTTTTCGCCAATGGAGTTAATATGTGATATGGTTTTACGAACAAACACATCGCGCTATTTGCAAGGCGACGGACGCACAAGAAGGACATCGTACAGAGCATTGAATTGAATGCAATGCTTACAATTTAAAACCATAGCCAACTCAGGGAAAAGTTTCGCATAGCAAAAAGCTATACAAAACAACCTTCTTGCTACAGATTTTTAAATTTGTGTAGCAAAAAATACAATACAAAACTATGTTTCTCGACTCAAACTGTATGGAAAAGTATAGAAATAAACTACAGTAAGTAAATTGTAGCCCTATTTAGGCTAATTTTAGAGCCTATATAAAAAGTGTCCGTATCATAGATTTTACACTTGTTTTTAAAAATGTTAGGCTTACGCGTGAATATCCTTTTTTTTGCATTTAAATATGTTGATATATATTATCTATTATATTTGCATATTGTCTAAATGTATGAATAAATACAATAAAATATTTATTTTCCTTTAGTTATTCTGTGTAGTTTTTAAATTTTTACATTTTCCCCATTGTAGCCTATACAGCATCTTTTCTTACGATCGAGAATCGTTATGATGAACGTAAAGCAGAAACGGTGTTGAACACGTCATGACACGCAAGTTTGTTCTTAATGCGCACTTTGCGTCGATCTGGAAACTAATTCCAGCTCTTTATAATATTTCCCGGGCCAAATTATGACAAAAAGCTAAAAAGAACGAACAATAGGAATCAGCGTTCTGCAAATTTTGGTTATAAATCGATCTTTTCCTGTTTCACGGCTTCCATAATTAGTAATAACATTTAATGTCAACGTTCACAAAGACAAATAAAGCCATTCAAAAAAAAGATTGAAATAAAAAATATTCGCTCCAAAATTACAAGTTGCCGATTTTGTTACGGTTGAAATGTGATTAGTGACGATATTAAAACGGGTGTTAAAAAAAAGAAAAGACATGTTTAATGAAGTTCCAGTTCCGCCAACCACAATTGTCGTCATCATCAAAGTAAGAAGACGAATCAATTCTTTATTTATACCAAAATTGTTTTTTTTGTTTGTTATTTTAGTTTAACCCATGTTATGTAAATTTTTATATTGTTATTTCTTTATTTTTTAAATTTATTTATTTATTTATTTTCTTTTTTCGTGTTGTTTTTATCTAATCTTTGTTTAGGCATGTCTGTCACAAGCTTTTTGCTTTTTTGGTCATGCCTTCTTCAATCATATTACCTTTCTTTACACCATTTTGTTGACTGTTTTATTTTGAAGAAAATAAATGTTACTTTGAATGAATGAATGAAAATAAAAAGAAACTGACTTTTGTTTTCAAGCATTGCCCGTGGTGAATACAAAAAGAGATACTCTCTATAAAAATCTAAGTGATGGTGAATTGTTATCGGGCTTTACTAACCCCCAACCTTCTATCTCAGATGGCTTGTGGATGAGACGAAACAGTCTCCCAATTTTCAACAGATTGTCGACGTCCCGCTTCTAAATGTTTGCATATCCCTGCCATGAGTCTCCATTAACAAAAGAAAATACTGTATAAATTTAACAAAATTGAAGAAACAGGTCACCGGTTGTGTAATGACCATTTAAATATAGAATTGACATTACACAAACAAATCTAACAGAATTATATACTATTACTATAACTGGTTAACAAACGAGCACAATTTTCAGAATGTGATGCCTATTGTTCGTTTTACATAGGCCTATTAGCCTTTTGTCAAATCATAATTTCAATAAAGTATTATTTTTGATTTATAAAATAAAGTTCCGTTAGTTCACGGTAAGCTATTGGGACGAACTGATGATCGGCCCGGGAAATATTTTAAGAGCTGAAATTGGTTTTCAGATCGACGCAACGTATCGACGCAAAGTGCGCCGTAATGAAATAACCTTGCGTGCCATCACAAGTGGGGACAGACGTGTTCAACACCGTTTCTGCTTTACGTTCATCACAATGATGCTCTTGATCGCGAGGGGATGCAAAATAGATAGATGAGTATTTTCTTATGTTGCGCGTCGTTCACCAACCACACTGAATATTCTGATACTGATACATTATTTGTCTATTTATGAATACATTAGAAAACATTGTTTAAACTGGCGATTAAGTAAAACAGCAATAGTATACAATGGGGAAAATGTAAAAGTTTAAATACAATACAGGAAAATGAATATCTTATTGTATTTATTCACAAATTTAGATAATAAACAATAGGCAAATATTATAGAAAAAACACATTTATATAGGCTCTAAAATAAGCCTAAAAAAGCCTACCGCCATCCTTTACTTATTACAATTTACTTTTATGTAGTTTATTTCTATACTTATAAACAATTGGCTATGGGTTTAAATTGTAAGCATTGCATTCAATTCTCTGTGCGATGTCCTTATTGTGCGTCCGTCGCCTTGCAAATAGCGCGATGTGTTTGTTCGTAAAACCATATCACATTAACTCCATTGGCGAAAACGCGTGAGCTTGTTCATAGATAAAGTCATGATTGTTGATAACATAACAATTAAAACCGAAATCTTTTTTTAGAATCTGTAAATTCAAGGTGTTATCACGATTGTGTATGATTTTGGTTGGATTTTGTGCACACTACCATTTCGCAGGGTCTTCGCTTTCGAGGTCTTCGGTCTTCGATCTTCGCTTTCGAGGTCTTCGCTTTCGACACACCCGGACTAGCCTAGCTAGTAGGCCTAGGCCTACTAGTAGTAGGACTCAATAATAATATTTAATAATTTATTTTTTACTTACAATTTTCTCTTTACAATTTACTTTGGGCAATTGTGGACCAAACGATAATTCAACCTCTTTTGATTCTTCTGCTTTTTGCTGTGCAGATGCAGCTGTAACTTGGGCACTATCGTCTTCTGTAAGCTCTAGGCCGGGGTCGACAGCAAGGAAAGGATTCAACCCAGACGTTTCAGTCCGCCCGTGAGCCCCCGTACTACCTGATTTTGATGGGCCTAGGCTTTTGTAAGGAGAATCACGGATTGCAGTACTATATTCGACATTTTCATTAGTTGGATCGTCTTCGTCCTTGCTTCTTTCGTTTATGTTTGATTTAACAGACAAGTCAGAGCTTCTTTGTAAGTTTTCCTCCTCTTTAACCAACGCCAAAAAAGGGTTTGTACCCGACTTTTCGGACATGATGTGTGTGTGAACAAGAAGTTGTTATTGAAACAGCGCCACCAATAAAGTTTTTAAGCACAAGCGATCAATGAGTCTTCTCAAGAAGAGCGCATTGAAAGTACAGTATCAGTAAGATTGAATAAGCCGGCTATATAATATCATTGGTACTAATAAATACTTCCTCTTTTTTTAAATTGATTTTTTTTTTCTTTTTCGCGCCGCTCCTTTAGGCAGTTATATTAAAGAGAACGAAAGCATTAGTAAACGGTTACCATGCGGTAGCTTATAGTTTACTACGGCTGAAAAAAAATTGGTATTTGGAAACTCAGACTGGGCATGCGCACACCCCAAAGCACATCTGGGAAAAGAGAGTCTAGGAAAACATTTGCTGATAAATATTGAGATGCATGTAGACGGTAGTTATTGTCAGATGATCGACGTCTTTTGTAAGAAATATTTCTTGTTATCGTAGGATCATCAAAGCATTTCTTATTGCCTTATATATAAATATATAATAAAATAGCTATTAATAAATGGTCTTATGTTGAAAATGAAAAGTATTGAAGTGAATTAGTACACAAATAAAAAAGACACAGACTTCATGCAATTTAATATATCATCCATTATTCATATATAAGGGTAAAGTTCAACAAACAAAATCATTCAAATCGAAATAGATTTAATTACATTATTTGTATACACTACTTTCAAGATCAAACTATTGGCATATATACAGGAAGACATTTTAAAAATAATTTCAATAAATAACTTTAAAACAGTAGATGATCATTTTGTTGTTCCCACAATTAAACATTCCATTTTTACTTAGATATTTAATGCATATTCCTCTAGTAATGCATTTGTTTTTCTTTTATGTAATGTACACTAGATGTGTATTAACAAATATTTTCGAATCATAAGTATATAAGTACTGTTAGACAGGCTCTAATGAACTTGTTTTATGTTCTAAAACAGTATAGAATAATATATAGATGCAATTTTTATTTTATACACTTTTAACCATGTATATTTGGCACACTAATGTACAAAACTGTACAACAGCCATGATATAAATTAGTGCTATTTATAGAATAGACATGCACATCACTCTATATGAAAAGATTATATAACACCAGACAGATGTTAACAGCTTCTGTCTACATAATTTTCTATGGTGACATTTCTATGAACCAAAACTGCACAGCATTCAAGTACAGATAGACTCGTCCCTCCCCAATCATAAAGATTTTGAATTTAAAGGCCTATTATTATACTAGGACGATCGACGATAATTATAGATACATATGTATTTTTTTGCAGATAAAACAAAATAAACTATAGTAGGAGTTTTAATCCTATAAAATAACCATTAATGCTGCCTCTGATGAAAATAATATTTTCACATGTTTCACATGTCCAATCAATTAATTGAGTGATTTATCATGACGTCATTTGATTGGATTTTTAAAAAATACTATATTTATCAAAGATAACATAACTGGTTATCCTATAGTTGTAGAATGTAAACTTCTCTAATTGCTCTTTATGTAAGATTAAGAAGAGTGTATGCTTATCTATTTATCATTGATCATGTATGTACCAGCCTTAAAACGGTTCAGTAGTTTGAAAACAATATATTTGTTCTACATCTTTTGAACAGTAAATAATAATTACTAAGAATGTGAAACCCTGATGTCATACATAGATTTTTGCATTGAATTTGGCACTGCATATAATATGAAGCATACTATTTATTACATGTAAAAATAACACTTTTCTATTAACTTAACAGTAACAAAAAATATACACATTTTATCTAAATATACTAGAAAAATGAAAATCAGAACTTTAATAACATTTTAATTTTAAAATTCAAATTAATAATTGTTAACCCCAAAAACCTATTTAACCGAAAGATAATTTGACTATTTTTAATTTTACATAAAAGTTGTTTCAGGTTTATATATATTTTTTCACATCCAATGTTTGGTCAAAGTGAAAAACAATTATGTGACAAATGGAATATCAACAAAAACATCAGGGGGAAAATACATTAATAAAAAAAAAACACTTCTGGCAATGAGACAAAGAAAAATATAACATTGGTTTATATTTAATTTAAATCATTAGTATTTAGCATTTGTATTACCTCGCATTGAAAAATAAAATATAGGTATGATCACCCAGGGGTAAAGTAGGATTGAACAATAAATCTAGTGGTTTTAACAAAAGCATTTTATTGTATGGCGAAATTAGTTAATAATAATAATAATAGTAATAATAATAATAATAATAGCTGATTCAAGGTCTAATACATTCAGTACCTGTATATTTAGCAAAGTTAAACGTGGAAAAACATGTGTCATGACCAGATCGGATGATTTCAGATAAGTAATACAAGGGGCCATGATGTATAGTTCCGCAGCTGATGAGGTCATTCTCGGGACTAACCATGGCATAAGCATGATACAAATTGCCAAATACATGTATATTTTTTTGCATTTATGATAATGTTACGTGGAATTATGATTTTGAATCAATTTTAAATTTTAATTGCATCATAACAAGTTTCTGGTGTCAATCTACTCAAAATAATTCATTTATTAAAAAAAAATTAATAATAAAGGTAGATAGATATAGCATGGCCTATTTTACATTTTATCATTCATTGTATGCTATATGATGCAGCACACATACCATATTTGAATAGTATTGTAAATGAGATACAGTACCAGCCACAGACTTTCCAAAAACTTTTTTTTTTAAAGGAAATCCAAAAGATGCCAATGATGTTGTTTACATATTTTTTATCTTTACTCTCTTGATGTCAGTTTGTAAACATAGATATTTTATATCGCTCATCGAAATTAAATTTGAACTTTTTGATGTCAGTTTTATATTTTTTAATACAATTGAATTACAATATTCAAATATTAAAATGACATGAAAAAGTTATTTTTATGTATAAAAAACCATCAATTTCACAATACAGATTCAACACTAAACTTTAGTGTTGTAATGTTATTGTCAAAAAATGCAGCAATTCAGCCTTTGGCTGCAAAAGTATTTTTCTTGTCAATATAATTATTTAATTCTATATATATATATTATATATATACGTTAAGTCTGGAAAATAAGTAAAAACTACAGTTTGGTCTCTACAGGCTTGTTTCGTGAGTCGTGCAACTCACTCATCAGGAGACTATAATGAGAAGAATCAATTACAACGCTGCTTATAAGCACATTTACTTGTAGAATTAGCATTTACAGGTGATGCTAATTCTACAAGTAAATGTGCTTATAAGCAGCGTTGTAATTGATTCTTCTCATTATAGTGATATAGTCTCCTGATGAGTGAGTTGCACGACTCACGAAACAAGCCTGTAGAGACCAAACTGTAGTTTTTACTTCTTTTCCAGACTTAACGTATATATTTTAGCTCTACTTTACCGTATTGAGCACTTTCTAGACGGTTACATTGAACCGAACATTTATATATATTATATATATATATATATGTAAAATAGATTCTATAAACCAAATTTCTGTCATGTTTTGGTTGGGTTACTCTTGTTTATCAAAATCCTCTATTTTAATTACTAAAAAAGTATCTAATATTTATGTACAATATAATATGTTTTTTCTCGTACTTGTCCCAGTACTTGTACTGTATGCCAATACTGTATACTTATGTTTAGAGTGCATATGAGTGCATTTCCTTTTGAATTGTATGAATACATTTATTTTGCAAGCATTCTTGGAAATAATTGTATATACAATACAGTATTTATTTTCAATACCCTGGAAATGCAACCTAGTATAAAACTTGTCCAGATGCTATGGTAATTGACATTGAGGTCAAGGTAAGACTGCCAGTATAAATATGCATTTTTTCAGGAAATGTCCTCCAATTAACCTTTTTATTACATAAGTATTATATATAGAATACAGTCCTGTAAAAATAGGGAGGTAACCCTCCCTTAACCTCCCTGGTGGTATAAATATCATCAAACATGATATTTTACTTTCTTATGATTTACTTTCTTACATATATTAATTACAGTTGTACGTCAGTCACCCATACAATAAGCATGATACAGATATGAATGAAAATTACTTCTAGTAGCCAGCTAGCCTTTTGTATTTTATTGCTTTGTTAAATGGACCAAACTTCTTCCACTATAAATAGTTCATATTATTTGCATAACCTTTGACATTGTCTAAATGTAGTCAATATAATCATACAAACTGTGAAATAAACCGAGATAATGATACAATTAGACCTAGGCTCTACTATTAAATTAAATATCGTTTTTTTCCAATGAAAAAAGTAATATACAGTTAACAGTGCATGTCTGCCCAACATTTATGAAACCAAATTTGAAGAAAATAACATAATAATGCATCATATAAATTCCCTACAGACAGCAATGTTTATTGTTAAATATGTCTTTGTCAATAACACTAACAGGATATATGTAAATGTTTAAACCCTGGATAGCCAGTACCATGTCACTTGTGGTACGAATTAAGTATATCACTAAGGGAATATGGTTATGAACACTGTAAAATGCATGCAATTGTTTCATTGAAAATTCTGATAAACTGGTGAGATATGAAAACAAAAGGAATGTTTTTAAATGAAAAGATAGAGATAGATAATAAAAATATAAAAGCAATATACGGTACTGTAGTTAACTTATAAATGACCTTAAAATTGTGATAGAATGTTTGAGATGATGTTGGGTTCCTTTGCTATAAACTTGTCCATTTTTTTGCATTCTAGTTATAATAGGATATAATAGGATATAATAGGATATAATTATCAGATAACTACATTATTATGTATGTCATGTTATGGATTATTGTAATAAATGATGAAATAAAGGAAAAATGGGGAAAATGAAATGTGGAAAAGATTTTTGTAATTTTGTATAGTCAAGTCAGTGTCGTAACGTTACGGCTATGCAGGCTCAATGGCTAAACCCAGGGGCCCAACGATGCTTATGAGGGCCCCTCAGAAGGGCTCAGAGAAAAAAATGGAAAATATTAAAAATGTCACAAAAGGCTAAAAACTTTCAAGGCCTCTAGTGTTGGAGGAACACTATGTGTATTACAGACTCTTTTCTATTTCTATTTTTGCAATAAATGGAACCTAAAGAAGACTACAAAGTATTCTGCATATTGCTCAAAAACCTTGATGACACATATTCAACTACTGTACTTTAGTTTATGCTATTATTTACTTTGCCTAATGGATTGATTTACACTTTTGATAACAATGGTATACCATGACATTGATTTTATCTGATATTGTTATGCTTGACTGTGTGTACCTTTTGTAGTCTACAAAACACATACTGTACAAGACTACAGAAGTATTATTAACTGACAGTAGGCCTATATTTAAACCTAAAGTGTTATGGCATAACAGCTATGGGTCCATAGCAGTGTTCCAGTGTTGGCAGCCCCCTTAGAAGTGCTAAATTAGGAAGTTAAAAATGTTAGCAAGTTATTGCACAATTGATTAAATGTTAGAAAGAGTAATCACCAGGAATTCAACATTTTATAGATGGATATTTTTTTTTATATGTGGGATTCTTTGAAATAAAAATGGAAAATTTTACTGGAAATATAAAGTCAATAATAGGAAGTTTTACTAGACAATGTAAGTTCAAAATAAGTTCAAGGCTGAAAAACATCAGATTTAAACAATAAGTCAGCTGATTTACAAAAAAACAAAACCATTTTAATTTAACCAGACCCAGAAAAAATTTACTTGCAATTTAGTTAAAAATCAAAATCTTATACCGCAGATTCATAACCCTGTACTGCTCTTTATGAATCAAATATACAATTCTATATACCTATAGTTTCACTGTATGGTAGTTAGTACACTACAGCAGTATGTAAATAAAAATCTTTTATAAAGTATGAAAGACAGCCTGAATGAAGAACATACAAAAAAAAATACAGTATTTGAAGTTTAAAAAGTAAATGAAAGTACTGTATATAAAATTGAAAGCAAATAAACAAAACAAAAAACAGAAGTCAAGTAACAGGAAATAATCCCTACAATTACAAACTTATTTTTAGATTACAGGAGAGTATAGTCACCAAATACTTTAATTTTTTTTTGTGGTTAATGTGGTTTTTTGATGATGATGACAATACAATAACAACACATCTGCTGAACACAGATTCAATGTCAAAGACTCAAATAAATATTCTAGTCAATTAATTGGGTAGATTTTGTTCAGAAAACATGTATCAATTTCATACCATAGACTAATACAAAGCGGCTGGCCCGTACCTCTCAAAATGTTGAAAATTATAATACAAAAGATAGGCAATTTTACTTTAGCACTTCATTCAGTACACTAAAATGTATAAGCTCTTCTGTACACTCTGGTGTAATTGTATGATATAGAATTAAGCATATTATTTACAGTTGAATAAAGGATAATATATTCAAAATCAGTTACACAAGTACATTGATTAATATATTTTATATCCAGAATTTGCATTGCATTTATATTACATATTATATTTCAAAAGTATTCTATTAATTAATTCCTAAAAATTTATCAAATTTAATACGAATCGTTCAATTTACGGTACACTGCATTTAGTAATACAAAAAATATTTTGATAAAGTTTACCGAAAATTTCATTTTCAAATTTGATTAATATTGTTATAGGAATTGCTCTCCATGATTTAAATATATACAAATTTTCTTACATAATTTACAATTGAGAATTTAGTATTAACATTTAATTACAATATAGCACAAATATAGAATAAACAATTTGTTTCAACAATTATTATTATGAAAATATATAAACCCTGTTTACAACTATTTTTATTTATTGTTTTATTTTTTATTTATTCACACGACCTCTTACTGCTGATTTCAATTAAGGTCTGGATTTCACAGACCCCATTTAATGTTTTACATACCATACATAAAATTTGAGTTCTACTGAAGATATTGTAGGAATTACAAGTGTTTAGTAGTAATTAATTAACCACAACTTCCAGATACAAAATGGTTTAATCCCACCTTGTAATTTCTTTTTGATCGGCACACTTTACTACACTTTCAATCGTGTTGTTTTGGCAAACATATTGCTGCTCTGGAAGAATGTGATGAACGACGAAAAGGTAGCGATAATTACAGGTGTTCCAATTTGCATTGTACAGAGTAAATCGTCCTGTGTCTATTAGGTCTAAATTCAAAAACTCTGCGATCACTCCCATATACGCGTCCTCAACTGGAAACGGTTTTATATGCCGTGCTGCTTTAACTACTTTTTCCACAACATCTCCCGACAGAAGGTAGCCTGTACCGCTGGCATATGGAGGGTATTCTTCATGTGGATAGTCATCCCTCGACACACGCCATTTACTATCATCACGTCGTACAACCTCTAATGACTTCATTTTATTTCCAGCATATAGGTTGCTTGTAATAGTGTTATGATTCAAAAGAAAATTAGACATTAATTTGACATTCACAAAACAATCATCATCTGTTTTTAGTAAGTACTGAGGCTGACAAAACTTTGCAGCCCATGAAAACCCATTTTGTACCTTAAGCGTTAAATTTCTGTACGAGTCTATGAAATTACCCTGAAGCATGTCATTATGACGCTGCATTTCATTATCAAGTAGTATTTGCGTTGCTTGATAGTTTGTTTTACCTAGTAAAAAAACAACTTGCCATGACGATGCATTGTCATCATTTGATCGTGAGGCCCAAGTACTTCGTATACTAGCCCTCCTTTCAAAGTGATCAGGTGCTGATGTCACCAAAACCAGTAATGCAATGTTACGTTGGCATGATGTATCTTGCGGGAAAACATCAGTAAACCTCTGAACATTCCAGGTTGTACCAAGAACACTCTTTAACTTATAATTGGAACGTACTAGGTCGTCAAATACAGGATGGTCAAATGAATGATCACTCATAACTTTGATGTCAGAGCGCATTACAGAAAGCATTACAATGGTAAATACAAAAAGAAGTGTGAAAAGAAATGTGGAAGACATGGTGGTACGTGAAAGAATACGCAGCATCGCGTAGATGTAGTCAGCCATTGAAACCATATGCATTGTATGTGCTTAAACAGTGGTTCCTAAAAGAAAGATACATAATAGCAAAAAAAATGTACTGATGGAATGTTGAATGTTTAACAATTTAAATTTACAAAAAAGTAACATGGGCAAACCCTGAGGTACAGTACAGTTCTTCTATAATTTAGTACTATTTAGTATTTATTTATATTATCATGGACATGGGCTAAAAATAAAATGACTAAAAAAGCACAATTAAACTAGTTTACATATCATCAACATATTTTATATTTACAGTAACTAGCAGTTTCAAAACAAATACAGTAGGCCCTGTCCACAATTATTAGTATCAAAATGAAGAGGCTACTGCATGGTGATGGTCAATCAATAGGCCAGTGACTGCAGGATAGCCACATCGATGAGCAGACGAAACAGAACTACTACTTACCTTGCGGACTGAGGCCTACATGTTTACGCTGTGAAATACTGATTGAAAGACTGCAACTGAAGCTCAAAACATCTGAAAGACATACTAAATGTTTAATTTATTGACAACATATCTAAATATTTCGCCAGACCGTCTTTGTTCACAACCATTTTCTATCGACAGAGACTTACAACTTCTTGTTTACAATGGTTTGCGTAGACTAACGTGATTGTGTGTGTTATGAAAAGATCTCATTCTCTGTCCACGCTTACAATATATGTAAATTTCGTCACGCATGAATGTCTATTCACGCTACTATTGGCTCGTTAGTGGGTTTGGTGGAGGTTCGCCGTGAATTCATTTTAATATTCTAATTAGTTATTTCATTGATTGCGCTACAAATGAAATATTGCATTCAATGAATATCTCGTCGAAATCAACAATTGAAAATGTAATCATTTTGTTTGTATCATAACAGAAAAACAGTTTTCGTGTCTGAAAAATGTGAAAAAATAAAAAGGAAGCGCGTGCACGCTCGGCGGGTGCTGTGTGCAGGTTTGTCAATTAGATGCACTTCATGGTATTCAAACGGATATGCGTGTGCGTAACATACGACACATTTCCGTTTTTGTTAGTATTACGCCACGCGCGTCACAGAAACGGAAATGCGTCGTAAGTTACGCACACGCATATCCGTTTGATTTCCATGAAGTGCATTGAGCATGCTATCTATATATATAATATTTGAAGAGTAAATTTATCATCATGATTCATCACTCTTCATCAAATTAATAAGTAATATTATGTACAATAATTACTGTCAATCTGTATGAATTTGGATGTATGATTGAAATATAGAAATAATGCTAGACCAGTTGTTGTTTCATAATGTGGTTGGAAATGAAAATCGACGCAATCAACAGTGTAATTAAATTATAATTTTTTATCTAGGTCTAATATATTTTTTTCAACTTTCCACCACCATGCTAATATAGCTACCCAGTACCGCTCCAAACAGTTGACCATCGGGACAGTCAACTGAGATAGAAAATAATAATTTATTGTATTACTGTAGAGTAGTATGGCTATTATAAAAAAAACATTTTTCAATATGAAAGGATGCTTATATTGCTGGGCAGTTACACATCTGGCCAAAATAAATTTAGCCCGATTAAACAATGACAAAATTCACTAATATCGTTTTTTTTGTTGTTGAATGATGGCAATTTATGAATATTTTAGGAACCAGATTTCATCTGTCTTATTCAAATCAATGTTTTAAAACCTAAGAAATGAAGTGTTTTTTTAATCAGACGCAGACTATTTTCGAGTTTTGAATTAATGACCAAACTAATGTCAATTGAGTTCATTGTGTGCATGAGGGAACACACATTTGATTTCTAGGTCTAAGCAACGACTGACGACACATTGATTATTCTTATGGGACTATTATATAATGTAAACGGTATTAAAAGACATTTTAAAAGTAATTGTAGTGTAAGGCTGTTACACACACAAAATAATGAAACTATAGAAAGTCGCTATGAAAGCCTTTAAACAATTTATTTTCATAAAACTATTATTATAATATATAATACCAAATAGGCTTATGTCAACAAAAAACTGTTAGTAATCATGAAGTACAGTAAGTGAAACAAAAAATCTGTTTTATTCTTCTTCTAAATAATGATTAGAGCTGCGTAAATAATCTATTTTAATATTACAAGCAACTTTTAGGTTATAGAAATAAACAGATTAATTAACCAATAATCATAATTCATATAAAAAAAGTTGTAGAGTTTACAAAAGTTAACACAAATAATAGCTGTGTACATTATTAAAAAAAAAAATTCATATAATATATTAAATCTCTTTAAACGATGTATATTCCCTCATACTATTTGACAAAAGCATAACAAAGTACATTAAAACAAGCTAAAATCAAAATAAATGATATGATACAAGTGTGTACAGCTATGAAATTGTAACATCTTTTTAATCCTAAACAAAAGTTATAACATGTTATAGGCTGTCCCATTGGACATATGGTAAAGCATAAGAAATCTAAGTAAGAAAATATATATTTATTTGTATTCTTAAGATTACATATAAGGCACTGTACATAAGCTTCTATCTCGACTTAAATATTTATACTAAATAGTTAGTAAGCATTGTATCCAATTATCAAACATTACATTTCAAAATTATCAACTATAAACATAAATTATTAATAATATTAATAACGATATTATATAAATCTTATAAATGCGATAAAAAAATTAACAATATCTAATATTCATAATAAACATGTAGTTAATTATAGTGAGCTACATCCAGCGGAAATTAACAGTTTCTTTTCAGTTTATTTTTTATGTTGAACATGGAGCGTACTTTCTTTTGCAGGTCATCTTTCTTCAAAGGTCGATGCTTATCACACAATGCGTTATCCAGACAATTTTAAAACATATATTCTAACTTAATAATAACTACTTATTATGCAAATCTTATACAAAAATAAAATCTAAATCATTTACAGATTTGAAAATTATTTTATATTTTAGTTTTCAGTTGGTTAATATCATATTATTAATTATAATCATTAATATTAATTGCATAGATATCTAATTTGAAAGTCAAATTTCAAATATATAGATCAAGTGTTTTATTTTTGTATTGTAAAATAGAAATTACAAGTACATAATTGAGAACAATATTTCAGTACAATTCATTACTTAGTTTGAATATGTAAAAAAAGTACACAAAGTGTAAATGCAAAACTCATTATTATGTAAAAATCACAAGTATACTAGTAAAATTAAAAATGCAAACAGCTGTTGGTTACAAAGTTGAAACACAAGTGTAGGAGATATAAATTTCATTATTAAA
This sequence comes from Antedon mediterranea, assembly GCF_964355755.1. Classification (NCBI taxonomy): domain Eukaryota; kingdom Metazoa; phylum Echinodermata; class Crinoidea; order Comatulida; family Antedonidae; genus Antedon; species Antedon mediterranea. The sequence continues at coordinate 15,861,713 of NC_092675.1, forward strand.
ATAGTGTACAGTATGTATGTATATAATAAATAGTGTACAGTATGTATGTATATAATAAATAGTGTACAGTATGTATGTATATAATAAATAGTGTACAGTATGTATGTATATAATAAATAGTGTACAGTATGTATGTATATAATAAATAGTGTACAGTATGTATGTATATAATAAATAGTGTACAGTATGTATGTATATAATAAATAGTGTACAGTATGTATGTATATAATAAATAGTGTACAGTATGTATGTATATAATAAATAGTGTACAGTATGTATGTATATAATAAATAGTGTAAAGTATGTATGTATATAATAAATAGTGTACAGTATGTATGTATATAATAAATAGTGTACAGTATGTATGTATATAATAAATAGTGTACAGTATGTATGTATATAATAAATAGTGTACAGTATGTATGTATATATTAAATAGTGTACAGTATGTATGTATATAATAAATAGTGTACAGTATGTATGTATATAATAAATATAAATTGTGTTAAAATTGTTATTACCAAAGTTCATTTACAAATCTTTTTAAAGGTCAGTTTAGACCTTTGTCTTCTGGAATTTATAATATGTTAGATTTAATAACATTTTACAAGGTTATATAAAAATAATAATAATCCAGACTGATTTGACATAATCCTGACTGATTTGATGTAATCTTGACTGATTTGATGTATTTCTGACTGATTTGATGTAATCCAGACTGATTTGACATAATCCAGACTGATTTGATGTAATTCTGACTGATTTGATGTAACCTTGACTGATTTAATGTAACCTTGACTGATTTGATGTAATCCAGACTGATTTGATAAAATCCAGACTGATTTTGTGTAATCCAGACTGATTTGATGTTATCCAGACTGATTTGACAAAATCTAGACTGATTTGACGTAATCTTGACTGATTTGACATAATCTTGACTGATTTGATGTAATTCAGACTTATTTGATGTAATCCAGACTGATTTTATAAAATCCTGACTGTTTTGCTGTGATACAGACTGATTTGCTGTAATACACTGTAATACAGACTGATTTAATGTGATACAGACTGATTTGATGTAATAAAGACTGATTTGATGTAATACAGACTAATTTGATTTAATAAGACTGATTTGATAAAATCCAGACTGATTTGATGTACTGTAATCCAGACTGATTTGATGTAATCTAGACTGATTTGATGTATTCCTGACTGATTTTATGTAATTCAGATAAATTAATTGATAAAATGTAGACTGGTTTAATGTAATTTTAACACTGATTTTATGTAATCTGGACTGATTTTATGTAAGGATATCAATCTGCTACAACAAACAGTAAAATATATTATGTTAATACATCTACATCATGGTTAATAAACATACTTATACAACATCATTAATTCTTTAATATTCATAATTATACTTAAAATTGTTATTGAATCACCCCCAACCTAATAAAATATTTTATAATAATTAAAAATTGTTAAAATTATTTAAGATTGGTATCAATGTCGAAAAACTATAACAAAATATTTCTTATAAGTTAAAAATGACTTTAAAAACACACACACATAATCGGTGGTACCATACAAAACACATTACCTATCTGACATTAAACACTTATATAAGTTAAACAATTATAAAAAAATAGTTATTTTCTGTTACTTAAAAAGATATAGGTACAACCCATAATATGGATGTATTCTTACCTTAAATAGAGAAGCAAAAATAATATAAAACATAAAATGAATACTACTATAACTTAAGTAGGTAACCATACTAATTATCTTAATCAATACTTTACATTCCTTAGTTTTACATTACATGATACCACAAAATAAAGCATATTTATTGTATATATTATAATTATATCCATAGAGGCAAATAAAAACTATAAAAAGTTACTTTATTTCCAAATTAATTTGTTAAGATATAAAAAATTCTAAAATTATCAAAAAACAATCCTTTTAAGAATGATGGTTACAGACACTCACAAAGTATTATAAAACTATTTTAATTTAATTTGGTCTATAAAAAAACCAACCTGTTAAAAATAAATTTGAAAGATATTTCTTTTGGTTTTTTATATTTCTAAATAATTATCTATTTCATGAATCTGACACTTTTTATTTATAGTTAGCGTAGTGGTCAAACGAGTCCATATACTCCCGTACAGCATGGTAGCAAAATCCATATTGCTCCTAAAATACAAAAATAAATAATTAATTTAGGAATATATTGTTTGGATATCTAATTTAGGAAATGCAAATAGTAAAAAGAGTAAAATATACTCACAGACATAACATTTATATTAAATGGAAACCAGAAATATTATTGAAAAATCACTGGTTTATTTGTGGGATAAAGATTTACTCCCTTCCTGTTCAAAAAGTGCTTTTTTACTAATAATGACCTCTTTATTTAAAACGTGGTGGATTTCACTGATTATGCACAGTAATCCACATGAAAAACCTTGAAAGGAAGCCCATCTTGAAAAGAAGCGCACCCAAGAGTACTATTAGCTTAGCCTTTATAAAATAAGTACATATACTGTGTTGAGCAAATAAAACAATAACACAAATTATACTTTTATGTTGTAATTTAAACTGTAACTTACAAAGTTTTGCACCATGTGAGGGCGCTGTTGGCGCAATGTTCTAACAGTTTGGAAGACGTCAATTAGACCTTCTGCTTTCACACGTTCAAGCATTATACTGAGGGCTATAAATACACCAGTTCGTCCCGCACCACCACTAGAAGATATAAATTAAGATTACAATTCATGATCATATCGATAAATATCAATAACACTAAGATTATTAATCATAGTCCTACTATAAGTTATATGTAATGCAGCAATGATACCGAGAATAACAATCTAATACAGTAGAAGCCCTATTAAGGGGTACACCTTTGAAATACAACAAAGTGCCAGCTTTGTTAAACATATATTTCCCCATGGTTTTATCATTGGAAAGCATCCACTTAATAGACTTGTTCCCTGAAAAATGTGCCAAATGGCTGGATAGGGGGAAGGGGGAGTTCTACTGTAATATGCTACAAAATAATCTTGCATATTACTTGGTATGTATCTTAATGAGTTGAAGATGGTCTGGTCTAAGCTAGGTTCTGGAAAAAATATCATTCTCAGAATGTGGCCGCCGAGCCATTATAGTTGTTGTATAATTGTATACAAAAAAAACCTGAACGTGTAATTTACCATCATCTAATCATGAGGATATACTAAAATAATAAATAAACAGCACATGATACATAATCAAAATGAAACCAATGAAATGGGAGTGTTATAATTAATATTCTTTACCTGCAATGTACAACAATTGGGAAGGTTGAATGAATAGATTCTTGGTACTTGTGAACTTTACCAATTAGGTCAACCAGACCTGTTCCACTGTTAGGGACACTAGATGGAGGCCAGCCTACATAATGATACTGGAAGACACTTCTTGACTCACCACCCTGTCAAGAAAATAAACATATATACAGATTGAAGTATGTATATCCAAATGACTTTATCAAGGCATCATGTCGGAGCCACAGATAAACCCTTTGATCTCCAGAGCTCAGCATCCTGTTGTTAAATTGCCTTGCTTTTAGGGATCGTTTCTATAAAATGTTTTGATATAAGACAGCATACTTAATGGAACATTATACAAATAACGAATGTTTATTAGTCAAATGGAGTTGCAGTAGAATTACTTAATAGAACTACAAAAAGGTATGCTAACTACTGTAAAGTACTATATAGGAACTACATTTTTGGACTAACTTTTAGATAGTTAAGAAAAGGATTTTAAACATGTGAAAGGTTTATCCATTTAAGTTGAAATTCTATGAGTATGGATGTATTTTTCTGTGAAATTATTAAGGTCTATCATTGTAATAAGTTAAAATAACATTCATTTGCTTAATATCTATCGTTAAATTTGTAATTTTCACTGGCTCTTCCATTAAAAAATCTGAGCAATAAACATTTTTTTAGGCGTAATGATATAAACTACATCAATAGATTGTTAGCAGCAACTTCATAGGAAGCAGTTCACAGCAACTAAATATACAGGTTTAGTCATAGTTAATTAAATAAAGTTAAACGACTATTTTAAAATTAATGGCGTGATGTAGGCTAAAAGGTATACAGACACTCAATTACAAAATAACGTGTATCAATTGTGCATTTATTTGAAGCCTCTATGGCATAGGCCTATAGTGAAGCCTCTATGGCATAGGCCTATAGTGAAGCCTCTATGGCATAGGCCTATAGTGAAGCCTCTATGGCATAGGCCTATAGTGAAGCCTCTATGGCATAGGCCTATAGTGAAGCCTCTATGGCATAGGCCTATAGTGAAGCCTCTATGGCATAGGCCTATAGTGAAGCCTCTATGGCATAGGCCTATAGCGAAGCCTCTATGGCATAGGCCTATAGTGAAGCCTCTATGGCATAGGCCTATAGTGAAGCCTCTATGGCATAGGCCTATAGTGAAGCCTCTATGGCATAGGCCTATAGTGAAGCCTCTATGGCATAGGCCTATAGTGAAGCCTCTATGGCATAGGCCTATAGTGAAGCCTCTATGGCATAGGCCTATAGTGAAGCCTCTATGGCATAGGCCTATAGTGAAGCCTCTATGGCATAGGCCTATAGTGAAGCCTCTATGGCATAGGCCTATAGTGAAGCCTCTATGGCATAGGCCTATAGTGAAGCCTCTATGGCATAGGCCTATAGTGAAGCCTCTATGGCATAGGCCTATAGTGAAGCCTCTATGGCATAGGCCTATAGTGAAGCCTCTATGGCATAGGCCTATAGTGAAGCCTCTATGGCATAGGCCTATAGTGAAGCCTCTATGGCATAGGCCTATAGTAAAAATGTCTATTCTATGCATTATTTTCAGTTTAGTTTTAACTCAGTTCCAAAAACAAATATTGTCTAAATTTTATTTTCTTGCATTTGATTAAAAAAATTAATGGTAATTCATAATAAATTAAAATAATAAAAAAAATATTTTAATAAATAATAAACAACTATGATTATCATATTAAATAACAAAACTACTGTAATAATAAAGATGATTGCAACATAGAAAAAAATGTGTATTAGTCTTTTTCTATAAGATTGTATGAAATATTACCATAATTAAATGTTACAAACCTCAATATCTACTGTAGATGCCCCAAGCCTGATTTCCACAAAAACATATTCAAAGGGATTGTGACAGACAATAATGATACTAAACCATTCTTTGAATTTATTTACTGGCATGCATTCTTACAAATAAGCATAGGGGATAAGGTATGCTTGAGCCATTCAAATGGATTTTGGTATACAGTATTATTCAGATTTAAAGCATTTCTCACTCTGGTTGATCCATTTTTTCCTTTCTTTAGGGACATCACCATGAAATTTCTTCTATTTTTTCCCCAAGCAATTTGCATTTAATAGATCTATTTTTTATGGATGCACTTTATTATACATTGTATGTTATATGTAATCAATTTTTGGCACTTCAGTTTTGAAATAAAAAAAGCCATTAATTATCGATAAATCTTAAAATTTAAGTTTCAAATTGGAATAGAAGATATATAGTAGAAGTAGAAATTTCCAGGTAATGACAGAATGTCAATTCTATCTGCTTATTAATAAGAATGGTGTATTACCAAGAATGAATGAAGATGAATTGTGTAAATGGAAACCAGGCTTTACAGGTCTTTCACACCTGTTCCGGCACGGTTCCGGTCCGGTCCGGTTCCGGTCCGGCGCTGGCAAATAAAATCAAAATGTTTCAATTTCACGTACCTACGCTCATTTCGATTGGCTCATAGCTGCGTGGAGCGTCGTGAAAAACGAAACATTGACGTTTGATTTGATTCGTGCCGGCACCGGATTGGAACCGTGTCGGACAGGTGTGAAAGACCCTTTCAACAAGATATCTGAACCAAGCCCTGTACAACCTGAAGCTAATGCCAATACTGTAATGTATATACAAGATCTAGAAGCAGCAGTAGCAGAATTTAAGCTGGTTTGGTTGAAGAGAGGCAGGGTACGACATCTAAGGGCTACACATACCAGAGCAATGTCTACCTTTGTATTTGTGACTTGGAATTCACGGATTATGTACTCGCTTCCTTCGATTTCTCGCTCTTCTTTCACTTGGACTGCAATTGTGTCGTGTACAACTGGTGTGTTGTCCTCTGGCCAGTACTGAAAACATTTTTCCTGAAATAAGATATGACAAGAAAATTTAATATATCTATATATATTGCCTCCTTTGTTCTTATTTCTTTATTCCTGTCAACTCAGGCAGTGCTTGTCTTATTTAACTATCTACTTTGTCTAAGAACTTTCACTTACTGTTTTATTTTATCGTTTTGATTTAGCTTTGCTTTTTTTTTTGTATTTCCATTGAGATCCAGCCACTGATACCCACAGCATTGTCATTTTTCAGTAATTTGCCTTTGGATTTATATATATATATAGTATCTCTTCGGAGATCCCGCCTCGTGAATAAAAATACTGAAAGATGAGGGCGTATCAATTTGATCTCTGGTGCGCATGCGTACAACTGAGGACTAGTGCTGTTCCGCCGTACCACGCCGAGAATGTTAAAGAGTCGCTATCCAATCGAGTTTGAACAATACCATGAAAGCCCCAGTGGTCTAATGGTTAGGACATCTGCATATCAAGCAGGCGGTCCGAGTTTGAGTCTCGGTTGGGGCGACTTTTTCTCATTCTCACAGATTTCCTCATCTTTATCGTTTCAAATTAATTAATTAAATTTCAGTATATCACCGGGCGGTTTCGAATTAATGTTTATTGCCTAATGTGTTTATATATATATATATATATATATCGTACTCTCATCTGCACATTTTTCTGGATGTTTACTTTATCGTTTAATTTAGCTTTTTGCTTATTTTATTTTGTATTTCCACTGATACCCACAACATAGTAATTTTTTGAGTAATTTGCCTTTGGATCCATATATATTTCATTGCTACAATCAGAAAAGAAGGTTTAATATTGATTTTGACTGGATAAATCTAGTAAAATAAACACCTACTCGGCCATTCTCTTCTAGATCTGTCATCATGATGATGCATGCTGTACGCTCGTCCCAAACCATTCTCCAGAAGTCTCCTGTAGTCTCTTTGGTGGGAGCTTGTGTTGCGATGTACATAGCCTTATACTCATAGCCCTGTATTAATCAAATAATAATAACAACACATAATCTCTCTCTCTCGTCTCGAAAGATGTACTAGGTTCTTTAAAGTGCACACAAGCATTTTGTGTACATTGGAACTACAGGTTTAAGTCATTATCCAGGAAGACTCGTTCTACCACCAGAACCAGGAGCCTTAAGACCCTTGCCGATGTTATGGTTATGGATTACAGTTCCACCGCTCATCCACTCACTAAATTCTTTATTTTTACCAAATCATTAAGAATGAAAAATAAGAAGAATGTTACAAATTGGCAGTCTGCAATGAAAAACAAAATGTAAAAATAAACTGAATGAAAAATGAAGAAGCTAACATGAAAGGAGTGTATTAAACATCGTCACATTTTAGAAACACAACTAGAACACAAATATATAACAAATCAAAACAAAAAAATATATTCTCTGCTTATTTTTATATAAGATAAAAGAAACTCACATCAATATAAGAGGCGTTGATATAGTCTGAATGTTCCTTGCCAATCAAACGTTGTAATTTTACTCGATTGATATCATCTAGAATGAAAATGACACACATTATTATTTAGGAATTGTTTTAATGATTACTAATATTGTACAAATAGTTTTAAATACTAGACAACAAGACCCTATATATGATAAATATTTCTAATCATGTATTACTTGTTTAGATAATAGCATAAAACACCTGGGCGTTAAGAAGCATATTATGTAACGCTGTAGATGGCTGCTAAATATGCATGTTAAGAAGAAAGTTTAAATGACCACCAATACGCTATATTTGGAAAATATTAAGAAATAAGAAATTACATCAACAATAACAGAAGATTACATGGGAAACATAGTGTATGATGTGATGACCTGGAGACCAACCCAGGGCAAAAGATCAATTAGATGACCAAGTATGACATTGATGGATTTGCTGCAACAAGATAAGCTATTACTGTATCAAATAATGTATGTAGAATAGGAAGGAATGAAGGTCCATCATTGCAGAAGATACTGGATATATATTATATATTATATTATTTTTATTCAACCTAAACAGTGTATGCTGACAATGAAGCGGCCCTCATGATGAGGGCCGTGTGGCTGTGTGTGTGCACACAGGTAAACCCCTACTCGAAACATGTGTTAGTAACATCATTTTACTTACATGGTATTACTTGCAGTAATCTATTCTTTGCTTTGTTTGGTTCTAGTGTCCCATCCTTTTGTGTTAAATGAGTATTTGGGATTTGCGTCACCCTCTAAAAGAAAAACAAACAATAGATCTATACTCTATGAAAAATATCAAATAATCATGATAAAAAAAAATTAAACATTGTTATAGAGTACTTTAATTAGTATTCATATATATTTTAATAAAATATAAGACACACGCTATGTGACATGTATTTCACATTCATTCTTGTTTTTCTTCTGAAGATCAATGTGTTTTCTTCTTACCCTAAATTCCAGTTCTAAGTTTGTGAAATCCGAGTCTGATTGCTTTATTACAAGATCAGACCACTTCTTTTGCATACTTGTTACATCTATTTCTGATTCTTTGTATTGATACTCTTCCATAAGTGCTTTATGTATAAAAACATACTGAACCTGTGGGAAACCAACATCATTTGGGTTACAATCAAATCAAAGTAAATAAAAAAAAAATGTAATATATCATTCTTGACCATAAAACATATATTATTATTGTATTTATTCTATGACACTTACCCCTACTACCTCAGTCTCTCACCTCACTTATCCTCTTACAACAACTACTTAACAACTACCCTTCTGATAGGTACAAATCTGACCGATACCCTTTTAAGCTACCCCTCTGACAGCTACCCCTCTGACAACTACCCCTCTGACAGCTACCGCTCTGGCAACTACCCCTCTGACAGCTACCGCTCTGATAGCTACCCCTCTGACAGCTACCGCTCTGATAGCTACCCCTCTGATAGCTACCTCTCTGACAGCTACCGCTCTGACAACTACCCCTCTGACAGCTACCGCTCTTACAGCTACCGCTCTTACAGCTACCCCTCTAACAACTACCCCTCTGACAGCTACCGCTCTGACAGCTACCCCTCTAACAACTACCCCTCTGACAGCTACCGCTCTGACAGCTACCCCTCTGACAGCTACCCCTCTTCTGACAGCTACCGCTCTTCTGACAGCTACCGCTCTTCTGACAGCTACCGCTCTGACAGCTACCCCTCTGACAGCTACCGCTCTTCTGACAGCTACCACTCTTCTGACAGCTACCCCTCTTCTGACAGCTACCCCTCTAACAACTACCCCTCTGACAACTACCCCTCCGACAACTACCCCTCCGACAACTACCTCTCTGACAACTACCGCTCTGATAGCTACCGCTCTGACAGCTACCGCTTTGACACCTACCGCTCTGACAGTCACCGCTCTGACAGTCACCGCTCTAACAACTACCCCTCCGACAACTCCAGCTCTGACAACTACCACTCTGATAGCTCCAGGTCTGACAACTACCGCTCTATATATGCATTATTAATTTCTATAAATAAACATTACCTGTGACTGAACCAAAAGGTTTCTTTGTCCTCTAATCTTGGATACAAACTTGTAAATATCTACTTGTTTTTCTGCTGCCATCTGGTCTAACATTGAATCAATTACAATGTAAGTACCTGTACGACCAACACCAGCACTAGAACAAGAAAATGGAAAATAAGCGAGTGACATTTCATTTTTTTTGTCTTGTGTGGGTTCATCCCACCTTTATTATCATACTCTGTTAGAAATATTATATTTTTTCCTCTCGTTTATATGTTACAATTAGGTTAAAAGTAGTTTTAAAACTAAATTTTTATATAAAAAAACATCTCTAAGCTTATAGACATACATAGTCTTCTCTAGTATTTATAATCATAAACTGTGTTAGATAAATATTTATAGCAAGTGAACCCAATATCTATTTTCAAGCATCTGCAGTGGCGTATTGGTTTAGCACTCTTAAGGGGCCCTCTAATGGTGGGTAGTTGCATTAAGGCTTCTCGTGCTCTGGGGCCCTTTTAGCTCTGAGGGTCCTGGGTTTAGCCAGTGAGTGCTCATTGGTGTAACGCCACTGATCATCTGTCATTATTATATATACACACTCTACTAGGAAATTCTTGATCAAATGACATAATAGTCTACAATACGACATTATAAAGGTTTGGGAATGTGATAGAGGATTCTGTTTAATTTATTTATTTAGTTGATTTTATGATGTTCAGTCATGCAAAATTGACAGAAAATTTTTTTCAAACATGACAATATAAAAGGATTTGACAACAATACCTATTGGAGTGTCAATACCTATTAGAATCCTTTAAAAACATTTTGGAATTTATAAATCTGTTTTTTCAATATAAAGCAATGATCATAATTCAATTACTACAAATGAAATCATCATCTTCAAGGCCTGTTTATATGATAAATGTATATTTAATTATCATCATTGTTTATCATGCATAATGTAACCAGGCATTTAGACTTACCTGCAGTGTACTGTAAGTGGTCCAACATCTCCGTTCATTGTAGGCTTTGGAACCATCTGCCTGATGCGTTTGATGAATGATAACATGGTATATGTATAATCAGGAATTCCAAAATCAGGCCAACCAATAAAATGGTACTGGTGGATAGATCTGGCTTCCTCATCATAGTCAGACTGTAAACAAATAGTTTTATTTTTTATTTACTTAATGTCTTTAGGCATATGTGGCCAAAGATTACCAATACAGTAGTAGTAGTAATAGCTTAAGACCTTTATCATCTGCTCGGATTCTGACTTTTTTAATACATGATTTCATTCATTGCTGTGTCAATGCGCCATGAGCATCTCATTTTTTTTATGGAAACTGGTGCAATATAAGATTTCCTTATTATTAGTATATAGTTAAAATAGGTAGTAATTATCCCCAATGATACAGGGGCTATTTTGTGAATCAGTCCACCTACTCCAGGCAAACTGTGGACCTACGGTTTATAGTCCTTATACTTCAATTTATATATTTTTTTTAATTTATGCATTTGGCCATTTGACTTGAATCAAAGAGTTATTATATTAACTAAGGAGTCAAATCCACACAAACACAGTCCAAAAAAAGAGGAGGACCATCTGATAACAAAAAGGTAAATACAAAAATTAGTATATGAACAATAAATTCAAAACGTACATTCTGGACACGGAATTTGCGTATGACGTACTCGCACGTTTTGACAGTATCTTCTAAAGTAATTGTGAATTGCTCAAACTCTTGGGAATCAGCGTCAGGCCAGTATTGCGCACATTTCTCCTGCAAAAATAATCCAAAAATAAAGATAAAACATTATAAATGTGTATCAAACTCAATTAAATAATAAAATGGACTATTAGTATTTGTTGTAACACAAATAAATAACTGAGCAAATATTTCTATTTATTGCACAAAACAAAAGGTTTAAAGGTTTGCATGGCGAATAAACACTAGTAAAGTTAGATTTGCGGTACACCTAGTGTTTTACTTCCTTTTAATCACATGCTAACTTGACTAAATAGCATATATCAAATAACTAGACTGAATATGTTCATACCCTTCCTTTCTCAAATGTCTTTGTAAGCATAACGATAGCAGGGGACCTTTGCTCCCATATCATTCGCCAGAAATCCACAACTGTTTCTTCTTTTGGTCCTATAGAGTAAATCAATATTTGTTACATTGTTTTTCTATTAATAAATACAAATTTTCTTTTTTATGATCCAATATTTTACGTTTTTACTCAAGCTTTCACTGGTTCTTTGACACAGTTTAATCATAAGTAATAAACGTAAGTTTAGGATTTTATTTAAACACATTGGATCATCAAAAAAGAAAATTTGCATTTATCAATACTATACCTACAAAGATACACAGGTGAAACTTTTAACTAATGTCTTCTATTGAATTGAAAAAAAGAATTTAAATCATCACATGATTTCATAAGAAAGACATGTATTTGTGTAAACACGTACCTTGGGCAGCAATAAATTTATTACTGAAGTCATAGCCCTGTTGTGAAAGAAATAAGATATTTTAATTGGAATCTCTTCTCAAGTATACTGTATACACTATGTATGGTTATCTATAAAAATTTATTCTTAGGGAGTGGACATTTAAAAATACCATAACATTTTTTTATATATTCAAAGGCCATGTCTATGAGTTAGGGTTGATAGGTAAAACGAAACAAAAATCTTACATCGACGTAACATGCATTAATATAGTCTGAACCAGGTTCTCCTTCAATCTCTGTGAGAATTACACGGCTATGGTCATCTAAAGAAAATGGAAAAAAAAATGTTTTAGCAAAATCCAAACTAAAAATGATCAATGATAAACATCATTAAATGTAAAAACCATAACCATGTTATCATATTACTGTCTATTTTCATCATACAGTTGTCAATAACAACAATGACATTGCTATATTTGACAATGACATTTTAACAGATAATTTTTCTCTTTTTTATTTTAAAATAATATAAATAAGAAAATTACAGGATGGGAAACCTATGCTTTCTCAACAAGATCTTATACGAGGTTAAGGTAATAGCATGATTTGAACCACGGAATTGGTAAGCAAACATGTCAACCAGGAAGCCACAGTACCATTATCCTCACTGCATCATCACCTCCATAACAACTTTTCTTTCTTTTCTTTTCATTAAGGAGCTTTGATTTGCAATGACCGACAACTGTCTACATTATCAAACTAGTTTGACAAAAAAAGTTTGATGTGCCCAAATATGGTAGTGATATGCTTAAATATGGTAGTGATGATGTGACATCATCATGTCCATATATGGGCACATCACATTTTTTTTTTGTCACATAAAGTTTGATTGTGTAGACAGAGCTTTAGCTAGGTCATGTCAATTCATTGTGCACATGCAGGGCAGTTTTAGGTGGTTTCTAGATCCAGAAAACGGCCGACAATACATCACTTGACATGACCTAGTTAGGTTGTCAGTCTTCACAAATCAAAAGCTCAGTATCAATAGAACTGTACTGTATACTTACATGCTAAAATGTTGATATATCTATTCTTGCCCTTATTTTCAGGTATACTACTCGCTTCAGTTGTAATTGGTCTGGACGAAGCCGGTAATGACTATTAATCAACAAAATGTCATTAAAAAATTTAAATATACAATTAAAAAATGTCCATTTAGAAATAACATAAATATATAAATGTGAAATGCAGTCCGTGCATACAAACCCAACTCAAATAGTGTTGCATCATACACAACACAAACTTACCATGATTCAAATGGTTTTTGACAAATTCTTGTTATGCAGTTTTAATGCAGTTATTGTACCTTACATAAATAACCAATCTTGATTAATATGCTTCTAGACTGGTCTTTAGAGGCCTGTACAGTGGTTTTTGATGAGTTAAGAGTTTTTTTTTAAGGTTAAAGTTGGTTGTGGATAAGACTCTGGAACAGTTCATACCCTAGGCAGCTGGATATATGGCATTTACAGGTATTATATTAAATAGATCAATGGTTGAGAGAAACTCTGATGCTGCTACCATTCCTGTTCCTGCCACTACTAATCAAATATTTAGAAGCAACAGTTCAGAAATAGATCCTAGAATGGTAAAATGAGGCTTCCAAAATTGAGGGTAGGCGAAAATTCCAATTGTAATGTACTACTCTTTCTGAAAATTCTCTGACATTATGTAATAACTTATTGGGATAGTTAATCAGTACAATTAGGTACCAGCCAGGTTAAGCAAAGCTGTTTCAAATATGCCCCATAACCATCTGAAAAAAACACCAACAGAAAAGTGCTAGAAAAAAGACATGAGTATTTTTCACTTTCATAGTAATTGTAGGCAGGAAATTAAATCAAATATAACATATTTAATTCATATTCGAGAGGTATAGGCTATAGCTTCCAATATTCTGTAAATTTATCCTATTCAGTGGACTAGGCTAGAGCTTCCAACAGTATGTAAACATACCATATTCAGAGGAACAGTGTGTAAAAATACCAGAAGAATATGAATTGATTAATTGATTGATAATTAGTACACAGTATCCAGGTTGTTAAACGCAGTGAATGTCTTAAAAATACCTGCAAGGTTGTTGATAAACATTTCAAAAGATACAGTAAAACAACGATCAACATGATATTCAAACATTGCTTAGAAAAGTTTGAAAACAAGGCACTGGTACAATCGGACAAGGAAAAAAAGAACACGTTGAAGGAAGACATTCCATGCTGTAACGCACTTGTGCAGCTCTCAACTACATGCAAGATACCACAATTCCTCTTGGTTGGAAAAGGGTATTGCCAGAAGAAGTAAAGAAACCAAACACCAAAAAGGTAAAAATAACAAAACAAAGCAATGACATAAAAAAAGGGAGAAAATCAACAGTATTGATTCATGCAAAGCAAGGTGCAAATCATAGGCCCACAATGTCACCTTGTACTCCTGGTTAAATAGTTTGTCGTTGTCCCTGTGTTTTTCTTCGAAGGTTTCCCCAAGTCTGTCTATTGCAATAGCTGGATATTCTAGAACAAAACAAATGAAGCTTAACTTGGAAAAGGAACGGGAATCAGTGTTACTGGTTAGGGACAATTTTAAATTTAGTTTTGTTTAAAAAAAACAAAACAATAAAATGAGATAAAGAAAGTACAAAATATTAATCTGCGCACGGGATGGTTTGGTTATTTTAAAAATTGTCGATCAGTACGAAGCGAATGTACGCAGTATGCCCATGTTTTTCAATTTTAGTTGTAAACATCATATTTATGTATATATTATATAGTATATGTAAACTGTGAATTCACTTTGATTCTTCTTGATTCATTAAAAAAAAATAAGCATCATCACCTTTTTTCATTTAAATTTAGCACATTGTTGCGAACATCAATTAAAATAAAATATAGGAGCTTCTTTTTTATGGTACAAAAATAATTGTTTGCAATAAGAATTGCATATTTAATTTAAATATAAAAATTAAGTTTGTTAAAAGATAAAAAAAAATATTATATTGAAGTTTAAATGATAACTAACACAAACCTTGTATATAACCATCATTTTCCAAACTAAATTGTTCTTGTGGTGGACGGTTGCTGGGTCGTCTAAATATATTCCCAATTTCAACTCTTCTGTGCCTGTGAAGTGATAACAATAAATGAGTTTTAGTTTTAATGTAGAGCTTTAACAGTAGAATGAATGCCCAAAAAAGTTTCCTAAGGTTTAAGAGTAAAAGAAATTTAGTTACTGCAGTAACAGCAGTGAAATAATGTTGTAATGGCAGGGGCGCAGCCAGCAAAGAATTAAAGGGGGGGTCAACCAATATGTGAGTATTTTGCGAGCGAAGCGAGCAACCATGGGCTGGGGGCCAGGGGGCCGCCAAGGGCCCCCGGTTGGGGTCCAGGGGGCGAAGCCCCCTGGAAGCTTTGGCGGTCTAGGGCAATCTAGATCATTTGAATCGGTTTACGCACACACAAATATGACAATGTTAAACTGAAACCAAGAAAACAAAAAACAACTCTCATTTTCATTACAGAACATTTTTATATTCCAGGCTGCCACAGAAAAACACTTTTTTTCTTGCTTGTTTGTTGATTTGTGTAGAGAGGCTGTAAACTCAGAGGAGGAATTATTTGAATTCCTCCCTTTTCACCAATACAAAAGTTGCATGAAATGAACGTAGAGATGCAAAAGTTTGAAAAAAGAAATTAGAATGATAGCATGGAGGGAGTGATATTATTAAATGAGAACCGTAAGGTTAGAGTTCATACACTATGCAAGTCCAAGAAGCTATCTTGGCTCCGTGTGTATGTGAGACGCTTATCATACCCAGTACATACAATATTTTGTTTAAAAATATACCTATTTTGTTCGAATGTATAGTATAGGTGATAGCTTATACATAATTGTAATAACTAACTTCTAAATTATTATCATACATTTTACGTTAGTTACTATAACGGCGCTCTTGACATCGCGTGATGCATCTTTTAACATAAGTTTGGAACATTCTTCTTGGCTTGGAGATAGAATTCGCGAATGACATTCTCTGTATTCTCTGTATTAATGTTCATGTTAAAGTGTATGTTCATGAGGCACAATCCCGAAAGCTGCTCATAAGACATGTGATTCCCCAAACAGGTTTTCGTTCTCCATAAAGTCGAAAAACTCCGCTCAGCTTAAGCAGACGTTACGGGCATAGGCCTACGCGATTAGAAGAAGTGCACACACATTCGGGAACACATCTGGATCCGCTAATTTTACACAGTCGCTTCCATCACTGAAGCTCGGAATGAAGATGTTCGTGTCTTGGCAGATCATCGTACCAAATTCAAGTTCCTTGAAGACTTCTTCAACATTACACTTCACGATAGACTCGGGTGCTACGCCAAATATTTTAAAGCATGGCCTGTTATCGGCAGAAAAACGGGTTTTTAACTCGGTTTGTAATCAAGAAGTTGATTTGGTAATACTGCTCGGTAGTAATCTTCCACAGTATCTCCAGGATGATTGATCTGTATTGTTGTCTCATGTTTTTATTTATTTTTTCAAAAAAAAGGGGGGGTCAGGACCCCCGTGACCCCCCCACTGGCTGCGCCCCTGAATGGTCCATAATGTAATTGTACCAAACATTCAGTGCATTTGATAAATAACAATTAATATTAAACAACTAATGAATGTTTATGAGTGTGATGGGTTTTTGATTGATTGCAATTCATTGCACTCTCGCTGGAGCATGCGCAAAGCACAAAGCATTGTTGATATGATGTCGTTAAGGGGTTGCGCTGTCTGGGCTCCAGTCAGTAAAAATCAAAACACACTGCACTATGTGGAGTGATTGGTAGGCCACATTTTATGTGACCAACAATTGTTCAATCAAATGACTGGAATCTATTTACGTGTTATATAATACAAAATAACATACCTCATCAAAAAGCCAGCAAGAATGATGACAATAACAATCAGAAGTACAATAACAACAATGACTGCAACAAGTGGGGTATTGTCTCCTGTAATTACAGATACAAATATAAAAAACATGTTCAAACTTTTTTTTTTTTCACTTTTATCCATAAGAACACAATATTATCAAATCATTAAATACATAAAGTTTTTTCTTTTAACATCATTTATTTCGTAACTTTTCAATGAGTAGAACACCTTCTTTGGGATGCGTCTATTAATGGGACACGCCCATTAAGAGGACATGCGTATTAAGGGTACACACCTATTAAGGGGACACCTCTATTAAGGAGACACTTTCCTGTAAACTGAAAGAGGTAAATTATATGTGTTAACACTACGAAAACCCTATTCAAGGGAAACCACTATGAAGAAAGTGGACAATTTGTTTGGTTCCAAAGGTGTCTCCTTAATAGAGGAATTACTGCATTATAGGTGAATCTTTGGTGACTGAATAACATTTAATGCAATTGAAATATAAACTGGTTCGTATTATATTGCAGATTTATAACTCAAAATACGACCTCTCTAAAACAAAGATGTCCAACCAGAGGGAGCTTTTTACTAAAAATTTCATTGTAACATTTTAAAAGGCATTCTACTAGCACGCACAATCTTATGATCCAACAATTGTTAATCTTGGTTTCCAATGCACAATCTGTTAGTCACTGAATACAAAGTATCCAATAGCTTTAAGCCTAATTCTTTTATCTTTCATTTCAGGACCTGTTTCCCTGAAAGTTTTTTTATACACACTGATATTTTCTAGTTTTTGTCGCACAAACATTTTGTAGTTTTCAGTTTGAATCCAGCAACAGGTCCAGCAGTCTCAAAATTGCAATATTACATACTGTAATAATTACTAAAATGGAATTCAGAAAAACCACAGTGGTATATTTGAAACTTGTTGTGAGGGCTAAATGTTTTAAAGTTTAAAATTGGTTGTTTTTTCACATGTTGTTTTAACACATTTGAGCATGCAACATGATGCATAATTTAAGTATTTATGGAAAATATTAATACTCCGCTTTAATTGTTGATAAGTTTAATAAATAAAATGTAATAATTTGAGTTTCAACTGGCCATATTATGAGGATTTTATTGGATAAAAAATGTGCATGCACACTCAAATTAATTTGAATATGCAGTTAATAAATCATTCAATTAGGAGGAATCAGAAAATAGAACACAAATTAAAAAGTTGGAGATGAAGAATTGTTAAATATTTGTTATGGGGTTCAATTATTTCACATAAATTGCTGATCTATCATAGTCTAAAGTGGTAAATTACATGAATAATAAATGATTATCGGCCAATTTATTTTGAGATATAGAGAGGAAGATATAGTTAAATATTGAAAAGAGGTAAAAAGAAAAGAAACACACAAGGATCCCAGTAATCTCTACAGAAAATTTGGAAGAAAATCCATGTATTTTTCTCCCAAATGACATCAATTTTACACCTTTTTCCATGGACCTTACACATTGTATGCTTCATTCTAACAGAGGAATAGGCCTACAATTCACAGATATTTGAATCCAAACATAAATAGGTTTTATGAAAGAGTAATAAAGTAGTAATTTAATGACATTTAAAAATAGTAACCGGTAACATCAATCAGGTTAACCAAGCAGTCAAAATTGCATCATGAATAGTAGAACATAACATAAACAAATGTAATTATTTTGTTAAAATTTCTTGCAAAGCAATCAATAGGTTGACATACTCATTGGAGATCCAACTGATTTTCTGCTGCTTTCACCTGATTTCAAGATCATATAGATAAAGATTGAAAAATTACAACAAATACTATATAATTATAATAAATACTATGTTTTTTATTATAACCGTATAACAAGCATGTAATAGATTTCTAAAGCTTTCTACACTATCAAACTTTATGTGATGTGCCCATATACGGACATGATGTCATATCAGTACCATATTTGGGTATATCAATCATTGGTCAAAGCACAGTTTTTTTGATAGTGTAGACAAGGCAATAACTTCATTCATATATTGTAGTAAATATTTTGGTCAATCTTTTGGCAGCACGCTATATATAGCGCAACTTACATGCCTCTATTCACTGTGGAGCACAGAGATCAATGTACCATATGAATTCACTACATGCACTGACACGCCATACCACACATTGTTCACAAACTTTGACTCATTATGGACAATATATATAAACATGTCTTAGGAATTGACTACACACAGTGCTACTTCAAGCCATGTATTGTTTTGTGTTGTGCGATTTTTTTTAAAAATATGAACACTATAAAAATGTGTTAGGTTTTGTTTATTATTGTTGGTGATAGAAATGGAATAGAGGAATATGTTGGTAAGCAAAACTTTAATGTGATTATTAAGATTGTAGAATAAATAAATTTACAACATAGGAGGATTCATAAATGAAAGTGTATTGTATTAGTGGGACAAAAATAAAACACATTTCAGACGACAGTTTAGAAATGTTTATTAATTTTCCATATTAATTAATTTACATATATAGTTGATTAAACAAAGAATTATTCTTAATTAATATAGAAACAAACAAAAAAGGAAAAACTTACTGCCAGTTGTTACTGGATCCAAAAGTTCACTAGATGCAGAGACCTAGAACAAAAGAAAAAAATGTGAAAAAGTGTTTAGGTATGAAATTTAAGAACATAAACATAATTTCATAAACATCTTCATGTCGTACAACTACTCGTAACATTTTTTCTCAACTTTCTATCATCTAAAGTCGTAGTTAGTCATGCCTCGGGTCACATTCTATGGTCTTCGTACAGGTAGGCTACTACATCAGTACTTCTATGAATGGATGACTAGCCGGTGACAATAACGCTAGTTGGTCATACACAGTACCGTTTTTTATTTTACGATCATTCGGGAAACCACCTCACGACAAGTAAATTGTATTCATTGTAATAAATTGATTATTTAAGTACAGTACTAGCGTGGACATTTTACCACAGCCTACCAATAGTATTTATGACAATGAAAATAATAAGGCCAAAACATTGTTATGTTGCGCAAGCATAGGGTCAATAGGGTACAAATAAATCTGGTCTTAGTATTGTGGCGAGACACAAGCAACTGAAAGCCACATAAAAAACATTAAAATAAATAACTTCAATGATTTGTATCTGCTGCTATTTACAGGTAAATGTAATGCAAATTTTCTGGCCATCAAAACACTCAAAGATCGATGAACCTGGCTGTGCAGGTAATATTTCCAGGAATGAAAATCAATTAATTCAATTCATTTAATCATTTATTACCGAAACGACGGTCTGAGACAGAAACAAATTTTTTTTACTATTATGTAAAACTAAAAGATCAAAATCATTTATTACAAACCACATGGTGTTTTAATGAATTGGTAAAACATTGCCTGCATAGTCTGGTGAATAGTGTGTATCTTTTTTATTTTTGATTCCTTGTTGAGTGCTACTGTATGTTTTGTATTTTTTATATGCAATATTTTATTTTCAACTTCAATTTATTTATATAATGAATTGCGATAATAAAGTTCAAGTTCATGTAGAAACATAAACTTACCCGACCAACATAAGACCGAAGATATACTGTATATTTTGTACTACTTTTCAAACCTCCGTTGTAACCTTCAAGAATATTTGTTGAACGTTTCCGACCACTTGTCTGTAAATTGCAGGTAGTGGTCTTACCGCTTCCAATTGTGACTTCTTCCTCAAAATTCTCACTAAACAGACAGATAAAACAATCTTAAATAATATCTATATACTGTAAATCTTAAAAAAAGAAGAAAAAAAACATTGGTTCTGATATTGCTAAGATATAGAAATATAATCAAATTTTTATTTGAAATCCATTTTGAAGATTTCTGTACTTTTATATATACAGTAAATGTTAATTACACTATTTAGTTTTTATATATGGTGGTTCCCGAATGATCAGCTTTCGGTGGATCACCATCAGTTGTTTAAACAAACAAATAAGTACTAAATAAAAATCAAGTGTACTTACTCATTAAACACTTCTGCAATATATGGTACATGTGGTCTGTCTTCAGCATTTTCATAACTTTGAAGTTTACTTTCTTCAGTATACTGATCCAATTGTAAGCTGTCCTTGACATCGGTTTCTTCCAACTGGATAACAACCACTGCATAACAGCTAAAATGATGAATATCTATATATAAATTTACGTAAGGGCAAAATTCGGTAAATCGCGCCTTACTTCTAGAATTTTTACTCGATGGTATATAAAGTTGGATCGTACTTTCGGTACTGATTTTAACCACCTGATGTAACCCTGTTTACTAATTAAATTGAGTTAGATAATTAGTTATTGACGATTAAAACGAATTTAGGTTCAACGATTTGCCCCAAATAGGGGTGTTTTCCGACCGTGGTATACACTGTTTAATGCATGTCCATCGTGAAAAATACCCGCATACAATAATACGAGGACGCTTCGCATTTTCCTATCTCCTCCTACGTTAACTGTTTTTAATGGCTGAAAACCGGTTGAACAGCTCGAGTACAGCATCATAATGTTGAAGACAGGCCGATTTTCTTTAAAAAATACTATTTTGATACATTTAATATACGTTTATACAAATGTATTGATTTGCAATGAATGGAACATTCCAAATTATTTGGTTTAACCATACTTGCATACCTCCATGGTTTAACACAAGTAGGTAAATTTATAGACCCTTGGAGAATAAACAGAAATAGTATTGTAATGCTATACAATACTGCAAATAGGTATTAACCACTTTTGATCGCCATTTGAATCAAAAGTGTGTTGGTACTGTTAAATATAATATAAACAAATATACTAATAAACTTTATCACTGTGAGTGTGGGTAGCCCCTACTTTTAGATTAAACACATAATAATATAATACTTTATTACTGTCAGTTGTTTCTCAACGTTTGTATTAATTAATAATTACAAAAATATAAACGTATTAGTGGTCTTTAAATGTACTTTACTATTTCAATCGACCATAAGACAGTGACAGTTTTAATAAAGTATTAAATCGGAAATGTTTTACTCTATTTAGTGGTATATTATTTATAGGCCTATAAAAAAATTTTCGTTACTGAGAGTGGATAATAAAGAAATATATTAAAGAACCATTTAATATAAAGAATATATTAAAAAATTGTTCCTCTTTGTATCTATCCTCATCCCCAACGCTCAACTCTAATGTTAGATACAAAACCCTAAACTCTAATAGATACAAAATTGGGTTTGTTTAAATGAGTCCAAATAACAAATTTGGACTCATTTGTGACAAGTTTCTAGGTGCTAATTTTGGTTGACTACATAAATCATTGTGTCTATTTATTTGTTTCTGTAAAAGACAATGTTTTATAGTCCTGCCGTACGTACATTTGAAATCGCCAGTTTTTTTACGCTGAAATTACTATGTATTCGAGAACCATCTGTGGGCACGAACTAGATGGTACGCGAGCGAAGCGAGCGTACCGTCTAGTTTATAGTAATTAATAATTATTATTAACCATTATTACTAATAACAACTACCACACAGAACTTTAAACCAACAGAGAGCAATAACACCACTGCAGAATGTGAAACAGATGATAAAACTGAAATACCAGTCTGAATCATCCTGCCATTCAAAGACCAGAAATATGCGAACTCGGTCAAGCGACAACTATGCCAAACTAAGTAACAAGATCAACAAAAACATTGTCCCTGTATTCACAAGTAGAAAAGTTAACTAGATTTAATTTGTCACTATGACGAATTATAGGTTATATGCATTGATTTAAATAAAGATAATTGATTTTAAGTGATATATTGATTGATTGATTTTGTCAGAATTATTTATAGTATATGAAGAGGATCCCAAGGTGAGACTTGATCTTGGTACCTCGAATGCTATAGACACGAGCACAGACCACCGAGCCATACACAACTGACTAGAAGTTGAAGAAAGTTTCCTCCGTGTATTTACTATGAAGTAACCACTTTGGTGCAGATAGATTATTGCATAATTCATTCGTAACCATTGTTTAGAAAAAAAGAATGCGAGATCCACTATTACCCCTTTTACACTGCTGAACAATAACACACCTGTGTCGTGTCCGTATAAATTTTCTTTTTACTGATTTAGTATTAAGACAAGTTTTCTACTGCAGTTACTGCATAACTACATTTTACCGGTTTATCCAATTACTGCTCAACTTTTAAAGCCTTTTTGATTAAAACACCTTTATCAAGTTATAATTGACCAATTAAATCCAAGTGGTAGTATGAGACTCCTTAATACAAAAACAAATAGATTCGCAAACTCCTTTGTTCCCTCCAGTGTCACCCAGTACAACCGCAAGGTTAGGTAGATAATTATTTTCTATTTTGTTGATGATTTTGACTTTTTTACTTGATATTGGTGTTAATAACTTTAGGATAGAATTGTTTTGATATTTGTTTCATCTTTGTAATGAGACAAACACCATTATTTCCACTTGTTTTGTGGACAAAATAAAGTTATCTTATCTTATCCTATCTTTACAGATACCTTTCATATATAAATTATTCATTACCTGATTGGTCCATTTCGTGTGCTAGGCTTTACAAATTTAACTTTAAACGAATCGTGTTTAATCTCTTGATTATTTGGCTGCTCTGGTTGCATTATAAAACTTGGTGCTAAAAGAAATATACATAAACATGCAACTTAGTTGTCATGGACTATGGAGGAGAAATGGCAATAGTGATTGGTTGTTGATTAATTAGTAGTGTAATTGCAGGTTACCAAAATAATTTTACACTAGATTTGAACTCGTCACTTCGGACGAGTTAGGTTATCCGCAGCGCAAAGGCCACGGCACCAAAGGCCACGGCACATCATACGTTAGAATATTGCGCAAAGAAAAACGATTATGCCATTGAAACAATTTCAGTGTGCTCTCTATTTTGTGTCCCGTCTAAGTATATACAGTATACACTATATCCTGTATACGTACTACATACAGTGCAGAATATGTGAAAATAAGTGACCAAAGTTATTAACGCTTTTGAACATGACGTCATCACAATTTTAAAAATGGTGAATCATGCGAAAGATAATCGATTGACCTAGACAATAATAAAAAAATTGAGGGAATTGGAATACGAATAAAGGAGATGCGCTCTATTAAATGTGACGAGCTATGACGAAAGAGACAAAAATCCTATATTTCATATTCGAGTGGCCATACGATGATGTCACAATGTCCGGTTAGCCATATCGATGCATGATTCGATATCTACAACTCATCAACTTCCAGAATATTTAATTTTAAAAAAGTTCACCACGTAGTTTACAATCTATGACTGTTTTAAGAAAGGCATAATTTTCACAAATTTTTGAACTTTTTCATAAAAAACGCACGCAAATTGTCCAATTCTATGTGCTCGTATGACATGATTTTAAGTCAAAATTGTTTGAAAGTTGGTAAAATTACTAAAAAAGGCTGAAAAAACAAAAATCACGCAAAAATAGATGTTTTTTGCGCTACATGCGCGCGCACGCGTAAAAAAAATGCGCGGCCGTGGGAATTTTTGAAACGCTCAAAATGACATGAAACGCGTAGAAAGTTGATTAGAAGATGATTTTTCGCATTTTGAAATTTTAAACGCGCATGCGCGCGTAACTTTGTGTGAAACATGACATTTTTAATCCATAGAAAGTGCCAAGTGCGGATAACCAATAATTCTAATCTTTTCCTTTCAAAATCTTAATCTTTAAATTTTCCCACTCTTTTCTACATATTTGGGGGTGGGGGGGGGGGGGTGTGACACTGTACCTGAGGATATACAGTACTTACAATTAAATGAAACTATTTAATAAATTATTATTATTTAATAAAATCATAATAGTTGTTTCTTCAAACCTTACCTCCTGCAGGGGTCGTGCAAGTTGTTTTTTCCGATTGACCACTCTCCTTTACTGTAGTAGCAGTTACATATATTGTGTAGTTTGAATATAGCAACACAGGTTGTAGAAAGAAAGTTTTATCATCAGTTTCTATAGAATTCAATTGCTCTCCAGGATATTCTTTATTACGAGACTCAATAGTGTAGTAAACCTGCAATCAGAATTGTTTACTCATTGAATTATCATGGCTTTAATAATACTGTGAAAATGACAATCATTGTGTATATAGGTTGGTGGTGCAAGTTTTCTCCATTACGATATTGTAGTCAGTATTATATAAGTGGTTCTTTTAATCACAAAAACATCAACTATACCACTGATTTTGGGCTTGACTACTATTTGAACAAATGGCCATGTAGTCATTTTCAAAAACAACATTCACATGACTTCAATTCTCTATTATTATAAATGTTTATTTTTATTGCATTATAGCTCTTTAAACCATATTTTGAAGCATTATCTATCAAATCAAGTAATATAGTATATTTATAGTGTATAATACCATTTGTCATAGGGTCAAGTTTTTATTTAACAGTTCACTTACACTATACTTTCGAATTTGACCGTTTAATTCTTCCGGTTCCTTCCACATTACTTTGCATACGTCATTTTCATAGTTTGCTCTTACTTCCGTTGGTGGTGATGGAGCTATTCATAATTGGATAAATGAAAATCCATCATAGCTAAAGATTACTTAATTAGTTTGTGGATTATAATTATATTTTTACAAATACGGGACTTGAAATTTCTTATTATTCTAATTATCATGTTAATTATCAAATAACTAAACAAAACTACATTATTAATTGCATGAGATATATAAATCAATTGGTCTAATTTAAATACATTAGACCCCATTTGACCACTATAATAATCCTAATACATAATTGTGTTTGGGGACAGGAGACCAATCAGTAAGATTGTTGAACAGGCAAAATGAGAAGCGCCTGCAAATATAATACAATCTCCAAGTCTGAGTCTCATGACAAGTACTACTGTACTTCTTGACATCACCCGGACTATATAAAAAAAACTGTAATACTTTTATCAGTCAAAATAAATAAATGTTTATTGATATTGATATTTATTGATATATGTTTACTGCTTCAATTCTCATCTTTATCATTTTCATAATTGGTTAGTTATTAATGCAATTTTTTTTTATGATCCTTGAAATGGGTGTAAAATGGTTAGTAGAAAATTAGTAAAATGTAAAAGTGATAGGTACTAACTAAATAGAGAGGTTGACAACAGGAGAGATTTTATAATACTGGTATCAAAATCAAAACTAAAAATATTAATCATGCTGTTATAATATATGTAATTATGGTTTTTTATTAATATAAATTGAAAATAAGCAATTAAAAAAAAAACATACCAAGTTGTATTGAGGTATTAAAAAGAAAGCAGGTTATTACGTAAAAGTAAAAACTGGTTATATGCTCCTTGTAATGATCACAACCAAAAACGTAAAAACATGCGACATATTAAAAAACTAAGACTGCACAGCTGATTTTTGTAATAAACAAACGTCCTACCAACTGTACTCATACTAACATAGGAATGGAATGTTTTTTAGTTATTGATAAGACCAAGGCAATCGAAGGCTCTGTCTACACTATCACATCAAATTTTATGCGACACAAAATGTGATGTGCATATAGAAGGAAGTCATATAACTACCATATTTGGGCATATCACTACCATATTTGGGCACATCACACTACAATTTTTTTGTCAAACTAGTTTGATTAAGTATCATGCCAACAAAATGTCATTCAAGTATAAATATTCTGTATAGAAAGATTTTTAACAATGTTTTGAGGAGCCTATTCATTACAAACTATGTTTTCTTTTACTAGGCTCCTCCACTTTAGACATTAAAATGAAATAAAACTGAAATAAAAATTATGCAGCCAATTTGACTACCTTTTTGCTTAAAATTACTAGTTAAAATTAATAGTTGTTTTTTTTTATCCAATTTATAGTCAAAGTGGATCTATTAGGTGACATTAAAATTGCATTATTCAACAACTAATTTTTTCAGGGGGTAATCCTTATTACTTGATTCCCATTATTGTGCAGCTTAGCATTTGCTATCCGATTGAAAATGTAAATATTGAAAGTGAATGTTTTATGTTCATTGAATGGACAGAATATATTCATTCATTGAATGATTTGACCATTCCATTCAACTTATGACAATATTCAACTCATAAAAATGTCATTATTTGTATATTATTGTTATCAGTAAAAAAAGTGCTTCTTTTTGTAAGTTAAATTAGTTTTCTAATTTGCCCTTTCTCAGTGCTTCATACATTTACTTTTTAAAGTTCTTTAACAAATCATGTTTTGCACAAAATGTACCACATTCACTCATCATCATGTTTACAATATTCTCATAGAAAAAGTACAATAGAAATTGTACTTTACAGCTATAATATATGTAACTGTTGTATTGCACTAGCTTGGTACCTGAGATATTTGCATACTCACTATTTATCAAGCAATGGGTTAGCTACCTACACACAAATTAAATGTTTGTTAGTAGCTATTTAACAATGAATGAAATTAATGCATAATGGACCCTTTATCTCTATTTTGAAGTTATTTGATATTATAACAATGATATTCACCATCTTCTTTTGTTTTTGTTTCTTCATATTTTGAATCACTTGCTCCTATGTCATTTGTACAGAAAACTCTGATAGTATACTCTGTATCAGGCTGCAGATTCTTGATTGTGTGCGATTCATAGTTTTCTGCAAGTTCACTTGTAAAGTTATCTTCGCTGAGCATATAGCCAACAGTGCAATTTATGATTGGTCTATTATTGTTATTTCCTCTTGTCCAACTAACAGTTATTTGTCGTTCTTCAGGCGTGGTCTGCAGATCGTCAACAGAGTCAGGTTTTTCTGGTAAAATAAAAAGAATTTAAATAATAAAAAGTATTATAACACAATTGAGTAAATTCTTGTCATTTAATTGAATGATTGTGGGTCATATAATATTCAATAACTACTTCATTGAACTCTTATAACATAGAGAGTGCATTTCAGCATATAGTAGTGTGTACAGTGTGTTAACAATAAAAATAATATAAATTTGATTTGATGTAATCTAGCATTAATATATGAAATGGATTGACTTACCACCGTAAATGAATACATTATTTACGCTTAATAGAATAAAAGTTTCAGACAATTTTAGAAAGTATGAAAAAGTCAATGAAAACTATACGTACCAAAAACAGTTATGGCAAAACTACTCTCCTCAGGTTCAGGCATGGTGTTTACTAGGTCATTCATGGCTGTACATAAATAGTCACCACTATCCTCTCTTGCAATATTGTAAACAACCAATGAACTGTTTGTTGTGAAGATGTTATTATTAATTTCGATTTGAGAAGTAATGTTGTACTTTCCTTCCTCCTTACTGATTTGCATTTCATTAGGATCTATCCAAGTTATCTCAACTTCTGGTGTCCCACTTGCAGAGCAATAAAATGTCAAATTTTCTCCTAATTCCGCTTCTTGGCTTTTAGGCGACAAAATAATGTTTGGAGATACTAAAAAATGAGTGTGAAATTGAAATGGTGTATTAAAATTGGTGTAAAGGTAATTTGGTTATCATAACCCAATAAAGTAATGGGTATTAAGAAACAAAGGCAAAATAAACCATATCTAAATCATGTATGTTTTACTACAATAAATTTTCTCCTAATATCACTTCTTGGTTTTCAGGTGACAAACTAATTTCCAGATGTATTAAAAAAAGTGTGAAATTTAAATGGCGATATGAAAATGGGTGTAAAGGTATGTTGGTAATCATAACCCACTAAAACTAAACTGGGTAATAAGAAACAAAAAAAATAAACCATATTTTAAATATATACATGTTTTACTACTATAAATATTTTCCTAATATAGCTTCTTGGTTTTTAGGTGACAAAACAATGTTCGGAGGTACCAAAAAAGAGTGTGAAATTTAAATGGTTTTTATATTTAAACATACATGTTTCACTAGTACGATTATATACTTGTTAAAGTATTTGAGGCTAAAGCATGTTTTCATCAGCTTATACGGATTTGTTGAGAAAGTTTTTATTTTTGGTCAAGATAAAATTTGACCACTCAGAGCTTAGAAAATGTGCTTTTAGATGTTAGTTTAGTTCAGCAGACACGCTGTGGAAAAGAAAATCACAGTTGATTTCTTACAGAATTCTGTAAAGAATCAATTATTGATTGTTAGCTTCTACCAAATATTATTTTAGAATAAACAAACTAACCTTCAACATTGACATCAACATATTCAGTATCTGGTTCCACTCCGTCAACATCAACATATTCCAATGGATATAGTGTGCAATTGTACCTGCCAAGATCATCAAAGGTAACATTGGTGATGTTATACATATCAAACTTAGATGTACTTCCCGTAAAATTCTTCACGACTTCTCCATCTTTAACCCAGGTTCCACTAATATTCAGCAGATTATAATAACAGCGAAGATGTATATCTTTATTGATGAGTTGAGTTACAACATTGTTCGTAACATTCAGATTTGTAGCATTGATTGTAGCGCTTAAATCCACTACAAAACAAACAAAATGTTTTAATTGATCATTAAAAAAAAAAGTCAGTAATGTATTTATTCACTTGCTAAAACTATTATGAAAAACTGGCTACTAAAAGGTGTGCACTAAATCTGTTAAAGTTAACCCTTTCACTGCGTATACCCGGTACTACCGGGTATAAACAAACGTCGTTGAAATACGCATACCCGGTAATACCAGGTATGAGCAAAACAATTATTTAATCGTATTTGCCTATAATATATGGCACCCTCTATATTCCTTCGATGAACTTGAATAATTTTGCAAGTCATTAAAAAAACGGCCCTCTATAGTTGTATTATCGTCTTGAAAATAATGCGCCCTCTATAGTTAATTATATATAGTATAGTATATAATAGTATTTCTATCTTGGAAAGTTGTTTTGAGTAGCGTAATGGCGGCCATTTTGAAAGTAACACAAATTTACCAGCCCCAATAGGGCAACATCGTGTTTATCACAACAAACAAACAAAAAAATTCTGAAAAAATAGTTAGTTTTTGTACTATAGTGAATTATTGGAAACTGTCATTATTTTCTCGATTTTGCCCCAAAACTTTGATTTGTTCATAATTTTTATAAAACAATAAAAATAATTTAATTTTTTTTAAATATTTTTATTTGTTATACGTACTTCATCAATATCCAGTTGGGAAAACGTATTCCATAAGAATTTCTTATAGAAAATATAGTTTTTATCATTGAATAGATAAAAAACTCGAAATCCAAAATACCTGTAATGACGTCACATGACGTCATCAATATGCAAATTACTTTTTTTTTATACCTAACTGTAAACTAACCCTTTGCCCATCACGCACCACAAAAATAATTACACAATTATCTCAATTAGAATTTTTTTGCAATTTATTAAAATATCATATGTTTTTCTTAAATATATATTACGCACAGAGGTGGGAATAATGCGCCGCAGTGAAAGGGTTAAGGTTATTATTGTTTATTCGCCATGGAAACCTTTAACAATAAGACCGTCAAACTTTTCCTATGGTTCAATAAGCTTTTCAAAATATATAATAACATCAATATAATGTCAAAATACTTGAATCATAATATCTAATATCAAATTTAGATAATTAATAATGTATATATTGCTTGAAACAAAATGTTGAATGAAAACTTACTGTAATTGCAATCAAATCCATATTGTTCTTTTTCTTTACACGATGGACAAGAACCATCTGAAGGCACACAAACTGTATTGTTGACACATGCACAACTACCGCAATTCCGTCCAAATGTACCAACCTCACAATCTATAAGGCCAAATAATTTGTACAAAACATTACATTATATCAAACATCGTATATCTCTAACAAACCATTTCACTCTTTTATCAACTAAAGCCAAAGTATAGTCATGTCTCGGGACCATTCTATAGTCACCACAAGGTACTGTAGGCTTTTGCCAATAGAGCTTCTAGGAATGGATGACTATAGTTGGGAGCAGGAACGCTAGTAGACCAAACCCGGTATCATTTGATTACGATAATTAGGGAAATTACATCACAAATGCTTTAATTTGGCAAACATACTTAATAAATGGTCAAAAGGTCACATAAAATTATAATTGGTAAACATTAGCAAGCTATCATATCAGAACGGTACACAGTATTTAAAAAACTGTAACGGTTGTAGAACGTGGACGGGATACACATTTAGCTCATCATGGTCGTTAAAATTACTTTGTATACCATCTCTTCTTATGGCTCTTTAAGGGCGCTATATACATGTGGAACCATATTCCTCAAAGATGTATTGTCCCTTTGACTAATTCCAAAAAAATTAAAAATTAAAAATTTCGAAAAAAGGTGGGTCGTTTTGAAGTATCATAATAGTTATTAACTTTCACCAAAAATGTTTCGAAAAAAAAAATAATTTAACTGAAATACAGACGTTTTTTTGTTAAAAAAATAACTTTGACTTCCAGTCAAAATTTTCAATCAAAACATATCCCATAATGAAACGCACTTGTTTGGCTACTCTGTATGCATAATCATAAAACTTCCTCATGATCCGTGTGAAAATACCTTCTTAACCGTGACGAGTTGTAAACAATCCTAATTTAGCATATGCATAATGCGTACTCATGGTTTGAAATCTTTGTTTACTTTCGCTCGTGACGATTTTCCAGATGAAATGTAATTAAACTAATTTACCTGTTAATTACGTAAACTTGTTGTTTTTGGTTCGAATTTTCGACTTAAAGTGAATAACTTTAATATTACTTTCATATGGCCACTTTAATTTTAGAATATTTTGACCTTCATTTTTTTGTGTTTCAAGGGACAATACATCTTTAACCATTTTCAATTTACTAGAATTGTAACATTAATTAATGATTTCAGTAAATATTTAAACCAAACATCGTTGTATAAAAGTGTGAGTCAGTTTTATCAGTATAACTATTTTTTTTGTAATTCAAAAGTTGAGTTAAAGTTAACAAACAAACAAATATACATATAAAAGTATACATCATCTAATACTGTATTGACAGAAGCTGTGAAAATGACCAATATTCAACAACATGCTATAATTATTAATAGAAATTATAAAATAAAATCTTAATTCTATGAAAGTGTTATCGATGAAAAATATAGCCAACTTGTCCATCCAGACTTTAAAATACATTCTGAAAAAAACAGATTTCCAAAATAAGAAACCAGTTATCAGAGACACAAGACATTTTGGGCCACCCCAAAATAAACCAAACATTTTAGGGCAACTTAATGTGTCTAGTTTTGGGTGAGTATTAGGTAAAAATGAAAACAATTACATGAAAAATGGACTTCATATTTTTAAAAAAAGAAAAAAAAAAGTAGTGAAACATTATCTATACTATAACAAAATGCTACAGTGAATATGGTGAATGTATAAAAAATATGCAATATTTAATAACTAAACAGAACACACTAGAATTAATTGTTAAAAAAACATCTCAAAATGTAATAAATGAAATAAATATTGTTGTTACCGTAGGTAATATTTTTTTTGAAATCTTTAATTTAATTATTGAAACAATAGAAAATAAATTTAAATAAACAAAAATTTGCCACATATTAACGTTACAACTTTTACCAGTAATAAAAATGGTTAGATTTACTAACTAGAAGTATGGGAATTAAAAAAAATTAACAAATTATTACGTAAACTTTACCAATACTAATAACTAATTCCAAATAAACTAATATTTTATTAGAATTTATAATAAATTTGATTTTAAAAAAATTAGCAATTAATAATTGTACAAGTAATATAAACAATGCTTTACCTGTAGGTTCTTGAATGTAGATAAAAGAAATAGTTATATAATTAATTAAAATTATATTTATTCTATCTCTTAACATCATTTATACATTTTATAAGCATTAATTTTAATTAATGTATTTTTATAAAGATATACAGTAATCCAATTATATTTTTTTTTAATCATTACAAATACAACATTTGTATACAAAATAGCATTTGAGAAAGAGGAATGCAGAAAAATGTTATACCTGAAAAAATACTCATCTCATTTTCATCTTAAAAGTTGAAATAAGTTAAAACTA
Organism: Antedon mediterranea; assembly: GCF_964355755.1. Taxonomy (NCBI): domain Eukaryota; kingdom Metazoa; phylum Echinodermata; class Crinoidea; order Comatulida; family Antedonidae; genus Antedon; species Antedon mediterranea. The sequence goes on from NC_092675.1 coordinate 15,895,043, forward strand.
GAAAAATGTTTGTAAATACAGTATATGCTTTATGAGATGAAACATCCTATTGGTAAAATCAAATCGTTTGAATTTATATATTATACAGTAGTCTCATTAAATCAATCTATAAAAAACAGTAGTTTATGTAGAATTTTATTATTTTTATTAGCACATTAAATCAAAATTAATAAAAAAAAATGCTTGACCTGGAAGGTAGATAAACAAAAGAAGAAAGAAATATTTAAACAGTTTGAAAATTATACAGTATTTACAGTTTATAATATTTATTATAGTTTATTTATATATATGTTAGCAAAATAAACAAATTAATTATTATTTCTTATATGTATTATTTATATCAAATTGTTTCATTGACAAATGGGATTGCAAACAATATATTTACCTATAACTGTCAGAGTAAAGGTACAAGTTCCGTTATTTCCAGCTTCATCTGTAGCAGTACATTTTATTGGATTATCACCTTCATTAAATTCAGAACCACTTGGTGGAATACAATTTGGGACAGATACAACGCCAACATTATCGGTAGCGGTCGGTAGAGTGTAGTAGGCAACTGCTGTGTTATCACCATCTAGTAATACATTTTCAGTGTCGTCTTTGCAGTCTAAAATTGGCTTTTCATCATCTATAAAACAAAACAAGATTTTCTCAGTTACAATGTGTTGATATTACGAGCCAACTACCCAAGAAAGTATTAAATTACTGTAAATATAATCTTGTCAAAAGAGTGGAGGATAAAGCTTGACTGTAAATTGCAATTTAAAAAAAAAAAATATAACTGACGAAACAGAAGGAATCTCATCAAATAATTTTTAAAAAGTGACGCTAGGTTTTTGAAACAATTTAATTTGTTTACTTCTCTGCATTCAACATCAAACAAAAACATGTAACTAAACTAAAGTGATTGAGCTAAATTATTTTTTTCAAAGTGAGTTTTATTAAACAATTTAATTTGTTTACTTCTCTGCATTCAATATCGAAAATATGTAACCAAAGAAAATATAAATTTGTTTAGTACAACTCATACTATAAGAAGTGTTTGAGCTCGTCTTTTTCTCTTTCTTTCTTTTTCTTTTCTTCTATATTGAGAAAACTTTAAAGAATATTGTAACTTTTGTTTTTAGTACATTTAAACACACTATATTTTATCTATACAAATGAAAGGGAGAGAATGAAAAATAGACCCAAAAGAACAAAGCTTCAACAAGCTGGGTATGTGCCAATATGACTAATTATTACCTCCGCCAAGGAGGTTATATTTTCACCCTGTATGTTTGTGTGTGTGTGTGTCTGTCTGTCTGTGAACAGGTTGGAGGCCACAGTTTTTATCCGATTCTCACCAAATTTGGCCACAATGATCTATGCCCCAAAAGCTCGGACGAGTTCGAATTTGAGGGTAAAGGTCATAGGTCAAGGTCACAACTAACAAAAAACTATTTTACTGCCTAGAGACCACAGTTTTTATCCGATTCTCACTAAACTTAGCCACAATGATCAATGACTCATCATATAATTGTGGTTAAATTTTGAAGGGTCAGGGTCAAAGATCAAGGTCCACAAAAAAAAAAAAAATAAAAAAATAATAATAAAAAAAAAACCTCAGCGGGACTTGAACCAGCGATCTCAACTGTGAGAGGCTGGATACATAACCATTACACCAAACTCTCATCCACAACCTTTTAGTGTGCAGTTAGCCTATTTACACTTTAGAACTAATAAAAAAAAATATTTAAAAAAATATATATATTTTCCGGGAATAGTTTATGTAGAGGAATTTTACAGTAGGCGGAGGTTTGTACTCTCGGAGTACCCTCTAGTTATGTTATGTTTTAAAAAGATATACCAGGGAGTTGTTAATTAACAACTCCCTGGATATACTGTATAAAATATATACATGTTATAAAGACATGCTTTTTTCAACACATTGTTTTTGAAATTTTTTATATTTTTGTCATGGAATGAAAGAATGAATAAAGGTCGGTATAGGCCTACCCACAAAAGAGAAAAAAAAATGATATACCTGACACTGTTACAGTAAAGTTGCATTTAACTTCATTCATACTGCCGTCTTCAGCAGTACAATTAACAATTGTTGGCCCTAGAGGAAAGTTTTCTGGAAATGAGCAATTAGCATTAAGTGTCCCATCAACATTATCGGTTGCATTCACTTGTGGTACGTATGTTGAATATGCCTTGCCCTCATCAGTAGGAAGGGATTTGTTCCCTGGACAGTTCAGTACTGGATTTTCATCGTCTGAAAATTTAATACATAAATTTAATAGATTTTTTTTCTTTAAAAAACTACAATAAAATCATACTAAGGCATTCAAATAGAATAGTAGCATTGAATAAAAATAATAATAAAATCTTTTTCCCAGGTTTTCATTACAAAATATATGTCTAACAATATACCGTATCATGTTAAAAGTAAAGCGAGTTATATCTACATAAAAATACCAATGGTCAAATGGTAGGATGTTCATTTTAAGTTCAAATCTTAACTCAATTGGTTTCACTGTACAGATTTTCTCATCTTAACAATTTACACACTGCTTTTGTTTAAGATTATTCAATATACGGTACTTTTATACATGTACTAATGTGTAGAGTAATCAATATTTATTTTTGTCAAGACTTGCAATTTTTTTTTTATCTGTTATCGTAAATTAATTATTAAAAAATATTATTGTTTTTAATCATTATCTTTTTGAATAAAACATACTTTCTTTAACATAAATGCAATAACTTAATACACAAATATAACTTCTATTAATTTGTAGTCAACAAGCAAAAGAATTAAGGTCTTGCAGTATATAATAGTTACTGTAGATAGAAATAGAGTTATTTCCACTACGTTGCATACTGATGGACATGCCCATTCAACTCCACAAAGTGTCTATCGGCCAATAGATGGTCAAGGCGTGTTCTAAACACTGAGGACAAATGTAATATATTGTATTAAAATATTTTATTGAATCAATTTTCAGTATTTTGTACAGAAATTATGATGGTGGTGGAGGTAAAATATCATAAAAAATGTACCAAATGCACGGATTAGAAAGACATGCTTTTGTATCCGTAAGATTTTTATGGAAAGTGGTCGCTAATGAGGGTTGTCGGCACATGGATGTTCTACTGCACATACATTCTTTTAAGATTCATTAACTATAGCCATTTCATTCCCATAATTCCTATGTATATGGCTGGCACGACCAGGTTCCTACAAACGGAAGGTAAAAGAGTTTTTTGAAAGTTGTTTGAACATGCTCCATGTTAGCTGAAGAATAGAAGAAAATATGTTAATTGCCTTCACATTCTCCAAGAAGTTTGTTTGATCTAAAATCGGGCACATGCTACCTTGCTCAAACTCTAACCTTTGACCTGAAACTGAAAACTACAGTGAGCTCTGTTGTTTGCGTGGTCAGTTGCAACGCAAGATACATTAAATGAAAAATTGGCAGGGTAACGTCCAACTTTCAAGTCACATCCGAGCATGACTGACCCTGAGTTATCCACAACGTATGGGTCATGCCAATTTACCAATCCTTTACTGTCATGTAGATCGGTTGATACAGACAGATATTCAGGGCATATTATCATCGGTGGCTCCTTATCTGTAAGCAAGGTACTAGAATGATTTATATAATGATTACAAAGTATATAAAGTTATCCTAAAATATCACACAGTGAAAATTAGAAAATTAGCTGCTGCGATGCAACAAGAAAGTGAATGCACAGGCAAAAGAGATCAGACCAAATTCTTTCATAATATTAAAAAGGCATTCCAAAAAACTGTTTTGAGCCAGTCCATTGGTGTACGGTATGGAGAGTAGACTTTATTACAAATGTATCTTATACTCAATTGAATAACTCCATAAATGAACGCTTATTATGAAAACGAGTATGGCTCTCAATCATTGTAATTAAATTCAGGTTAATGAATAGAGAATTATTTCCTTATTATACAAAGTTGAATATAACTGATATCAACTCAGTCTTAAGCATAGAAAGCCCTTAACAAATGACAAATACTATTTTAAACACATAAACACAAACATTACATCTAATGTAATTCAGCTCCAGTAGTACTGATCTGAAATAACATGCATAGAGTTTATGATGAATGAACAAACTGTAACTAACCTTCAACAATTATATCAAAACTACAACTGCCTGTATTCCCTGCACTATCAGTGGCATTACAAGTTATTGTGGTTTGACCAACTTGCACAGGATCTCCAGATGCAGGATCACAAGTTACTTGTAAATCCTGATCAACGTTGTCCTTGACCGTCGGGTCAACAAACGTAACCATGGCATAATTTTTACCGAGATCAGTTGCGTAAGAAGCATTAATAACAGGGCAAATAATAACTGGCATTTCAAAATCTACAGACAAAATGGCATGTAAAGCTAACTACCTTTGCAAAAGCATTTCTTTTGTATTTAGTTTTGTAAGAAATTGCTATTCTAATTCTACATAAATAGTCAAACTTAACTACAAATTTATTAAAAACAAATTACAGTAAGCAAGCATAAATATTTTAGTCCTCTTTGTCATTTTCTACTAAAATAAAATTGCATAAATTATACCACAATGGTAAACACAATGGTAAAACAAAAACATTGTAACGGTTATTATAATTCACAGTCTACAATAACATAATTACAACTTACCTGCTATTGTAACTTCAAATGTACAGAAATTAGAATTGCCAGCATCATCTTGAGCTGTACAATTAACTACAGTAGTACCAACAGCAAACATGTCCCCTGATAGCGGCATACAAGTGACAGTAACTGGTCCATCTACATTATCTGTTGCTGTAGGTGTGGTATATGAAACGAGAGCTTTAGCTGAACCTGCATCAGTAGCATTCATGATGTTAGGTGGACAAGTGAAATTAGGGGCTTGGCCATCTGAAACAAAATTAAAATATAATGTTTATTATGTACCCTGCTTTGATGCATTGTTCCCTAAAAACATGAAAAATGAAGAGTAATAAAAAAAGATTTGAATTTTTTCATTTATAAAAAGACAAAATAAACGGTTAAATTCAACCAATTGACTTCCAGCCAAATTTTTGCTTTAAATTAATTATTTTCAGGTAAATATTTTGTTTTCTGATCCAATTTTTGGTCAACATGAATACTATTATGGGACATTAAAATGGCATATTCAACAAAAACGTTTATTTTTTTAAGGAGACAATATATCTTTAATATCTTTGATTGTAAACATGATTTCCATCTATACATGCAGGTAGATCGGACATTAGTATATTGAAGTACATACATGCAGGTAGATCGGACATTGGTATATTGAAGCACATACATGCAGGTAGATCGGACATTAGTATATTGAAGTACATACATGCAGGTAGATCGGACAATAGTATATTGAAGTACATACATGCAGGTAGATCGGACATTAGTATATTGAAGTACATACATGCAGGTAGATCGGACATTGGTATATTGAAGTACATACATGCAGGTAGATCGGACATTAGTATATTGAAGTACATACATGCAGGTAGATCGGACATTGGTATATTGAAGTACATACATGCAGGTAGATCGGACATTAGTATATTGAAGTACATACATGCAGGTAGATCGGACATTAGTATATTGAAGTACATACATGCAGGTAGATCGGACATTGGTATATTGAAGTACATACATGCAGGTAGATCGGACATTAGTATATTGAAGTACATACATGCAGGTAGATCGGACATTGGTATATTGAAGTACATACATGCAGGTAGATCGGACATTAGTATATTGAAGTACATACATGCAGGTAGATCGGACATTAGTATATTGAAGTACATACATGCAGGTAGATCGGACATTGGTATATTGAAGTACATACATGCAGGTAGATCGGACATTAGTATATTGAAGTACATACATGCAGGTAGATCGGACATTAGTATATTGAAGTACATACATGCAGGTAGATCGGACATTGGTATATTGAAGTACATACATGCAGGTAGATCGGACATTGGTATATTGAAGTACATACATGCAGGTAGATCGGACATTAGTATATTGAAGTACATACATGCAGGTAGATCAGACATTGGTATATTGAAGTACATACATGCAGGTAGATCGGACATTGGTATATTGAAGTACATACATGCAGGTAGATCGGACATTGGTATATTGAAGTACATACATGCAGGTAGATCGGACATTAGTATATTGAAGTACATACATGCAGGTAGATCGGACATTGGTATATTGAAGCACATACATGCAGGTAGATCGGACATTAGTATATTGAAGTACATACATGCAGGTAGATCGGACATTAGTATATTGATTAAATTGCATTGATGTTTTTGAAAGTTTTACAGTGTGCACACCAAAACAATACTTGAAAATGAATAAATTTATTTCAACGACCCAGAAAACCTACAATATGAAATATTAGCAATGTTACAAGCATACTTGTGATACTGATAAAACACACATTCCAGATATTTAATCTAATTGTTATGTAAAATATAAATCAAGGTAAGGGCGTGTGGCGCAGTGTGTTGGACGTTGGACTACCGATCGTCAGACCTAGGTTCGAATCCAACTCTCGCCGCATTGCTTGTATCCGTAGGCAAGATACTTTACTTACGTTGCCTCTCTCCACCCAGGTGTATTTATGGGTACCCAGTTAGATCTAGACACAACTTTGCGCTGGTTACCGGATGCATTATGGGAGTATGTTTCCATACGTGTTTGATCCCAAAAAATACTGGGGTAATAATGCTTGTAAAGCGCCTTTGAGCATGATTACTCATGAAAAGGGCGCTATATAAATGTGGTATTATTATTATTATTATTATGCATGCATACTTTTTACTATTGTTACCATTTATTTTACTACATAGGATTCACAACAGTTTTATGAAGGGCTGTCAAGACCATAAAACCAGATTTAGATGTTGACAGATCTAAAATCAAAGCCAACAAGAATCCTCAATAAATCCAAATGTTTTAATTGGTCCGATTAAAAGATTTATATACTTGATGTTCAGTCTCAAGCATGGTGTACATGAGGTCCATGGACTACATGATATCCTAGGAATCATAAAATATATCTGTACAATCAACTGTATATACCAAAAGTTAGGTCACATGAAATGGTAATGTTATGGATTTTAGATGCATGTTAGATTGTTACAAGATTGAATATAATATGCATATCATATATTTTATTTATGATGTGTAATATATTTTTAATCAACATTCATAGGAGGAAGTAATTACAAAAAAATGCCAATGATGAGTCTATAATTATTGAACACCAAGTTAGTTGTAATCATAATCAGTTAATTGATCATACTGACAGTTGATCCTAATCAGTTAGTTGATTTGAATCAGTTATTTGATGACCATAATAAGTTATTAGTTGATCATAGTCAGTTAGTTATTGTTAAATCAGTTATTGATAATCTTACCCATTGTTGTAAGAGCTACAGTAGTGGGATCTAATGTTGTAACTTCTACAGTAGTGGGATCTAATGTTGTAACTTCTACAGTAGTGGGATCTAATGTCGCAACTTCTACAGTAAATTAAAATCAAATATAAACAAAGAAAATGCAACAAATTCAGTGAGAGAAAACAAAAAAAGAAAAGTGCAAAGTATATGCAGAAACTGGAATTACTGACTTTACACTTTGTATTTTAATAGAACTTCCATATGAGAAAAATATCTATTGTGCACTGTATGTTGTTATTAGTATTTCATAATAATTATATATTGTAGTAAGATTGTGAGGTGAAAAACAAAACAACCTAAAGAATATAGTGCAAAAGATAAATATTAGGAAAAAACCATCTATGACACAAAACAGACAGTAAAGAATATATATTTCATATAAATATTACTAATTATTGTAATAATATATAAATAAAGATAAAAGATAATAAAAACAATTATAACACCAAGAACTCTATTATGCTAAAAAAAAAAGCTGCAGCATTGTAATTTTTTCAGTAATTTTCCTTTAGAATTATTATTTGGTTATATTATTTTTCATTATTATTATTCTTACCCGGTGTTGTTTGTAACTTGGTAGTGGGAGGATTGGTTGTAACACCTATAGTGGATTAAAAAAAAATGAAGTAAAATAATGCAAAAGAAATTAACATACAAACATAACAATATTGAAAGGTTTTGTCTATATATAATTATTATGAATCTTTAGATTTGAGACAACCTAGTAATAGGTTAGGTCATGTTAATTCTTTGTGTGCATCCGTTGAAGTTGGGATGGCTTCATCACCAGATTCTTGACACAATTTTGATAAATGCGTAGGCTCAAAGTTGTCCCAAATGTTTCTACAACTAAAGTCCAAGAAAAATAAGTTCCAATATTATTTTACTTCCTAAATATTGTACCTAATTTGCATAAGCAGGCAGAAAATATAGCTGACTGCTGCAATATTACAGTATCACAGCGTTTTGTTAAATATCTTATAGCAAACCAATCAAATGTTTTTAACTACAGTATTATACATCATTTTATCATATTTCATTTAGAAATGTTTATATATTTTATTGATTTTGATTTATTTAATTTTAACAATGACATCAGTTTGACATAATAGAAAAATATTGTCCTGAAAGAAGCATTATGTATGTGTGGTCAGAATGATGCAATTGTATAGTAGGGTTTGGTCAGTGTTCTTTAAAGCTTAAGTACAGGCATGAATTTTAAACATAATATCTGGTTAATTGTACATACAGTGTAAATCAAATATTTGTTACTAGAAATCTAGACAAAAAAACATTACGGTAATTTCCCTTAAAATGGTCAAATACAAAATTTGGCAAAATTCTGCTATAAAAACCAGGAAGACTTTTTGTCAGTAGTTTTTGTTAGTAGGTGAAAAAAAGATGGTGGATATATGGTGGATAATTTTTGCTATAGCATGAAAATAAAACTCTGAAGTTGAATAAAAATACCAGAAACGTAAAATTCAAGTTACATTACCTAAATTTAGTAATCTGATATGATTTTTTACCTCACTGTTTATTTTTCATAGTTTTTTAAAAATGCATCTCTATTTACAACATTTGTGTACAAAAGAATAGGGATTTTTCTGTGTCATTTGAACTATCCTCCCATTGATCAAAAAGCTTGTGTAACACAAATAAAATCCCAAAAATAGGGGAAACTATAGATCGATAATTATTGGAATGTATGATCAATAGAAATTTTTTTTCTTCTTTAAGATCTGGATTAAATTTAAATACATAAATAAAAACATACACATGACACAAATAATATATGGTTATTTAAGTGTGTAAATATGTTTGTATGTATATATATATATATTCATTGATGACATGGCATTTAGAGTGGTAAGATTATAGTGGGAAAGAAAGTCATAAAGCAGGAAAGGCGGACTAGTCAGATAAGGAGAATGTTTAGTCATGGAAAAAAGTATTAAATATGTAACAGTAACAACTCCCTGGTTGCAGTACTTTCATGCAATCTATGTATAATATTCACAGTGTTTTTAGACTTTTCTTTACCTACACCCGATTCACACATACAAAAATCATAGAAAATAAACTCTGTAGCAAATTGTTAACTGAGTATCAACGTGTAAAAGTGTTTCTCTGCTGTTAGTAATCTTGACAGGCCTTGCTCTTTAAAAATTGGTTCCCAATAGGACACAAAGCAGGAAGGTACAGTGCAAATTAATTTGGCCAATTACGATGCGATCGATCATCCCAGAACTTGTGATCAGTTTAAGTGTGAACTAAGCTTTATACAGTAGCTGTAATACAGTACAGTACTTGCATATCTTTCCGAGTTTTTTACACTGCGTTTACATTACAAGCATGTGAAAATCTTGGAAAGATTAGCACAGGAGATACAGATAACAATTTGTTACATTCACGCTGTATGTGTGAAAAATGTTATGTTAAATGCTAAAGCTTTTTGATTGAGTAATTCCTCTTGAAGCACCACAGAAAGGCTATTGGGATGCGTTCCAAAATGTTCACCTGAAAGCTATATAGAGCTCCATGCTTGAACAGTATTGGGGATTATAAACAGGCTTTATAAACTGTTTGTTGGGTGTTTACACTGGTTGGAATGTCATAATATTCATTAGACATGGGTGGGGATAAATTTGACTGCTTATTCCACAATCATCACCCACTCTATAAAAGATGAGGTAAAGCTTTGTATGATGTTAGTACAGTACTACCATATGATATTCTTACCATCTGTTGTTGTTTCACGCTCTGTTGTTTGGGTTGTCAATGTACTGTTAAAAGTTGAGTCTTGTTTAAAACAGAAATAAAAAAACAAAAACATAAAGAAACTAAAGAGAAGGATAAAGAAATACAAAATATGCACAAAGACATTGTAATTGAAGAAATTTTACAAACATATAGAACAAAAAATAATGAAATACATAAATTCACATAAACTAAAAGGTGAGCTCGCTTCGCTTCCAGGAAGTGTAGACGATGGTTCTTGGAATGATAATGACTCAGGTAAAAAGGTAGTTCTTATATAGGGCGGAGGTGGGGAGGCGGAGTACATAAAAGGTGTTTTATAAAATTGTAAATCAAGTTATTTGTTGTACTTATTTATTTTTAATGCACAATAAATCATTTAAACTTACCAATTACGAATTATTTAAAAGCTATAAATAACTCTGGGTTTTTAATTAATAGCTTTAATTAATGAGACACAAAAACAAAGTATGATAGCCAATTAATTAAATGACACAGTTCATGACACATTTGGTTTATGACAGAATTATGAAAATAAATATACTATGTAAAATCGGTTCTAGGACACCTTCTCCCTAGACAGTCCCCCGGACAACCGTCCCCCGGACAACCGTCCCCCGGACAACCGTCCCCGGTTGTCCAGGGGTAGTTGGTGGGGGGTATTTGTCCGGGGGGGTAGTTGTCCTAAGGGGGTAGTTGTCCTAAGGGGGTAGTGGTCCAGGTGGTGGTTGTCCGGGGGGTTAAATGTCCAGGGGGTGAATGTCCAGGGGGTGAATATCCGGATACGTGTAAAATCATGTATAGTTTGTTAATATTAAAAAAACTAGTAAACATTAATACCAAAAACAATTGCATTAACAGATGAACTTCTATGGAATAATTAAGAAATATAAACATAGAAATGGAAAAACATTAAAATTGTATTAATGTGATATTAGATGTCAAACAGGGGATTCAGTATTAATATATTAAATAGTGGAATTAGTATTTATATATACTGTATGTTTAATCTCAAATCATTTAATGTAGCTTATCAATTTTTCAGTTTAAAATGAAATGAACATAAGTATTTCTCTCACTCTATAAAAAGTTTTTTCCCCATTTTGTCATTAATTTTGCCTCCTTCCCTAAATCTGCTTGGCAAACACATTAAAGTTTGAAAATTAATGTTATATATATATATATATGTAATAATAGTATTAAATTACTCCCCTACACAAGTGTGCTTCCAACCTTAGACTTTATGGACAGTAATCAATGTAGTACTTCATGGTGAAAATAAAAATATAAATTTGCATAATTGTACAAGTGGAACTGAAAGGTTCTGGAATGTACTTAGATAAACATATAATGATAACATATTGTTTGTCCATTCTAGAGAAAATGATTTTATAGATTATATATACAATTTTAGCTTTATAATATCTTTTTGAATTATCAGCTTTAGTAATTGCCTTGTTAAAAATATATAATCGAAATTGAACTGATAAACTGCAAATATGATGTTAATGTACCAAATATGTAAAAGGCCTATAATAAAATACAGTACGTGATTAGATATGAATACAAAAATACCAACGGCCACTTTATGTTGATTCTTTAAACAAAACCCTCAATTATTAATTACAAATTTGTAGCAAGATTGGAAAACTCAGCCAATGGTGCCTTATAGACAAGGAATATTGCCATTTTTTAAAATAATAATTTATCAAATAACCAGTTAATTACATCAAATTCCATCAAATAATGAAGTGAATCTGGCCAAAAAGTGTGAAAAATTTAAGAATTGCCAATTTTCAAATGGCATTGAAGTTAATTCTTAACCAATGCAGGTGCCCCATGGACGACAAGCAATTAATATATGCTTTAATAATAATATTAGGGAATGGAATTTCATACGCTGAATATTATATGACAAAAGCATGACATGGAGAGAGTAAATTTTCCCTATTGCCTTACCTTCTACAATTGTAATCAGATCTGCAGTGCCTATAAATAAATAATCATTCATTCTATTGTTTAAGAGTTTAAATTTGACGTACATACAAGATACAAGAAAACTTTATTCATCCCAACTTGGAAAATTGTGTTGCTGTCAATGTCTAATAACAATGCCGTATTTAAAAGAGAAATGATAGGCCTAATACATAAGTGTGATAATAATAATAATAACAATAAAAGTGTATCGTAATAAATTCCCCTATCTTTGATACCTTTCATTATAGTCTCGTATGCCCATTGGGAGGAAGGAGAGACGATGGCGTTCAGTGGATCCCCGTGGCGGCCTCAGTCTACCACTACGTTCAATAAGGCAGTCGGCAATGTCCGAGTTAAGGGGATGACTAACATCATTCTATATCACTCTAAACATATTGCGCAACCGTTGATAGACCGAGTCCACCACAGGTAATTCATATCCAACCATCCTCCCTGCCCTCATCACCAACCTGTCTATTCTATCCCTATCACCCTTACCGACATTCCCACCCCAACCCAACAGACAATATCCCCAAACTGAACTAATCACTGACATGTATATGTCATTAAAAATACACAAACCAAAAGTGGTGTTGGTAGTCAAAAAGTGTCGTCTATCTGATAGAGAATAGAGAGGATACTCTTTCATTTTGTAACATGGTTGTTGTTGTTCATACTGATAACATCATTTTTGTGCCAATTAATAAAAGGATTTGTTGACATGTGTTTTATGGTATTTATTTATTTTGGTATGATATAGATATAGTATAACCTCAAATTAGGTTCAATTAACCTCAACTTCAATTCCGACAGTCGCAACTGACAGTAAAAAATATAGTTGCAATGTAGCCTTTTTTTGTAAAGAAATACCAAAACCCATTTTTTTTCTTTTGGGATTTTTCAATAGAAACCTGGTCATACTAAAGATAGATGGAAGCTTCATTCCTTACATTATTAAAGAGTTTTTTGCACACTGCAGATTGTTTCATATGTACTTCACAGCCATTTATTATGAATGTCAGTGCTGAATTAATTGTAAATAACAGGTTGTGTAGGATTTTTATATTATTTTTATTCGCATATCACAATTTAGTCAGAAAAAAGGATAGAAAAGCTCAAAGAAACAGTCTGTGTCAGAATGTTTAGGTTAGCTTTGGATCAGAACCACCTAGCTAGTGTTAAACCAAACGCATTCTGGAGATAAAACATCAGGAGGAAATATGTTATTTATTACAATAAATTAAACAAATACTAACCTGCTGTAGTTTGAGCAGCTGAAAGATATAAAACAAATAATTATTAAAGTGTAAGCTTTTATGTGAAATGACACAAGAATGGAGGACTACAGTATCTTTAATTTACAGTTTTTCATGTAACTATAACTATGTGACATTAAAATGAAATATTAAACAACAAAAAATATTAATATTTATATATTAATTATTTTTTCGGGTGACAATATTTAAGCAAATAATGAAAAAGAGGCTTTATTATAAAAACAATTCTTTTTATCATGGAAAATTGTTAAATTTTGAAGTAAAATCATTGACTTAATAAAAACCAAAATTTAGATTATTTTTTTTTATAATCTGACCCTAAGTTTTCTAAATAATGCACCAAAAACAACAGAATCATATCACATACCATTTAATCAATACATAAAATTTGACAAATATAAATATGGGACATGAAATGAATAAGTTAACAATAAATCTTCTATGAAATATTATTGCTATAATTGTGAGCGTTTGTCTTCAGGCTAGATTTTAATTACATGATGTCACGATAACAGATAATTAACAATGATCGCTGTGAAGTGTGACCTGTGTATTTTATCTCATATGTCATTTTTGATATGATTAAATGGATATTAAAAAAAAGTACTACAATATGTAAGATGTTTATGAATAATTTACTAAGAATAGAAGAAATAGTTGGGAGGATAATATTATGAGGTCAGACAAATACTTCTGTAGAAAAAAACATTTAAAAAAAATCTTAACTTTGTCAAGTCATTGATTGGTCCGAGTTCAAGTCTCGGTTGGGGCGACTTTTTCTCATTCTCACAGATTTCCTCATCTTTATCGTTCAAATTAATTAATTAAATTTCAGTATATCACCGGGCGGTTTAGAATTAGTGTTCTTTGGCTACTGTGTTTATATATACTGTATATATATATATTTAACATTAGGCATATTTACAAGGAAACAATATACACAGTATAGTTATGTAGTTATTAATAAATAAATTCCGATGATTACTGTTTTATTTGGAAATGCATTCCTTATCCAAACTGAAACTTAATTTGATATATTTTTCTCAAAACAGAAAGCACAGAATAAACAATCTCATATATAAGTGATTCTAGAAACACTTGATTTGATTTATTTCGCCATCAGTACATAAAAAATCACAGACATGCAATTAAAAATAGCATATATAAAAAACCATGAGACATAAGACCGAATAAAACAAGAAGGGTGCCAAAGATAACTCATAAAAGTCCTCTACAGACTTGTTTCCAATGAGGTCCTTTGAAAGAATTTAACAGGGAAAAAAAAGGAACAGTACAAAACAATAAACACAATATATTACACAAAAACCTAGAACACAATAATTAATCTCATCTCATTAAAACCTGTCTATTAAAAATCATTAAACATGTTTCATTCTTGACTTTCAATACAAAATGTCTCGTATTGTTTTAATAACTACAGTACATATAACTACTATTGTATACTACTGACTGAAATAACATTTTTTGTACAAACCTGCTGTTCCAATATAAAGTAAAAACATGGCAACGAGGCACTGGGTCTCCATAGTTCTTCGCATTTTAGACTTCTGAAGTTAATTCTGTAAAATGGAAAGTAAATATAGAAAGAAGGTACTTCAAAATGCCATTTAAATGATTGATACATAATATAAATGAGTTTCTTTGTCTTTGTGCCTTGTCTAAATTTACAAGTTTTGTATTTCTAGTGCATTCTGTCGTATTATTAATAAATATTTTGTTGGCACGATTGCAAGAAATAGTCACATATGGGAGAAGCTCGACATAAATCTGTTTCAACTGTGTCATCTGTAGCAGACTAATTCCTAACAAAGGTAAAGAATCAAGATAGAAATATTATCTTGAACTTAATAACCATTACAACTAATAGATTTTACTATAAATGTGCTGTCTGTGAGTATCGAGTCAAATCAAATCAATCTCTATTCATTTCATAAAAAACACACATCACAAAACAAAAAGGAGTAAAACTAAATTAAAGAAGATGAAAGGGACCTCCAGGAAACCCCAAGGGGCTTGTGATAGATGCATACTGTACCTTTACAACTTATATTGTTTGTTAATGCACAGAAAAAAAATATAATACTTCTACACCAAAATGTCTGAAAGATATAAAAAAATATTATTATTTTAATTTAACATACCACAATGGATGCTAAATATTAAAAACAAAGTAATAAAAAAAAACTTATTTTTTCATCCTTTAATTACAGTAGAACCTTTTGAGAACCTTATCAGAATAAACAATAGTTTTAAATGGAAATCTATTCATTCTTTATTTCGGATAGTACATCCATATAACAAAACATACAAAACAAAACGAGAAACAATTTCACCAGGAAATTAACAATAGCATCTTCCATAATAACAACCTAACCGCTATCAAAAGAAACACTGTTGGGTCCTAAAGGTGTCAAGTCCACTTCTACTTAAACACATTTTCTTTCCATTTTATATACTGATTGTACACTATCACATTTTAGGTATTCATTCTGAACGTATGGGCATGAACTTTTAGGAGTTCATTACACTAGTACTAAGCCTCAGCATAATTGTGGTTATCCTCTCACCCTCATATTTTTCAACCAGGTACTTGTTTACAGCTGAGTGGACTGGAAGTTGTTCAGGAATTGAACACAGGTCTTTCTGTAAAATAGTTGAGTGTCTTAACTACTCAGTTTTGCAAGAAGTTAGATAGAAAGACAGAGTAAATAGTGTTTAAAATTTGTATTTCATACTCAGCTGGAATACTGTACATAGTAGAATGTTTCAATGTTAAATTTTACATAACTAATTTATTAGTGAAATTATTTATACTAATAGTTACTTAAAATTTAAGAAATATTCTAAGCAAAGGATCAAAAGTAAGAATAATATCCTTTGTTTAGTTGGAAAACAGCTTTATTGTTTAAATTATAAACAATGGAAAAATCAATATAATACAATAGGCTTTTGTTTCACATTATAAACTTGGTTTCACAAAGACAGAATTTGAATCGAAGGAAATGCTTAAATTTAATACTAGTATACCGTACATACAATGACAGTTTTTTATTTTTTTTTAAATTTTGTTTTACCATATTTAATGAGGGTGATCCATCCAGCAATTACTGATCATTAGGGTCCCTCAGAGGTTCACAAGACAAACATATACACAAGATGCTCTACATAAACAAAGTCTTATTACAAGTCTTTGGGAGTGGTGTTGTAATTTTGTCCTAAGAAAAAATCCTGACATGTGACGGGACTTGAACCCAGGACCCTTGGAGTGGTAGTCAAGCATCATAACCACCAAGCCACAACTCCACTCCTAAATAATGATGATAATTTAATTATGTCTAAATGACCAAATCTCCTGAAATAAAACATTTGGGGAGAAAGTTGATGGGTAAAATTATACACTACTTGGTTAAAAGAATAATACTGGTGCTACAAAAGTACTATGGGGTTTATAGAAAAAAACCCATCATATATCTAGACATTTAAACAACGTTGCTTATTTTTTTACCTAGATGGTACGCTCGCTTCGCTCGCATACCATCTAGGTCGTGCCCACAGATGGTTCTCGAATACATAATAATTTCAGCGTTAAAAAACTGGCGATTTCAAATGTACGTACCGCAGGACAATAATATTACATGTCGTGTACAGGAACGAATAAATAGACAGGGTTGAGGGATGGGGAAGAGGATGGGTGCAAAGAGGAACAATGTTAAAATATATTCTTTATCCATTTAGTAACGAAATATTAATTGCTTTCATGTTTTACAAATAATATACCACTAAACACAGTAAAACATTGCGATGTAATACTTTGTTGAAACTATCACCGTCCTAGTCGATTGAAATAGTACAGTACATGTAACGATACATCACTACGACGTGTATATGTTTATAATATAATGTAAAACAATTTGTGAAAACCACCTCTATTCGGGGAAAATCATAAATTCGATTTAATCGTCAATAAATATTAAATTATCTAACTCAACTTAATTAGTAGGCCTAATGGTTTTCAATTGTTTCTTAGAGCCAATTCATACTTAAGTTGGTTCCTACCCTACCCACCAAAGTTGTTCTGCGTTTAGGGCATGTGATGTACCGTAGGCCTATTCTCTACTGGTTTTACAACGCTACTCATGCCAGTGAGGGAAAGGTGATGATGTGGGTGGTTTAACTGCAATAATAAAGATTTGTACATAATATACGGCGGCGAGTGAAAACGCTAGCTCATTATCCGTTTAAAAAAAAATTATATCCAACCTCTGCAGCACAGATTGAAAACAAAAATGGATCGAATTTCGAGTATACAGTACTGTACTTGCCTTTACGACGCCTGAGGGAATAGACACTTGTGAAACAGAGATTGGAATGTTCCATTCATCGCAAATCAATACATTTGTATAATCGTATATTAAATCTATCAAAATAGTATTTTTTAAGAAAATCGGCCTGTCTTCAACATTATGATGCTGTACTCTAGCTGTTCAACCAGTTTTCAGCTATTAAAAACAATTATCGTAGGAGGAGATAGGAAAATGCGAAGCCTCCTCGTATTTTTGTGGCGGGTATTTTTTCAAGATGGACATCCATTAGACAGTGTATACCACGATCGGAAAACACCCCTATTTGGGGCAAATCGTTGAACCTAAATTCGTTTTAATCGTCAATAACTAATTACCTAACTCAATTTAATTAGTAAACAGGGTTACATCAGATGGTTAAAATCAGTACCGAAAGTATGAACCAACTTTATATACCATCGAGTAGAAATTCTAGAAATAAACCGAGATTTACCGAATTTTGCCCTTACGTAAATTTATATATAGATACTGTATTAAAATTGTAATATAAATAAAAATTTCACTATATATTTAAATTGTATGATCATTTCATCACAATATCTAGTTGAGGTAATTGGGCTTGAATGACAGGAAATAGCTTCGATTGCAGTCAAAGGTACTGCAGTAACTGCAGTAGAATTAAAAGAAAAAGTTTCAGTGCCATCTGAATGCAGTTGTAATCATTCATGGTGCATGTCAACCCTTTAGATAAATATTATATCTGGATAGACGATCTATAAAATGTTTATTCAAAATGAGCACAAAGCACAATGAAACTTTACAACATATCTTTCAAAGAAAACATTGGATTTTAAATACAAACACAGTGTAAATAAAGTTAAACATTTAGGGACTTCCCCTTGCTTTACTATAATACCTACTCAAGTTTCTTTTTCATCTCAATGTAATTATAGGACTGTATTTGCTCCATTAAATGAATGAAGGATATTTTTATATATGGAAGAAGAATGCAATTTACTACAAATACTATTGTAAAGATTATAATCAATGCCAATTCTATTGGTGGGTCACAATAAAGAGAAGTAAAAATGTGAAAAACATAATAGCTACTGTATAATCTTATTAGTGTACCTCTAGTCTAGGTTCCAGACCGTAATTATTAATGATAAATAGTTTGGCACATATGGCGTATAATACCAAAATCGAAACATACAAAAAGACAATTATTACAAAAACAATAACTACAGACTTTGGGCAAGTCTATACAGTACCTCTAACCATAAAGTGTTTTAGGGAGGACTTTAATTAACTGAGAAAAATTAAATTGCTAGCAAATAATCGTAAATATGGTAAATGGGCCAAATAGAAATGCGCCGCATGCTAAAAGAGTCAAACGTAATGGTAAAAGAGCCGAATAGAATTAAAGTTGCACGTGCATGTCACGTGACGGGACATATGTACTAATTATTAAGTGGCGGCCGCCAGATAATTAAGTGGCGGCCGCCAGATAATTAAGTGGCGGCCGCCAGATAATTAAGTGGCGGCCGCCAGATAATTAAGTGGCGGCCGCCAGATAATTAAGTGGCGGCCGCCAGATAATTAAGTGGCGGCCGCCAGATAATTAAGTGGCGGCCGCCAGATAATTAAGTGGCGGCCGCCAGATAATTAAGTGGCGGCCGCCAGATAATTAAGTGGCGGCCGCCAGATAATTAAGTGGCGGCCGCCAGATAATTAAGTGGCGGCCGCCAGATAATTAAGTGGCGGCCGCCAGATAATTAAGTGGCGGCCGCCAGATAATTAAGTGGCGGCCGCCAGATAATTAAGTGGCGGCCGCCAGATAATTAAGTGGCGGCCGCCAGATAATTAAGTGGCGGCCGCCAGATAATTAAGTGGCGGCCGCCAGATAATTAAGTGGCGGCCGCCAGATAATTAAGTGGCGGCCGCCAGATAATTAAGTGGCGGCCGCCAGATAACAGCTTTTAAAATATAGTTATCTTGTGGCCCGAACGGGCTTCCGTAGGGTGTAATAAACAGGGTGTTCCCTAAATAGGAGTGTCTCTTGAATAGGGTGTAATAAACAGGGTGTTCCATAAATAGGAGTGTCCCTTGAATAGGGTGTAATAAACAGGGTGTTCCCTAAATAGGAGTGTCCCTTGAATAGGGTGTAATAAACAGGGTGTTCCCTAAATAGGAGTGTCCCTTGAATAGGGTGTAATAAACAGGGTGTTCCCTAAATAGAAGTGTCCCTTGAATAGGGTGTAATAAACAGGGTGTTCCCTAAATAGGAGTGTCCCTTGAATAGGGTGTAATAAACAGGGTGTTCCCTAAATAGGAGTGTCCCTTGAAAAGGGTGTAATAAACAGGGTGTTCCCTAAATAGGAGTTGTCTACTAAATTACCTTATTGTTTACACTGTGTGTTTAAATCTAAGTTTAGAAACTAAAATTTCATTAACTGGTAGACAATGTACAAATGGTGGGGGATTATTTCTTTTCCTACTACCGTACCTTAAAATAAACATTAAAAAAACCCCTTACCTTTGAGTAGTGCAATGGTCCTTTATGAATTATTCAACCATAGTTTATAGATATACAGTAATACTATACAGTACATTTTAAAATTTGTTTCCTTATATAATCACAATTACTTCTTAAGTGTACTCATATTCTTTTCTGGTAATTTTCAATGCTGTTTTAGGATATTACAGTATACTGTAGTGTTAGTTTTTCCTCTTAAACAGGATACAAACTGATAGTATAGTTTTGTCAGTTTGCTTGGTAGTCTAATAAATCACCATAATATGAGTGGCATGGATTGTAACTCCCTGGTTTTATAAACACAAATTCAATTCAATTCAACTATATAATCATAGAGGCCCAGATCAACACATGGTTGTTCTTCTCTGGGACAATGCACATACAAAAAACAAAAACATTTCAACACTGTTTTAATACTACAGTATCATGTGGTATTGTACCACAATACAATATTCAAAAGTTTTAATGAAGTTTACAATTACGTTTAAATGATTGTTAGTAGTAGACAAGTGAATGTCAACACCATCGTACAGTATATTTATCTATGACAAAAATGTATTATTTCAAAAAATAATTGTGAACTCAACTAATTTAAGTTAAATAAATTATCTTTAAATACTTCGAAAACTAATTATATTTTGTTCAACAAACGCAAATCTTACACGTCACTGAAACCAAATTCTTAGGCATTACCATAGATTCTAACTTAAACTGCCTACCTCATATCAATCATGTATCTAATATAATTTTTCGAAATTTAGGAATGATGAATAAACTAAAATATTATTTACCACCTCAAATTCTTTTAATCCTTTATAGCACTTTAATTTTAAACCATATCTTTCTTATAGTATTATCGCATGGGAAGGCCACCTGTTTAGACCTCAGAAACACGCATTGCGTAACTTCGCAGGTTTTTATTTCAATCCCATACCGAAAATTGTTCTCATAATTTTCGTATTCTCAATATTTATGATTTGAATAAAGTCGAAATAGCCTCCTACAGATTACACATTGTCTTCTCATTTAGATAATTTATTCATTTCTACTTCTTCTGTTCACAATTACTCAACTAGATTCTTATTCAATATCACCCTGCAATTCCCATCTTAGAAAGACTACATTCCATTTTTTATGCTGGCCCCAAATTATGGCAATTTCTTTCCACTTTAAATTTACATAAAGCATTGGTAAATAGTTTTAAGCGTGCGTCTAAACTGTATCTGATCTAGATATATGGTGCGTAAATACCACCCTGCTTATTTATACATTATACATGTAATATACATAAAATATTGAATTATTTTTTTGTATAACTACCTTATTTATTTATATACTTATTTCTTTATTTACTGATATTGAATTGTAAATATTTATTATTTGTGCTCTGCTTTAAATCTTAAAATATGCATCCTCTATGTACTTGATTGTAGTAGTGGTACAGTAGTACGTGAAAAATGAATTAAATTGAATAATTTAAAATGTATTGACTGGGTTTTCTTTTGGGTTAGTGCTATAGTAATATGGATAAAATACAATAAAGTTAACTACCCCAAAAGCCGAAACTTCAAAACCATAACTAGAATTTTCTTAACATTCCAAAAATGTGTACTGTTGTTGATGAGATGAATTAAAGAGATTGATTTTGTAATTAATTTTTACATGGTTACAATTACAT
Source organism: Antedon mediterranea (assembly GCF_964355755.1). Lineage (NCBI taxonomy): Eukaryota > Metazoa > Echinodermata > Crinoidea > Comatulida > Antedonidae > Antedon > Antedon mediterranea. The sequence goes on from NC_092675.1 coordinate 15,917,110, forward strand.
TTTATTTTTTATTTTTTTATTTATTTTTTATTTTTTTATTTATTCGACTTCTCACTAACTCAGTTAGTGAAGGATCTGGACCAACAGGTGGTAAACACCTCTAAAACGGTCCAGTCCCAATTTGCACAGTGGATGTGTGTGACAGTGGCTGTGTTTTGTGTGGACTAGTACACCGGGGTAACCCCCTACTCGTCTCGAAAGATGTACTAGGTTCTTTAAAGTGCGCATGAGCTATGTGTACACTGGACCTACGGTTTATAGTCCTTATCCGAGAAGACTCGTTCTACCACCAGAACCATGGAGCGAGTGAGTCTCGAACCCTTGCCGATGTTATGGCTACGTAATTACGGTTCCACTGTCTTAACCGCTCGGCCGGCCACTCACTCACTTGAATACATCATTCAGATTAAAATTTCTTTCATACAATAATTTTGTAATAAGAGAGTGTGCATATTCATTTAATTGAATTATTTTAAATTAAATAGCATGTAGAAGAAATACAAAACTTACTGAACTACAATGCCACATTCTAATCCTGTGTGGTTGTTTGTAGTCCATTGCATCATAAACCACTCCCACAATAAGTGGTAAGCACACTGAACCAGGAAGTACAGTAAACTGTGTAATACTTGTAGTACAGTATACAAGATACAGTTTTATAATATCATGTTTTAAGCTATGTATTAAGGGAAAGAAATTCGGTGCCATTCAATTCTTTAAATTTCATTAATTAACAACGCGGTGCTACAGTATATTCTGAAGTGAAATTGAACAATGTAACTGTATACATGGAGATGTACTGTACATCACTACTTAAAACCATGGAGTTTACTCACAAAAAAACACACAAATCAAACTGAAATCATTGAATTAAGGAACCAAATAAGAATAATTAAAATGATGATGGAATAAACTGAAATACTGTATACTGTACAGCCAGTAGAAAAACAAAAAATACTGACGCACAAACCAGAAATGTGTAAGTCATTGTGACCTAAAACAAGTACCAAAAACCCCAATTAAGGAAACGCATTCTTAGGGCCTGTTTATATTGCAAAATAAAAAAAGAATGTTTTTTTTTTTTGGAAACCGATTTCGGCAGTTGTTTATAAATAAATATCGCGTTGCATCTCAATTTTTACTTAAATAAAACCGATTCTGTCCGTGTGCGTTCGTTATAAATGACGTCATTATATACCAGAATGCAGTTTGCGGAAGCGCGATTGGATCGAGGTCATGTTTACTTCTTTTCGAATTAATTGGGGTTTTTGAAACAGTTTTTAAGATCGGTTCTTTTTGTGGTTTTTTGTAGAGACCCAATTCTGCTGGCAAGAAAAAACCGTTCTTGAAAAGAACGGTTTTCAAACATGGATTCATAACAGTATTTTCTGTTCAATAGAAACAGGCCCTTAAGGACCCAACAAAGTCTCCCTTTTATAGTACTGTACTGTCAAAACACATGATTTTTTATATTTCTTTTGCGTGTTCCCCAAGTAATAGGGTGTAACCTGAACATATTATAAAGTTAGTGTCTACAGTACTGCAGACTCAAAGTGTTATAAGGACCTCCAGTACATTTAAACCTATGACCACCATTTTGTTTGTAGGTTATTGATAAAATAAATTTAGTATACAATAAATGTGTGTTTACAATAAATGCAGATTGATGAAAAGGAATAAATTCAGTATAATTTCTGTTGAAGGAAAATCTAGGCATTCATGCATTTATTAGTTTTTACTTCCTTATACTAGTTTATTTGTATTAAAAAGGAATATTTAAGTTCCTATTTCTGGGTCTCTTTCTAATTCAAATGGATTTAATACAGAAGAATTAAATGTATTTAATCATAATCCAAAGGAAAATTCCTAATAAATGACAATGATGTGGGTATCAGTGGCTGGAGATAAAAATAAAATAAGTAGAAAGCTAAATAAAATGGTAAAAATAATTAGAAAATTTGATAAATAGTCTAGTGAGGCAATATTGTGGTCATTTGGTGTTCATACAGTATTCTCATCCTCTGAATGAGGATTTAATGTTGCATTATCATGTGATCATATTGAAATTCTGCACTTTTGACCAATAGTTTCACGATGGCAATCACATAAATTATGTTAAATTCTGACATACAATAGGCTAGCACAATGGAAATCTTTGGGAAAGATCTCCGCCTTGGATACCTTCCTCATCTATATCAGATGTACTGCGAAACGTAGATTTTATAACATTAGTTGACTATTACGATATTGTTCACATTTCTCTCTTTGGAAGATATCATGGAGGGTTTTAAAACGAAATGTTGGGTTTCATTGGTATATTTTTAAGCATCGGCGGTAAAGTTAGTTTCAACTAAGTTGGTCGTTGGTGGCAACAGCCATTTTAGTTATTTTTCTATTTTCGGACCGCGCATGGGAAGGTACAGTAGTTAGCAATATACTGCAAATTAATAAAGATCAAATTAAATATATTCATAAAGCATCAGAGTATATTGTGGGGAATAGTATATAAAAAATAGAACTGATGCTATTGATAATACCTTTTGTTTAAAATCGAGTGTTAGGACCATGATGATACTCTGCCTTTGTTGCAAGCCGTTTAAAACATCTTCCTTCTTAGACCAATAAAACATAACTTAGAATAATACTGTAGTAAGAGCCAACCATCTAATAAACGCCCATCCACATTTATACACACAATATTGTAATATTTATAATATATATAGAACCATAATCTACCCTCTAGTAACCTAAATTTACATTAGCAACTACACATAGTAGTCCTTCTTGTTTTTCAAAATCAGACTAAGTTTCATAAATAGGTCCTGTATTATTTGACGTCATTTCTACTAATGAATAACTAATGAATGAGAAAGAATGTTACATTACAACTGATATGTAAACATTTTGTGTCTACCTATCTGATAATTTAATTTTCAGTGAACAGTAGGTGTATTTGTATTTTTTTGGAAGCTACACTTTTGAAACACAGGCACACATCTTCGATGAATGCATCCAGAGTAATTTAATAAAAGTACAGGAAAAGTGATTTATTATAGTAGTACATACTGTACTCAGTATACACACATTTTTTTTATTTTTTTATTAAGGTATTATAATTAAATGATAAATAATAATAAATTTGATTGAATGAACAAGTTGTTATCTATAATCTAAATATAAGTTTTGAAAACATGACGTTAAAATGTAATTTAATTTCCTTTGGGTTTTTATTGATAAAGCTTTAAATGAAAATCAATTGTTTTTTTATTGGCATTAAGTTCATGTACAGAGAACAAGATTACTGCAGTACTGTAATTAGATTGTTATCTATGCAATGACATTGGAGAGAGAGACCTTACCAGTGACAGCGTTTTGTTTAATGCTTTTGTCTTTCCTCGGCTTCGTGTCTTGTATTTCATATATATATTTCTATGTTTTTTTTGTAATTATTATTTTATGTTTATTGCCGAAATGAATAAAATAAAAATAAAATAACATTGGTTGTGAAAGAATATTAATGGAAAATACAACTATTTATTAAGTACAAAATAAATTTGTTTTTAGGCTTTTAGAGATTGTAAAGCAAGACGATATAATTATATGTGGCTATACAATAGATGGCATCATCTGAAATTAGTTATTGTGGCATTGTGATGAATGGTGGTACAAAAATGTATGAACATTTTAAAATAAATAGTTTTTTTATTGCCATTGAGTTTATAGTGATTTATTAACAAGCAAGTTTTAAATCAGTAATGATATGGTTATCTCTAATCAATAAGCAAGTGACTGCAGTGCAGTAGTAATAATAAGTTATCTGAGCACTGCAAGTGACTGCAGTGCAGTAGTAATAATAAGTTATCTGAGCACTGCAAGTGACTGCAGTGTAGTAGTAATAATAAGTTATCTGAGCACTGCAAGTGACTGCAGTGTAGTAGTAATAATAAGTTATCTGAGCACTGCAAGTGACTGCAGTGTAGTAGTAATAATAAGTTATCTGAGCACTGCAAGTGACTGCAGTGTAGTAGTAATAATAAGTTATCTGAGCACTGTAAACAGTAATGTAGAACATCTTTGGAACTCAACAAAGTGTCCCCTATAGAGGTAGGTGTCCCCTATAGAGGTAGGTGTCCCCTATAGAGGTAGGTGTCCCCTATAGAGGTAGGTGTCTCCTATAGAGGTAGGTGTCCCCTATAGAGGTAGGTGTCCCCTGAATAGGGGTTGCCTATCATTTATTTCATGGGACTTGGCGTAGTGAACTTTCAGATATAAACAGAAGGATTTTATGAGAATTCTATGCAAATCACACTACCATACATTCGCGCTAAAATGTAAATTGTTATCCAGTGCTGTTCAGTTTTTGTTAACTGCTAACTACAGTAGATTGGAGGATGATCTGGTTTACTGGTTCCTGCAGAATGCTCCAGGCGCCTTAGAACACTTTAACCGGTTATTGCTGTGCAAACTTTAGCTGCAAGTGCAACGCAAAATAACGATAATGTGCTGCTGACCTTGAGTAACCTACCCTGTACTATAGCAACGTCTGACTGTCTGGAGCACATTGCATTTTGGGTATTGTTAACATTGATTGAACAGTTTTTGAGAGCACAAATTTAGTAAAAATGCAGTAAAAAATATTTCATAATCTATTTTGAAAACAAATAGTTTATTCGGCACTATACAGCAGAAACCGCACCTACTGCACAGTAACATATTTTCCAAAGAGATTTCTGTTATTTTAATCATGGTCACGACAAATTTATAATTAATATTAACTCCAATGAAATGATGGTTTTTAAAAAATTCTTGCAATAAGATACAGTATCTTATTGCAAGAATTTGTAAAACAATTACGATTACGATTAATATTTATTAATAAATGCATCCGAGTAATTTACAACTTGGTCCTCCATCAGTCAAAATTGACTCATTAATTTAATTTAATTTAGGATACCTTGTTACCTCACAAAAAACATTGTAATGCCTTTTTTCCGACCTTATTATGAAATGCGTGGGTTTGGCAAAGTAGCCGAACCACAACCCTCTCCCCCCCCCCCTCCCATCGCCGACCACCACCCATGACATGCTGGTGACATCCCTGGATACTAAAAACATTGCTTTGTAAAATATGATCTACATGTAATCGTAAAAAAAGTAGTTTAGTGTATTTGACAACGCAATAAATTGTTAAATGATTAAGCTTTAAAAAAGTGAACAGATATCGGCATTACAGTAGATTCTTTAACAGACAGCACAGAGAATTGTAATAGTAGTGATATAATAGCCATGTTAATGTTATAGTTATTATCAGTAATTAGCTGTTTGACACTGCAATAAATTGCATATATATTAATCACTTTTCTTCGTAATGTTGCTGCATAGTATAGTTAATACTGTAAGCATGATCAGGAATATCATATTATATTGTTATATCTAACCTTTCACTATTAAACATTAAACTTAGAGATCGTTTTTCGAGTAACCTATTGTTTTGTGGTACACAAACAGCAACAATTAACACATGTAGTCATTTATTTGACTATAAAAAGTAAACTAAAAACCTATCCAAAAAACTACAGTACAGTACTAGTTCTACTGTATAGAAGACCAAATTGTATGTACATTATTCATTATTAAGATTGCATTCAGCAGTATGAAAAATATTGTACTATTAGTTATTATGGCCACTCCAATTAATAGTACTAAATACACACACCAGGGAGTGGGGGCTGGGATTTGTTAAAACAAATGTTAAAATTTGAAGAGAGCTTTACTGTACTCATTTCTTTAAATGAAGGTATGAGTCTTGTGCTTGTCTACTGTCATCATCATTAATCATGTGGTAATTTGGAAAGTTAATAAAACCATTAGGTTAATAGCAATTTATGTACAAACAATCAAATAAAGATTAAATAATAAATAAATCAAGATATCTTACATTGACAATGTAACATTCTATGGAAATAAGCTATTGTTACAGCTAAGGCCCCACCCAATATAACAAGCTTCCTAAGTATTAATATAAAAGAAATCATTTTGTTCAATTTAAGAAATATTCTTACGTGAAGTTGTACTTATTTTTTGTAACCATGTTAAAGGGCCAACTGAGACAAGTTTAGTTCTAGGTTGGTCCTCATTTTTATGCTCTGTATTATTTGTATGACATTTGAATATGATGAAATAAATGTTCAGGTGGGGTATGTTCAGACTCACTGTTATCAAACGCAAGGCATACGGTAATCTGTAGCGTTAAAAGTAAAGGTGTTCAGACACAACGATCAACATTCCAATGCCTTGCGTTTAAAACACTCTTATCATTAGGTCTAAGCAAATAGAACTATGCATACAGTACATTCATTCATTCAAAATAATTTCAAACATATTTTACACGGGACAATTATCTGATTATTGTATTTAATTTATGAAAATATCATATCTATGACGCCAACTGTACTGTTCTTTAAAATTGAAAACTGACAGTTTGACGTTTAGCTCACTGTACAGGCATGCTGTTGGGTCTGCTAATCGTGGTCGTGTCTTTTCATTGGTTATGGTTAAAATCACTGATGCATCACTGGATTAGCGTTATTAAATCTACCCTCTCCTGCTAGAGTTATTAACGCCACTGGCAAGACGTAACAGCTCCCTAACGCTAATCCATGGCCTAGTTCAAACACAAAAATATGTACTCCACTTACATAACGCACCTTAACGCTGGGAGTCTGAACATACCCTAAGTATATAATTTGCAATGGTAATTTAACCACAGAAACACAAACAAAAGTTACAATTAAGAAAAGAATATACTTTTGATAGACAATATACATTATTATTTATACTAGTATATTATTTTATAATATACATTAAAATATTATAAATAACATTTCGTTATTTAAAATTAGTCTGACCATTCATTTAAGCTAAACAGGCAATGAAACACATACTGGTAAACTCAACTTTCAAACACATGATGTTGTTATTACAATTATTATGTCAATGTGCAAGACATTGAAATTAAAGAAAGCATTGTTACATGGAGCATGAGTCATACAAGATCTATGATTAATTACACCAAAATAAAATGAAGAGACAAAGAAGAACAGATAATCATCATCATGCTTAACATACAACATCTATTTTGACAGCGTCACACAAACATTTTGAGTTCACTAACAATGATCTAGTATAATGATGTAGTAAGGAGCCAGGCTAACGAGATTCAATGCATACTCAGTGCGTCATATACTGTATTAATGTACAATTTTCATCAACATCAGATTTGTCATTAATTTGTAATGTGGTTTAATAAACAATTAAATGCTTTGATGCCAGTTATAACTAATTACTATAATAAACTATTTTTAATTTGAATCTACATAAATTACTGTACAGTAATAGCTACAGTACTTAATTAAGATTAATTAATTGAGTTGGCTAATGACAATGTTTGCCTCTATGTATAAAACAGTTAACATACAGCCTTTGATTGGTTTATTTAAAATGTTTTTTTTACCGTTACGAATAAACGCCCGTTGTTTATATAAGGAGGCGATTATTTTTGGTGTAACAATAAAATGTTACTAACATAATCAAATAAATACCCACTAGATATGAAAAAATACAAGTCACGTGATAAAATACAATTTAAAAATTGTATCAAAATGCTTGGTAAATTGTAGATCATGCAAATCATTTAATTGTACTACTGTACAAATAAACAAGGCCAACAGCCATTAAGTCGCGTGCTACCATGCATAGTGATACCGGACCGACAGACAAACAGACCGACAGACAGACGGACCGACCAACATAGTGAACTATACTGACCGAAATTACTGAACATGTTTAAAAATGTTGAAATGTTTAAAAACATTTATATTTTTTTAATTTACACGTGCGTAGCCCGTCACTTTTGACGTGCTCGTATAACGTAATTTCGAGTTGAAAAGTAAGTCAAGAAAACAGAAATCGGGCAAAAAGAGTGCGCAATAACATTTAACGCGCAGTGCGCGCGCAGAAATCTGCGCACTCATGGCAATTTTGTAAACGCTTAAAATTGCCTGAAACGTACTCTTATTTCATCGAAAATAAATTTTGAAAATGTTAAGCGCGCGTACGCATGCGTTACATGCGCTACGCACGTAATTGTATTGCCATATGATGATTTATGCCCTGAAATTTATGAGTACCAAATTTTATTTAATTGTGATTCATGGTTGTTAAGATATGATTACAAACGTGATTTCGTTAAATCGAGCGTAGACCGCGTAATTTTTTATTGCGCACCGTGAAAACATAACCACATCGATTCCTGGCCATAAGGAATATTCTGTGAAAAATTGACTTAGCTAGATTAAACTGATATCAAGATAAGGTCATAAAGCGATAAAACGCATAGTGATACCGGACCGACAGACAGACAGACCGACATAGTGAACTATAGAGTCGCTTCCACGCGACTAAAAACCTTAATATTTATATTGTTTGTATGTGGCGGGGCGTTTATTTAAGGAAATAAATACAAGAGGCGGGCAGGGGGCCATTTGTTATTTGAATAAATACGGTAATTATTTATTACAATATTGAGGTTATCATTATCCTTATGCTTTGTATTGAAATACAAAGTATGGTACAGAACTATAGTTTGGTCTAATGTCATTCACTGAGTCTAAAAAGAGTACCCTAATAAATCTTCATTTATATTCACAAACCATTATTGTAAATAAGTGGTCTAGACAAGCTAGTGATTAGTCTGGAATAATGAAGACTAGTTATACCCTGCAAAGTGACTGGGGAGAAGGCCAGAATCTGAATCACATCCTTGTTAAACATAACAGCTAATGTATAAATCTGCTACATAAAACGTATGGATTATGTTACTTTAGAAACTAATCATAGCTACTATCCAGTTAGTGGAACATGTACATGTAAAATTGCTGTACAAGCATAAATTGTGATTCATTCTGCTTTATGATCACCATGGGAGTTTGACAATGGTATTTAATGTTTTGCATAATCATAAAGAGCATAGAAATGTACACGTATTCATATGTTGCACCAGATTGGGTGAATCCTTTGTTTCTATATTTTCTGTCATCTTTTATTACAAGCTCTCAAGTTGAGTGCTTTTCTATTTTTTCTCGTACTGGTAAACTATCTCTTAAGCCGTTCATATCTACTTAGCTGCACTGAATTTCAATTTACAATTATTACGCAGGATGGCATTTAAGAGTTTAAGTAATAAGAACAATTTATTTATCAAAGTAAGGTTTACTGTACGTGGGCTGCAGAGATGATATGTTGTTGTCCTGTTTATTCAAATATCGTGCTTAATCACAAGAAGCCATTTTTTTCTGACTGCAGTTTGTTTCTCCTAAACTACTTTCCATAAGGATTCATTGAACTTTTTATGAATGAATTATAAAGTTTCTTTAAACTTTCAATTTGGCATCAAGAAAAGCTATAAAACTGAATAGAGGGGTGGGAAGGATTCTTGTGAGTCCAACTTTTAATGATTAATCAATATATAGGAAACTTAAATAGTACTTGTGGGAAAAAGTATGTTCATTTGGTTTTATAATAATTCAAAAATATCTATAACACCTAGATAAATTCCTGTCAATTGATTGGATGATTGTCACAATAGTACGTACTATATAACGATGGCGTTGTACATGTAGTACAACGATGGCGTTGTACATGTAGTACCAATTTTTTTGTATTCGGAAAAAAAATCTGTGAAAAAGTGAAATCTAACAGCAGAACTGGAAGCAGTGAGGAGCAACCTTAGCAAGCAGTAATAATACAAGTTACAAAGTTAAAATCTGATTTTACAACAACTTACTGTGGCATTAAAATAAACATAGTTTTCGAAGGAGAAATCTAACTACATATTGATGGGGTAAATACTTTACACTCTTTACCAGATTTTATATTGTACTGTATTAGGAAGACCACACGACAACAGTTTCTACTGCTACTGCTAACAAGCAATAAGACAGATGATGACAATTAAGCTGGTCAGATTCACACAGATTGTAATTGTGTATGACTTTTAAACAATTGCTAAACAAATGGAAACGTGCTCAGAATATATTATGTAAAAAGTTTGCGAGTGACGAGTACTGAAACTGCTAAAATGCAGGTTACACTAACAGCAGAAAAAATACTTGTAATAAAATATCAATAAATGTGGGGGAAAATTAACCTGTAATTTGCAGCACAGCAACAAGGGTCCCTTCGTGTCAAGTTATGCCACTAAAAAGAGCCCATTTGTCTGACCACAACGACAGGGGCTAAATGGACTGGACCAGTATACTGGGGTTAACCCCCTACTTTTCCAAAAGATGAACTTGGTTCTTTAGAGTGCACAAAAGCCAGGTATGTACAACAGACCTCCATTCCTATCTGAGAAGACTTGTTCTACCACTAGAACAATGGTCAAGGAGTGACCTGAACCCAGGTGCTGATTGTATACTATGGTTTGCGGCGCTGTCTTAGTGTAACTGCTTGGCGGCGCTGTCTTAGTGTAACTGCTTGGCCACTCAACTCAACCAAAATACAATACAAATAAGTATAAAACTGGAAATTCTAAAATGTTGTATATTATTTATACTGGATGACAGTTCTCCCAGAGAGCCCAGTACACACCATACTGTTTACCAAGTTCTTAAATATTCAGAGGTGCAATGTACTGTACAGTAGGACAAGGCAGTGAGGGTATCTTGTCTAAATGATATAGTAACTAGCAATTTGGTACAGTCAACTCTAGCCTTTCACATGATATTTCTTAATTATTTCTGACCATATACAGTACTCACACCAATTTCTAAAAATGACCGAACATTGATTGTCTAACATTGTACAGAGGGAATACTCAATGGAAAGACACTTCGCTGCTAACAACTCCAAGCTGTTCATTACTGTATAAATCCTTAACTGATACTACTGTAGGTCTCAGAATATCAAATTTATAATAAAATGTTACTAACTGCTAGTACTACTAATAAATAATAAAAGTAACGGTACAAAGACAATGTAAAATGTAATTGTTAAATAATTTGTATATGATTGTAGTTTGTACAGTACAGCATGGACATACAGTACTCTACTGTATACTGTAGTACAGTAGTAAACATGTACAGGAATTACTGTAGTTACTGTACAGTACATTTTTACACTGTATGGAAAAACAAAATACAGTACAGAATTTAAAAAAAAAAAAATGTATGATTTAAGTTTAATATTTGTTGTTACTGTACATGCTGGCACACACAATTTCTAAGAATTATTTTCCTATTGACACACTACAGTTTTTTAAAATCTAGTACGTACTGACTGTGTAAACAAATAAATTACAATGCGTTATGCAGTGTGTGATCAATACATGCTAAAGTGACTAAAAGCATACTGTAAGTCTGTATAATGGTAGTCTACAGAAAACATAATTACAGTATGTTGCCAGATTGTGTTCAAAAATAAAATGTCTGCTTTTAAAAAAGGTCAAATGAGGTTTAAATAAAATTATTATATTGTAGTACACAATAAAAGTTTATTGTGATTGTCAGAGATCATCGTCATCATGATAATATTAATAATAATAATTGTTGTGTCTCGCGTATCTCTAAAACTTGCAAGTCATAACATTTTAGAACTTTCACAACATATCGTCATTTACATGAATGAAGTTGTGCAGCTAACATTTCTTAACGTTACAATTTTATAAATTTCGTATAATTACAGTAACATAGGTCGAAAACCAAATAACACTTATTAAATTGAAGCTTAGCAAACATGTAATTTATATCATGCGCTAACTTTCTGTTGAAAAAAATGTAATGTTCCAAAGAAAGTTAAATTAAAAATGCAAAAAATCAATTTCTAATCAATTTTCTATGCATTTTATGTAATTTTAAAGTCCCATTCCATACATTTTTTAGATCTAATTTAGGTTCACAAATTACATTTAATGTAAAAATAAATACTACAGTATACTGTATGGTCCTATTGAAATAACTTTTTTCGTCTTCAAACAGTTAAAAATGTAAGAAAAAAGTTGATTCTGATAATTTAAGCGGCCCACAGATTAATATGTTCGTTTTTCTTAAACTGTAATTCACCCACTTTTCGATCGATTGTGAGGCCAAAACAAATGGAAGACTCCTAAATTTTCAGCGAAAATACCAGGTTTCCCCCAATTCTGGAAAAAACAAAAAGACAAATAATGCAGCAACTACAGTACTGTATACATCAGGCTAGGCCTATAGTTACTGTAGCGTAAGATGTTCGTACTGTACATTACCGATGTTTACCAGCTAGGCCTACAAAACAAAGCCTACTGTAGCTACAGTAGGCTAGGCCTAAAGACCGTCCATGAGAGGACATTCAATGCGAACTACTTAGGTGGTACATTGTTTCTCTCTTTTTATCATAATTTACCATAAAACGTACATTTTAAGACAAGGAATGACATGGTTTAATGTTTTTAAAGTAATATATATATTGCATTACTTTTACAAAATGTCACAATTGATAGGGAATGGGATGTAAAAAATAGGAAAATGGGAACATAAAAATGTCCACGAGCGCAAAAATGTTCACACGCGGGGTGCACACACATAACGTTAAAAACATAACTTGTTTGCATGAATTGTGTTTTCCATCCTTTTCTAGCAATTTAGCTAATTCGACATAAAATCATGTCATATAAGCACATCAAATTAGACAATTATGAAAAAGTTAAAAAATTGGTTGTTTTGAGGCCATCATACAGTATGTCCAGTTGTATTTTCATCTTTTGCGTTGTAGTTCATCACAATAAACAAGCATGCATCTATATTCTACGTATCCAAATTTCTTAAACATATTAATATGTTGTTGCTCAGATAATTCCCTTCCCAATTTGCTATCTACGTGTTTCATTTTGATGATGTCATCATGTTAAAAATTGAAATAAATGGCGGGTCCCGTTATTTTCATCTATGCTGCACTGTATGAATAGTGTATACTGTACTGTACAATACATAAGATACTTAAACAACATTTTATTTCAGGTCACAGTGGCATAATAAATCGTATGCGTTTTGCATTTGCGCAGCGGATAACATCAAATCTAGTTTATCTTAATTACATTTTCCATAAATGTTTAATTATTGTATACTATTATTTATCATACAGTACATTTAAGTAACTGTAAAACGTAGTAAAAATCATAATTTATATACTGTATTGTGGATAATGTTTTTTATTTCATATAAATACTACAGTGAATCTGAACTGTGAATGAGAATATACTTGTAAAATAACTTTCAATAAAAGACATTTTTTTACATACTGTAGTACAGTATCTTAATTTCCTCGATTTGTCACGTCCTACTGTACATTTGGCGTTCAAACAATTTTAATCCCTGCAACTTAAAATATCAACAATAAATGTGTCAGAAAATCACGATATTCTAACAATAAAATGAGTTAAACCTGTTCGTATATTATTTCCTTATATTATACTGTTTATAAATTTTATTTTTTTTTGCTTTAAATAAATAAATTTTCTACTGTAAACGAATTAGGGTATAAAGATTATAAAAATTATGCAAACTTTAAAATTTATATATTTTTAATATAATTGACTGCAAAAATTTAAGGCCACAAAAATAAAGGATTTGTTCACATTATAAGTAAACAGTATCATTCATTCAGCACTACAGTAAGTTTTGAAACAACTTCCTCTTCCTGGTACAGTAAATTATACAGCTGCAATATTGAAAGTTCAAGGGAAAATTGTTCCTTTAAAAGGAACTAGTAAATGTTATAGCCTTCAGTCAACAGAATCATTATGAGGTCTTTTAAATTAAGCCTTGTTTGATGACTAATAAAGTCATTATTTATAATTGTTTATCAAGTAATCTTTCAGATTCAACAGGCCGGCAAATACATGCAATGACAATTTGTAAGCAGGTGACATTGCTTTTATTATTTTTATTATCATTGAATAATATTCATAAAGTAAATAATAAATAAGACTGAGAGTGGATAACTTTTAAAGAAAAAAAACAAGGAAGTTTAAATAAAATCAATAAAAACACTTTTACACTGACATATTAATCAGAAAATTCATGACAAATATCACACAAAAAAATCACTAATTTGTGACTTGAGTCCCAGAGAGATTTCTAAAATAACCGGTTTATCTAAAATAGTAATTATTTTATTAACTTTATTATATGGATTTTAAATCTGCATTCAACTAGTAAGCACTTTTTTGGATTTTTGTGAAAATGAATGAAATATTGTATTCATGATTTACAGAAATTCTGTGTCAAAATTAGTACAACATAGGGCCTACTACTTTAAACAGATAGGCCTGTGTTGTGTTTCAAAATGACTGTATATATGAAGGCCTAGCTAGCAGGCCTACTTATTTACCACAAACCAGACATATGATATATTATTTACCTTTAGTCTTCGTGATTGTGTTGTTGTTGCAGGTTATATGACAACAGTCACACAACCACACACTGCAAAACCAAACTTCCCCTCTCTCCCCAACAAGAAGCAAGCTGCTTGCTTGGGCTTGCTTGGGCTTCAGAGTTTCTCACTTGCTTCCACAACTTATCCACTTCTTTGTTGGTAAACACAGTCTCGTCAGAAAAAATGAGATTTATGTTTTCCCTCCATTAAATTTTCCTGCCAGAAAATAAAAATTAGCATTCATTATAACTGAGAAATAATACAAGAAAATATACTCATTTACAATAAAATTTAACTCACTACTTCCGTGTAACATTTTTCCACCCGAAAAACATACTTCTCAAAAAAATACAATTCGATCTGTTTGGGGTCAGAGGTTATTACACAGCGCCCACTATTTCTATTTCCCACTTTAAAAATGGGAAGTTTGTTTGATGGTTTCTAAATTTTAAAGTTTATGATTTGCACTGTTACTGTCACGAATTATTGTAGTAATTGAGACTGATTAAATGAACTAGTACACATACATCATAAAGCCATGTTTATATCGACAAAGAAAAAAATAATGTAAAAAAAAAATAACGGCACTCTGTGCGCGCTGCATGGACAATTATCGCTCCTAGTAGTTATAAGGGGCGCTATACATGCTATGTTTGTAATTTTTCATGACCCATTTCATTAAAATCACTATTAAAAACTGAATTTCATGTGATGTACAGAGACATTTTTAAAATTGAAAGTCTCTCATGAAAAGCTATAAAAACATATTTAACTATTTTAAAAACACATTTAACAGAACAGCACATATTATTTAAAATTGTCATCAAAAGATATTGGATATTATGATGAGCATAATATAAATTAATTGCTACTATATACAATGTTTAAAGATGTATTGTCCCTTTGACTAATTCGAAAAAATTTTTTAAAAAAGATTTTGAAAAAGTGGGTCATTTTGAAGTATCATAATAGTTATTACGGTAACTTTCACCAAAAATTAGTCGAAAAAAAATCATTTAACTGAAAAATAGACGTTTTTTGTTTAAAAAAAAAATTTTACTTCCAGTCAAAGTTTTCGATCAAAACATATCTCATATACAACGCGCTTGTTTGGCTACTCTGTATGCATAAACATAAAACTTCCTCGCGATCTGTGTAAAAACACCATCTCAATGCATACTCGTGGTTTGACATCTTCGTTTACTTTCGCTCGCGCCGATTTTCCAAACGAAAATGTAATCAAATTAATTTACCTATTAATTACGTAAACTTGTGGTTTTTGGCTCGAATTTTCGACTTGAAACGTGAATAACGTTAATATTACTTTGATATGGCCTATTTAAATTTAGAATATTATGAAATTCATTTTTTTGTGTTTCAAAGGACAATACATCTTTAAAAAACAAAGAAATTGAGGTAAAATATTGGTATTTGGGCACAAATTTGGTTCTTCTTTCCGAAAGGATTTTTCTATCAGACACTGCAGGGGCATTATTATGACTTTCGTAATATTTAGGCCTACTAAGTTACCGTACTTCAGTAATGCCATACCGCAACATGTAAAGGTTTATGAAGAAGTTTGTAAAGTTTTCTAAAGAGAGCTTGAAGTTTAAAGACTAAACAAAATGTTACTGCAGTACTGACAATAACTAACAATAATGATATGCGCGTGTCTATGATTAGACTTGCCCCAAGTCTGTATTATCTTTTTTTTTTTTATTCATTTGTTTTTATTTCGACCGCGATTTTTGTCTGAAAATACAAAATCAAGTAGTATACGTATGAAACGCCATATGTGCCAAAATATTTATCTTTTTACTAATATTAAGACAAAACTCCGTCTGGAGCCCAGACTAGTCTATGATTTGTCACAATCACAATAACCCACTAGGCTATCTTATTGTAGATACCACCAGCTACCAATATTATAATCTAGCAAATTGTAAAGAATATCAAATGGCCTATTACAGACCACCTATAATAGTCCTGGAAGACCAGACTAAAGTTTGACTAGAGACCCACTGCCCCTTCCCACACTGGCACTGCATACCCAAATAGCCTACATAGATATTGCAGATTGAGATTCAGTTACTGATACCCACAGCATTGTCATTTTTACACTAATTTGCCTTTGGAATCGTTTTATCGATTTATATATATATATATTTTTCTCATTCTCACAGATTTCCTCATCTTTATCGTTTCAAATTAATTAATTAAATTTCAGTATATCACCGGGCGGTTTAGAATTACTGTTCTTTGCCTCTTGTGTTTATATATATAAAAGTACTGTATCTCTTCGGAGATCCCGCCTCGTGAATAAAAATACTGAAAGATGAGGGCGTATCAATTTGATCTCTGTTGCGCGTGCGTACAACTGAGGACTAGTGCTGTTCCGCCGTACACCACGCCGAGAATGTTAAAGAGTCGTTATCCAATCGAGTTCGAACAGTACCATGAAAGCCCCAGTGGTCTAATGGTTAGGACATTTGCATATCAAGCAGGCGGCCCGAGTTCGAGTCTCGGTTGGGGCGACTTTTTCTCATTCTCACAGATTTCCTCATCTTTATCGTTTCAAATTAATTAATTAAATTTCAGTATATCACCGGGCGGTTTAGAATTACTGTTCTTTGCCTCTTGTGTTTATATAATTATAAAAGTATCTCTTCGGAGATCCCGCCTCGTGAATAAAAATACTGAAAGATGAGGGCGTATCAATTTGATCTCTGTTGCGCGTGCGTACAACTGAGGACTAGTGCTGTTCCGCCGTACCACGCCGAGAATGTTAAAGAGTCGTTATCCAATCGAGTTCGAACAGTACCATGAAAGCCCCAGTGGTCTAATGGTTAGGACATCTGCATATCAAGCAGGCGGTCCGAGTTCGAGTCTCGGTTGGGGCGACTTTTTCTCATTCTCACAGATTTCCTCATCTTTATCGTTTCAAATTAATTAATTAAATTTCAGTATATTACCGGGCGGTTTAGAATTAATGTTCTTTGCCTGATTTGTTTATATATATATATATAAATCCAAAGGCAAATTACTGAAATAATGACAATGCTGTGGGTATCAGTGGCTGGATCTCAATGGAGATACAAAATAAAAGCGAAAAGCTAAATCAAAACGAGAAGTAAAACAGCCAGAAAAGTTAGCAGAGCTTTCGGGCAACACTAGCCCTTCATCAGTGCAAGTGAAGGAATTTGGATAACGTCATAGTATAAAGCTGGCAAGTGCTACCTGGGTGGACAGGAATAAAAGAAATATAACAAAGGGCGAATAATTTTACCGATCTGGGAGTATGTTCCTAATGTTAAGTCCAAAAGGTTTTGTGGTTTTAAGAGCGCCAGTCACTAAAAATCAAACATTAGGTGGCAAGGGTCAAAATTTCGAATTGGCTCATATTTTGCACATTGGTAGACCTTGATGTAAGTAAACCTGATGTGTAGATTGTTTGGTAAAATATCGCTTAGTTTTCGAGAAAATCGAAAAATAAGGATTTTCGGCCAATTTTGTTAATTTTTGGTGTATAATTTACATTAAGTTTAACAGCCTCTGGAAGCCAAACGTAGCAACGTTTTAATATTTTACACTTACGTTTTAACTAGCATCTTGACAATAATTTGGTAAAGTTTCAAAAAATTTGATGAAATTTTAAGATTTTGACTAATTAATTACTAATTAGCATATATAAAACTCTTAAAAAGTAGGGTAAAAACAAACGGTTTTTTTTTTATGTGCGACGAATTTTTATAAAATAAAAAAGTCATCAATCTAAAGTTTAGATACTAATATTTATGAATCAAGTAAAAAAAAAAAATTGGGGAAACTATTTTGCGCTCCGCGCCAGAGCCACAAAGTTGTAAGAAATTCAAAGATTTTATCTGTCGGCAACATCAATCAGATGTACCTATTGTTCTCTATTTAGTAATCTAAGTCGAATTAAGCCAAACTTTTATTACGAGAAACAAACTTGAAAGATAAATTTTGAATTAAGTTGCAATTTAAACACAAACTAAAAATACGTTTCTGGTAAAATTTCAATTACTAACCAATATACGAAATTAAGCAATTAACTAAAAATCACTCTTCTTTGTCAAACCACATTATTATAAATTATTCGATCCTCTCATAGTTTATAGGATAAAACTAAAAAACAAATTTGTTTTAACTTGTTATCGTTTTCCTGTTTGTCGAACCTGGTCGAACGTACTCAACGAGAATGTTTCAAAACATTAACCACAGTAGACAAAACACTTTACTGCGTATATTCGATAGATAACGATCTTCATTGACGTTGACAACGGAACAGATTTGTTATCCATTTTAGTTTATGTCTTACAATGTAAAGACGTGTAGAAAATAATTCTTATATATAATTATTGTCTGATTGCTTTAAGTTCAAACAAAATGGAGTTTTCATGTTCTTTTAAATCGGTTGTCGGCGGAGCTTGTGGATTCGATAGAAAAGACCGCAAACAGAGCACTGAAGTCCTACCTTTACAAGCATGCCAGAAGAAAATCGCTGCACACAGATACATGTTTAGGTTTACGGGCATCGATAGTGAGTGGTACTATTTGTGCAGCAGGGAAATGGAAATAAAAAGCGTGAGTCACATCAACAACATAGAGTATGGAAGCAGGTCCATGAAGGTGTGGATGGCGTATGGTGTTGGTGCAGGACAAAATCTACTTTTGAGTAAATTCTGTGTGCCTTCGAAGCTACCCAATTTAATTCATAGCCAAGATACAACGTCTGATTAAAATAAATCAAGTATCATCTATTGCAGTAAAAGCAAGAATACAAGCCAAGACATCTCATGAAGAACAAGCTGATATAAATAACGACGAACAAATAGAAAGAGAAGAAAGTCCTGGCACCCTCAGCAAACTGTTCTTTTGTCGCGAACAAGGTTGCATTAGGTCATATCAGAGGTACTCTTCCCTAGAGAAACACTTAGATTATGAAAATCACAAGAACGCACTAGAACATGAAACACTTTATGACAGGGCAATGAAATTAATCAACACAACTAGAAGAGGGTACTTCTAAAAATCCAGAACCAACAAGAACCAACGATTTGCCACGGTTTGACATTGGCCCCAAACTGCAAATGGGCTGGGCGTTAAAGTCCTCTGCAAAAAAAACCCGATTTTCTGTACCACAGAAAACCTACCTTATTGATGTTTTTGACGCTGGAGAGCAGATGGGACAGAAAGCTGATCCATGTCTCACGAGAGATGAGATCGGCCAGGCACAGCGATGGTTCACATCTATATAGTAGCAAGACTGAATTTTTAACAGCAGATTGCAAGTTTTTTCTCACACTTGGCTAAAAAAAGGAGGACAGATGCAGCCGTTCATGATGATGATGATGACGAAGATGATGATTACGATAGTAATGAAGATGGTGACAAAGTCGAAGAAAATGGAGACGATTCAAAAACGGAAAAGGAAAGAGAAATTCAACTTTTGTCGCAAACCGTACTGGACACAATAGGCTTACAGCATCCAATAATGTTTGAAAGCATAATATTTGTGAACTGAAAGCTCAAGAAAAACTCTCCAGATTCTCTTTGCCAATGTTGCAAGAAATGTGTACTTCTCTTGAACTTGATACCAC
The DNA here is from genome assembly GCF_964355755.1 of Antedon mediterranea. NCBI lineage: Eukaryota > Metazoa > Echinodermata > Crinoidea > Comatulida > Antedonidae > Antedon > Antedon mediterranea. Next base: position 15,937,200 of record NC_092675.1, read on the forward strand.
AGATATAACCATAAAGCGCAAGAAGCCATACATTGATTTGCTGGGAAAGATGGTTTCCATGTGCAGTTGCTCGAGTGATTAAGGTAGCAATGAAGGTTTTTTATTTATTTATTCGACTTCTTACTAACTCAGTTAGTGAAGGATCTGGACCAACAGGTGGTAAACACCTCTAAAACGGCCCAGTCCCAATTTGCACAGTGGCTGTGTTTGTGTGGACTAGTACACCGGGGTAACCCCCTACTCGTCTCGAAAGATGTACTAGGTTCTTTAAAGTGCGCATGAGCTATGTGTACACTGGACCTACGGTTTATAGTCCTTATCCGAGAAGACTCGTTCTACCACCAGAACCATGGAGTGAGTGAGCCTTGAACCCTTGCCGATGTTATGGCTACTTAATTATGGTTCCACTGTCTTAACCGCTCGGCCACTCACTCACTCATAAGGTAAAAAATAAGGTAAAACTATGTCTGTAAGAATTCTTTAAAATAACAATTTAATATGTGGGACGATTCTGTAAATTTTTAATAAAGCGAAGGGATGAAACAATGGTTTACAAGTTTACAAACAATTTATTGTTTAGGCTACGAATTATTAGGAAATTTCGCACGAGCACATGAACGTTATCGGATGTCACCATTCTACTCATTTGCATAACAACAGAGTTCAGTGAACATTTGCGTTAACGTACTTGCTCGTTTTGATTTCGCGCTTCGACGGGAAGTGTAGAACGCAACGCATGTGTAGCGCACGCAACATACGCCACACGTATTAAAACAAATCATGGGTTTATAGAGACTAAGCCTAGCCAGGCATGTTTAATCATGTTTTGGTTAACGTTTTCATTTACGCTATTTAAAAAAAATAAGGTTCTCGACGCACGTAACTAAAGTTTTTCGTAATGCTTGCGCACGCACAGCAAGTTGTTTACAAAGTGGGCGGAGCTTGGAAAATAGCGTTAACATGCTTGTGCGAATACTCCCTATATGAGAAGATAAGAACATTATGTTATATAGCCTGTTTTCCACTAGGCGAAATTATTCGCGCAAATCAAACATTTTCGCGTATACGCGCACGTCAAAGGGAACACTTTGTTGATAAAAAATAAACTGCGCATGCGCGCGTATAGTGCAAAAAATAATAATATTATTATTATTATATTATAATAATAATAAGAATAAATTCACCTAGTGGAAAATATAACAGGTGATGAAGCTAAGCGAGTTATAATATTGAGCTCAGATAGTAATTGCTTAATTTCATGGGTCAGTCGTTTAAATTTGAATAGAAATTTATTTTTAGATGTTTTATATTAAAACGTAATTCCAAATTATTCAGGACCTTTCAGTTTACCTTTAAAGTTTGTTTCTCGTAGTAAAATTTACCTTAAATCTGTAAATAGAGAACAATAGGTACATCTGATTGATCTTGCCGACAGATAAAATCTTTGAATTTCTTACAACTTTGTGGCTCTGGCGCAGAGCGGAAAATAGTTTCCCCAAATTGTTTTTACTTGATTCATAAATATTAGTATCTAAACAGTAGATTGACGATTTTTTTATTTAAAAAAAATTCGTCGCACATGAAAAAAAACGCGTTTGTTTTTACCCTACTTTTTAAGAGTTTTATATATGCTAATTAGTAATTAATTAGTAAAAATATTAGAATTTCATAACATTTTTTAAAACTTTACTAAATTATTGTCAAGATGCTAGTTAACGTAAGTGTAAAATATTAAAACGCTAGGTTGCAAAATTTGGCTTCCAGAGGCTGTTAAACTTAATGTAAATTATACACCAAAAATTTAAAAAAAAGGCCGAAAATCGTTATTTTTCGATTTTCTCGAAAACTAAGCGATATTTTACCAAACAAACTACACATCAGGTTTACTTACATCAAGGTCTACCAATGTGCAAAATATGAGCCAATTCGAAATTTTGACCCTTGCCACTAAATTACGAATATGTCTGATTTTTGGTGACAAGCACTCTTAAGTTGTATATACAATAAAATAAAAACTATGAACTTGGTTCTTCGTGGTGCTTTATTACTACTACAAATTTGTTTCATATGACCAGCAAAGCTGTTAATGAATGGCCAGGAAGCGGTGGTTGTTGGTCTATTGTTTCGGACCTCCTGTCTGTTACTAATTAGGAATTTCTTTCTATGCCTACATGTTGATACCAGCTCGTTTCTGTTGTTCAGTGAGCATAGTTTGGGATGACATATAATTATATATTTGTCATACAGGCATAAATTACAACGTTTGGTAATGTTCGAATACGCTTTACACTTTTTTAGAATTTTCCAATTAATAAAGTATTGCACATTAGAGTCCCTAAGAGTCCATATATATTTACTTAGTTCTGTACTATTCTTATTTTTCTCAATGCGAAATGAGCTAGTATGGTTTCTGTATCTATTTTTAAATTCATTTTCCGTTAGTCTGACATATGTTTCTTGTTTTATCGTTTTGATTTAGCTTTTCGCTTTTTTTTCTCCAATGAGATCCAGTCACTAGTACCCACAGCAATTGTCATTTTTTCAGTAATTTGCCTTTCAAACTCGAAAGATGCGGAAATCTTCAATACGATAAAAGCCCAATAGGTCTAATGGTTAGGACAGCTTCATATCAAGCAGAAGGTCCGGGTTCGAGTCTCGGTTGGGGCGACTTTTTCTCATTCTCACAGAAAGATGAGGGCGTATCAATTTGATATCTGGTGCGTACAATTGAGGGACTAGTGCTGTGTTCCGCCGTACCACGCTACCCAATCGAGTTTGAACAATACCATGAAAGCCCCAGTGGTCTAATGGTTAGGACAGCTGCATATCAAGCAGAAGGTTCAGGTTCGAGTCTCGGTCTCATTCTCACAGATTTCCTAATCTTTTCGTTTCAGTATTATCACCGGGCAGTTTAGAATTAATATTCTTTGCCTAAAACAAATCAGTCAATTAGTATCCCTATATTATAGGCCTATGTCTAAAAGGGCCAATCTGGGAAAAAATTAGAAAGCAGTGTTTCTCAACTGATTTGTTCTATATATCTACACAAAAATAGTTCAAGCTCATCTGGCCTGGAGAAAGCCGCCATAAAATACAGATTAGAGATCAGCTTCTCCATCATGTATGGATATGATTTTGGTGGCAAAGTATATGTTTTGAGGGTCAAGGAATCCAAATACAGAATTTTGAAGTTTACTAAATGTCCGGCATCTTGTTTTTCAAAATGGCCGCTCTAAAATACAGATTTGTACTCATCTCAACTTCTACATCGTATGTGAACGTGATTCTAGTGGCAAAGTGTAGTTGTGAGGGTCAAGAAATCGAAAAACAGCATTTTTGTAATTCACTTACTGGCCACCATTTTGTTTTCAAAATGGCCACCATGAAGTACAGGTTTAGCTAATTTCTTAGCTCCTATACATAATGAAGACATTATTTTGATAACTAAGTCTTATATGTTTTGATGGTACAGAATAAAAATCATTCTAAAAACAGAGTCGGAAAGTGATCTGAACTGGAATAATAACATTTATGTAGGCCTACAATCCCTTTCTTCTGGTCTCCGAGAGATCCACACCTTATCTATCGCTATCACTATCCTCAGTATGTACTATCGACGTCGTGAGTTAATCACAAGATCGAGTTCCATACTGATTACGACCAAAGAGGTACACAAGAAGATACCAGATAATGATCATTCGCGAGAAGAAACTAACAAACAAGATATTCTAAAGAAGTTACATAGACATTTAAAGATATTTTGCAAATATAAAAAGAAGCATGGTCAATGTAACACAATTGTATATATAGCTGCTTCTCTGCCAGCCAGTTCGATCAACCAATGTGACATAAAGTAATGCAAATAGAGAAAGAAAACTGCCATTTGTCGTCAGACTCGTAAGATTCTTCTGAGGAGCTGTCTGGGAAGTCAAAAGATATCAACATCTAAGCTGTGGCTGAATCATTAGATGGTATAACTTTAGGCGCGATTGTACAATTGGGAGTTCCAGATTCAGATATAGCATAACAGTATGCTTTCATATTTGCACAAGCTAGTTATGGCCAAAAGTGGAGGGGTATATCTATAACTGCAAATGATGAAAGACAAATAAGGTACATAAGGTTTTCTATATTGTGGTCATGTCTGAAAACTGATTCTTCACTATTATAACACGTTGCATGATATCTATTCTTTTGGAACATCTTGTATTGTACTGTATGTATGTGGAAATTTGTCGTTCAGTCATATTGGCCATCATGGTCAATTGTTCTATACTGTGGGTATATCTGGAGACAAAATGATACATCCTCATCAGTGTCATCATTATATGATACATAGCTGCATCCACTAAGAACTTTTAAATATAGGCCTACGCCATCTCATCTTTAAAGTAGGTTATGCACATCTTCAAAACCTCAACCCATTATTATGTCCAATATAACCCAGAAAGCTCCTGAAAATATAAACTCCTCCGAGTCTGATTATTATGACTGGTAGATGAGCAGCTTGATATACATTTTCTGAGTGACTTTACCGTTGTATAAACTGTTGTTATTTGGATAAAAAAAAGAAAGATTGGCGAAGACTATCGTTGATTTTTCCATTTATCGCATGATACCTACATGCATAAATCCAGACTATTTATTGTGAAGTAGTGTTAGTCCCCAGTGAATTAGGTAACCATCCATTCAGTCGTCGCATAAGATATGTTGCTTTAAATTTACTAAAGTTGGCCATGCTTTTCTTTATGATTTGGAAAATATCTTAAAATGTCTACATATAACGAACTTTTTAGAATATTTTAATTTTAGGTTCTTCACGCGAATGATATAGTTACAGTACATCGCTGATATCTTCTTGTGTGCAGTACCTCCTGGGGTCATAATCATTGTGGTTCACATATATTATTACCAACATATTGACTTATTCTCGTCATCACTTTACAACTGTATTTAAAAAGCTCAATGTTGTTTTTATACTGTAACTTTAAAAACGTAGGCTTAGCAAAATCATAATCATAGTAGGCCATTGAGTGAACTTCAACAAGCTGTATTTATATTTCTTGACCCTCAAAACATAAACTTTGCCATCAAAATCACTTCCATGCAATGTAGAAGCTGAGGTACGAGGACAAATCTCTAAATTTTATGGCAGCCATTTTCAAAAACAAAATGGCGGGCATTAGGTGAACTTTAACATACTGTATTTGGATTCAAAATTAACCTTCAAAACATATACATTTCCACCAAAATTACGGTCATATGTTGTAGAAGCTGAGATATGAGGAAAAATCTGAACATCTTTGGCAGCCATTTTGATTTTTATTATGGCGGCCATTGGGTGAACTTCACATTAATGCTGTATTTGGATTTCTTGACCTTCAAACCCTATATTTTGTCACCAAAATCATGTCTATACATGCTGTAGAAGCGGAGAAGAGCACAAATATGTATTTAAGGCAGCCAATTCGAAAAACAAGATGCCGGCTTGCCTGATATATATCTATCTATCTTGTTCAAGTACCTTCACTGATGAAGGTCTAGTGTTGCCCGAAAGCTCTGATAACTTTTCTAGCTGGCTGGTAACAAACAAACAAACGACTCTCATCCTTGTCATCCGACAAGAATTCATTCAACCAAGCCGCCCCTGTACACCAGAAAGCCCTTAGCGACAGTGGATACCAGCACACACTAAAATACGAGCCGGTAACCAAGATAAGACGAAATACAACAAAACGACATTCTGTTGTACAACCCACCGTTCAGCCAAAACGTCAGCACAAACATTGGACAGAAATTCCTATCCCTAGTTTCCAAAAGATAACAAATTAAGGAAAGTCTTCAACCGCCGAAAAACCATCAAGATTAGCTACAGCTGTATGAACAATATGAAATAGATAATAGACAGTCACAAGAGAATACTCAACCAGCCCGTCGGTGGAAAACACGGAAGTAAACAAAACATGCAACTGCCGACAGAAAGACACATGCCCACTAAACGGAAATTGCCTACAACCATCTGTAATATACCAAGCCACAGTTACACGCAAAGACACATCCACCTCGGAAACTTATATCGGACTCACTGAAAATGATCTTAAAACACGATACAGAAATCACACCTCATCATTCTGTCATACACGTTCTAGAAACTCAACTAAACTCAGTAAACATATTTGGACACTCAAGGACACAGACTATTCAATCTCATGGCGCATCTTGGCATCTACTAAAGCGCAAACAAAAAATGCAACCTCTGCCTCAGAGAGAAATTATTTATCATCCGCCACCCTGAATTATCGACATTAAACAAACGTAACGAACTTGTTTCCGCCTGCTGACACAGAAAGAAAGCATTTACATAACAGCTAACATTCCAAAATATATCACCTGTAAATACTAATTCTAAGTAAATGTGCTTATAAGCAACGTTGTAATTGGTTGTTCTCATTATAGTCTCCTGATGAGTGAGTTGCACGACTCACGAAACAAGCCTGTAGAGACCAAACTGTAGTTTAACCACCCTCCTGCGATATTAAAGCAGATCCCGGCAGGAGTTAATAAGCGTATCAGTCAATTATCAAGCGACGAAGAAACATTCGATAACACCAAGCAATTATACAGCGAAGCACTCCGAACAAGCGGACACAGAGATAACTTATTCTACACCCACCACTCCGCATCCAGAAAAGAAGAAACAGAGGGAGGAACATTAAGAAAATATGCGCACGAATCTTTTTACAATTAATCAAAAAACACTTTCCCAATGGACACGTATTACATAAAATATTTAATAAGAACAATGTGAAAGTAAGCTATAGTTGTATGCCATGTGTAAAAAATGTAATGCAAATGCATAACCATAAAGTACTGAACCCCCACACAGAACGAGAAAGTGCGTGCAATTGCCGCAACAAACCCAACAAACTCCGCCGACGTCATAACCAATAACGAAACGGTATGACGAGTGGGCAGTTTACAACTAGGTTTAACAATCATAAGAAATCTTTCAAAAAAGAAATGTAAAGTAAAGAATCCGAGCTCTCAAAGTACGTATGGTCTTTGAAAAGTAACGGTGTGATGTTTACAATTAAATGGAAAATAATTGAATATTCTTCCACTAAGAACGCCGCTTAATAATGGGCGTTGTAGCCTTTGCCTCGATAAAAAGTTGTGTATTTTAAATGCAAACAAAACACATTTTTAAACAAAAGGTCTGAACTGATTTCAAAATGTCGCCATAACAAGAAAATCTACCTACCACCTGACTGAAGCCTTATAACATCTCGAGATACGGTATTATTCGGTCTATCTGAAGATCGTTTCACGTGAAACACCGTGTAATAGGCGTCCGTGTTCCATCTAATTTTACTCTTGATTCCAATTGAGCACTTCTGCAGCCTCAACGCATCTATATAAATATACCCAGCTCCTTATTTGTTGAGCACTCTTTTTTTTTTCTCTTTTGTGGCGCAAACACCACTTTTATTCATATTCATGTTATCTCATATTACATAAAATCGTATTATTTAACTTGTAAATGTAGTTACAGTTCATAAGTAACATTTTTACATATATGAATTCTGTAGGCCCTATTACTCCTTTTTTCATTAATTTTCTTATATTTTGCTATACACTTGACAGGATCATCATTATCATCTATCCCGTTTTAAAATAGTTCACACATTTTCATTTGTTTGATTTCATTTTACAACCCGGATTGTACAATATAATTATTTATATACATGATAAAAAGAAATATAAAAAAAAAAACAAAAAACAACAATAATAGCTCAGTACCACCAGTAACCCGTATCACAGTAATTCATTTTCTGATAATCGTATCAAATTAGAAATTATATTAGCATAATAGTATTTCTTAAAGCTACCCATTTTTCTATATTTGTTTCTTTATTGTTATATGTTTCACATTCAATGTTATATAACATATTGCTTTTAAATGAATTCCATAACGATTTACCCACTGGCTTATTTAGTGCTGATAACATTTTTATTCTATAAATAGTAAATGCTGCAAAAGTGTAAATATAATCTATTAGCTTATCTCCCGTTCCTAGTATTAATTGTTTAAATGATATATTATTGTGGTTTAAACTTACAAAGATACTAAGCATTTTCCTCCAAAATTTCTGAATAAATCTACAACTAAAAAACAAATGATTTTCATTTTCAATTTCTCCACATTTGTCACACGTTTGTGTTTCCTTAACTTTCCACTGATACAGCCGTTTGTTGGTAGGCAGTATTCTTGTAACATCTTATAATTGAATGGTGCTAGTTTCTTATCTTTCATTTTACATACTTTCCGTAACCAAGATGTTTTCCAATCTATGTTGTTATCTTACTTACTTGAATCTTACTTGAATCTTCGGGCTCTTGATTAAGGCAAATGCCTTTTAAACGCCCTCCATTTCTTCTGTATTTATCTAGAATTGGTAGCAAAATTTATCTCCCATTGCTCTGTCTTTGTTTAGTTGATCCTTGAATGCATTTATGTTTTCTGCTTGTACTGTAGTGTGGTATAGATTGTTCCATGTGTTGACGATTCTACATGAAAAGGAGTGGCTTCTGATTTTCAGTCGGGCTCTTGGCTTTCTTAATTTGAATTGATGGCCCCTTGTTCTACTGTCCTCTCTAAAGTCAAAAAAGGTTTCGGCTTCAATATCATCCAAGCCCTTGATAATTTTAAACACTTGTATAATGTCCGCTCTCCTTCTTCTGTAATTCAGTGTAGGTAATCCAAGCTCTTTTAATCTCTGATCGTAAGATTTATCTCTTAACTTTTTGACAATTTTAGTGGCCCTACGCTGCACTCTTTCAAGCTTATCCAAATCACCTTTTAGGAGAGGGTACCATATACAGCTTGCGTATTCCAGATGAGGTCGAATTATACTTTTATAAAGGGGCAGGAACATATCCTTATCCATGTAAGCAAAAGATCGCCTTACCAATCCAATGAGTCTATTTGCTTTATTTACAGCTTCATTCGTATGTAGTGAAAATTTTAAAGACTGATCAAAAGTAACTCCAAGGTCCTTTTCAGTATTGGCATTTGGCAGATCCTCGTCACCTTCCTCTGTTGGCATAGTGAATTGCATTTGTGGATTTGAATTTCCATAATGTATTACTTTACATTTATTAATGTTGAATTTCAGCTGCCATCTTTTAGACCAATCGGATAATGCCTTGAGATCATTTTGAACAGTATCATTTCTGTTTTCATACACAACATTAAACATCTTAGTGTCATCTGCAAACATCCATACTTTAGATTTAACTGCATCAGGTAGGTCGTTTATGAAAATGATAAATAATAAAGGGCCTAACACGCTGCCTTGAGGGACTCCGCTTTTAACCGTAATCATTGAAGTACTCTTCCCATTTTAGTTGTGACATTGGAATAATGAAATATTCTTTCACAAACCATGAGTATATTAGTTTGGTAGTATTAATCTCATACTTGGTCCCAACTAACTCATCATTATCATCACAATTGAAAATATCTACCTCCTTAATAACACGTTTCCATTGAATGGGTATTGCCTTAATAATGCACAAATACTCATTTAACCAGTTTGTTTTACATTGTAGTTTCACCAGTATTTCGTTTGATATTAAAAAAGTGTTCTTATTAACAATATCTTTAATACTGATAATGCCACTGTCAATCCAATGCTTGTAGAAAATCGATTTTTTTTTAGTTTAACGTAGTGGTTTCCCCACAGTTGCTCATTCATTAAATCGTTATAAGTTTCAGGTTTTTTTTAGAGATTCTGTTATAATTTATATAGGCTTTTATCATATTTTTGTAAAACAGTGGAATTTTATCAGAATTAACATCAATAATGCTAACATGACATATTAAGTAAAACATTAACATCACTTATTTTTTTAATATAATACATTGGAATATTTTTCCATTTAGCACCATCATCATTCATAATTCTTTTTAACCAGCCACACATGAGTGCGTTAACATGAAGAGTAAAATGAGGCATTTTAATGCCTCCCATCTCATCATCACCAATTTTTCTTTTTATCTTTTCCCTTTTATTGTTCCAAATAAAATTATATATTAGATTTGTAACTTGTGTATATACATATTTTGGAACATCAGTGATATTTGCAGCATATGTTAATTTAGATAGTGCTTTTCAGGATTTCTAGCATTCCATTGCTTTAAAGTCTTTTCTAGCTCTATTAATTTAACATCTCAGTTTTTTCTGGTACATTCTTCTGTATTATACCCTACACATATGCCTAAAATTTTGATCGGGTGTTTTACCCAATTTAATTCTAAAGGCCTATCTATTCTGTTTTTCCATTTACCAATCCAAAAAGCATTGGTTTTTTTATATTTAGTGTCATTCCAGATACTTCACAAAAAAGTTCAATTACCGTACACTGACTGCTGACTTAATACTTTTGTCATTACCAACATACAAAACAGTATCATCGGCTAATTGGCTTATTCTAGCTTCTATGTTATTTTCATTATTTGGAAGTTTAATACCCTTATAGTCATCTTTGTTTCTTATTCTAGATGCCATTACTTCGACCACTAAAATGAATAACAGAGCGGATAGAGGACAACCTTGTCTAATACCTCTTTCCATTTTAAAATTGTTTGAAACCCAACCATTGTTAACTGTGACACATTCAACGTTATTATATAATACTTTTACCCAGTTACAAAAGAACATTCCAAAGTTAAACTTTTCTAGAACATAGAACATAAAATCTCTACTAATAAAATCAAAAGCCTTCTTAAAATCTAAGGTAATTATTGCCCCTTCGATATCATTACATTCTGTATAATAAAGCAGGTCTTCTATTAACAGAATGTTTTCACCAGCGAAACGGCCTTTTATATAGCCTTTTTGGTCTAAACTTACTATTGATTTAATAACCATTTTAAGTCTGTTACTTAACACATGTGCAAGAATTTTGTAATCGGTGTTTAAGAGGGTAATGGGACGCCAATTATTCAAATTTTCTCTTTCTCCATCCTTGAACAAAAGGGTGATTACACCTCGTTTTTGCGAAAAGGATAATTCTTAAGAATTATAACTTTCATTTAACGCATCGCAAATTAAATGTTTAATATTATTCCAAAAGAACACATAACATTCAACACTTAGACTATCCGATCCTGGTGTTTATTTTTTTTCATCATTGAAATTGCCTTTTTACATTCATCAATAGTGACGTAACCTTCACAATTTTCTTTTTCTATTTCTGAAAGCTTGTTTATAATAGAATTACAAAGGTATTTCTTAATTTTTCCAGGGTTTATAACATTTTTTGCGTATAAATCTTCGAAATGTTGTATTTGTTCTTTTAAAATATCAATTGGGATCGTTGCTAAGCTGTTGAGCACTCTTGCCGAAAAGCAGCCCCTAAGATGGAACGCATCATCTACAACTATTCGATAAGGGACATAACGATCCCCTCACTTACCAACTACAAGAAGGCTTTAATTGGAAAGGTGGAAAGCGTGATAAAGCATATGCGATGGAAGGCATACTTTTTCCTGCAAGATAGTGACTAACACAAGCCAAGTGACCCAAGCCCGCATTTTTGCCCAAAATCGAGGAAGAACCCACCACAGGTTCCGCAACTTAAGCAATTCGAGGACGACCTGTTAAAAATGATCGAAACAAAACAAGTCCACAACGCGTTCTAAAAACAAATGAAAACCGACATGAACGCGATGAAGTCCTCAAAACAAGGTGTTCGTCTTCGCCGAAAAAACAAGAAACATATACAATACCGATACAGCGGTATACACAAAGCTGATACACGACAACGTAACATCGAAACACAAAATAGCTGAAGATAACCTACAGGCGTCAATCAACACCAACCTCCAGAAAATCGCCGTAAAGCTAAAAATACAAGACCGAATCGCGCCGATGGCTGGAAATCGAGCCTTCGTCACACTAAAGGACCACAAAGATAATTTTGCTGCGAATAGAATAGAATAGAACCCAACATGCCGCCTAATAAACCCCGCAAAGACCGAAATGGGAAAGGTAAGCAAATCGATCTTGGACTCCATTAATAAAGAAATTAGACTGTAGTTGACTGGTTCAAGAACATTACAGACAAACATCGACACACATTTATTATGTTCGACATAGTGGACTTTTATCCATCAATATCACTAAACTTGCATGGCAATCGACGGGTGTCACGAAACCTAAGACCACGAAAGCTAAGACCCCCTAAGACCTAAGATCACGAAAGCTAACACAAAGCAAGGCTTAGTCTCACATCCCACAGCACATTCTAAGAGTAGGTCAGTGCGTTTTCCATCCTCCTTTGCGGTGACATTGAGATTAACCCATGTCCCTACAAATTTCCTTGCGGAACCTGCAGTAAACCTGTTCAACCAAAAGGGCTTGAAGTGTGTTTGTTGCAATTCGTGGTTTCACACAAGTTGTCAAACTGTGTCGAACATTGAATACTCCCGATTATATGCCTGTCCGGATGAGCTTTGGTTTTGTGGGCCTGGTTCGCTACCAATCTCCAATTGGCACAAAATGAATTAATTGACAAGATATTACTAAACGTGATCAGATAGGGGAAATGTCTTGCATTTTGGGTCAAAGGTCAGTAACGTTATTTCCGGTCATTTTTACAGATAATGTTCTATTAGTTTGAATATAAACATCTATATTCTGGACAGTTTGACACCAATTACAACTTTCTGTGTCGAGTATTTACGGAGATATGATATCTGTTAGATATTGGGTCAAAGGTCAATAGACGTATTTCCGGCCATTTTTGGACAACATGTTCTATTACATCAAATATGAACATGTACATTCCGAACAATTTGACACCAAAATCAACTCTCTATGACCAGTGGTTGCCAAGATATCATAGTCTACTGGCAGCCATTTTAAAAAAAGCGCCCTCACGCGAAAGTTCTCAGGTTACAGCCCGTTTACCCAATATATTTGGATTCCCCAGAAAAAACTGGTCTAGAAAAGTCATATGAGAATTTCTACCTCTCCGGGTGGCACCTACCTCATTCATAGCCTAGTCCCATTCTCGGATTCCTTCTTTGAATCTAGTGCATCAAACATCAGTACTGATTCATCAACCGAGTCACAATCTGATATATTCGGGACTTCATCATCGTCATCTTCTCGCAATGGACCTACTCTTCGTTGCGCTTTACTAAATTCTCGGAGTTTAAAAAACAAACTTACTTGAGTTTCAAGCTGTAGTTTCAATCAATAATTGATGTTACGGAAATATGGCTGAACTCTACTATACCATCTACTTTAATTTAAATTACGCAATTTTCAGGACAGAAATCGTCATGGAGGTGGTGTGATGCTAGCTGTCGCAAATGGACTTTTATCTTCCATTATAGATCTTCCACCAGATGTTACAACCGAAGTAGTTTTTGTTCAATTAAACATTGGATCAAATAAGTGGATTTGTGGAGCTTACTATAGACCCCGTCCGACACTGGTAGTATCGGACTCTTACGCAGGCGTCATCTTGTTGGGTGATTTTAATATCGAATTTTCGCCTAATATTACTACGAAACTAAAGTCGAATTTATTAGAGAATTTATCTGAAGCGCTATGTTTTGATCAACTTTTTCGTGACGTTATTCGATCATCCGATGATTTGAAATCTAATACAATAATTGATCTGATATTTACCTCACATCCAGATCGTTTGTGTGATGTTAGAACTGTGGCTGGTATTGGCAACTCTGATCATAATATGGTGTCAATTAGAAAACGCGGCTCTTCTGGTAAGCTTCCAAAGATGATCCGTGAATTCTATCATTACCATTAAGCTGATATTACACATTATATCACTGACTCCGTGGGAATTAATCGACTTCAGTGACATCAATTCAGCGGGGATCAATTCGCAGATTTCTTTTTTTCCATGTGTCCATGATAGTATTCATGTCCGTTGTTCCCGTAAAATGGCAAAACCTTGGATTTGATCGCCAGAAGCGTGCCCTGTTCAAAAGAGCTCGTACACAAAATACAATTGCGGCATGGAATAAATATAAGATTATACGTAATAAAGTTCGTAATGTCTCCAAACGGGCATACGGTGATTTCATCACCAACTAATTAGTTAGTCATGTTTGTCCTTCGTGAAAATCAAGCGTAAATCATCCGATAATATCGATTTGTTTGTGATTAATGGCAATACTATCAGGGATCCCACTCCGATTGCCGATGAGTTTAATAAATTGTTATTTACGTCTACTGAAACAGCCGGCAGTATCATGTCTCCCACTTTGAATATACCGTCGTTAAAGCACTTCAGAGTCTCCTGTTTCCAGGTGGAATCTGGTATTAAAAACTTTGTACCAAGTAAAGCCTGTGGCCCTGTTGGATTAAGCGCTCGCATGCTAAAGCTAGCATGTCCAGTTATTATCCCACTGATTTTTCAATCAATCGCTGTCTTGTGGTCAAATTTCTAGCATGTGGAAACGAGCGAACGAAGAAAGGGGACAAAGCTAACCAACTCAATTACCGGCCTGTATCTCTTACGTCAGTGGTGTGTAAGATATTGGAGAAACTTGTTTCTCAACAAATTCTTCACCATTGTCTTAGTAATGGTCTTTTGGCAGCTCATCAACATGGTTTTCATGTACTACAGCATTGATGTCAGCTATGACGGACTGGTTACGCGCGCTTGACTCTAAATCTCCAGCTGTTGACCTTATCGCACTGGACTTCAGTCGTGCGTTCGAAACGATAGCGCACAGTAATATTCTCATTAGAAATTTTGACTTTTAAGATCAATGATTCCGCATTAAGTTGGATAAACTCTTTTATTTGTAACCGTTTACAAAGTGTTGTGTATAAGGGCAAATCCTCTGATTGGTACTTGTTAAATCGGGAGTTCCCCAAAGGTCTGTCCTGGGTCCTTTGTTATTTGTTTTGTATGTTAATGATTTACACCTTCATGTTTATTCTACCATGGTTCAATATGCTAATGACGTTTTTCTTTTTCGCCGTGTTACTGATTTACTCTCCATTGATTTATGAGCTAAGAACTCCCTTTATTTGAATCTTGACAAATGTAAATCGATGCATTTAACGTGGAGACATTACCCCAAACCCAATTATTATGTTTCGGATAAATTATTAGAATCTGTTAATTCTCTTAAGAATTTAGGATGTTCGATTCAATATAATTTGTCATGGGACAAACAAATGCTTGACAATGTTTTGAATTGTAACAGTCTCATGGGTCTGATACGACTAATAAAACATCGAATGCTTCTAAAGAGGTAGCTGTGCACCTTTATAAGTCACTTGTACTACCTTGTTTGTATTATTGTTCAGTTTGGTGGATGTATCGCAAGAAACACATTAAGCTTGGTTCCCACTAGAACGTAACGCAAGGACGTAAACGCAGCGCAAACGTTTTAACCAATGACAAGCGCTTGTGATAAGAATCGGTACAGCGGAGAGCTACTTGCATGATACTTAGGAAAGGATACTTGGAACAATCGTATTTCAACAGAAGAATTGAGTTAGGTCTATTGTCGAAAATAGACTTGCTTTCATTAATATGTCCTTTATTGCCAAATTACTTATTTCTCATAGATCTGATTTTATGTGCAATTTTATTGAATTTTTTGTTATTAACAAGAGGCATCAAGATGTCTCGTTTCATCAGGGTATCGATAGGACTGATGCGTACAAATATTCCGGAGTTTTTCGTTTTCCAAAGGCTTTTTCTGTACTGCATGTGGGGGATCCGTAATTATCTCATTGAAAGTTTAAAGCCAGTTTAAAACAATGTTATACTGATGTTTAATTGTTCTAGATTTTTTTTCGACTTCAAGGTCTATTTTTATAAACATTTTTGTAAATATAATGACGAATGTACAATAATCTACTATTTATAATACAAGTATCTATTTTTATAAATCTATCTCTAATGTACAATAATCCTTTTTTTTTATAATATGAGCATCTATTTTTATTATCTATCTCTAATATAAAATACTAATTTTTGCACAGTATTTTATTTGTTCTATGTTTTGTTTTATATTGAATTTTATTTGTTGATATGTATTGTTGACGTGGGTTTGGTTAAGCATATCTTTTGATGACAGTTTTTTTAACTTTTGCTTTACCTCGACAGCCTTGTTCAACTTGTTTGTTTCTGATTGTCGAAAGATTGAAAATAAAAAAATAAATAAATAAGATAAAAAATAAATCATACTGTCAAATTATAGAAACAGTGCTCATATTCGATTCGGAACATAATCGCGTCGAGCATAGCTCATTGACGAAAGTTACGCATTTTGTCCGCATCATACCACTAGACCACAGAGTCATATAGGCCTATGGTATTATCACAGATTTTCACCCTCCAGATACAGTCTGTCATACAACAAACGCCCTCACAATCAGTGAAGGCCTAACAAGTCAGAATAAATTCGAAACTGCGACCTCCCGCAAACTCAATTGGATAGCGAATGAGAAAAAGTCGCCCCAACCGAGACTCGAACTCGGACCTCCTGCTTGATATGCAGATGTCCTAACCATTAGACCACTGGGGCTTTCATGGCATTGTTCAAACTCGATTGGATAGCGAATCTTTAACATTCTCGGCGTGGTACGGCGGAACAGCACTAGTCCCTAAATTGTACGCACGCGCACCAGAGATCAGAGCCATACATACGCGATTATGAGATCATGTTCCGAATATGAGCACTGTTTCTATAATTTACAGTATGATTTATATATATATATATATATATATATATATATATATATGGCTCTGCCATAGATCAAATTGATACGCCCTCATCTTTCAGTATTTTATTCACGAAGCGGGATCTCAAAAGATATACTTTTATAGGCCTATATATAAACACATCAGGTATAGAACATTAATTCTAAACCGCCCGGAAATTTAATTTTTAATTTGAAACGATAAAGATGAGGAAATCTGTGAGAATGAGAAAAAATCGCCCCAACCAAGACTCGAACCCGGAACCTTCTGCTTGATATGCAGATGTCCCACCATTAGACCACTGGGGCTTTTATGGTATTGTTCAAATATAGAGCAACACCTCTGATTCAGTTGTTGAAATTAATTGTCGACTTTCCGAATGAGAGAAAAAAACCTCTCTCCCGAGACCCGCTGATTAAGGTTCTGCCATTATCGCTAATAGACATCACATTTTACGAAGAGTTCTTAAGACAGCTAAAATCCTCTTCATTATCGTAAAATTACCACAGATCCCACCCCGGAAATTGCGGATATGGTAGCAAAATCTGCAAAAAACACTCCATCGATCCTAAGAGTGAACCACATTTGGCACAGGTTAATCCAGTTCTAGGCAGATTTTACTTCTTACCTAAAATCCACAAAGCAGGCAATCCTTGTCGACCCATTATTTCGGGCAATGGCACTGCTACAGAGAAAATTTCTGAATATGCGTTGTGACTGATCTCCGATCATACATTCTGGACTCCACGGACTTTATCCAAATTCAAAGTTTACCTAATAATTCTGTTCTGCCTACATTTGATGTTTCATCGTTGTATACGAATATTCCTCACAAAGAAGGAGCCGACGCATGCATTTCAAATTACAAACACATTCCAAGCAAAACGCCTCATTTACGAGAACTGGTCATGTTGATTTTAATCAACAACAATTTCATTTTTGGCAGTGACCATTACCTCCAAATTCATGGAACACATCGATGGGCACAAAAATGGCGCCATATTTTGCAAATTTATTTATTTGATGCAAATTTTCTGTCCATCCAACCTAATAAACCACTTGTTTGGTTTAGATACATTGACGACATCTTCATTATCTGGACCCATGGTGAAGAAAATCTGGATTCATTTCTTCTGAATATTAATTTAGCCCACCCAACTATCAAATTTACAGCTACTAAATCCACTAGTAGCGTTGTCTTTTTGGACACTATAAAAGTGACCATAGAAAATGGTACACTAAAAACTGATCTATTTCGTAAACCATACCGTACAGTCAAGCATTACATATTAGACATATCTGTTCCTTAGATTTAGATTTTCAGAATCGTACAGAAGAACTAACCGGACATCTCCGGAATAGAAATTACAAGAAGGAATACATTGGAACTGCTATAAAGAAAGCAAAGGATATTCCTCGATGTCAGACAATGATGTACAAACCACGTCACCTAAATTCGACCATAGTGCCATTGGTCACAACCTATCACCCTAGGTTGCCTCCATTACGGGCTATTATTGAGAAACATATGCCCATTAAAGTCCACAGAACGTCTCAGGACTATTTTTCCGGATCCACCCATTATTGCATTTCTTAGACCTCCCAACCTTCGTGATATATTAGTAAGATCTAAAGTTAAGAGTGAAATTAAAACTCATGACAGGTTGACAAGATCGGTACAAGGCAGTGTAATGTGGTCTGTAATACGGCATTTGATTCCTTACGATGTTCTACATCATATAACATTGGTTGCTGGTGGTATCTAATATCTAATATCTATTATCTTGGGGCTGCAACGTAAAAGCTCTCTCTCTCTCTCTCTGACCCCACTGATTTGTGGTTTTACCCTCTTGAAGAAGGTTTTGTGACAATTTTGATTTCCGCCCTCTCAAAAAGAAAAAGGTACATCGTACGAGGCCTATTAAATAACACTGGTTCATCATAGTGTATAATGAATGTGTGCATTATAATAAACCGTCAAAATAAATACAGATAAACATTTTATTACAAGTAAGTAAATTTGATTTTGTAAAATGTATAATCTTATAACAGTCAAATAGTAATTAAAGTTAGCTTGCGCTAATATGTAGAAATTATACCGTTGTAGATCAACAACTAACTTTTGTTGATGTAAGTTCATAGGCTTACCTTGTTGTTGTTTTGACGACATAAAAATATAAAGCAATGTTACAGTAGTTTAAATACAGAAAATATTGAGTGTTGAACAGGATCGTCGTTAGCGCGTTCTCGTTTCTTCATCATTATATTCTGCTGCAGCTGTTGGGTAGATATTGGGTAGACTCCTCGTATCTAGATGAATATCAATATAGTCAGTTACCTATACATAGAGGCAGAATATGTACAGTACTTTCATTCACGGGATACCGTATAGGCCAGCTACTTATAGAGTTCTACCAGAAAAAAAAAATCTATCATTGATTCGTCCTCGAGTACAACAGCTCCATCTTATATTGCGGTCCTAAATCTTGGCATTTACTTTCATCATCTTATCTCTCACAAACAAACTATCAATTTCTAGTTTTAAATACAACATTAAAAATGCCCTGATCTTGGTATATGGCGAATACAATTTTTTTACAATTTTGTTTTTGCCTGGATAACTTCTTATATATCTATATTGTTTCTTTGGTATTGCATTCTTTGAAAATTACCATTTTTTTCAATGAGCTTGCCTGAATCGTCATGTTCGCCTTCTCCTTTTCCTCCCTTTTTATTTGGATATATCGTTTTTTGTATTTTCCTCATTTTGTCTGGGAGCCTACGCGTAAAGTTTTAAACTTATATAGGTTTCCTTCCACACATACTATGTTTTTATTGGTTATTATCGTACGTGTTAATATAATTATTATTTTATTCATTTTTAATATATGTGTGGAAAACATTTATTGGATATTGAATAAACTAAGCATACAGGATTGTTAAATATACACTTAATAATAAATAATAACTGATAATTAATTTTTTTCTTCTTTGTTTTAGAATAAGTACCGTAGGCCTATTAGCCTAATTATTGAATCATGAAGTCACAGTGGATCATATTTCTACTTTTATTAATAACGGCCGGTGGTGGTATGTAATATTGATTCTACACAAATAGCAAAACCTGTACAGTTTAACTTGATTTCGTAATTCAATATCACCATGGTATCACAGTACCATAGGATGCTGAACTTATAAACGCATTATACCTGTAGATTACTAAGATAAACGCAAATGTCTAATGAATCAAATCATTATATGCCTATACAATGTGAATAAAATATACTAAACTAACAAACTGAACTAACTTAATGTCTAAAAATAAACAGCTTGTGATATCAGCTACCTAGTGATTGTCACACTCAGTATGTGACAACGAATACGATCATCATAATCATAATTCAATTTTTAATATTTCTGGTATGTTCTTCACAAAGTATAGAACGTTTATTTCCATAAAGTTTGAATTATTTGCTGTACCCTATTTCTCAATGAAATGATTCTATCAAAGGCTATGTAATTACAATGTCCTATACATGCCACAAGTCTTTAATAAACGTAAATAATTATTACAATGTTTATTCCCAATACCACTTTTACCACCACCACCGGAAATTCTGGCGCACGCGCGAAAAAAGTCCTATTTTATTTATTTAGTTGTCTGTTTCTCTATAGTGTTTTGAGAAATGTCCCTTGGTACAACCAGGCAATAATAAAATTGTCTGTTGGTGCAAAGATCATAATAATGTCATGGCAAAAAGTATTTCACAATAAAACATGCAACTTCCTTAAAATTATTCAAATTGGAGTTTACACGAATTTAGAAATCTATAACATTATTATTACAATAATTATTGTGAAACACTTATAAAACTATAATATTTCAGGTGTTGCGTATTGTAATTACGATGAATTTGTATGCGTAAATGGTAGGTGTATATCTGACAGATGGATTTGTGACGGGGACAACGATTGCGGAGACAACACGGATGAGTTCTCCTGTCCGCGTGTTACTTGTGATGAAAACGAATTTATGTGTGATGACACAAGTTGCATTACGCATCGATGGAAGTGCGATGGTGATACAGATTGCCTTGACTTATCCGATGAGTCTGATGAAATATGTATGGTTGAACGGAATGGATGTTATGATGACGAATTTACCTGTGATAATACAGAATGCATTGTTAGACATTGGCAATGCGACGGAGAAGATGACTGTACAGACGGATCTGATGAATCTAAATGTCGTAAGTTGTTTCATTGGTGTCTACAGGATTTATGACGTGAGCTTTCTACAGTTAGTTAGACCAGACCGGGGACCAGACACACAAAATGATAGGTGTAAGGTGTACCATATTAAAAGCATAAGCCAAGATAGTCTAAGAAATAATTAATGCAATCTAAGTATATTCAATAACTGAAGTCAAGTAAGCCGTAAAGATATAAAATAATATTCAGTGATTCAGGTGTGTCCAACAGTGTTCTAATGTATTCAAGGACCATCTTTGGGCACGTCCGAGATGGCACGCGAGAAAACGAGCCTATCTAGTATTCAAAATGAACAACACGATGTGATAAGCTACATGTGCCTTTTCATTTCCGTAGGTGATTGCTCTTTGAATCTGGAGGGTGATTATCATTGTCACAAAAATTCGTGTCCGATTGGTTTTGCGTTAAATATTTCTAATCAATGTGAAGACATCGACGAATGTAAACAATTGAATTCAAATGTGTGCAGCCAAGAATGCAGAAACACCGTCGGTGGTTTTTCTTGTTCTTGTCTGGACGGATATATTCTCGTAAACAATAACTGCAGAGCTCTTGGGCCTACCGGTACCCCGTTTGTTGTCTTCTCCACCAGGATTGATGTTCGCAAATACATCCCATCACAAAGAGTCTACACATTGGTGGCTAATAATCTATCAAGTGCCCTTGCTCTCGATTTGGACATTAACAAGAAGGAAATATACTGGACTGATGTGGTTCAGAAAAAGATCTTTCGCGCTAAGATTAATATATCGAAACCTGAAGTATTTATTGACGTACAAGATCAAGCAGAAGGTATTAGTATTGACTGGATCTATCGAAATGTTTACTGGACTAATAAAGCAAAGAGGATCATTGAAGTTGCGAGTCTTGACGAACCAAGCAAACGATCCGTTCTAATTTCAAACAATTTGCATATGCCTAAAGACATTTCAGTTGATCCGAGAGTTGGGTAAGTTAAATTATTTGTCAGGGCTTTATACTTCATGGCGTATATAGGCTATTTTTTTATTTCATACGCAACAGCGAGTAACTTGCCAATTACAAGTATACCGGTACTTTATAATGTATCGTGCTTATAAACTAAGTCTCATTTTAGGCTCAGGAAGTGGAGTTGAACGAGTAGTAAGTTAAAGCCCTCGCACTAGGTCAGGATTGAATCTTAGACCTTGAGATTGGAAGGCAAGTACGTTAACCACCAAGCTACAACTCCTAATATTGTTGATATCCTACAGGTACATGTTCTGGTCTGATTTGGGAGAAAGAGCTATGATTGAACGAGCAGAAATGAATGGACAGCGGCGACAAACTATTGTTGACACCTCCATCACCTGGCCAAATGGGTTGTCCATCGATATAGTGAATGAGCGTTTGTTCTGGGTCGATGCTAAGCTCTATAGTTTGAGTAGTGTGGATTACGATGGTTTGAACAGACGCACAATAATCCAATCAGAATCGATTCTTCCTCATCCATTTTATATCACAGTATTTGAAGACTATGTTTACTGGACTGATTTAAAGGAAGGGCGTGTTATGAAGGCCAATAAATTTACTGGCGAGGGTATTACTGTTTTAGTTGAAAATCTGTTAACACCTATGGGAATTCAGATATATCATCCTCAAAAACAAATGCAAGGTGAGATGTTATTCACAAAGGATGATCAGTAAAACCGGATACAGTATTTATGAGGAGGGGTTGTTGAGCCGTGAAATGTGCAAAAAGTCACATTTGTGCAAACAACCACATTTGTGCAAACAACCACATTTGTGCAAACATGTTGCCTTCAAATGTGCAAACAACCACATTTGTGCAAACATGGCACCCTCATAATGTGCAAATCTGTAAAAATGTATAATCCACTAATGTGCAAACATCATGCCGTTAAATGTAAAAACGATTAGTTTTGACGTTAAATGTGCAAATGAAATTCTACATTAATGTGCAAATCAGTTTTTTCAACCTAAATCGAACTATCGGACCCATAATGAACTGAGTTAATTAGATATTATTTCTGTTATGCGCGATTTGAACAATGTATGCAATTTGAAATTTATTGACGATTTTCTTGCATCAATATTCACATTGCGCATGGTATTTTCAGTGATTGATAAAACCAAAGCTCATTGAAATCCGTATAAATTAATAAAAATGCAGCTAAAAGAATAGATGTTATTAAAATTTCGCAAATATTTCTTGCACAAATTCAAATGCGCAACGAAATCTTTGTGCTATTTTAAATCACGCATAAAATTTACCTTCGCTTAAGGATTATACCATATTCATATACCTACTTCATCTATATTATTTTCCTGTTAATTAATTTTGTTAAAGAAAATTATTTGCGCAAGAAAATCCTCATAATTTAAAATTGCATACATTGTCCAAATCGCGCATAAAAGAAATACATTTTAAATTAAATAATATAAAAAAGTTGTCCTCTTAATTTAAAGGAAATTCACAAAAGATAACTCAGTTCATTATGTTTTGTGAATTTTAAGGGATTTCAATGGTATGGAAGTCTCCATCTTCAGCAAGCAGCGACCACGTGTCAGTCTTGCATCGCCGGCGAGGACATACATGGTTGTGGTTTTTCAAAACAAATTATTTCAGCCTGTACTACAATTAAGTGGCTATATCTTAAAAACATTGTTAGAAAAACCCGTGACTAATTAGAATTAGGTTATCATTTTGAATGAACAATTTTGGTTGAACAAAAATTATTTTCACGTACATTTGTAGAATTTCATTTGCACATTAATTTTAACGTCAAACTGATCGTTTTTACATTTAACGGCGGGATGTTAGCACATTATTGGGTTATACATTTTTACAGATTTGCACATTTGAGGGTGCCATGTTTGCACAAATGTGTTTTTTGCACATTTGAATGCAACATGTTTGCACAAATGTGGTTGTTTGCACAAATGTTTTTTGCACATTTCACGGCTCAACAGAGTATAGTAAGTAAATTTTAATAGAAATTGAAATTCGAGGTGAACTACAGTATTTGTTTTTCAATAGATAAACTTGGCAAATACAATTATTAATAAAGATCTAACATTTCTAGCACTAGGCCTACAATATCAATACTTACATATTTGTGTTGAAAGACAATTTGAACGATCTAATACAATCCCGAATTTGGAAATTCTTATGAAGGCCTAAATTATTTGTTTCCCGATCTTGTTTGGACAATTAATCGCTTCATTCATACATATTCCTCCTATTTACAAGAAAATCCATTTATTCATAACAATAATACATGAATAATATAAAATTCTAATATTATTAGGAATTGTGAATCACTGTGAAGGTCAAAATGGTGGATGCTCTGATCTGTGCGTAGCTGCTCCAAGACTTAGAAACCCCTATCATGCTAAATACTCTTGCCTTTGTCCCAACAACTCGTCACTATTTCCAGACGGACTAACATGCGATGAAAAAAAGAATCCACCAACACAATCTCATAATCAAACGGTTGATTCATATACGATAACAACAGGTAAATATAATATTGCTTAATGTGTATATAAATTTAATTATTTTAACTTTGAATAAATCAGATCATAAGGAGGATTTACTTACTTACTTTTGAATATTATCGTGAAACTTCATCAATAACCAATAATTTAAATGAGGATAAGAAGATAGAAGACACATTCCCAGGATTAATTAAATCAACAGATTGGTTACTTCATAAACATTTCAAATCATATGGAAAATGAATAAATATACAACAATTATGAACATATTAATAATAAAAGCAAGAAATATAAGTGGAAAACGGACGGCACAGCAAGCAAGCTTTAAACATAATATAAACATTGTGAATAGAAAATGAGTAGAACAATATTTTCTGTCTACACACTATCAAACTAGTTTGACATGTCATCATGTCCTTATATGGGCACATCACATACTTTTTTTATCACATAAAGTTATAGTGTAGACAACAAATGTAGAATCTCATTAACCGTGAATCAAAAGTGGAAGTAAGCAAGAACGTAATGAACTGGTGTCATCCTCAGCTATGATCCGATGACCTTCAAGGATTATGTAATCGATATAATATAATATTCAAGATTGTAGAAATATATGCTATAGTTAAATTTTATTTACAGCACAAGAGTATTGTGTTCAAACAATATGGGCCTTCATAAGGTTGTAATTGTTTTATGTAATGGAAAACGGATGATATGTAATTATGCTGGGTGTCGATTGTAAAGAAGAAAAACATGATGTTTGAATCTTTTTGGATGAGTTAGACTTGACATAAAAGCCATCACTTTGTTAAAGGATTTGACTTTATACAAACTGGTATTATATTATAAGTGACCAATGTAAGGTCAATAGTTGGTGTGTACATCATAATACAGTAGAACTCCTTTGGAAAAGCTCTATTAAGGAAACACTTTCTCGTGAAATGAACGAGGGGTAATACTTTGACACATGGTCAACTATTCTGTTTGGGGGAGACGTTTTTGGTCCCAAAGATGTCCACTTAAATAGGAGTTCTGATCTATTAGGAGTATAATTGTTTATAAATTTCGATATATAAGACGAACTACGGTGAATAATGACTAAAGCTTATATAATTTTTTTATAGATACCGCCATGAGTGACCACTCAAATTTGTCTTCAAATTATCTTCTGCCTACAATTGTATTCGTATTACTCGCCATTCTACTAGCTGTAGGAATCTTCATTTATTGCACGTAAGTTTTATACACGATATGCTAAATTTGACTCGTCGATACTTTGTACCCTCTTTTATGTGGAATACAATGTTCTTTATTATTAAAATATACATTAATAATATTCTTTTATAATGTACTGAAATATACCAAAGTATTATTCGAATAGACCTGTGATTGCTTTTTCATTTATCCTGCTCCCGTTCATAGCGCGTAGGTATATCCTTGTAGTTAAGCAAAAACAATGCAATAGTCAGGAGCTGGAGTAAAAACATAATTATATTTTAATAACTTAACAGGTCCGTACATACAAATAAACACAAGCGAGCGATCCTAAACAGTTTTAGAGACGTAGATGAATCTAACGACCAAGAAACGACTTCTATGAAGCAACATGACGTTGCCTTTGTCGACGATGAAACCAAGATTTAGAATGAAACGAAGACTTAGAACGAAGATTTAGAATATACCGTAGGTTATAATATTATGTGATTTAAGATATTACGAGGTAAAAAAATATAAAAACAAAATTAAATCATGGACCATCCATATCTACAAAGGAAACTATTAATCACGAGCACCACGGGCACTAACCAACAACAAAAAAATTAGTCATTTTGTGGGATTTTCTTATGCATTTTATATTATTTTAGTTTTTTAGCAAAATAGAGCCTCTCATTTACTGTGACATTATTTAAAACGATTTTTAATTTTGATAATAACCGTGCTAATTAATTAAGCTTCATAGGCCTAAAATATACACATTTCTTTTCTATCAAGAAATCCTTCCTTAGGGAATAAAATTAAATTGACGATCTGGTGTATACCACACATCAGTCTAGCGCCATCTCAAGGTTTGTGGTGAAAAAGTATATTCGTAACAGATACATGAAATCAAACACGAACAAGCAACCTAATGACCACCTTGTCACTTTCAATGCCTATCAATACCCGTCATCATTTCATACAGTGTTTATTCAACTCGTTCTCCTTCCTCAACCTCTCGACTGGAGACGGACACAAAATGCCAGAATCAGTTTCTTTCTGATGGGCAAACTATGCAATCTTTTTGTCGAACAATTTCCTAATTCGCAGCAAAACATGCAATTGTATAATTGAAGCAGGCGAATTGATCACCGGAATTTGACCCGACTCGGAATCGTCAAACCAATTATACTCACCTATTTCGACGTATCCACCTTTTAGAGCAAACTATTCTGCCAATCCGGAATGTGAGAGATTAATTTACACGACGAACTGACATTTAGAATGTTCTCACATTATTACCATAAAATGGAAAGTGACAAGATTGTTGTTTCATATGTGAAACGTATGATTGAAAACAAACTACCATCGAATATATAATTGAACTATTAACAACTTTCAACCTTTTATCGATTTTAAATTAATTTCTAAAAAGACAAACTGAGATATAAGTTGATTGACCGTTTAAATGATACAATATGAGTTTGAATAGCTTGAGTCCATATTGAAAATGACTGCCACCATTTCATACTGTAATTTACCTATTTCATCATTTTCTTAGTTATACGTAATTACACTTATTGTGGTGATAAATAGACAACAAAATAATCAATTGTTAATTGGAATTCAATGGAGACTTGCTAAGGATGCACCTCCTCTGGATTTTCCACTTTAAATCTGATTTCACTGATATGGATATTATTTCCTATAAATATATAATTCAATTAGGCTCTAATATTAATATTGATTAATAATAGGTTTAATACCTTACAGATATTACATTATTATATTATATTACTACCGTAAGTTTACAGAATATCAGTAAAGTATTCGTTAATTTAATTTCGATAAAAACATAATCGTCAATTATAAGATAATATTATTACAGAACTAATTCTCAACTCATTAACGGGTATTGTTTGAATGTTTTGTTTCTTTACATTTTTAGTGTTGCTATAATTCCTGTTATTATTTTAAAATTGCAAATATATTATAGCGTTGTAATGCTACCATATGCTTGAAATAAATTATTAATTAATTATGTTCGTTTTACATAATTTGGTGTGGTAAACTTGTTTCCAATAAATACCAGTCCTATGCCATCATCATCATCTTAAGCGCAGTCATCGTTAGACATTGCACGGCTCAATTGTGTTTGCTATACTCTGTACGTTTTTGAGCAAACATGTATAGGTCCGCATGTGAAAAGTTCCGTTTCCATTTTTATGTTTGCCATCCATGTTCTTTTCGGTCTTCCTTTTGATCTTTTGGTCTTTCACATGTATATGTGAACTTTATTCAATCAATCGTACATTTGTTATAATGGTAACCACAATAAGATATAATATTA
This sequence comes from Antedon mediterranea, assembly GCF_964355755.1. NCBI lineage: Eukaryota > Metazoa > Echinodermata > Crinoidea > Comatulida > Antedonidae > Antedon > Antedon mediterranea. The sequence goes on from NC_092675.1 coordinate 15,965,266, forward strand.
CAGTAGATTTTTACAAAAAAACAAGACCAATATAAATATTAATTATAAAATATATACAATGATTATTTACAGTAATGATAATAATAAAAATTAATTGTTTATATTGAATATTATTGGAAACAGAAGTTGAATAATAAAATACTGGAAAGTTTAATTAGAGGTTTACAATCAATGGAAAAGATGAAAACATATAATATTGTAAGTATTAAAAGTAGCAGTGTTTAGGGAGATTACTGTATATTGGCAACGGCACACAGTTGAACATGGTTTTAAGCAAACGTAATATATTGATTGATTGAATCGGGCATCACTATAAGCAAAGCTTTAAAATGTGATGTCCTATGTAACAATTAAAAATTGGAAAAAATAAATAAATAAATAAATTACAATAAAAAAAAATAACAATTTCGCTGAGCCTCTTCTGAGTGTGATCTTAGCTTGTGTGTTTCATTTAATCAGAGCATGGCCATACCATGTCAGCCTTCTTTTCTTTACATCCTTTCTCCACTCGATCTCTCCTCTTCTTTTATACAATTTTTTTATTTCCTCCGGCCACCTTATATCATATTATTCTCTTCAGGAATTCCAGGTATAATCTTCTTCAAACAGGATGATCATTTACTGCAGTCCCTTTTAGGGATGTCATAGCCTATATGCTTAGGAAGCTCTAAATATTTCGGGAAATCGGCCGAACCTGAAAACAATTTCAGAAAGCCATTTCTTAGCTTATAAGATTGTTGGCCTAACCACAGATTAAGTTGCAGATGTTACCACTGTTTTCCACTCTCAAAATAATGAAACCATAATAATGTAAGATTGTGTATAGAAATAATTAAATTAATAATAAAAATGATTAGCACTGCCAGTCATCGAATACGAATGACATTTGTCTTATTTCTTTCTTTGTTTGCAGCGCATTCATCATACACATTCATAAGCATAGCAGTCGTTAGATGTTTCCAGGCTACTTAATACTGGGTATCGCAAAAAGAATAGGCCTAAGCATCAGCACAAACATTTGATTTTAACTATAAATTTTGAATATAAAATATCCTAATTATTTAATTGCCAAAGTTATTTGTAACAAAATGACATAATTAATCAAACGTGTCTTTATTCGTTAAACAAGTACTGCACTCTCAGTAAAATGAAAGATTTAGATAGCGTAGTTAGAATATTACCACTTTTTATTTCAACAATAATTATTATTACATGTTAGAACAATTGCATATACGGCACTTCTGTTAAGTTGTTTTAACTCATTCATTCTGATTTAAGTATGTGTTCACACCTGCAATTATGATCCATATTAACGTGTGTTTATACTAAGTTATTCGAATAAAAAAAGGTCAATGTATACGGAAATGTATAAAAGTGTCTGTTAGCTATTTACTTAATGGTTCTAGTGTCAAACCTTAGTAGAAACGTAAACAGACGAGAACAAACAGAACAAACCCGCTTGGGATTCTTGAGCAAGTAGGAGGTGCAAACTTGTGTTCAAAACAGGTCTCTTCTTTCCGTTTTGGTGTCCCTGCGGGGGTACGTTAGGACAAAGCCCAATTTGTTAGTTTTCAGTTTTGGTTAGGACTAACTTGTCACTCATCGATGCGGTAACGCTTGTAGCTACTGTAAAAATATCGGTTAACTTAATTGCGCTCCATACCCTAACAGTACAGTATCAATTTTTAATGAGGAAGTATTGAATCCATATATAATGTATGAGACTAATAGGCATACCAAAATTAACAAGACAAAAAGTAGGCCTATCTATAATATTCTGAATAATACTGTCCTTTCGTTTATACCAATGTAAAAAAAAACAGAAACAAACTAGCCTAAACTCAGCTGAAACAAAAATATTTTGTTTATTTACAATATGAAACCTTTTAACAAGAATCACTTATTTTTTTGTAAACAGGTAACTGGTGTTCACTGGTGATAACTGCGGAAAACTAGGCTACTAATATAGGCCTACACAATTACCGTGAAAACATTGTATGTTCTTACCAAAACGAATACGATTAAAAGACTGATGTGAATTATATATTTACTGATAAAAATGTAAGCACTAATTTAAGAATATCGATATACTATTGGAAACTTAACGAATGAAAGTAATCCGTTCATCGTACAAACAATTAAAATAGGCTTAGGCCTACTTGAACATTAACGTACAGGCTCTAAACCTTGTGATGAGTGCACCTCATAAGTTCATTGGAATATGCAAATAATGCTATAAAAACTAATATCTTTAACACATTTAGAATAGCTTTACTTGTGTAACATTTAAAAATAACGAATGTATTTTAATTCATACACAAAAATACAAACCATACACTAAAATTAACACCAGTTTTAACCAAATTAAAGGATAGGCCTATATAGTTATATTCATTCATTAATTTCCCTTATTTCGGATAGTTCATCTATATACAAAGCCTACAAAAAAAGAGAATAAAAAATCACCAGGAAATTAACAGTAACATCTTCCACAAAAACAACCTAAAATGTCCTAAAATGTACACCAACGCTGATGCAGGTTGGATGGTGGAAGTACATTGACTATGGTTTTAATTAGAATATTACAACTGTCATGATTATGTAGTTAAAAGCAAAAATAAAAAAACACCAATGTATTATTACAGTTTCTTCTATTTAAACAAATCTGTTGGCCCTTGACCTGTAAAATGTATAATAGGTCCAAAATACACTACAGGCAGGAAGCCACTAGGCAAACGAGTGTTCCCATGGGTCTCTGTCCCTACACACACTCATGGAAACACGTGTAACGTATGATGAAGCCACTAATTGTATTCAAAAGTTAGATATCTGGGTTGCTTAAACATTATTTCTTAGGGCTTTAGAAGTGTATTTACAGAAGCGGATGATTAGGAAGCCAGAGTGCTTAAATTTGATACACATACAAACTCTCCAGTGTGCCAATTGGTTTACTCTACCTTTTGTTACAAAATCATTCCTGACGTATGTTTTTAGCAAACTTCGACAGCAAACAACAAGAAATCAACAAGTGAATAACCTTATAAAATTTTATGTTTAAAAAGTATTTATAGATAGACTACTGTACATGAAATAAGTTAATGTTTACCGGTATTAATATAGTTAAGCTTTGCTGTATTCTTGCTTGCTTGATCGTGGCTCACTTCGTCATCAGCAGCAAATTATGCTAGTGGCGTTAAACTTTTCCGATTTATTTTGATGTCTAAACCATTAAAACAATGCCATTATTTTGATGGAAATAGACTAAAGTGGGTACTAATTGTTTTGTAGGCTACTAGGCCTACATATTGACGTTTTCACGCTGCTGTTTTAGCCTGGTACGTCCCAAGAGGACTAACTTATTCAGAAGCTAAAGCAAGCAGCAGTTAGGCCTATAGTTCTAGATGCCGACGTTTTTGGTAATTTGTAAACTAGGACGGGTCATGCTGAAATTACAAACCCCAAAGCAGGTCTGGGAAAAGAGAGTCTATGAAAACATTTGCTGATAATACATTATTATATATAATATTATGTAGACAGTAATCTGTAAAATCTTGTTCAATAAATAATGACTTTGTTCTTGCTGTCAACATATGCCAGTATTATAATAGGCCTAATTCACTGTCAAATAATCAAAACATTATTTCTGGTATTTACAATAAGTTCCATTTGACTGTCAATCTAGACCGATATATATATATATATATATATATATATATATATATATATATATATATATAATACTGTAATTCGCTGTCAGATAATCATTGAATTATTATCAAAACAGTCCATCCATACAGTAAAGTTTTTGGTTGTAATACTGTAGGATGCAATTTATTGACACTTGAAGCATCTAGGCTTGATGAAGTGACCCCCAGACTTGACTTTAGCAATAAAATAAACAGTGACAGAAATTAAGTCTGTTTAGTATAATAAAGTAATATTATTTAGACATAATATTTATATAAATTAATTATTTAATAAGCACATCATCTTTTACAGATTCAGTATTTTTTATTTTTCAATTTCAATTGCACAATTATGACATATCAAAGTATAAATTCTTGTTGTACTTTACTTCAAATACAAAAGTTATTCACTTTCTGTAACAAAAAAAAAATATTTATTCATGTATTAAAACAGAAAGAAACTTTAATTACAACTCAAAAACCATTGTCTGACAGACAATTTAAGTATTTTTTATTTAAAATACATTTTTCAGGTAAATAATCGTATAGTCAATTTGAATAACTATTATGTGACAATAACATTACACATTTAAAAACAAATTTAAAATAAAAAATATTTTTCAGGGGGACAATATATCTTTAAAACTGTTACGTCAACAAAGCGAGCAGCGGTTTTTGTAAGAAATATTTCTTGTTTATTCTCCTTTTTCGAGAACCATCATACTCGAGAACCTTGTTAGATGAGTTGCAAAGTTACCTCACTGTTCACTTTTAATATCATGCATTATTGGTACCAAACAATAAATGTGTTGATTTGTTAACACTATAGGCCTATTTTACAAACACAATTTTAAAAAGGTATTAGTTTTATTTAGTAGGCCTATTTTTAAACTATGTTTATTTTAATTATCATGTTAAGTTTGTATTTAATTGTGCTTTTTATTTTGTTGTACTGTTAGTTACCCATGTTATGATATTGACAATGTGATTCACTTTCGTTGTTCTTTTTGGCGTTTTAAATTGTTATCTGTGACAAACCAAGTGTTTGGCGAAATAAATAAATTGAATTTAGTATAGTGATTAAGAAGTGTTCATAAATTAATTCAATCAAATTAATTGCATACAATCAAACCTATTTTTATTTTAAACGTATACCCTGAGTAGCCTGTTTTTTGAAAGCTTTGTTGTTGAATCGAAATGAATAGGTAATTGAATCCATGGTCAACAGTTTATCGGTACATTGTTAAATAATCGTTTTGAAACCACTTTATCATTGTACATTATTCATAACGAATAGTTTTATTTAATTTTCAAAAACATCAAAATCAGAACAAGTCTAAGGAGGCCTTGTGAAGCCTCGTGGTACGAAATTCAATCATTAACGCTGTCATGCCGTTCAATTAAATCTTTCTCCATTTACATAAATTAAAAAACGTAACATTATCATGGTCGAATCATTTAGTCCTATATGTCAACGTATAGAATATGTGTTTTTTTTTATTTCATAGGCCAATTATACGATGTATACAATATTTTATAATTATCGTGCTTATAAACTACGTCTCATTTTAGGCTTGGGAAGTGGAGGTGAAAGAGTCATGAGTTACGACTCATGACGCAGGTTATAGGATTCAACCCTGGACCCGTTGGATTGGTTAACCATCAAGCTACAGCTCCACTACGTTTAAAGCTCTAAAAAAGTGCAATATGCTTAAAGTTATATGACGTCATCGCGTCCATAAATGGGCACATCACATTTGTTGTTGTAACATGAAGTTTGATAGTGTAGACAGAGCTTTAACAAAAAAAAAGAATCTTGTTGAGATTTAGTTTGTAAATAGACACAGTTCAAAATATTCATTAGGAAATATTGATAACTGTATTTAAAAACATCTATAATAATATTAATCGACCCTTTCTTTTTATGGCTGTTCCGCTAGTGTTTGACAAAACATGTCTCATTTGATATTAATATTAGAATAGTAACCCATGATTCAGTGGCTTTGGAATGCATTCTCTTTTATCCCGTACATTTACCGGTCCTTCTATAACTCTGCGTTAAAGACTTTTAATTTCGCATGTATCATATAGAATCCTACTTTTCTATAGTATATTGATTGACATTCTAAATAAGTATAGGGTTACAGAATAATATTGAAAGCTTCACACTTTGAGCTATAAAGAAAATAAACTGCTTTTACTTGAACATGAAAGCTTAAGAATGATACATTGTAGTTATGAAAGTGTCTAAGTGTTTCATTTCGTAAACTTGGTCATTGACTTGTATTCTTTGTGTTACGTTTTTAATGACCCAAATTTATACACAGAAGAAATACCGGGTCTTAGATTTGCTTGCACAGCTCTTCCCATCTGCTTTGTTAACGTTTGTAGCCCGGAATTACCTGAGCACACAACCCTAAAGGTAAAAAAAAACAAGGAGTATGGTAGAGTAACCATCCCTCACAGCTTAATCAGCCTTTGTTCTCTGACGAAATGCCTCCATTACAATTGATACTACAGAAAATAGAGTTTGTCTAAGAAAATTGATTCTGTTAATTTAGTACTAATGTAAACGTCCCATTGTTGATAAGAATTGCTGTGGGTGACAAGGTTTGAGGATTATTGCCCCGAAGAAATGTCAGATTTGGGTTTGTTCTAAATGTACTACTTAATTCAAACATTGGTGTCAAGATTTTTGCTTTCTTTATTTTAATTTCATTTGTTTAAGATGCTTAAACTTTGATCCACAATACATTGTGAATTCGGCTTATAGTAATAATTATTGTTTCACCTGACAAATTAAGAAATAAGCACATATACTATTTTAAGGTATTTATTTTAATCTAACATAATGTATTACTTTTTAATTCTTCTTACTGGTTACTAATGCAAATACATTGGGTTCTTACCCATTGTCCGTAAATTTAAATAAACACAGGTGTTCAATAAGTTCAATGACCAACGCAAAAAAAACCACATTTAAAAACACTTAGCAATTTTATACGCAAAGTTATACCACGATTAAATGTTTTATATTATATAAAGCTTTGAAATTCGAATTCACTGCAATTGGAATACAACCTTTAGGGGAAGAGTTTCTATAGTGATTCCATATAATTTGATATTATCATAATTATACTTATACACTAAATTCAGATTTAAATAGTAAGGGTGTATTGGCTATCAATAATGTTTTGAAAAGGCATGCAACGTTTTATATTCATACTGAAATATGGAAATATTCACGAATGACATCGTCTGAGCCGTGGCATGAATACATAAAAAATAGTTTGTAATATTTTAATACATAAATGACGTAAATTTCGTTAAAAAAAGTTGATAGGCATACGTGATAAAACGTATGACTATAATAGCATAATACGTGACCAATAAATGCATGTTGTAATATTAGTAAACCAAATATGTAATAAAAAACAGAATGAATCCTAATTGTTAGTGTGAAAACGAATATTATCAATAAAATTTATAGGTTGGAATAATGATGTAAAATGAGCAATTTTAAAACTATTATTATCTTAGACAATTAACAGCTGATTAAATATAAGTGAGACGAACCCACAAAATACAAAACAAACCAATACATTTGATTGTTTGTTGTTTCTTTCTTGTTGATTTAAGCCAATACTTTTACTTATTTACCGATATTTATTTAAAACATAGTACATCATACAATAACTGTTCGTTTATATGAAAACGAAAAAAAAAAAGATATAAAAAATAGAAACAAATACTAAACATTTTTAATTTTGTTGAACACAGGCCTAAACAAAATAACATTGTATGCACTGTAGGTTTTTAGTCGCGTACAAACGCGACTCTACAGCTCACTATTTCGGTCGGTCGGTCGGTTGGTTGGTTGGTTGGTCGGTCGGTAATCACTAACTCAAATTTGCGCACGCAACTGCAGCCATGTATAATGGCCTTGTTAATAGTAAACATCATATAAGATTTATAGTGAAAAGTAACGCGTAACTGACATTGTCCATGAATCCGTACAGATTTGTTAAAGAAGTTATATTTGACTAACAGATTCAGTAATCCTAAATGGGTTTGTAACTTAACTTAACAGTTAACAAAATCAATTTAAAAACAACTTTTCTTTTAACGTAAACATTTACTTAGGCCTAAATCAGATATTTTTAGCATTGTAGTTTTCAAATCTAATATACTTCTTTTCAGAACTCAATCAAATAATCTGAATTTTGATTGATAATCCAATTACCTGTAACGTTATGGTATTTATGTTCTGAATTTAAATTGCCGGTAATTTAAAATTTTCATAAGATTTTCAGATTGCAAAAATGACAGTTGATTGTAAACATGAAATAATTACGTTGACACCCCATTACCTCTCCAAACAAAAGACAAAACACTACATGTTCCACCTGTATTAGCACCTGCTTGTACTGAATTCAAACATGTAGAATTTTAATGCGAATAACTCTTAGAAAAAGTTCAGACGAACTCGTCTAACGCAGTTGGAAGCTGTTTGATTGGCGGGTGTCTATTCTACAACAAAATATAGTTAAAAATCAGAATAGATTTTAGTTTACTTTGATTTAGGCCTACTAGCTGCTTAAAACATGATCTCGATCATTAACATGCTTCAATATCCCTCCGCCTGTCACGCTGAGGCCTAACAGCTAGGCCCATGCAGTGGTTCTATAAACATCATGTTTTAACTATGAATCCTGGCAGATCAGCGGAATCCCCATTGCGATTTATGGACCTAGGCTAATGGGCACTCATTTGTTATGTACACTAAAACACGTAAACTGTTAGTATAACCTGGACTCGTACTGTTTCTTAAGTTTGATAAGAGAAACTGGAGATACATATTTGTGGAGATAATTTCTTGTCTTGTCACATGTACTATATTTCATATCACTCAAAAGAGTTTAAGATTAAGAAACTCATCCTACTTAAGTCACGTTTCAAAACTCTAGTGCTGTATTTATTTCTAAAAATTCAACAGTTTTAACAGTGAGACTAAAGCTTCAGTTACATAAGAAAATATGAAAATACAGTATGAGTAAATACGCCATAAGCGCCCTATACAGATACCGTGATTATAATTATAATTAAACTATCAGTTACGGAAACGATGAGAGAACAACATTTCTGCCGCAAGGCAAGACCTATCAATATTTCCCCAATAATATAATCACCTTTTAAAACTCATCAATGCGCATATGCAACTATGAGTACAAATTAAATGATTTACCAAAAACTGGTAAATAAAACAGTATAAATTCTAAGAAAATTATTTATTATTAAATTATAATTTATTTACAAATTTACCGAACGAAATATTTGTTTTTAATACCAATGGCAATCTTCCAAAGGTTAAAAAAATGTTTGATTAACCATGTATAGAAGGGACACTCTGAAAATCTTCTAAGAGTTTAAAAAGGATAAAATGTTAATGAAAACCACTTACTACCAATGTATGAAACACAGCACAAGAGAGATTTAAGAATAATACAACCTCAATTAACCATAACTAACTCTAAACTTTCTAAGTAAAACTTCGCGACTTTGGGAAAATATATCCCAAAAGGTGCATGACCAACCGCTGCAAAATGTTACAGGAAGCTTGTTTTTGTAAACCACACACATGAGTACTTGACTTTTGAATTTGCTAAGTGGATTTGTTTGTGTCCATATAGGAAATAAACCTTTCTCCGTGTTATTTCTAAAGGATTTTCTCCTACGGCCAACCTTTCTTATCTTCTAATGTTATATTCTCAGCATGAAGATAATGACATTTCATGTTTTAAACATTACCTGATAAAAGGTGTACTAACAACATCAAGAAATACACACTAAATTAATTTTATAATAATCGATATTCACTTGCAGACGACCTAAAACAAACATATCTAAAATGGCAAGGTTATACAAATATCATTTGAACATGCACCCTTTTCAATTATGTCTATTACAATTATACTCGGCAGTCGATTATGGTTAAAGATTATCAATTTGATCGACTATGATGGGCCATATTTATAATAATATATAGTTTAATATCACGATGATCAAAGAGCAATAAAAGAATCTTTATTAGCTCTGTTGTTTTTTTATTTTGCAGCGATTTTGTAATATATATTTTGAAAAGAAAATAATCATATTGAATTGAAGAAAAAATAATTTAAAGTAAAAAAAATAGTCAGCTGTACATCAACTTTTATCCAATCAGGAATCAATAAGAGTATACAGAGCCAATCGCATCCCAAGAATTCCAAGTACGTCATAACTATTTTAAGAACTGTACAACGTCCTCTTGCGTCAAATTGTTTCAAATTTGATAAACTGTATTTATCAAATTGTCACTATACTTTCGTCCGTACGCTTTCAGCGGTGGCATAAGTTACAGTAAATGAAACATATGACAAATATGAAATAAACATTGCAGAATTATTCCAAATTGATTGGTTCTTTGCTGCCTTTATTCAACAAATTCAAAACAATTGGGAAATTTCATTTGATGTCATTTCTTTATGTTTTCATATAACAATATAAAAAGAAAATATTAAAGTCAAGAGAGAACAAAGTAACCCAAAAAGGAAACTGTTGGAAGGCCGTCTGTACACAGTTTTAACAACAAACAATAATACAAAATTATCTAACTGTACAGTGGCAGTCTAGTAGTGTGTTATTGAAATACGATTCTGGTTAAGTGTACTTATAGTGTACTTTTTATAAGAGGTTCATTAATGATTTTCTCGTAACTTTAGAGGTCGTGCGTTATTTTATTCGTGATTTTGACAATTCATGTCAACAGTTGTCTAGACAAGAAATGCAATTTCCGTTGTGTCACAAAATATGCATATTTATTAATTGATACTGATGTACGCGCACTGCTACACAATAGAATTAAAATTACTATTTGATTTAAATCTGACGACTCAATCTTCAAAAGTCAGCACCCGTCCAATAGATGGACAAGGAAGCAAATTACCCTCCCCGGCAGAAGAAATGATTGAAACCTTACAAAAGCAATTTGTCTCTTTAACCTCTGTCTAATTCATTGTCAACGCCGTTAACAACAGCTTGAGGCAGGATGGAGTTACCATCCGATTCCTGCTTAACATGAAAGAGTAATGTTTTCCCTCTCACTTTTTTGACACGTTCAAGTAAAACAAACGAAGCTAACATTCCAAAAGGAACGGTACCCGGTAACTAAGACCTTGGACACGGCAGGTCGCCATTGACCTAGGGTTTCCTTCTTCCCACTCATGCTGGCCTACGATGCTCAGATATGGCATCAGTTAAAAGTTAAGTATACAACTCATGCTGAGGATCATAAAAATTCGATTTCTTGATATAATTTTCCATCAATAATAATATTCTTTAATGTTACTTCGACAGTTCTGTAAAATTTCACAGCAGTGCGCCCGCAGTGTGTGATCGGTGAATGTGAAACTACACGATAGCAATTTCGAACCTGATCAAAATTGACAGTTGAGACAACACAAGAAAATAAACATGAATGATGGCAAAATATATCGATCTATAGGCCCGGAGCACGTGAACTTTATGAAATCTACCCGGGGAACAGAGGCGTAATTCACCTGAACAAATTGGGTCATTACTACACAGTGGTCAGTTGCAGTGTTTAGCAATGAGCCTACCTGTGGTGCTCAGCTATCATACTTACAAACTTACCAATTATAAAATTAGGTAACGTGTCAGATCAGCAAAGAATATTGGTTAACTATTAATATCCAGCTATACGAGTTGTTGTCTTGGAGGTTGTGATTACTTTTCAACTGCATGTCCCCCGCTAATCAAATATCGTCTAATCTTTATAAATGTAAATAAATACAATAAATGAATACAATTTTGTAGTTTTTATTTGTCAGATCATTATGTTTTCATGCGAAAATATATACATATGAATTATTAAAGTCCAGATTTAATCCGAAGGATCTGGTGGCATTAGTCCACATTGCAATATTGTATTGTAATAATTGTGATTATAGTTTAAACACAATTCTTGTCATCCAAAAACGAAACTGATCAAATCAAACGATTGGCCTATCTTTAAATAGTCTGAGAAAACAATTTTTTATTTTTTTTATATTTTTATTATACTGTGTCTCATGTAAGCCTATTGGAATATGAAAACAAGAAAAATTCGAAAGCACCGAGTGATTTTGATACTGAAGTAATGTGTAAATCTTCTTCTTTTTATGCAAAAAAACACTACCACAAAATGTTGAAAACCTTCGTTAAACGATACACGGGTTAAAATAGGGTCTCAAAGAAAATGGTTTAGATATTCTATTAAAGAAAACTATTTTTTTTATAGATAGATAAATAGATATATAGATAGCATTCTTCTTCTGAACATGTTATTATAAATAATGTATTAGGCCTATTAATATTTAAGCAAAAGCTTGTAGGTATATCAAAGTAAAGCAGACTTTCTATGCATTTTCTTACTGACATATAAGTATACGCTAGCAAAAGTTAGTCCAACTTAAGCAAAACTCCGATTTTTGAAAGGCAAGAAGTCCAAAGTTTGCCAGTGTACACCAGTTGACAAACGTCGGCAAACTGTTTACAAAAATGTACCTTCTTGACATAGGTTTGGTGAGTTATGTAGTCAACGAATTACCTAAAAGTGTAGCAAAAGATTGATAACATGACAGACCAATTCCCTACAATTGTTGACGTTTTGTAAAAGTAATGCATATATATTACTTTAGTAACATTAAACCAGGTCATTCATTGTCTTAAATGTACGTTAATGATAAATTATGATAAAAAGAGAGAAACAATGCACTACCTAAGTAGCTCAATGTGAATGTCCTCTCGTGGACAGTCTTTAGGCCTGATAAACAGCAATAACGTACAAACATCGTACGCTAATTATAGACATAGCCTGACGTTGTTGCATTAATTGTCTTTCTGTGTTTGCCAGAATACGTTAATGCAAATTAGGTGAAACCCGGGATTTTGAAGAGTTACGATTCTTCCATTTGTTTTGGCCTTTATGATCGATTGAAACTGGGTGAATTGCAGAAGAAAAACGCTCAAACCGCGCGGAATGCATGTAGGTATTTATAGCGGGCCGGTTAAATTTTTTAATTCGACTTGTTTTTTTATATTTGTAACCGTTTAAAGACGAAAAAAGTAATTTCACTACGATCATATAGTATTTCTTTTTACATTAAATGTAGTTTGTGACCTTAAATTAGATCTAAACAAGGCCATGTGTACCGACCAACCGACCGACCAAACGACCGACCATCCGACCAATCGACCGACATAGTGAGCTGAGAGTCGCGTTGTACGCGACTAAATACGTAGGGAACGGGACTTTAATGCTCTGTACAGTTTACTATTGACAAAATTGAAAAAGTACAAATTGAAATCTTTTAATAATATTGTTACTTTACTAGCGCCCCCTGTTGTTGTAAAACTTTCAGCAAAAACACTAAACCAAGAGTAAACAGTTTTAAACAACCAAATTGATATTCTCATGAATCAAACTCCAAGATATATTTAAAAAATATATCTGATTTGTAAATTGTCAATCATAGGATAAAAACACAATTTAGTACCGAGACGGCAAACTTATTTCCATTGTGGTCCTAAAAAATTAATAAAAACAAATGTTATAGTTTACAAGGACCAGCATAAAGTACTCCAAGGGACCAGTAATATTTCAGTTAATTATCATCTATTTTATTGAAAAACTGTGTGTATTGATATACGCATTTTTGGTGACTTCTTGAATAATCAGAGTGGATGATGTGTATATAATAGTACAAGCAATTGTAACAGAGACGCGCATGCGATGTCGACTGTACGGACGCTTGATTTACAAGCGCCAGATGATGATGCATGTAAAGTACAGTATTATGTTTTTTAGTTTGACATAATTATAAGTATTTGATAATGTTAATGAAGGTAAAAGGTTACTGTACTGGGCAAAAAAAAAAAAAAGAATTGAGCATGCGCTAAACGATATCATCTAATTTGGTGAACTATATTAGTCACATACTTTGAGCTTGAACGCCTTAAGACATACAGAATGTCGTGCTTCAAGGGTGGTACAATGATACATAGAAAAGGTGGAATAAAAACTAAACAGCGCCACTTTCGATAATAATTTTGATTCAGGCATCAATTATGAAATAATAATTGATGCCATTTTGCTTGGCAACGCCGGTGGTCTACAAGAATTCCATGCACCAAGTGTCAACCCCATCAAAATTAACCACAATATTGTTACATTTTGACAACTCTTGTAGGAGAGAAATCACAGGCGGGGGTCGAGTCAGTCCGCAGGATAGTCTGTAATTCCACCTGCCCGAGACGCCTTCCTGTAGCCCTTATTAAAACAGAAACATATTTTGACTTAATACAGCCAACACACAATTGAACGCCAATTAGCTTAGCGTTTAATTGAAAAGGGCTATGACTCTTAAAACCAAAGGGATACATGCCTACTGATTTCAAAGGTCAGAATACAGCTTCAACTAAGAAAAAACATCTGCAAATAATACTATTGATCACAAGTAAAAACAATTGGACTGGAAAATCTGTAAAAAGTTAGCATAAGTATTTTTTCGATTCTAATATGGTGTATAGAACTGTGGGGATTGCGGCCACAATCTCTGCCTATGTTTTTAGTGTTAATAGTTTACATCTTAATAAAGAAAGTAAACCGTTATGCAACCTTATTATATTCAGAAATAAATAGGTAGCATGTGCCCAATGTGGAGATTTACGAACTTTCCCATATAGTTATCTTGCACTAAACGTCAACAGTCCTTTGGTGTATGCAATTATAGAAATAATTAGTAACAAAGTACTTGAAAAAAGTGTTGACAAATCATGTTGAGTAGACAAAAAGAGAAGATCATAAAGAGGTCTGACGACAGAAAGTAAGAGGGGAAGATACAATAATAGGAAATTTGACAGAAAAAAAAACACGGCATTTAGTAGGCATGTAGGTTAGATAGACTTTTGACATTTGTCAAGATGTTTAACAAATGTTGCAATCTTTTTGGTCTGTAGATTATTAAGAACATGGGCAAGCAGGAGCTAAGCAGGACTCCGAATCTGGAAAGGGCAAATGTCACTATGATGGCAAAAAGTTAAAGTTGCAACAGTAGATCATGTAACGTAATATGCGCAGTATCAGTGTTTGATAATGAGAAGATGAATTAAATCATAGAACGTTTTGTTGTGCGTTCGGTTTTGACGGATAGGCATAGAAATTTAATCTCAGCGATTAATATTATGAAATTGCAAACTTCCGTTGCGTAGTTGGATGTAAATGCTTGACGACGTGGGAGGCAAAATTTGTTTCTGTTGCACTTTGTATCTAGGGTCAGGTTTAACATAACCGATACAGTAGCATTCGACGTATCATTTTGTACCTCCATTGGTGGAACATAATTACATTTCGATTGAGAATAAGTGGGGTAACATCTTCTTATAGAACAACTCGTTAGGACCCCGTAGTTAGGAAATTATTACTGGACGTCGATTAATTAAGGCGCATTCAATAACTAAATTGTTATTATCCAAAATAATGCTGTCACGCATCAATCAAAATCCTATATTATTATTAACTTTTATAATTTACTTGTTACATGAATACTCCAGAATCTACAACATGAATCTATAGTAATACTGTGGACCTGTTGGAATAAAAAAAAGTGGAAAACCGTTTTGCAACGAGTTCTCTTCACTAACGAATTATAATTTGTTTGCTCGATAAAGAACTATTATATGATACAAGTATTACAACTGCAATTAATTACAATGATTAAAAACGTTAATTGTATTAAGCACGTGCGCACAAAATTAAGTTGATCATTTTTACCATTACTGGGCGATAGATATATCTATCCGATTATCAATGCTGTATCTAGGGTCAGGTTTAACATAACCGATACTGACGTAGCATTCGACGTATCATTTTGTTTTTGTGATAAGTGAGTAATGCAATTTCCAGTTTATTTGACAATAAAAGTTATCTGTATCCATGTATCTGTTAATGTATCTTCACATATCTCATGTGGTGTCTGTATCATATAATGGTAGGTGAAAGGTATGTTAATGGTCTATAATTCTATGAAATTTCGTTTCATACTGGAAAAACCTAAATACAGTACAAATATCGGGTATGTAGGTCTATATCAAGAACAAATATTATGCATTTTTCACTGATTCAGATAACTTGATTTTCATTCTTCCGGCACTATTGCAATGTTTCTAGATAAATACAACTTCGAAGATTTTGACAGAAAACATATTCAACGACCTAAAAGTAACTGTTACTACTCCATAGTAGGCCTATTGCGTTCACACATACGTATTGCAGATGTTGCGTGTGTAAGGTAAATAGTTTTGTAACTGTTAACATTCATCTAATTATTTGTAGAAATATCATACAAGTTTATTTATATTTTAGGTATTAGTAGCACATAATGTTATTCTCATTTATTATCAATATTCTATTATCAACTTAAAAGTCAAAGGCTACCATGAAACCTCTTTAGTACTCATGGGTGGGCTTCTCTTCAAGATGGGCTTCTTTTCGAGATTACTTTTGCAAACTTTTTTTTCTAAATAATTTCTATAAATGTTATGAATTGCTGTATACTTCAACATAGAGATATTATAGTAAAGTAATTATATCACTACGACTACAATAATAAGATTTTGAGACATTACCTGACATTTTGATATATTTGTGATCAAAATACCATTTTAAACTGTAAAATAAATGTAGGATATAAACTCGATCATACATTATAATTATCTGAATAACAAGTTATCTGGCAATAAATCAGATTTATTTCTTTAATATTCAAATAGTCTATCTCTCGAAAAGAAGTCTACTTTCATACTATTTTGAAAATACCAAAGGGTGGGGCTTCTTTTCGAAACGGGCTTCTTTTCGAAAAGAAGCCCACGCATAAACTATAGGGAATTTAAAATATCTTTTATTTTCGAGTGGCCAGATGAAACCACCGACTAAAGTTGCAATACCGTAAATACCAATGTTTATAGGTATAAATACATTTCAGTAACACACAACAGTGATATACATGTTATTCACATTTCAGTATTTTCTTTAGTTATCAGAAATGCTCAGAAACAGTCGGATCCAATTAGAACTGTTGCTGATTTTTACATTTTACTTCTCGATAATTATAAAAAAAATAAATCATTCCACAAACAATCCTCTTACTTTCTCACAATACAAAAATACGGAGTGATTAGAAACCATCAGAGCACATGGAGTTATACTTAATGTATTTAAGTTGTTACTGACATGAACTTTTATTGTAATTGTTATCATTTGCAGTATGAATCGTCCCAAGACGCAGCAGTATATTCGCATGTAATTCAGGATAAATTGGAATTTTGGAATTCTTCACTGAGCTGTGTTTCCCCATTGCGTAGAAGACATCACGTATTACACATGTAGAATGCATGGGAAAGTATACATATAAGAAGTTAGTGTGTAGTAAACCCTACGGGACGCCGATTGGGTAATCAAAAATATATTGATGTGAAATAATAACAATTAAATATTGTTTCTATTATTAATTGTTTTGTAAGATTACTTTCATTTTACTCAGACATTTGGCAACCTGACGTATGATATTTAAATTCAATCCCTAATATTAAACGGGATGTCTGGTGGACTTTACGTTTAAACTGTACAAATTTAAAGCAAAAGGTTAAATACTTCAGTTTATGAAAACAATACACTGTATAAAAATATATCGTATTAAAGCATATGATCTAACTAAACTAATTAAACATCCATAAAAACCCGATATTCCTTACATTTACAATGCTATATATTATACTATTATACTAGATCCGGCCTGATTCATTTAAAGATGTATTGTCCCCCAAAAACATGAAAAATGAAGATTAATTAAATCAGATTTTTAATAGGCTATTTTGTAGTTTTAATAAAATTAATCACTTTCGCAGAAAAAACCCAAAAAAAAGGAATGTTTTCCCTTATAAAATGACAAAATAAATGGTTAAATTCAACCAAAAATCCATTGACTGGCAGCCAAATTGACTATTTTTTGCTTTAATTTACAGTTTTTTTTCAGTTAAATACATGTTTTTTGATCTATTTTTTGGCCGAAGTGGATAACTATTATGATATTAAAATGGCTTATTCAACAAAAACATTTAAATAATTATTTTTTCAGGGCGACAATACATCTTTAACGTTAACGATTAAAAAAAAAAAAACAGCATGTAAACTGTATTACGAAAAAACACTTTTTACGAGAGAAGTGTTAACATCTCAAACAATAAAAGTATTTTTAATTATAATTTAATTTCTATATTATGTAGGCCTACAGTATCTGATCATTCGTTTATGCACGAATTGTACATTAACTATTGTTAGGCCTTTATGATGACTTTTTGAAAATAAATGTTGGATGAAAAAGAACGGAGGTGAATTATTTCAGTAGGATAAGAAATTAGATTTGTTTGAGAAAGATAACGTATAGAATATACTGTGTTTATTTACCATCCACTCTGTTTGTACCTTCTTCCCAGAGGGCTAATTTGACGAACCCTAAGAGCCAAGCAACACCCTTTCAAAGATACCGGCGGTAATATAGATACGGACTGACATTTCAACTTTGTTGGTTTTAATTGTTTCAAACAGCCTGTGAACAGTAGGCTACTTATCTATAAAAAGACAATTTGAAGAGAAAAATTAAATAAATAGAAGATAAAATCTCTCTTTTGGTAGTTATTAAGTACATATTTGTACTGAATATAAGTTGAATTAAAAGCATAAACTACAAAAGACAAAAAGTAAATATTACCGTCGCAAACATTCCACGAAACATTAATCATTAGAATATTTGAACATTAGTTCATAGGGTTTTGTGATCAGATAATGAACCGCCCTACATTAACGTCTGAAAAAAATATGACTATTTTACAATATTGAATATACGGGAAAAGACTATAACAATTCCAATCTACCCACATTAACATAAATCAGTTATATTTATTCATATCATCGCTTTTTCTTTTATTTTTCCGAAAAACATTAGATTTTATAAAAGAAGTGCCAGAGATCGAATTTTTCTGTGGAATGTTTTCTTGGACAATTTCTTCTAATCTAATAAATAACGTATAACATAATTAGTTTATCGAGTGTCTTTTTAATTGTAAATATTTATGTGAAGTAGATAACTTGGTTTGTTTTATTTGGATATATCTTGTTTTATTAAGCTTAATTAGTTAGCAAATAGCAATGAATTAACGTTTCAAAATAACAGGAAAGGACGCGTGTGTAGAACCTTGGAGTATACACCTTTGAAAGCCTGTGGTATGGATCCCTTGGTTTTGAATAAATAAACTAGTTAAAGTTACTCTATACAGTTATAACACAGCCAATGGTAAATTGCTTAAAAACTGCAGGCGATACTGCAACTTTGATATTATAGAAAACAGTTAAGAACACGAAGCAAGATATTGCATTCTCAGTAATGTGTACCCAGCTGTAGGCGCTGTATTGTAAGTCAACAGACATATTACTGGCTAGTTTAGAGGGCATGATGTTAGCCTAGCTTTAGCACAGACAACGTCAGTCAAATTGATACTGTAATGCAACAGTAATGTTAGATCAACATCGACAAGACAGATATTTTAGTTTTGCATGGTAGATAAATAGCGCTATCATATCGATAAGACCTGGTCAATTACAACACAGCGTAACGTCATAAACTTTTACTATTTTTGATAGGTATAGGAAAATACTTAATAATATCAAATTAATTTTTTTCTGTAGTAGTAGTCTTTAAAATATGCATAATTATTAAAATAAAGAGATGCATATCGTAACTAGTGTTTTTACACCTTTTTTTTTTACTTTATCGCTTTATATAGTACCTCGTTAAGAGATTAAATAAACATTAAATATCATAACATTGCAATACTAAATAGAAAAAAAACCTTAAATCAAATTCATTTGTTGTGCTAACAATTGTTTGTATCTTTTCAACTTCGACCTTGCCATCAGTGGTGTGCATTAGTAAAAACGTTTTCTAGAGACGATATAAAACGAAATTGTATCACCACTGTTTCACTTAATTTACATAATTAGTTCAAAGTTCAACATGGACTCCATTCCCTGCTTTCTTTGGTATTTTGACAAGTAGCATTTTATTGTAACTGTCAATCATAAATCAAATATGTTCTTTCTCTTACAAATATGAAATCATCCTCAGAACTATTTCTCGTAATTATCGCAGCCGTGTAAGAATAACACTCCCCACGTGGTGCTGTGATGGGTTTATCGAAATCGGACTTAAATAAACAGTGTGGTACCAAATGAGAAAAATGTATTCCTTTTGCAGTTATTTTTTTTATTCTTACAAAATGGTATGACACATCACATAACAAGCGATACTGTGATTGGCTAAGACCTACTTTGTTTTTAACAAACGAAATTGTTGTTGAAACATAAGATGTGGGCCTAAATAAACCAACAGATAGATTATCAATCAATCAATCAATCAATAATAAATTGTATTTCTCAAATAAAAATAAAAGTAAAGATAACATAAAATAATACATAATAAATGAGAAAAGGGGTACCCCACTGAAAGCTTAAGCTTTAAAATGCTTAAGATGTGGGGTCCAGGCAACATATTTAAGTAAGGTAAGGTAAGAAACAAAAAGTAAAATATCAATATGATAATGAGCAAAAAAGGTATTTATCTTAACGAATGCAGTTATAATTTAACTTAAAACAGATATATTATAACTATAAGGTAAATATATGTTGAGACTAGGTTACGTAGGCCTATAGTATTTTACTTTATAAGTAATTATGTTAATTGAAAAGGAATAAATCCAGTTACAATGTAATTTGCCAACATCTATTCAAATTACGACCAAAATAAGACCTGATGACTGATGTGCATCCTGATATTCATTTTGGATTTGAAAGAGTATTCGTATAGGCCTATTGTTATTATTTAAATATCATATAGAAACTCTAGCATTGCTTTCGTTATCTGTATATAACTTCCCATCCTTTTTATCATTCTTTTTTATGGAAAAGAGTGGCCTAGAATGTTTCTTTTCATACTGTAATTATTCGTTACAATAATTTAATTTTGAATATGTCGACTAAATTATTCTAAAAAGACATGTTGAAAAAAAGCCAGATATAAATATTATCGATATGGAATTTGCAAAGGTTTTTTATGTGTTTGTGTACATTTAATATTACAAATATCAAAGAATTATCTTTAGTTAAGATTCAAATAAAAGTTAATTTTAAAATAAAATTGTTAACGTACCCAGTTCAACTATACGATGAATTACGCATGTTGCAAAAACACACAAGGTTAAGTAGTAAATTAAATAAAAAAACAATAAAATCGAAAACAGACACAAATATTATCAAGATGGAATTTGCAAATGTTGGTGTTTTAAATGTATTATTCTTGAAAAATACTGTTGATACTGCAAATACTACATATATCAAAGAAATATCTTAAGATTCAAATAAAACTTTACAAAGTTCAACTGTACGATGAAATACGCATGTCATGGACGCAGAACAGTTAAATAAAATCAAATGATTGCAACTCCAACGGCTTGTTCTGACACTACATGTCTTCTTCAGATTTGAGATATCTTTAAACAGACTTTACAGTTAATCATACAATTACAAGCGAAACATAGTCCTATATAACATTACCAGCTAGATAGAAAGTGTTTCTGTCGCTAAACATGATAAGACCAAGATATCATTTATCGTGAAACATGGTGAAACTTGATAACCTGAATATACAACACTTTGTCACATATAAAAGTACATGTAATAGGATTTTAATAGATAGTCATCTTAACTCGAGACAAGGTAAGCCGTTGTCTTCACCAACCGAGATATCATTAATTTCTACAGAGAAAGAAATTAACAGTTTGGAAGAGACTGGGTGTTTACTTGCTGAGTTTTTGACAGTTTAAGGAAGCTACTTCTCTTCACAGATGTAAAACATAGGGTGTATGTAATGAATTGAAGACGGGGGTGCATTGTAAAACCAATAAAGTTGTATAACTTTTAATCAAAGACACTGTGGTGTATCATCTTTTAAATTGTATTTGTGTTAAATGTACTTATGCCTACTATATTATTTAAAGTTTAAAATATAAAAAATACACTGTGTCATCTTATGTTCTATAAAGTTTGCCCGACAAGACAGACATTTCGTTTTGACGAGACCTATCTAATGACATTCAAATAACATATCTATTTCAATTTGATTGGTCTTGTGGTGCGATGACAAATTACCCGAGCAATGCACCGGTACATCATTTTCCTTAAAGTTATGTAAAGTTTGTTATTGTTTTATACCACCTGACCATACAAAACAACAAAAAGGTGTGTCCTTAACAATAATTGAGCAATGTCATAATGTTTATGTGTAAATTCACCTTCAATTTGTCGTGAATTTTCCAACTGTTTTATTCCAGAGGCGATACCAGCAGTGTGATTCGTGAGTGTGGGTATTACCAACTAGTATTTGTTTTTAATTACACAAATTGCCAACTGTTAGACTTTGTCATTAAAGCACGGTTGTGGTGATATTAGCTGTCACTAAGATGAATACAAATTTACACGTAGCTGTTGGAATATGCAATTCTAAAATACCTAGCGTTAAATATGATGTCAAAATTGAAATCTGATTTCAATTGAATTCGTAATCATCACCAATTTCAAAAAGACCCGGAAGTTATCGGAGCAAAGATCACATGAATGTTACACTCATTGTTAGTTACCGATATCTTCTGATTTCAATTTTGCTAAATCTGATTATGCATCTGAAACCCTATACAATATGAGCCCTCTCGATTAATGTCCATAACGTATTTAGGAATTGTATGGGAACGAAGCTTAGTTATCAAACACATGTTATCAAACTAAGTTTGGGGAAATTTCGATCCAATACCAATGTTTTCTCTGATCTGTAACGCCTAAAAAAACCTAAAAAAGCCCAATATATTCGATTGTAATAATAGTGTAGGCCTAATCATTTTGCTAATATTAAACATTTTCATCTTTATTTATAACTAAACTTGTTTTGTAAGTGGATTTTTATTTTAAAATAAACTGTATTAAACATGTTAATTGCAATTAAAACAGCTTCATTCATTTATTATACCATATTATAACAATACTTTTTTATTGGCTTTATTCAATGGGAAAGCAACAACCAATGTGTTCTTAATTTGAGGAGACTGCGGTAGTGTATGTTTTTAGTACGTAACTCAATTTAAGTTACACATCTGTCAATACTGGTTCATCGTAATCGGGAACTGTTATTTATCAATTCATTGTTAAGTTATTGTATATGCCATAAGCAACCTAAGTTGACGTATCATGCAGTATGATTGACAGTGTAGATTGAAGTAACAGTCAGAAAGCTAGCCCCGCCCAGCTGGGTTTGTTTGCAAGAGCAGAGAGGTGGATGGCAAAGTGAACGGTATCCCGCGGTCACGACAAATTGCAGTCAGTTCAGCCAGACCATAACCATGGCGTTCAAATTACTTTGATGCATTTCAAAATCTATGACATATTAAGGCGCCCAGACTAGGCCATTCACCATACATCTTTAGCCAGTGTTACCAATGTTCAGGGGAACACTGTGCTGTAAAAACATTCTAGCATGGCCTGTATCTCACCAAGGACTGCTATACAAGGAACTCGACATGACTTTCGGAACCTGTGGTCAGCTAAATATTTTTCTATGATCAATATTTTGTCAAGATATAAAAGCAAACATTCTTTGAGCATGCGCAATTATGAAATAACGTGATGTCACAGAAGTTCATGGTACTGAATTTACCAAAGAAACTTTTGTGAATATTTAAAAAATAAGTTTTTGTTGATTAAAATGGCAAATAAAATGGAAATGAATTGAGAGTTCGTAGAACACTTTAGAAAACTTTTCTTGAGTTTGAAATCAATAGTTTGTCAGTGTAGACTAGGTTGAACTGCACAACTTACTACCACTGATAAATACAAGTTTTAAGCTATGACATCATTCTTGAATAAATGAACGCGAAAACAAAGTAGAGGACATAAAATTACGATATATTGTCCACCTGAAGAAATAATCTATTAGAAAAAATTATTTATTTTTATTTTTATTTATTTCATGTTTTGAGAAACAATACGTCTTTATATAATATACACCGATGACTTTATTGTGCAATAAGGTTGATTACTATTCTGGGTCTTATGCAAGAAAACATTTGACACTGAACGCAACAAAATGTTAAAGGAAAAGTTGTAAGTTTTTAAGATCTAAACATTTATACAAGTATTAATCTCGGTAAGTTTAATAGACAATAACATAGTTAAACTGTCGCCATCTGACAGATAGCGATTGCATTCTGTTATTATTACCCACTAATGTACTTCTTTTATTTTATTGTAACATCAAGGATATATTGAATGGCTTAAAAAGACCTTTTCATAAGCCTTTAAAACAGATTTAAGAACCATTTAAGAGCTTATATACAAACAAATTGTGTTTAATTACCTTTTGTTGAAAGTCGGGGATAATAGTTAAGGATTAAAAGAACAAAACAAAGTAGAAATGGATAAGGTTTCAATAGCACATAAGTAACATCAAATGAAGTAACAAAGTTAAGAATACTTAGAATTATAGAAATCTTCACGATAAAGGACTTTAGAGTACAGCTGCTTTGGTGGTAATACGTTTAACGATACGATACCATCCCTTAAATTTAAAGCAAATCTTGTCGATTGAATAGCGATTCATTAACTACACACTTATTTTGTTTTTCAAACAACGTTTGATGGGAGAATATACCTAAGCTTAACTAAACGTCTGCTTTCAATAGGAGAGTGTAGTATGCATAGCGCAGCTAATAATTTTATCCACAAAACATTACCGGTATTACTTGCACCCGGCTTGTGCGCGTTGCTATAATCTTTTTCATTTTTTTTCTCTTTCGTGGGGGTCACCCACATTTATTCATTCCTTATAAAAATATATTTTGACACATGTGAGCCCGATAAACAAAAACAAGGAAACAAGTATTGGTTGTAAAGTTATTTAATATGAATGGCAAGTCATCGTTGCAGCATGCACGTAAAAGGAAAACATAAAAAAGGAACATTGGGATGCTCTGAAAGGGCCAAAACACATGTCTCAAAATCGTAATTGAAAACAAAATAAAGAGGGAGTGGAGGGAGGGAAGTGAAAATTATTTTACTTAGCCAAAAACTGGCGTGGTAATCTGTTGACAGCGTGAGGTGAAGAGGATGAGATGCTCACGCTGTCAAAAGATGATTGCGAGGGCGCCCCGCAATCACGTGATTTTGACACATGTGAGCCCGATAAACAAAAACAAGGAAACAAGTATTGGTTGTAAAGTTATTTAATATGAATGGCAAGTCATCGTTGCAGCATGCACGTAAAAGGAAAACATAAAAAAGGAACATTGGGATGCTCTGAAAGGGCCAACACAGTTGGCAACGAAGGGGCCAACGAAGCAGCCCAAATTAAGTGCAGGTAGAACCGATGACAAGCCATTCAGATGATGGTGCAACATATGTTGACACCCAGAACGTATAGAAACTATCTACATAGTCTACCTGGAGCAACATGTGTTGACTCCAGTACCCGGTTGACCATTAGCGCCTGATAGGTGGAGCAACCAAATATTGACATCGAAAAACGTATAGAAACACCTACATTAGTCTACCTGGAGCAACATGTGTTGACTCCAGTACATGTTTAAACATTTTAATTAGGTAGGCAGTGTAATCAAATGTTGGCACCGAAAAACGTATAGAAACAATCTACATTAGTCTGCCTGGGGCAACATGTGTTGACTCCAGTACGCGTTTGAGAATTGAGTTTAATAAACGGTGCAACACCGAAAACATATAAATAACTTATTAGTCTACCTGGAGCAACGTGTTGACTCCGATTGAACATATGATTATAATTGGCGGTGCAACCTATGCTGTCACCGAAAGAAAACAAAAATAAAATAAGTAAAATGATATACAGAAAAAATAAGTATCAACTTTGTTTAAGCTTGACGCTTAATACCCAGTCATGCTTAGGAAATATGCCAACCAGCCAGCACCCATATTTACAACGCTGTATTTGACAAAGTTATGTGGTTCGACCATCGTCCAAAAATCAAAATGTCTTGGTGAGAGTGTCAAAGTTGGTGAAGGTCGGTAGCTCGACCGATTCTGAAAGAATGAGTGTTAAACTGTGTATGTTCCAGACTAGCATGGCGAGCTAATTGTTTATAGCATTAGTGTGTGTTCTGCGGCCTTGGAGACTACTGCTTCACTGGCTCTGAGGCATGCGAAGTAACATATTATGAACAAGGCTCTGTATAGGATGAATTCGTATTTGGATTTCATGCTACCTCGCATATGTCCAATTAGCGTTACAAGAATGTCGGAGGTGACCGGCGGTCTGATCGGTTTGGATGGAGAGTTCGTTTTTTGTTTCGCTACTCCTCTGCATAAATTGCTGACTGCTGGATTTGCGGTAAGGTCTTCCATAAATGATACCCTGTGCACGAATGACACTGGGCTAAGGTAGTTTCGAATCGTGGAAATCGCCAGTGCATTTTTAGTCAGCTTACTTACATAGAGAACAATTGTCTGTGGAGTCGCTGGCAGCGGAAGGCTTAGTGATTTCCCGAATTGGTTAAAATGCCATTTGCTTTTATAGTTACTAGCGGTTCATTTACTTAATGAGTTCCACATTAGCTCTCGTGTGAGGATCTTGAGTTGTTTAGTGGTTCGAAGTAGATTGGTTGTAAGTGCTTTGGTATCTTTAGCGGTGTGCGGTTCATACTGTGCTCCTCTAGCATGGCCTCCGTTTCCTGAAAACGAGAAAGAGCGTCACATATCCTGTTTTGCTTACCAGGGATGTGCCTGGCTGTAAACTGAATGTTGTTTAGTAGTAACAAAAGGACGATAGCGCGAACCACTCTCATGACCTTTTCGTTTGATGACAATTTTTTGTTAAGCACATATACATCAGCTAGGTTATCACAGTGGAAAACTACATGGGTGTTGGCTAGCTGTTTTGCAAAAATCGAAAGCATGACATAGATGGGGTAAATTTTGAGAACCATGATGTCGAACATTTTCCAAGTTTCCGGCCAGCGGCCTTGAATCCAGAACTTTTGGAAGGTCGCACCAAGTGCGGTTTTTGAGGCATCAGAGAAGAAATGTAAACGCTGCGAGTCAAATTTTTGTGGGGGTGAAAAATGGTAACGCCATTGTGTTTGCTAAGAAAGTCGGCCCAAATTTGGAGATCCTCCTTTGCTGAGTCAGAAAGGTGAATAGTTGAAAAGGGGTTAGTTAGACCGGCCGTTAGGGCATTAAGCCTTCTTAGGAACGCCAGTCCAGAGGGTATAACCCAGGTGGCAAATTGTAGCTTTTCAAAGAGATTGGGGGGCTCTCAATGTAATTGAGTGAAGTTTTGAACTTTAAAGGGAGTAACGTAATTTTATTATCTCAGATGGAAGCCTGTCTTACATTTTCTGTAAATCAAGTTCAATACCCAGGAAGGAAATGGTGGTGGTGGGTGAAATTGTTTTGTGCGGTGCTAGAGGTATGCCACCGCGGTTAGCAAGCGCCTTGGATATCTTCAAGGAGTTCGCACACAGTTGGTGTGTGTCTTCAATGGAGGATGTCGTCTAATATTTTCACGTTATTGGGCTGTTTTAACTTTTTTATAAGGAAAAATTTCACTCCGTCAGAAAACTTATTGAATATTTGACACGAAGATCCGCCGCCTTGGGGAAGCGTTTTATCGTAGTAATACTGGCCTAACCACGTGAAACCTGTGAGGTGATATTGAGTGGGATGTAAATGTATTAGTCTGTATGCGTCACTGGTGTCCGTCTTGGCCATGAATGCCGGGTGATTGTGTATGTCAATTATGTCTATTGCGTTGGCAATTGTTTCGTAATGAACTGTTATGCAAAACCCAGGGATGTTGTGATTGACAGCGTTTGAGTCGTAGGGATAGGAGAGGTTGTGGAGGATACGACATTTTTCAGGTACGGAATTTCCGGAAGGTTGTTGATGATAGCTTGGGAGTTAGTTGCTGTAAAAGCAGCCCCATGTAAGGTAGAAGCCATGAGCAAAACATAGGGTTAAGCGTGGTGTTTGTAACCAGATAGGAGTGCGCTTATTCTAGTGGGAATTATTGGGATCCCGAGCACTGAAAAACGAGTGGCGATATTGACAGTTTGTCTGGACACATCTATTGAATCTGTTATGGTAGGAGAAGCCGAGTGGACGCTCCACGGTTGGATGGGTTAGAGGTTTATGGTTAGCTCGTTGCGTCTAGTTTATGCAGGAGGTCGGCTCGAACAGATGACCAAGAGCAAAGTGTGTACTCAGTAGCCATTCGAAATTATCAGTCGTAAAAGTACCATTAATTTGGATGACTGCGCATGAGGTATTTAATATACTTAAAATAATTAAGATGTCCTGTGTATATTTACTTAAATAAAATTGTGGCAAAGTCGTGAAAGGCCTAGTGCCAGTTGTGTTCGTTTAAGATGCAGCATTTGGGCTTAGGCACAAGTTCAAAGGTACCAGTGAACGTTGGCGTCAAAGCTTCCGCTGCGCTGTTGAAGTCGAGCAGATTGTGCAGCTCGATGAATTTGTGGGAGATTATTTTCTCTTTAAGTTTTTGACAAGGTAGGGGGTTTGAGGAAGAGAGCTGCCGGTAGGTTCGGCTTAGCGACATTAATCTCAACCACAGAAGTTACCAGGGTTTTGACGATATGCCTCATGTCCTTTAATTCTTATTTATGTCAAATTCAGGTACTGGCACATTTCTTTTTTTTTTTTTTTTTTTTTTGGTGCCGTATTTTTTACCTCTTGTTAGTTCTTTTCCGTCCTGACATGGTGTACCTGTAAGAAAATCGTTGTGCAATTAAGACGGAAAGAAAGATGTTTGTGGACAGATATCATCAAGTTGCAGGGGAAAAGGGCCCTGCAACCATGTTAAAGGAGGAAAAAAAAAAAGATTGGAGACAAAAGTCAGCATTGGGGTAGAGAATGAAACCAGCATGAGTCATTTAAAGAAATGCTGTACTTAGGAGGGTGATAAGACACCACCGCCGTATGGGGTGATAGTAGGGGGACCAGCATGAGTCATATAACCAGCATGAGTCATATAATGAATGCTGTACTTAAGAGCATGAGTGATAAAACACCGCCGTATGTGGGGGTAGTTAATGAACCAGCATAAGTAATTATGCGGTGGTAGTAGGGAAACCAGCATGAGTCATATAATGAATACTGTACTTAAGAGCATGAGTGATAAAAACACCGCCGTATGTGGGGGTGGGTAATGAACCAGCATAAGAAATTATGTGGTGGTAGTAGGGTTAATGAACCAGCATAAGGCATAAGTAATTATGTGGTGGTAATAGGGGAACCAGCATGAGTCATAATATAATGAATGAACCAGCATAAGAAATTATGTGGTGGTAGTAGTCATATAATGGTAAACCAGCATAAGAAATTTAAGGTGGTAGTAGTCATATAATGGTAAACCAGCATAAGAAATTATGTGGTGGTAGTAGTCATATAATGGTGAACCAGCATAAGAAATTATGTGGTGGTAGTAGTCATATAATGGTAAACCAGCATAAGAAATTATGTGGTGGTAGTAGTCATATAATGGTAAACCAGCATAAGAAATTATGTGGTGGTAGTAGTCATATAATGGTGAACCAGCATAAGAAATTATGTGGTGGTAGTAGTCATATAATGGTAAACCAGCCTAAGAAATTATGTGGTGGTAGTAGTCATATAATGGTAAACCAGCATAAGAAATTATGTGGTGGTAGTAGTCATATAATGGTAAACCAGCATAAGAAATTATGTGGTGGTAGTAGTCATATAATGGTGAACCAGCATAAGAAATTATGTGGTGGTAGTAGTCATATAATGGTAAACCAGCATAAGAAATTATGTGGTGGTAGTAGTCATATAATGGTAAACCAGCATAAGAAATTATGTGGTGGTAGTAGTCATATAATGGTAAACCAGCATAAGAAATTATGTGGTGGTAGTAGTCATATAATGGTAAACCAGCATAAGAAATTATGTGGTGGTAGTAGTCATATAATGGTAAAACCAGCATAAGAAATTATGTGGTGGTAGTAGTCATATAATGGTGAACCAGCATAAGAAATTATGTGGTGGTAGTAGTCATATAATGGTGAACCAGCATAAGAAATTATGTGGTGGTAGTAGTCATATAATGGTGAACCAGCATAAGAAATTATGTGGTGGTAGTAGTCATATAATGGTAAACCAGCATAAGAAATTATGTGGTGGTAGTAGTCATATAATGGTGAACCAGCATAAGAAATTATGTGGTGGTAGTAGTCATATAATGGTAAACCAGCATAAGAAATTATGTGGTGGTAGTAGTCATATAATGGTGAACCAGCATAAGAAATTATGTGGTGGTAGTAGTCATATAATGGTAAACCAGCATAAGAAATTATGTGGTGGTAGTATTCATATAATGGTAAACCAGCATAAGAAATTATGTGGTGGTAGTATTCATATAATGGTGAACCAGCATAAGAAATTATGTGGTGGTAGTAGTCATATAATGGTAAACCAGCATAAGAAATTATGTGGTGGTAGTATTCATATAATGGTGAACCAGCATAAGAAATTATGTGGTGGTAGTAGTGAAACCAGCATGAGTCATATAACCAGCATGAGTCATATAAAGAATGCTGTACTTAAGGGCATGAGTGATAAAACACCGCCGTATGTGGAGGTAGGTAATGAACCAGCATAAGAAATTATGTGGTGGTAAAAGGGTTAATAAACCAGCATAAGAAATTATGTGGTGGTAGTAGTAAAACCAGCATGAGTCATAAAATGAATGCTGTACTTAAGAGCATGAGTGATAAAACACCGCCGTATGTGGGGGTAGGTAATGAACCAGCATAAGAAATTATGTGGTGGTAGTAGGGAAACCAGCATGAGTCATGTAATGAATGCTGTACTTAAGAGCATGAGTAATATAATGAACCAGCATAAGAAATTATGTGGTGGAGTAGGGAAACCAGCATGAGTCATATAATGAATGCTGTACTTAAGAGCATGAGTAATAAAGGAGTCTTAATATAATGAAGATGAACTTGGGGAACCAGCAAGAGTCATAAGATGAATGCTATACTAACTATAAACCATTCAGATTTGTGCAAAATATTTGCCAGTTTAGCGTAGCATCAAGAAAGAAAAAAAAAAAACAAGTTATTATTTATTTCTTTTGGATGTAAAACAATGGGAAAAAAAGAAATGGAGTCAACAGTGTGTTGCCTGGCATTTTATTTTGTTTATTCTGTTTAATTATGTATTTATTTTCCTCTAAAATCCGGTTCCGGATTGTCCACAGTGACGCAGTAGTAGAAACAGATAATAAGATTGTTGTTATTTAATGCATGGCATACTTAAGTTAGCATAAGAGGCTCCGTGCATGAAAGCAGACCTTACTTTTTAACTAGGTCATTCGATCCGAGGTCGATTATCAAAAATCTGGCTTGAATGTTGCCACTTGATTTACAAAATTAGTTAGGTCGTTTATCTTTAGGCCGGGCACCCCCCAAAGAACAGTATTATCATAGTGATAACTGATTCGGAAGTCAGGCAAAGGTCGATGTGAACCAAGTATGGAGTCCGAGTCGGACGAATTACCCAAGCCGTGATGGAAAGCGAGGCTTTCGCTCAAACCGGAAACGAATGAGTTGTGCCTAGGGCTAGGGCATAACCAGACAACATAATTACAGTAAAGTACGAAAAATCGAACAGAATGGGGGTAAGATAAGGTGTTAGATAAATTCCAGTCAAAGATATTGTGTGAGTTCACACAGCCTATAAGTGTATGAGGATAAAATGAACTGGTAAATGTAAAAGTGAAAATTATTTTACTTAGCCAAAAACTGGCGTGGTAATCTGTTGACAGCGTGAGGTGAAGAGGATGAGATGCTCACGCTGTCAAAAGATGATTGCGAGGGCGCCCCGCAATCACGTGATATTATATAATATACATACATTTTTGTAAAAATATAAAACAATAAAATTCAATTGAATAGTTAAAAAGGCACTATATCTATACATGTACATACAATCGATGGAATAAAAGTATGCTTTAAAAACGTACATTTTATGTTTATTGCAAGTTATAGTAAAAGTACAACTATTTTCATTTAAATTTACTTTATATTAAGAAATGTATTAAAAGTAGCTGTTTCTTTTATTATATTTTAAATAAGTACTCACAATTTGTATGTTTACTTTTTCCTTTTGACCTTATATTACATCCATTACAAATATATACACACATTAATAGACCTATTTACATTCACGAATCAGTTTAACATAGCTATTATAACATAACACATTATATGCTACTTTTTATGTTTTGGCCTTGTACTGTATAACATTTGTTTCATTCCACTATTTCTAAACCTTAAAATTCTGTTCTTACTATGTTGGTCATTTACATTTGTTTGTTTACCTTTTTGTTGGACCGTGTGTTTCAGTCTATTACCCTAATACATTTATTTCTATCATATATTAGTTTTAGTATAGGCCATGGAGTTTGTTAGTTTTATAATGTATAGCAATGTCAAACATTATTGATGTTTAATAAACAAAATGTAAAATATGTTATTGGAATGTAGGGTAGATTTTCTAGGAACGACCTCCACTTATTATTATTTAAGGAACCGGTTTGTGTGCATGTTTTGAAGCTGGTCCGGGGTGCTTTCGACACTGAGCACTCATTTAAAACCTATCTCTCTTACAAACGGACAAACAAAGTTACATTATAAAATAACACATGTTTGCATTCAAAATTCTTTACATTGTGGAGAATAAAAAAAATGAATACTGACGAAAAGAGAAGAAAAAAAAAAGAAATCGTATAATATATGAAAACGGCCTAATTGTTGATTAAAGCTATTTTGTAGGCCTATATTGAAAATACTAAAAAATAATTATCTTAACTGAGATTGAAATAAAAATTCACAATTTATTCATTCATTATGTATAATCGGCACCGCCAATGATCTTGTTATAACAAATTGTAATGGTAATTTAACTGTTTCTTGGGATACTCGAGCGGGAAAATGTGATAGGAACATTGTATTAAAACAGGTGGATATGCAAATTTCAGCCTTTTCATCTGTAAATGTATGATTGCAATTTCAAGTACATCTGTATAATAATTTTTTTAAATAGTTCTCTTTCTCACATCATCCGAATACTTCTTCAATTGTTTAGTGTTCATTCTGTAAATAACAATGAAAAAAGCTTACCGTATATTCAGTAAATTACAGAGTATTTTTTGTTTGTTTGTTAGAGTTTGAGTGTCATGGTTTCTAACATTTTTTAAGTAACAAAGAACAAACAAAATTAAATTCAAAGAGGCATGCTCACAATGTCGATGACACATGATCATCAAGTAGTACAGAAAGAAACAATACATTGAAAACTAAGTGAACACAGATTCACATCATGTTCAACTTCTTATGTGACCTACATGTAACATACACGAATTGACGTTGCTTGAACAAATGATAATTACAATTAAAACATGTTAAATTAATCAAGATGTCGGGTTGTATCATCAATGTACGTATCTGTGTGATACGCACTGATACGCGTTCTAGAAATGAGTGTATTCCCCTAGTTTAGGCCTATAGTCTGAACGTTTCCATATTCAATGTCAAACAGCTCCCCGGTGCGTATCGAATAATTTCATGATGATAAACAATGTGTTTTACCGAATGAATGATTTTATTTTAACGGAAAAAATGAAGAAAAAACAATTAAAGGGTGAATGACCAATAATGAAATTACGAAAATTGGTGTATTAAATTATGAGTGACATAATGTTGATTATTTACCGCAGGTGAAGAATCAGACAAACAATATACTATAATATTGGTAATAAATTGATAAAAACGTGTGTGATCAATAAGGCCTAAAAACAGAAATACAAACTTTATTCCTTATGTTTTTTTTTAAATAATATAATTCGATTAGGAAAATATTTCTAAAAATGATACATGTTGTTTAAACAAAGGTGTATTTGTAAAAACCATGTTTTTTTAACTATATTTTTCCAGCCTTTCCCAGTGATTGTTTTTAAAATTAGACCATTTCCAGTTTAAATCAGGCCATACGAAGAAACCGTTGAATTAGACAATTTGCCCGCGTTTTAGTTGAAAAAGATGTCAAAGTTACAAAATATTGTCAAAATCATGCCTATGTAAAATCTATTATAGCTCATGGGGATCAACATTGACCTTCAATTGTTTTAACTTATTACGGAAGCAGATAAGTTGTAGATATGAATTCATGCAAAATACTTACCTCTCGAATATTTTGACGTCATCATATGGTCAGCCGAATATAAAATATATGATTTTTGTCTCTTTCGTCATAACTCACCTTATTCGTATTTCATTTTCCCCCAGATTTTAATATTGTCTAGGTCAATCAATTATCTTTCGCATGAGCAGTCAAAAAATTGAATAACGTGGGTCACTTATTTTCATCTTTACAGTAAATTTCAATCTGTTATAGTTCTTCAGAATGAAAAGTGATACTCATAATCAAAACGTTTTCTGGAATTGTAGATATGAATTCATCTAAAAATTGTTCCTATCGGATGTTGTGACGTCATCATATGGCCAGTTGAATTAAAAATGTCGAATTTTTATTGTTTGCGCCATAGTTCATCACATTTGAAAAAGCGCATCTATATTCTAAGTATTCGAATCTCTTCAAAAATATGTTGTTGCTCAGATAATTTTCTTCCGAAATTGCTATCATGTTAGAAATTGGAATAAATGGCGGGTCCCGTAATTTCACTCATGCTATACAGTATAGTGTATACTGTATATATTTAGACACAAACAGATAGCACACTAACAATATTTTATTTTCTTCAGATCATGATGGCATAATCATTTTCTGTGCGCAATCTTTTAATGTATGTCGTGCACGTAGTGTTTGTTGTGCGGATACCTAACTCATCAAAGTGACGAGTTCAAATATAGTATTATTAGTTTTCCACAATATGCGGATAACTTCTTGTAATCGTACTGTTCTTTCTCCCCCATATGACCTTTTGAATAAAAAAAATTTCATCTTTTGCGTCATAGTTCTTCATACTTAAAAGAGCGCGCATCTACATTATACGTATTCGAATACGTATCACTTCACTTTTGTCTTGTATGTCCGGCTTATAAGGCAGAAAGGGAACCCTTACTGAGTCCTTATTATTGGCGTAATCACTCACTTATCCAAAATGTTATCTATGTTACTAACAGATGTAAATGCTTATGTTAATCTGTCAAAGTATATATTTGTAGGTCTATCCTTAAAAAGGAGAGAGTAAACCTTACTGTAATATATTCTGAATCTATGGACCCGTGGCCTACAGTTAAAATAAACGCAGGCATCATTGCCTGGAATGAATGAAATCTATTCAACATGTTAACATGTTGTTGCTCAGACCATTTTCTTCCCAAATTGCTATCTTCGTGCTTCCTTTTGATGACGTCATCATGTTGGAATAAAAGGCGGGTCCCGTAATTTCTATATAATGTATATACTAAGACACAAAACAGCTAGCACACTAACAATATTTTTTTCTTCAGGTCATAATGGCATAATCTTTTTCTGTGCGCAATATTCTAACGTATGACGTGCACGCGGTGTTTGTCGTGCGGATAACTAACTCGTCAAAGTGAAGAGTTCCAATCTAGTGTTTTTTTACTATTTAATGATAATTGGAGATAACTTTCAAATGTATAAGCTAATTTGAATTATTGTAAGTCAACATTTTTAGTAAAATATTAATTTGATATATTTAAAAATTGGAGGTAAGCTTCAAATTTATAAGCTTAATTGAATTATTGTAAGTCAACAATTTTCTCAAAATATTACAATTTAGTTCAATAATTGGCCTATATCAACCTTACATTGTGTGGAGAAGATGAGTTTTCTAAACGGTTTATGTGTCGGTATTTTTACTTTGAAGTGTGTTATTTGCTGTGTAGATGGTATTTTCGTAATCTCTCTCACGGAATTTTGAAACATACACCAGGTAGTAATCCAATTGATTCACTAGACCTGATTACTATAGAACAATATGCTTCTCAAGTGCTTGCATATTGTGTAGTTAACACTTTCGAAATATTATTAAAATGTTCAGTATGACTTACATTATCAAACATTGTTAATTTCATGTCAACTAATCGACCACGAAATTAAGTTCTCTAAAGTAAATCCAAACGTGACAAACTGAATAGTAGAGAAAAGTAATCGGTTGGCAAACGTGTTTTGAGTAGGCCTAGCACTCTATTCAGGTAAGAAAAGGAACGCTGGAAAGCCGTCGGGATTGTAGGGATCTGACGCATTAAGAACGGCTCAAAATCTCGTCAATAAATACTTTTCATCGGCCTACGAATCAGTTTATGATGCAACTTGGGTAACGTGTAAGCACGCTTGATCAGTTTGAAAAGTTTCAATATTTTAAGTTACTGGTAGATGGCTAATGTTTGGGATAGTTCGAATGTACTACAAATTAGCTAATAACTTAGTAAGGATTGCTAAGGGCTCTGAAGAGAGTGTCCAAACGTGTCTCGATATGATTACTTGACTTGATGTCGGTGAATGAATTATTTATGAAATTCATCAAAATACGGTATACTTAAATCGACAAGATCTGAAACTTTTATTGTGCTGAATAGGGTGGTGTGAAACATAGGTTATTGTACATTTAATCCTGCAGTGTATTACATTGTATATTTATTTATTATCCTATAAAAATCGATAATCTCCACATGGTCCCTGCTGTAATGTATCGTTTGTACAGTAAACTATGACAGTTTTACAGTTGAATTCAGTTTACATTCCTCTTGTGTTAAAGTCCCATGATCTTTAACTAATAGCTAATATTAACATTTATCATACTTTTATAACGATGTGATCAAGTAAATTCTATTATTATTGATTTTCCTCTTCATACTCTCCCAACCAACAACTCACAGCCAACTGAGATTCAATGATACGCCTTCTTAAGCGTGAATACACAAATCGGGGTCATGAAAGGACTATTATATAAATATAAAGTTAGACATTTTAAATTACAATAAGTCTTTAGAATTCGTTGATTCTGTGTATATTCATTTCTTAAAATGTGTTAAGGTATTAGTTCTTAGTTGATTATGTTGTATAGGCCTAATAATTAATGACAGCGTTCTATATACTTCGACCATGCCTAAATGCTCTCTCTCGAACTTGTTTTCCTCTGAGTTGATGTTTTCGAGGCGTAGTTGATTCTTTTGTCGTTTGCAACTGTGCGTATTTCGCTCGATTAAATTTAATAGAGTGTTTAACCTGCTCATTCTAACGTCACTAATAAACTTGAATAAAAAAAACGTTTACGGAATTAAACACATGATCCTAAAGTTACTATCTTAGTCGTTAATCTGCTACTCTTTTATAATTGAATATTTTTTTAAAGCACAAGTTATGAGTAATACAAACAATAAACATAATTTTAACACGTCTAGGCCTATAAATGTGGGAAATTATTTTATATTATCTCTGCCATGTAGTGAAAAAAACTGCCATCATTGTCGATTATTTAATTTTAAAAGACAACAAAGAAATGAATAAAAGATTTATATAGAATTGAATTAATGTTTAAGGATAATTCTTCACGACAGTATTGTTTGAATGTCATCCGGGTAATCATCTATTTTACAAATACAGTAGTAACCCTCTTATGGACACCAATATGTAGGGGACATCCTCCTTTCTATAAGGAGCAATATATTTTAACACTAGACCATAAAATATTAAAGGCAAATTTACACAGATGAGCGGTAACGTAGAATGTGTATCTTTTCTCAGCGGAAACCGCCTGGTCACAAGGAATAACATGTTTCTATATTATTATTATTACCGTTAAGGGAAAATTCTATCAAAGGGACACTTCGAGTAATACTATAAATTGTTTGTTATATTATAAAGAAGGACATAAGATGTTTAGGCCCGGAAAGTTAAATTTCTAATTAGTTAAATATCCTAATTTATTCCAGCAAGGTATCGAAACTGTGTCGATGTTATAATCTTCCAATCATCTCGTAGCCGATCTAAGATTGATTTTTTCATCAACTTAATTTCACGACTTTTTGATTTGTCATTTTCACGCTTGGATGTTGTTGATGATAATTAAGCGAAAGGGTTCGACGAAGCAGTTGATCGAAATTCATTCCAGTACAAACTTTCTTCATAATATCGCCGGCCAACTGTATAACCAATGCTTAAGTTGTTATTTGTACAGCTACAAAATGCCAACTTAGTTGCAGTTAAGTGCCCTAAACTAACTCACTTTTCAACAAAATGGTGTCTTGTAAAAACACATATCACGTATCGTCGACGTAAGAATTAATTGCCGTTCTGAATGGCATTCATTGGGATACAATTAGCAAGAGTTACCGCTCCGTTTAACGCATTGTGTTTTGATGCGGTTTTTGTAGATACATGTTTTTAGAAAGCGTCCTCTCTGTTCTTCAAGAAAACAACTTTTAAGTAAATAACGGAAAGAATATTTCATAATTGAATTATGAACAGCACAATTTCAACATTAATAAACAGATAATTTAATCTTATTTCCCGAATAATGGTGTGTCATTATCAATGATATTGGTGTAATATAATATTTGTTTTGTAGCATGACATTTAACAGATTTTTAGAAATATTACAGTTAATGCCACTAAATTGATTAGGCCTATATACAATAATATATTTATTAATTATTCTTTCTTTCATTCAATTATGAGGACAGACAAAAACACATAAAATCAAAGTAAAACAAGAAACTCTTTTTGAACGTTTTATTTACCATACAAGATGATACACTTTAATTTATGTTGAAACACCAACGATATTATAAACATACTTCATTCCGTTTTCCTGTAATATTTCAGTATATGCATTTAGGACGTCAGCTCTTTGTAAATACATAACCAATATTCAATAAATGGAGAATATAACCTAATTACATAACCTAACCCATGACATTGTAAGGACAGTTTTAGGAGTTTATTTTTTTTTTCCGTAAAAAAAACAGGGGAAATATCTTAATATGAAATTATTTCTAAAAATAATTTTATAGAATTGTTGTTCTGAGCTGCCATTATGTTTTCCTAACTTTATGGAAACATAACACCTGCGGATCGTAAATTTATTTAAAGCATTTCCATGCTATTCAAAGTACAATTTACCAATATTTTATTATTTATTAGTCATCTAATTTAGAACATTACATTAAACTTGCCACTTAAATTATCAGTAATTAATTATAACATTAAAAAAACACATACGTGCTTTTAGAACATAAAAATAATAAATAGTAGATAGCACACCTTCAATTACGTTAATATTGAAGAAACACATAAAATAATAATTGTCAGTTTTATTTTATGACCGAACTAATTATAGAGTCCTACAGTGTCAAAAATGCCCTTTAATTCTTTTGATTTCGTTAAAATCAAGCCTTTAAGATAATTGTTCAAGAAATATTTAATATCTTATAAATCTAGTATTCTACTACTTCTCTGAACGTCAGAACACATATACACATCACAGCAAGGATTCCGGTTGAAGTTAAAACAGAAATAAAAATACTATTATGTTACATCTTGGAAAAAGGCGAATAATAATAATTTACAACCTCTAAATTTACACAATTTTCTACAATATACAATAATTAAACATTTACTCTTATTATTACTATTCTTTTTACATTTTTCAATTCATTATCTTGGAAAAAAGAATTAATGAACATGTTTGTTATGAATAATTCCAAATCTGTGTATAACCTATTTACTTTGTAACGGCGTCTAATTATCAAAACAAAAACGTTTTAAATAACCACCCCTATACAGGATAAACATCAAATAGTTTATCACTATTTTGGTTTACATTATTTGATTGTATAATGTTTTATGTCTGTACCAAAAGATTCCACGCCTTTCATTAAACAGTGTATGTTGTTTACACTCAAATCAAGACATTTAATGCTGATTCTATAGGCAATCGCATCAAATAAATGTTCAGTTCGACTGGGTTAGATGCCTACAATTTGAACAACAATCTACGCAAGAGACGAACTTTTGTTAGGATCTTGTGATAACCAATTTTCTTCAGTATTTCAATCATAATCACTAGATAAAATATATTCATGTATTGTTTTTATTATACTGTATAAGTACAAGGTGTTATAAATGTTTTATTTCGTACATCTCTTCTATTTCCAGTGGCTTCTGAGTGCACATTACAATTGGCCTTCATCTTCTGTCCGAACAGATTGTCTCTGAAATAACAAAATAGATACTTTATAAGTAACAGTATAATCCATTAAATCATTAAACCAAACAATTATCTCAATTGCTTTAAACTGAAACTCTTTAAGTAATAGTGATATAAATAACATTTTAATAATTAGTGATGTTTTTCCAGAACCAGAATAATTAATGGACATTGTCATGTTTCTTTCATTCATTAAAAGTAAGTACAACATATGACCATTGTGTACAAATACACCAATTAACTATTTGATAACAAATTGTCACAATTAGCGTCACCTTATTCTCTTTGACGAAATTGTTATTAACATTTGGAAGATGACGAGCAAGTGTTGAACAGTGTTGAGGATCGAAGATGTGATAATAATACAAATTATTAAACTTACATGTAGTTCCAAATGTTCCATTTTGACGGCCATCTTTTCTTCCACTCATATCACGCATCAATCCACTAAAACTATACTCTGCCGCTGTCGGTGGCCTCATTCCAAATGCTGGGAACATCGTAGGAGGGTAAGGATTAACTAGAGCTAACCCCCTACCATACGGTGCGTATGCAAACTGCATATGTGGGAAGGGACCGCTTGATGACGCCATTGCCGCTCTATCCGTTGCACTCAGAGGAGAAAACGCAGATTTAATTCCAGATGAAGCCAAAGGCGCTGTTGGCAAATAGGGACGATGCGTTACGTATGATGTACTGGAACTTGTTGTAGGAAAGGGAAACGTGGTTGTAGATGAATGCGTTGCGACCTGTGCACCGGGATGGTTAGAAAGAATTTGTTCGATAGATTGGACCAAATCACCATCACAACCTTGAAGAATTAACTCCAGTACACTTTTCTTTTGAGAGGGGAATAATTGAATTAAAGTGTCTATTGGCTGTTTGCCACTATGTTTAGCAGCTAAAGATAATGGTGACTCTGGTGTACTGCTCTTCTCTCTTTCACGTCGACTTTCTTTAACAGTTTGTTCATCACTAACGTTTAATTTAGGGGAATGTTTATGAGAGGGCGATCGAAGTGGAGAGGCATTGCTGCATTCTCTACTTGATGGTGAATGCAGTCCTGGGCTAACTGTTCGTATATCTACCATGCTTGAGACTGAACTTGGCGGGCTGCTTGCTCCGTTCATCATTGCTACAGCTGAAGGTGATATTTGTGAATTAGCATGAATAATTTCTAACTTTGCTCGTTTTCCGTCTGAAAGATATAAATAATAAATACGTTTAGTACAAATAAGCCGAAACAATTATATGCCTGTACAGTAGCTTATTCC
Source organism: Antedon mediterranea (assembly GCF_964355755.1). Lineage (NCBI taxonomy): Eukaryota > Metazoa > Echinodermata > Crinoidea > Comatulida > Antedonidae > Antedon > Antedon mediterranea. The sequence continues at coordinate 16,006,753 of NC_092675.1, forward strand.
AAAAACGACTAAATAAAAATAAATTTAACAATAACATTTAAAAAACATTCAAATAAAAACATTGTATTGTTCTAGTAATTAAAAAAAAAATTGTTTAGTCTATACTATTGTGTCTGTGAAACTTCTAACTTGGCCATGACGTCATCATAACAGTAAATTGGGAAGTTGCAGACTATAGTGAAATGGGCGTATCGAAATAGTAGGAGCATTCATTGATGAAATTAGATAAACTCACTTGCCATAAAGTATTCAATAAATCCACATCACACGATGACGCTACAGTCACGTTTACTGCAGCAGACTATCATGGTAAATTCGATATTAGACGGGAATCAAGGAGGTGTGCTACTGTACACACAATCATAATGCCATTTTGTTACAGAAACTTCGACCATCATTGATTGCTACCACATACGGCGCATCTTTATCTATTCCTAATAACCATCAACGGATGAATAGACAACATTAATATCTCAATTAAATATTAATAGATGCCCCGGTAATGACTAAAGAGGTGTTGGCGCTCATGTGTATTCTTGCGAACCGGATCGATTAAGACAACAAATAAGTATCAAATTAATTGTATTCTAAATCGGCGATTATTGTATATCACTTCGAAAGCTAAACATACAATTAGTTTCATTTTAGATAACAGCAATTACGACGTTTTCTAAATCAATGGAGATTAAATACAGTTTTCAATAAAATGTATATGTTTGTTGTTAAAATGGTACAAATCAGGCGCATACTTATATGGGACTTCATAATTTGATTATTGAAACATCACAAATACCACAAATGTATAGGCCTATTAAAAAAAAAACTGTTACAATAATTTATTTATAACTTATGCTAATGTTTATGTTATGACTATCAGAATTATGTGGGTTGATTAGTGTATTCAAAACTACAAAGATATAACATTATTAATAATTTCCGGTGTGGTTTTACCAAGAGGAGTGTATACATTGCGGTAAATTTTGCACATAGGCCCATGATTCATCAATTTATGTATAAGTTAGTTATAAATGTATGTATACAGTAATAATAAAGTCAATAAAACAAAGGCATTTCCAGCGAATACAACTAGATACTACCAAATATTTGAATGACATATAAAATCTACTCCAAAATAACGAATTAGTACGGTACGGTACAAATAATAATAATACAAAAAATAAATAAGATATAGCCTAATTAATTATTTTGTTACAGTATAAGGTTTTCTCAATAAACCACATAATTTGTTATAGTTTTCCAGATAAAACTACTATTTAGTTTCAATTCAATTTACTGACACGTGAAACCCGTTAATTCCTGTGTATATAGTTTGATTGTTTGTATTTCAGCACAGAAAGGTTTCATAACCTCAGAAATTTACAAGAAAGGAAACTGTACTTTATGATTGACTATGTAAAAAGTTTGGCCTAAAACAATCATTGCCGCAAGGGCTTACAAAGTTTCCAACAGCATAATTGTAACGAAACTTCACAGATTGGCGTTTCCTATACGAAGACTACCTGCGGCAAACTGCAACCAGCGGTATTATTTTATTTATACCATGAGTTATAATGGACACACCTGTTTGGAATCTCTTATGGCAACAATGTCACTCAATCAGATCTATTCGTAGTATTATTTGGCTCTATTATTTATATAGTATTTTTGTCAATAATTTTCAATTACACAGGATAATCGGAAATTAACAATGCCTGTGTCAGCCCCGTGTCAATATCAAAGTGTTAAGGCCTAGTTACACACAGTTCAATCAACGCTAAAATATGTAATATATACCTAAAGTTGGTGTAAGTTTAGAATAAATGTTGACAGTATCAATCACATGGTATTTTGTAATGGAAGTATTAACATTGAAAGTGTAGCCTACTTTTATTTAGTATATCTTTTCTATTACATTTTGTCAGGTGAATTGTATAGCATTAAGCTTTGTTCAAGTATCGTACAGCACACACACAATTCTGTGAATATACTGTATTACAATTGATATGCCTAATAATTTTAAATAATTATTTAGATAATAGCCTTTTAATTATCGATATCTATACTGAAGAAAAATTCTAATGACTTCGACTAATAATTTCAATCAATAATAATAATTAATAATAATAATAATAATACAAAATAAATAATTTAATAAGATATAGCCTAATTAATTATTTTGTTACAGTATAAGGTTTTCTCAATAAACCACATAATTTGTTACAGTTTTTCAGATAAAACTACTATTTATCTATGTTATAGCAGTTTAATAATGAGTATAAAACCGTTATTAAATTTAATTGTAAAAAAAATACGATTGGCCTTACTAATAAGCCATGGTAGAATAACACGCTAATATATAATATAACGAACATGTATCATGTAGTTACAGCCGAGACCACCAAGCTAGAGTACAACGAGTAAGCCTCAACGAAATATATCTATTATACTAAAATTATGACAGCGTTCATCATATTCCGGATAATGTCAAATTCATACGGCTGACGTAGCCCTAGGCCCGTTGAGCTGGTGTAACCTTTTGCTAAAGTTGTCGCTACACAGGGGCCTAACGAGTCTTTGACAATCGTGTGATAAATTAGTCCTACTGGAAAGGACTATAATGATGGCTAATTTTTAAGTGTATAGATTAGGAAATCAAAGGCGTAATCTTACTACATGTATTTAAGTACTCTTTACGGTGGTATAATTAACTTGCCTGATAACAAGGATGAAATTAGGAACATGAAAAAACCTTAATACTGCACCGGTAATATACATTATTGCATATATTTCATTATGTATTATAATTTACTGTAGGCTTGCTTGCAACATTATGTACGATTAATCCATGTTTTTTGCGTTTAATCTTTTTTTCTTTTATTAATTTGTTTGTCTGAAATTGAATTTTACCAAATAAATAAAATTAAAAAATGTTTAGTAATATTACAAAACGTTCATGTGAATTGTTACTTCCTTTCTACGACCGTTGCCGTCGATGTCATTTTATTGCTAATATTATACACCATCTTGACATAAGCAATAGGCCGAGATACTTAGCTATGCCATCTCTACTTTCGTTTGTTATTTATACATCTACCGTATTATTCACTCAAGAGCTTTTGTAAAGTTTGTGGACTTAAGTAAAATTAATGGTATCTTTTGTAAACCCTGTCTAGCCAGCAGAGTTCTAAACAGGTCAATTAGGTTAAGACACTTTATATACCAGTTCATTAGTGCTTTAGAAATCTAAATTAGGTAAGTACTTACTGAAGATGTTTCAGTTTGTTATCAATAAAACGTTACGTTATTACATTATCACCTACTAATTCCCTGATTTGCGGGGCAAATTGGTCTTAGACACCAACAAAACAAGACGTGTTCAAAAGACTATGGAGATAAAAGAATCTTAAGTTGAAAAGATTCTGTAAAAGTGGCTTGTTTAACATGACAAATCAGAGTGAATGACAGGATAATAGCCCATATTATAAAGCGAGTCGTAGATAATGCCAGCACCATAGAGGTGGTACAAAGATACTAGAATAAAACGTTTAGTATCGTCACCTGCCATCAAAGAAATCAACAATCAGAAAAGATGAAACTTAAGGTTACTTTCCCTGTCGTAGTACTATACAATTCATTTTTTTCTCCATCGAATAGCGAAGCAAAATTACTCCCTTTTCTCTCTTTTGTGGGGATTTACCATTGTATTTTTAGTATAAAAATGCATAGTTTTGTAATAAATTTATATTTTATTTTATATTAATATCACTTTAGGTACGCTATGATTTTACGGTTATAAATAAATTTCGTGGAAGCAACACTTTCTATAAGAGTTATTTTTACAGAGACTCATCATAAACATTGCTATAATTTAGGCCTTACCATGAGTATAAACTCAGCAAACAATCCACATGGTTAAGAACTCGACGCAGAAACGTAACTGTTTCAGATAACAATAGGTGTTCATAATCTAAAAACGACGGTTTTAATCCGTCTTTTGTGTATATTCGTCTGAGTAGGCAGAAATTAAGTAAAGAGAGTTTTTATACACTTTTAACGCGAGAATAAATAAAAATAGTAGCCGTTACATGTCATATTTTTATAACGCCATTAGCGTCAATTATAAGTTTCAGCCGTAATTAAACTCTGTAAGTGTATCAATAAACATGCCTTAAGTATAAGCCGCAATTATGAGGTCAAAAAATCACATCTTAGTTACGATATCCTGAAAGTTAGAGAGTTATAATAACAAAAAAATCGAATAAACTTATCACCATGGTAATAAAGTTCATTTATTTAATTGATAATACAAATATATAAAATAACTATGTGTTCTTATTTAGGACCGTTAATGTGAATCAATGTGAATATCTCTTTCCATTAAAACACACAACATTGTTTTTAAAGTAATTTGGGTTGAGAGTATACGGTATTGAAAAAAAGATAAACCTTAACCGCAATTAACTATTTAATAAAAGAATCAGTTCAACAGCAGAATATTATTTACTATAAATTATAAAAAATAAATAATGAGACAACTTTTAGTTATTATTGATTATTCATAATAAATAATATTTTTTTCATTTAATGTATTTTTCTTTAGATCTTCTTTGTTAAGAGTTTATCTTTACACGTAATACACGTGTTATTACCTCTAACAACCGAAACAAATAAGTTTGTAACAAAGAGACACAATCATAATTGATAGCCAAATATACATGATTCATTCATTCATTCATTTCATTCAATGATAAATAATAAACAATGTCATATATTTAATTTCGATTTGACGGACTGGACTGGTGTTCGACGACGGTGCGCTTTATTGATCGTTATTGTTTAGTGTTTTCAATTTAAGTGCTACCGACAAAAAAACACATTTCATATTTCAATTATACACTCAGTTTCAGATGCATCTGCCCGTAATATGGATAATCTTAAATCTTTAGGGTTAACTTTCAAAGTTTTACAAAACCCAAAAACATGTTCGCTTGGTTAGTAACACTCGGTGTATCACACGTGTGAATTCCAAAACACTGATACTTCAACATAACCAAATCGGTTGACTGGTGTATTTTTTTGTTGTGTTTTGACGGCATAGTTATTTTCTGATATTTTATAACTGATATGACTGACTAATGGACCGGAACGAAGGAACCATTTCGGTAAACAACATATTCACAAAGTAAATAATTTGCCCACGCCTTACATGTCATTTAATACTTCTTAAAGGTTGGAAAATACTTAATTTATGGGATTATTGTTTGCCAAAATGTGTTTGTTTCAAGTGTGAGTAGTTGTTACATTTTATTTGGTAATAAGATCAGTGTCCATCAAAATTAATCAATATGTCAAAAACAAACCATTTTAAATATAAACAATTATCAATTCCTTAAATTTAAATTCTTCATGATTAACATTTGATTTTAAATTATAATTTCATTTCTCATTTTAATTACAGTATTAAACCTAAATATACACCATCATCATTTTAATTTAAGACATATTTATACAGAATGCCAGGAAATAAAGCTGACAACTGGTTTGCATTCTTGTTTGTTAAAACATTTTAGAACAAAAAAAGAAACGTTATACAGTGGAATGACGCTGGGGCACTAATATAGAAAAAGAGAAAATAGAAAAATGTTTTTTTTTTTGTAATGAACTTGAAACTTTGAATAGAAGTGAATTGTTGTATTTGTACAGATATATTATATTAAACTGTAATGCGTAGTAGAAGTTTAACTTGTTCATTCTTATACTTTTTCTATGAACGTGGAATATAACGAACAATGTTTGAATAATATGAAGACTTTTATTGTAAATTTAAATTATTACAAGTAGGAGTGTTTGTTTTTAATTATACATTTTTTTTATGTTATCACCTGAGAAAAAGTGTGAACAATATGGTGCAATGTTGAATCGTTAATCCCGCCCTATAGAAAACTGATTTAAACTGACTTGCCTTCGAGACACACTAAACACGTCTTTATAAAGTACCTTTTAAAAGAAAAACAATCGAAAGAGCTTTGTATTCATTTACGAACTCTTGTTACACTTTTTAGTAACCAAGTCAATTAAAACTAATAATCTTTACAACAGGTTTAATAATCTACTTTAAATGGTGAATACAATACAATATATTGTGTATGGTACCGGTAAATATTAAATGGTAAATTTGTAATTTACAATGATTTAAATTGACGTACAACAAGTTGATGTTAGTGTTTGGTAGGTGTTTAATTGTTTAGAATATTTTGTACAGATATCAGACGTCAGTAGAGTTATTGTTAATAATAATACTATTGAACATTAACATTAAAAACATATTTGTTTATCTAAATCATTTATGTTACTTTCATTTTTAAAATGTTTCCAAATCAAATAGAATTGATAATATTACGCACGAGTTTAAATGTTGATAAAGATTTTAGAATTGAACGAGTTTGTATGCGCGCGTAATTTTTATGGTAGTTCAAAATTTTTTTCACAATTGTTTGTTTATAAATGTCTTTATAAAGGTAAATAATACTTACGGTCCCATAACATCCCCAAGTATCCATATCCTAGAAAATGGAGTTAGCCTTTATATTTTTGTTACATTGTGTTTGATTTTAATCACGATAACATTGATCTGAACCAACACGCGATAAACATCAGGTTTTCTACAGTTGAATTGAATAACACGTTTGTAATATAACTTCCGCCGTATTACAAATACTAACAAAAGTTCATTCTTTTTATAAGCCATAATAATACGATTGCTGTGTATATTGCGGTACAAATTCAATGAAACAAACGGCTTTGAATTTATAAAATGGTAATTAGAAAAATATATAAGTATATAACATAATTGATATAGAATAATATAATGTATAAGTGTGCACTATTACTCATTTAAATCATTGTAAATTAAACTATTTACCAATGTACAATACATATTATATGATATAATATTTTTTTTTTTTTATCTTATGTGGGTTCATCCCACTTTTATTTCCATACCACTGTTCTCTTTACATATATTTTTCACTATACACTATACATATCATTATATTTACAATGTTTGTTTAATCATCTGTATACATATACTTATTTAAAGAGTTTTATTCATTTGTTTACATATTATCACATTGATTACATAGCTTCCTCTTTTTAAACATATTATCTGTAACACATTTTCATTAACAAGCTTATTTTTTTTCTTACATAGTTGTTTTTGATTTTTTTCATCTACCACATTTTCATTTAACAATGCATATTCTCTGTTATACTCATTACTTACTAAATGTTTACTGTTAACATAATATTGTTCTCATCCTTTAACATTAATATTCATATTTTTGTTCTTTAATGTTTACAAAACCAGCAGATCCTTTTTTGCATCTATAACTTCTTAAATTTTCATTTAACTTTTTTACTTTCTTCTCTTATGTGGATTCATTCCACTTTTTTTTTTTTACTTATTTTCTTTAAAAAAAAAAAAAAAAAAATATGATATAATATTTAATATAGCATAATACGTGATATTTGTAATGTAATGTAACGGTAGGTATATTTGATTAAACACAGATTTAATAATCGAGACATAATAATATATAATGTACGGTACTTATTTATTATATGTTTATGTTATTTGCACGCAGTGTATTTTTAGAATGATGTTGGCGTACCGGTACATACGAAAAAATCAGCATAGACCTATAATTCTGTAATTTACGATAAAGTAAAAATGAAAAATCCAATAATCTATTGTAGGGCCTAAATATTGATTGTTGGCAGTGATGTCCGAAAATTACTAAAGGATCAAAGAAATCCAATTATTGTTGAAATAAATAAAAATATGAAATTCAATCTTTATGTGCTTAGATTGGAAAGCATCTGAAAAAATATATACCTAAAGTAATAGACATGGAAAGGACTTTATAAAGACTTTGTCTATACGTTTTATGAAGGAAAGTTATCTCGTAGCTAATTAAGCTAAGGCCTATTGTTCTTAACGGATTTTCTATGTTTTTTCCCACCCTTTACAATCGATTCCTTATTAGGGAAACAAACCTTCAATTGCTACGCATATTCACTATCGATTCAATGACTTTTGCACCTTGGGTCATAAATTATCGACTTTAAAACAAAAGTAACTTATAATCGCTATCAACCAACAAAGAAATAAACCGATATCAAATATACAAATGTATAAATGAATAAATATTCGTCTTTCATGCATGTTAAACTCATTAATTATGAAATAATTACTAGTTCGTTAATCATTGTAATTAATACTATTGTGCATATTAAACATGGTTTGGCTTAAATGATGCATGTTTTATTCACGTTTTCGTTTCCCTCACCTAGGGCCTTCGAACAACGTTATGTTACAAATTATATAGACCTACTTTTTGAAGAAAACATGGTAGGCCTAATAAAAGAAAAATTGATTTATGAGAAGCAAGAAGAAACAAAAGATATCAAATTCCGAATTTCTTAGGGTAATTGGTACTCGCAATATTGTACATCGATTGTCATCATGTTTAAACTTTCGGAAGAAATCAAAAAATTAATCATAAAGTTCTTAATATAACAAGTATAGTGTACTACCTGGTTCATTTGTATTGACTTTTTTTATTTTATTTTACTTTTTTTTATTGAATAAAAGGGCGATACATACAGACTGTTTCATAGTTTATATAGAGCACAGCTAGATAATAGTCAATAGTGACATTCATTTCGTTTATTATGAAATAAGTACTTCAACAAAATTTTGAAATAAACTGTATATTCTTACCAGGACTGTCAAGTTGTTGATATGGATCTGCTCTCTTATGTGTTTGTACTGCTACACCGTTCATTGCATAAATTGCTCCGTCCGTTGTCTCATAATAAAGACCTAATTCTTTTGCTTCGTTCTCCTCTTGTGCCTGTTGCCTTCGTAGGGCCACTTGCGCAGCCATCACCCTCTGTCTTTCTGCAATAAGGGTACATTTCGCACAAACACAGTCCCTCCATCTACAATATCGTTTATGTCCTTTCAAAGCGGAGACAACTCCGTGATTTCGGCATCTGGCGCATTTTGGTGTCCTGGGGTATGGTTTATCGGCCCGGATAAGTAAAGTCGAAGGGCCTCCAGAATGTGGTAAAGAAATATCTGACGATTGCTTAGCATCCATTTGTCCGCCTACACTCATTCTTCTTGTCGATCAGACTTCAACTCAACAACTAAATGCCGATTATTATTGAAATTCAATTTATTCTCCAGTTAAACCGCTTATGAAAAATTGACCCGGAGGTGCCAAGCTCGTACTAATGTCACAACTTCTTAGCACGAATATCTTGTATCGTTCAGGCTCGTGGCTGTGTCTGTATTGCTACATACAACAAAGTGTGGCCCGCCCTCTTGGCTCTTTATCGCTCGTTACAATATTTCGTCAAATGTGACAGTCACCTCGACGGGTTGTCCATTACTTGACGAGTTTCTGATTGGCTGTTGTCAACTTAAGATATCAAACTTAACCGTGACGTCACAAATACGGTATACTGACTTTTCAATAAGGTCACCACAAACCATTGTAAGGTTTGGTAGTTACCCAATGTTTTGTCAAAATCGAGATCTGAACAAATATAACGGAAATAAAACATCATCAATGATAATAAAAGAGTACGAACAATTTAACTATAGAATACTGTCAATACAGACCTACTTTCTAAAGTGTATTTTCACAGATCTGATATATTTTCTTAACTGAATTAACTGAGGAGAGTGTGCTAGACTCAATTAGAAAACAAATTACTGCCTTGAATACCAAAATAGAACATAAGTTCTCTAAAATGAGTGCTAGTTTCTATGAAGTAAATACTAAGGTAGATGAATTAAAAGCAAACATAAGTGAAATAGATGAAAACGTAAAGATAGCTGACGAAAAATGTATGTAATAAGTACTTCCATAGAACAGATTGAAGGTAGACTAACAGAGCTAGAGAAAGAAAATCCAGAGTTAAAAAAGAAAAAAAATCATTCTTTCTGCATCTAATATATATATATATATACTTCGGGGGCCTACCGGTATGTGCTGTACAAATAATGCCCTAGACCAGGAGTCTAGGGAAGAAGAAGAATGAAGAAGAAGAAGAATAAATTAAATACACTAATAAAATGTAAATAAATAAAACCAAACGATGTGTTTAACCTCATCCCATGCAGATCTATTTCAAATATTTTGTTGTTGATGTCTTGTAGTATTATAATTACTAAAATGTATAAGACAACATGAGAAAATGAAATATTCGTTAATATCTATTCATTCGGTCATGTTATTATTCTTTATATCTCAGCTCTAAAGAAAACTTAAAATACAGTGTTAGCCCTATTTATTCTTGAAATACGGTATATCGCATAGAACGGATTCGAATAAATGCAGGTTTGGCCTAACAACATATAGGAAGAATCAGATAATTTAAATTTTTATTTAAATTTTAAAAATACAGTTTTGTATAGGATGTAACACATACTGAAAAGTAGCTTTAGGCTAGCTCGTGTTGTACATTAGCCACAGACAGGATCCGTGATCCTTGTGCTAGGCTGGCGAACTTATCCCCGCGTGACCTGTCCTCAGGCAACAAGCAGAAGCCTCATAAGTGTACGATAAAAATGTAATTTATCTTTTTCGTTATCAAATTTTATAACAATCAGTCAATTAATAAAATAAAGTAAAAGTCGGTGAAATATGAATATATTCAATTACCAGTTCTTTTTTAAAATCAATATTGTAAAATTACTTATATTTTAATAATATAGGCCTAGGCCTAAATATAAAAATGGTATTTGATTATTTAATATATCTATTTTTCTGTAACTGTATTGGTTTTCTTAAACAAAGATAAATATTGCTGATATTTGACTGATTGGCTTTTATTTTATAAGTGAAATGTTCATGTTCTTGTTCTTACAGAAAACATAAACTGTATCGTTAACCTTACTTTTTGTTTTAAGGATCCCCTCTGGCAATATCCACGGAATAGCTGGTAACTCTCGACCCAAGGATAACGTGTAACAATTAGCCGATGATAATTAGGCCAATTAACGGCTTAGAAACCTGCAAATACACCACACCAACCTATCGTGAATAAACAAAAATAAAAACCACGTCGGGATAGCGCTACGAATGCATCTAATTATAAGTATTAAAATACACAACACACACTTCTCTTTCAAAAGTAGCCCTAATAAAGAAGGTCTACTATATGCACACTTTAGATTTTGACGTGTGTCTATTTTTAAATACACTGCTTTCCTTCAGTCCTGTACAATAGATAAATTAAAATGGTTTCTTGTAAATAACAAAAACTTTGAATAAAGATAGTAAATAATATTAGTTGATTGATTTGCGAAGATAATAAGCGACAGTCAATCTCAGTTGACTAACCATTGTTAGGAGCAAAATCATTGTGGCTATAGCTACAAGAGTAACAGGGCCAAAGGCAACTTTCGGCCAGGAACAAATCTTCAATCCGTGTGTCCGTATTTTGTGGGTTATCTTGGGGTTAGGGCCTAAATAATCCCAAAGTTGAACATCTGCGGGTAAATCAGATCTGATAAGATGAAACTGAGAAACTAACGATTATGCTTTACAATAAGTCGATTACAATCAATTAGCCTACACTGGAGAAAACAAAGTTACTATCAAATACATTACACAATAGAACATTCGATGCACTTTAGTCGGATTGTACAGACAATGTTATTTTTGTCCTACAGTTTTATTGCTCGCCACGAACAATACACAGCCACCTGTAAATATTTGTATTATAAAAATATGTTAATAAAGTATGACATTAATTCTTATGTTGATTATGATTTTATATCCTTAATTTAGTGATCGTTGTTTTTCTTAATTTGATTCTTATAAATTGTAATCTGCGTCTTTGTGCCTAAATTTTGCATGTTTACTTCTTGATTCTACAGTAAATGTTTATAAATGAATGCTTCAACTCTTTTCTCTCTAGGGGTAAATAAATTATTGTTTGAATATTAAAATAAAAATAAAATATGTAGGCCTTACATACTTAAAATCTTCCATTGAGGTTTGCAACAAAATTTAAAAACACTAATTGTTTATGCCAAAGCGAACTTGTGTTTCTAATTCCTCGAACATCGCAAAATGTAATCAAAACGAACACTTTATTTAATGTTTCTATTTTACGCAACCATTTTTTAAAGTCCCTTGTGGAACTTTATTGTTTGCAAAAATATTCAACTAATGTGGTATTTATATACGTTAGTGAAGTGTTTATTGATAAAAAGTCGCTTATGTTTCCAATATATTATCACTACGTGTTTGTATTCTTGTAACTACTGCATTGGAAACTAATATGGTGGTAAACACTTATCACAAATGTGTTGTTACCTTCACGAAATAACAGTATCGGGAAACCTTATTGAAAATACTTTTGTTCACATAATAAAGATATATAGTATCTATCAGTGAACCACCGTAGCAGAAAATCAGTGTGATCCAAGAAAACGAGGCGTGAAATGTGAGTTTTGATCTTGAATTCTTTTTCGGATAAAAGAATAGTTATATGAAGCAATGGGCGGCGGCGGTTTTTAAATGCAATCATGCGCGCGAATTCATTCTTGCGTACCGTCCCGAGTCCAGCTGGCGTTACAAGCAGTAGTTAACTTTTAGATTTCTTGAGATTAATTGATTTTCAACACCTCCAGAGACTCATCTCCGTTGAAATGAAAATAAAAATAAACAAACATTTAAACAAACATAATCCTGCCATCACACAGTTGATGTTGTTGATCACTTGGTAATTTACGTTTGCCGATGTTAAAACAGTAATACATATAAAGTACAAGTTCATAGTAAACAAGCATACTGTAATTCTATTAAACATATTGAAAACTAAACAATTATAGGCCTAGCAAGTATAGTACTATAAATACTATAGATTTTTGCCAAGTAATATTAACTACGGTACTAATTGTCCAGGCATTTTGTTTCAAAATGTCTATAAAAATGTAATTAAATCAAAAGTCTACTAAACAAAAAACTTTAGTATGTAATTTTATTTCCTTATTTTTTTTATTCATTTTTTTAAGACAGACAATTTGTTCACAGAAAATGGTGTGGTGGCAGAATACAATACTTAAATTCCATTTACAAACAATTAGTCATGAAGATATCTGTGAGTAAATCATCAGGATATAAATAAGGATACAACTTATTATGTGTTATAGAATTAATCTCAGCAGCTGTTAACCCAACAGCTTCCTATAGTATACCTCACTTTCCAGGTGAAGAAACTGAAGTTCTCACACCTAACGTGTTTACAACATATAAATCAACACAAATAGTCCATAAACAATTAGGTACCTGCGATTAATAATAATTAATTTCACCCCTAGAGAGGGCGCTACAAATTTAGACAGAAACGGTCATTGGCAACCTGACTGGGATCATTGTATTAAAACTTTAGCAGCCAATGCCCTTGCCTGGTCACCTCCGCCTGTCAGGGGAATAGATACTTCCTTATCTGAAATTGTTTCTGAATTTTCTAATCGTTTTTAATGGCAATGCGACAAAATTTAAATGTTTTCTTGTATGGAAGGTTGAAGGTGTCACTGTTAATTGCTCAATAGGTGAAATATATTCGGAATGGCGACCGTAAATCAGGAACATTAAGAGCGACAAAATGATTACTCCCAGACACAGTATCCATAACGGGCTCCAAGATTTATCTGGATACTCAATACTAAATGTATCATTTCCCTGATAGACATATATATCATATCAATAATTTTCATTGCCGAATAACTGGACGGACACTCACTGTTTCGCTTCCCAATTTCAGAAATTGCCATCTCTAGCTAACCATAATAATACCAAGGCAATGTGGTTTGATTGACTTGCTAATACAGGACTAGCAATAGCAATTAAACAGCCTGATCTAATTTGAGGCCTTATAATCTTATCAATTGACAGATCTTGGTACATTTATAATATTTCATTAAAATCTATTTTAAATTTCGGTAAAACTCGGTACCGGTAAAAATTTACCAGATAAGCGGATGCATGTCATATTTAGGTTAATTCACATCACAATAATTAATATACCGTTTTACAATAACTTTATAGTGACACACAGACGGAGCAGTTATGTGGGTGTCTTGTCATTACTCAAAGTCAATTTATGTCATATATCTTTTTAAAATAAATTCTATATTTAGACATCATTGACCACTTTTTGAACGAGACATTTTGTTAACGTTTAATTTAAAACTGTGATCAGAAGACGCGCCTTCCTTGTGACTTTTTATTATCTGTAGTGTAAAATCCCCGCCTCTTCTCGCGTTCGGTAAAAGGTGAAAATTATAGATTCTTTCCACGCTCCAAAAACAAATATATTAAGTAAGTATGTAGAAATTTGTAATTTGCTACACCTGTCTGGTTTGCTACACTGCGGGAGCCCTTTTATTCTTTTACATCCTTGACATAGCTTTCAGCCCCAGAAGTTCCATACGAATTTGAATCATATCTAGAAATGAAATCACCAATATTAAAAACACAAAGAAATGTTTAAGTCAATTACAATACATAGTTCTCTTTGATCTTCCCGATACTATTGTAATAAAACAATTGTATTTTAAGCAAGAGGAGGTTGATATCAACATTTCTCTTTGTTACAATCAACGAAATCGACGACCGGTCTACAGAAATCAACACCTTTTTCGATAGTGTTAAATTAGATTTCATAAGCGACAATTTCTACTAATGAGTATAATTTCACAAAGAGATTAGTGTATTGGATTAAATAAGTTTATTTAAGATTTCGTTGATAACAAATTAATCAAAATAAGTTTGGATTAGGCTTTTCAGACATCTGCGCTCTTTTATTAAATTACAACATACAAATATAAAATAATTAAATAGCCATAATTTATCAATACTCAAGTAAATTTAAATAGGTAGATATTTTTTATATTACGGCATGTTCTGATTATTTATTACGCTAAAAAACCATCCAAGTCATCAATAGGAACCGTACTGAGGTACGTTAATGTGGATGACGTCATCAATAGGAACCGTACTGAGGTTAATGTGGATGATGACAGTGGTTTTATATACAAGCTATATAACTCTAATTTTACTAATTTTAATAACCCTAAATGAATGGTGGTACAATTTGTCTTTCACCAACATTCTAATATTGTAATGAGAACCATATTATAGGGATATCTTTGAGACCCACACAATTTCCCCTGAATAGGGGTTGGTCATAATATTCTTACACCAATATTGTCCATATATTTCCGTGTCCCATTGATAAGGGTTATCTGAAATCGTATCTACCTGCAAAAACATAATATACTTTTAAACATCACTTTGAATAGTAATTTATTATTTGTAAATATCCTTTATGGATATGTGATAAAAACTCAATTGTACAGTATTAAAACATATTTATGGTGGCAAAAAGCACGCTCTAGGCGTTATCAGAGGGTTGGACATTGTCGAGTGTCGGCGTCAACATTCCCGAAATAACCGTTCAGAATTTTGTCAGAACAGGCGCACCGTAAACCCAATCAAACTTTCCTAACACAACTACAATCCGATCGCGTATTCTGCTTTTATTAATGTTCAAATACTGGAAAAGTTACTCTTTACTTAAAACCGGCTAAGGGGGACGGCACCTTTAAAGCGCCGGGATTAAGAAGCTTAACAATTACAAATCGTATGCACGAGAACAATCGACAAATTTCCGTCGCCTAACCGATACCAGAAAAAATATCAAGAAAGTTTCTTTTAGTCGCACCGCTTCTAAACAAATAGAAAATATAAGAGTATCAGTGTTACACACGAGGAATTCTGGGCACAAAATTAGTAATATATTTAAGGGGTGTAAACAAGCATATCGATGAATACTGTGTATACACCTGAGTGGCATCGGCACTTTGATGTTGGTTACGATTCGGGTTTCTGTTTGCTTTCATTATACAATTCGTAACTTTGACTCATGCAATTGTTATTATCAATAAATCACTTAACAATTACATTTCCTATAACTTGTAAGATCAATTGTGTTTCTCTTATATTGCTTTAGTTATATATATTTTCAGTATATAAATTATTTGTTTTTTTCTTTCTTTTCAATTATTTATTTAGCGTCAATAACAGACTTGAAGTAAGGAATTATATAAAATATGATTGGTGTTATAGTCCCTAAGGTCTCCGAGTATAACATAAATAAAATGCTCTCTGGATTTAAAAACGTTAAAAGTCATTATAAATTAATAACAATTAATGATCACAAACCCTCCATTCAGTTGGAAGAGAGTTTATAGTAGATAAAGGAAGTGACATGCCCAACGATAGGTTTAAAAGCAGCCAAAGTAAGCATAGCTTTATCTTTATAAGACTAAAAATAGGCCCTACATGCAGTTTATCATTTTCATTATTTGCTTCTGCAAATCTGTCTATGAGTAGTTTTTTCAATTATAGAAAATCAGTGTCTTTTTTTTTAACTAACTAACTAATAGAAAAACATAATCAAGGGACAACTTTGACCAAATAAAGTGTCCTCTTAATAGGCGTGTGCCTTGAATTGTGGTGGTAGCCTCAATAAAACATTTTTTTTTATGATTGAAAAAAAAACAGAACTGAATACACTGAATAACTAACTAAATACCTAAACTAATCAAATACTCTAATCAAATACTAATCAAATACTAATCAAATACTCTACCTTTGAATGATAGAACTGCAAATTGGAATATTAATAATAATAAAAAATGTAAATTGTGCGGTACAAATTCGGACGAAGACATCCATCATTTCATCCTTAATTGTCCAGCGTTAAATAATATACGTAATCAGGAATTATTTAATTTATATGTGGATATGTATAGAAATGGCAGCAAAGATGATACTTTTTATACTTCTCATGAAAATGACAAACTTAAATATATTTTGGGATACTCAGATAATTTAATTGATGAAGAGTGTGAAAATATTTTGGATAGTTTTTGTAAAAGATACCTAAAACAAGCATGGAAATTTCGAAATGATTCACTGAATTTCATGACTCAATAACTATGTTATCTACATTGCTACATTAAGTAAATTGAAAAAAAAAAGTGGCGGGGGGGGGGGAGGGTTGGGGGTTTTTCGTAATAAGCTGTGTTTATCAGTTGATTTTATTTTATTTTATACACTTTTTCTATATCTTGTTTTGTATTCATTGTGTAAAGTAATGATCTACTGTATGTATCGATGTAAATTGGGGGGGGGGGGGGTAGGATAGGGGTTGATAGTTGCTTTTGCCTTTTTTTACTTTTCTGTTAATTGTTATATTTTATATTGTGAAGGATGCACCTTTGTGCTAAGTGTGCCACCGATCTAAAGGTGTAATACCAAATAAATAAATAAATAATCATTTATATGCTGTTATGCAAGGCATGCATACGGAATATGTAATCATTTCGCCGTTAATAACAGAAAACCGTTGTTTTTCCTGTAAATCGCGAGCCAGATATGATTACAAAATGATAGCTGTCTGCTGTTAGAAAGCCAATAAATGCAGCTCACTTTTGTGGTTATACCGAATAAGTGAATATGCTTTGTAATTTAAATCTAATTTGATTAAAGTACTTGTTTATAGCATTAATTTCAATTGTTTGAAATCAAAACTGACTTTCTTAAAACTATTCATAATGAACAATGGGGTTTTACCCTCAACGTAATTTGTCGGCAAGTCGCGGTTTCGTTTGAAGACATTAAGATGGCAAATTCCCCTTACTTTCGTTGTCTTTTACTTCTTCCTTCTTCTAAATCCCCCTCAAACTGCTGTATTGTTACGTTTTTTGATAATTATTTTATTCCGACCGTCAATGTTATATTCATGGGCTTATCTTTTATATTTGAAGTATAGGCCTATTGTGTGTGTTGTTTAAATATGTCTCTTCTCAGATAGTTCTTCCTTATAAATAAAATTTAATTTCAGACAGTCTATCATGACTCTCTGATTTTTGGCATCGTCATCAAATATTATCTTTTACCATCAGTTTTATGTTCAACCTGTTACTCCATTCTCTATCTATCCCATGTGCTGTACATGGTGCATCAACATCCATAAATAATCTTGTTAGGATTACGAAAATTGTTTTATGTTCACTTATCATGTGGTATTGCCTATATATTTTTTACACCTTGGTGTGGTCTTGCCATAACTTAATATATTACAGATATCGGTACTACCCCCTACATAGGCTCATACAGCACGAGGGGGATTACCTCACAACATGAACGGCTTATAGTATTTCAAGCTAGGTTGGTGTTCAGAGATCAGCGCAACAGTTTCAAATAAACCGGCACGTCGGATACCTGTTGATGTTATACGCATGGTTTGTAAATATTTTACTCCTGTGTCCTCAACACCTGAAAAGCGGTGTTGTTTCATCGAATTCCTAACGTATCACCTTGGAGAAGCTAATTACTAACATTTGGAAAGGCATAAGATCCCCGTGACATCACATTTAAGCATACGGGACTGGCTCTTAATCCGGTAATCCATCGCTATTAACTGTAGTTGCTCCTGCGGGGATATGAATCTCAAAGTTACATCTGAAAACATCTTTTGATCGTGATTGTCTCGGATTCCAGAGGCCTAGTAACCACTTTATAGTAGGTACTCGTCGGTTCGATAGGACAACCAATCGATTCCATTGATAGCAACCTTCTTATGGGAATTACAGATCAACATAATAATATCATATAGAGCCTAGAACTAAACTATGGGTTTAAAGGTTCTGTCGTCATCAATTCATATCCATTACCTTGTTGGGTAATGAAATTCCAGTACCCACTTTTGATAATTATTAATAGAAAATGTTGTTCATTATTTTGTGAAGTAATTTTTAATTGATATAATAAATATCTAGGGCCGATTAATTAATATGATAAAAAAAAATGTTTTTTTGGTTTTTTCGTTGTTTTGCTTTTCAACAATTAGTTTTAGTTCGTAAAAGCCGCTGAATGTTAAAAAAGTAACAACGGAACTCAGATCGGGAATAAATACCGGGTAATATCTATCTCTCTCCTACCCATTTTAAAAAGTATATTTAGATTATGTCTCAGTGGTCGTTTTACTCATTATATTTTTTGTATTATATTTTATATACTTATAAATACAACCAATTTTAATTGCATTATAACCTCATTCATACAAACCTCTATCATTTCATGAACCTCTCCCCCCTCCCCCCACCCCCTCTTTATACAACACCGTATATATATATTTTGTATTGGTGTGATAATATGATGAATAAATGTATCCGTATTCGAAAATTTCAGCAGACGATTCCGAGATCGGGTCTGGGTTGGCACCGACTTTGAGTTCGGGTCTCGGTTGGTTCCGACTTCGAGTTTGGGTCTCGGTTGGCGCCAACTTCGAGTTCGGGTCTCTAGTCCAGTAAAAATATGGTTGAACCTAGAACAAATTGCAACAGAATTTTTTTTTGTTTTATTTGGTTGATATGGTAAACATAAACATCATATCCAAAGTTTACCAAAATCGGACATCGGGAAGTGGGTTAATCAGCATAAATTCAAAATGGCCGCCATTTGCTATTTTAAAGCCACATATCTCCTCAACGGTTGGATTTAGACCACCTAAGTGCATTACGAGTAGATATAAATGTGATATTGAACATTCTAATTAGCATATTTAAATTTCCATATGACGTACCTATGACGTCATATGGTAGTTATGACGTCATAAATTATGTTATAAATGCTTAAATGACATTATACTATGCGAACAATTTAGAAACTGCAGAAAAACAAGTTTCCTAACATTCTCCTTATTGAAATAAACATAATTTCCAAAGTTTACCAAAATCGGACGTCAGGAAGTGTGTTAATTAGCATAAATTCAAAATGGCCGCTATATTTACTATATCATTTTGAAGCCCTATCTCCTTAATGGTGGTTTTAGACCACCAAAGTGCATTGCGAGTAGATATAAATGTGACATTAAACTTCCCAATTAGCGCATTTAAATTACCATATGACGTAAATATGACGTCATAAGGTAGTTGTGACGTCATATATTATGTTATAACTGCTTAAATGGCATTATCCCATGCTAAAAAATGCAGGAAAACAATTTCCTGTTGAAATGAACATGATATCCTAAGTTCACCAAAATCAGACTTCAAGAAGGGGTTCAATTAGCATAAATTCAAAATGGCTGCTATTTACTATACCATTTTGAAGCCCTGTATTAGGTTGGGTTTAGACAGCCTATGTGCATTACGAGTAGATATATATGTAAAAACCGTTGACATTTATCATTAAGTTTCCATTTACAAAATCTAATGAAAATAGTTATTCTACAGAACCGTATGAAAGGTGATCGCACATCTTGTTTTGTGTTTCCTAAAACTACATCTTTTAAAACTTTATCTCTTTAAATTGGTAAAGGAATAAAAAAAATATTGTAATGAGGCGATTTTCTGTGGGTCAGGCTATTCAAACCCATCATTCCCACAAACTCATCTCAATTACACAACTGGAAATTGAGATGACACATGAAATGATAAATGTCATACTGTAGTTTTCGGTATAGTCAGCATCTCCATTCTGCTCTTTCAAAGTTTCTATTTCATTGCATCTGTTTGGTGTCGATCATTTATGAGACAACAACTTGTTATGATGTTTTATATTATGTTTATCTTTTGAATGCTGTTTCCAAGATTCAATGAGCATATAACAAGGACACTTCATCCTAGTGTCAACTAGGATGAAGAACCATCAGTTAAAGATACACATCACCGGAATCCAAAAGGGGTTGTTAAGGTAATAAAGTAATTTTCAAACTTTCCACTACTAATTACAGTATTTAAATTTTCGACAAGACAGTATTCAACTTCCTTGACAGAAAACGTCAGAAAAATGGAATAGAAACTTTGAATGCAGATGGGGATCTATTAAATATCTTACATTGCCATAATAAAAAAAAAGCGATTGCGTTTTGAGACAGAAGGAGCAAACAATAGTGGAATAATTGGTACTTAAAGAAAACATCTTAAGGAGCAAATTTGCAACATCTTTGTAATGCTCTGCACTTGCAAAGAAACAGGGGGATGCATTATATTCGAAGCAAGAACTGTTCTGAAGTAGACTTGCTGTGCCTACATGTATGGTGGAAGTATTTTGACGGCGCCAACATTACATTTTCTATGTATGTACTTTGGATGGGAAACTTACTGTGATCCAACTCCATATTTAGGATGGGGTCGAATTATTAAATCCCAGACTCATTACAGAATTAAGAATCTCGTTTCTTTAAATATATATGAGATATATGAGATATATATGAGATATATGAGATATATATGCAGTTATAAAAAGTTGCAGTTGCAGAAAATTAACTGGAATGTTCTATTGCATGTTGTGAAGGGTGGCCGAATAACTTCTGATACCCATGATCTTAACCTGGATGTGGTAAATGTTGTACTATTTTCATGAGATTAAAAACATTTTTTCCTTTCGGTTTCTATATTTTCCTCTTAGAATAATGCCAATTGAGCATTATTGTGACAAAATACATGACGTCATACAGTATGTCTTATGACATCATAGGTACGTTATATGGCAATTTAAATATGCTAATTATAAAGTTTAATATCACATTTATATCTACTCGCAGTGCACTTAGGTGGTCTAAAACCAAGCGTTAAGGAGATATGGAGCTTCAAAATGGTATGATAAATAGCGGCCATTTTGAATGTATGCTAATTAACCCACTTCCTGACGTCCGATTTTGGTAAACTTTGGAAATAATGTTCATTTCAACAAGGAGAATGTCAAGAAACATGTTTTCTTGCAGTTCCTAAATTGTTCGCATAGTATAATGTCATTTAAACAGTTATAACATAATATATGACGTCACAACTACCATATGACGTCATAGGTACGTCATATGGGAATTTAAATATGCTAATTAGAATGTTTAATATCACATTTATATCTACTCGTAATGCACTTAGGTGGTCTAAATCCAACCGTTAGAGAGATATGAGGTTTCAAAATAGCAAATGGCGGCCATTTTGAATTTATGCTAATTAACCCACTTCCCGATGTCCGATTTTGGTAAACTTTGGATATGATATTCGTTTGAACTATATTCACCAGACAAAAAAAAAAAAAATTCTGTTGCAATTTGTTCTAGGTTCACCCTATTTTTGACTTATCTTTACTGGACTACTCGGTTGGCACCGACTTCGAGTTTGGGTCTCGGTTGGCACCGACTAGAGCTTCTGCAATTTCCGTAAACAATTTTTACATTTTGGTTTTTAATGATCTTTTTAACAATTAACATTAAACCTTTACTCTAAATGCATTGTTCTACTTTAGTAGTTGATATTACGTAAGTTTAAAATAATGTTAAAAATGCTTTTAGATGTCAGCCGCTTCGCTTTCGCGATCTCAATGCAAGGCAAAACAAATACTAATTTAGTAATTACTCAAAATACACATTAACTCTGTCTTTTCATTGTCACTTGAAACGTACATTGATAAAGTAGTCCTACAATGACAAAATCATTTAGGCTAACAATACGAATACAACAATCTGCTTTTTACAGCCACCAGTTGAATATATACCAATTGATATGCAATGAAGTTAAAACGAATTCAACAATTGAATCAGTAAGTGAACGATATCAGCAGAATGTATAAAACAAGGACATTCTAGCGATTAGCAATTGCGAAGGAACCAACTACGTTGATTATTGTAAACAATACACTAAATACGCTAATATGACAATTATTTTGAAGGGTCGGTTTAAAATAAGTTCCGAAATTGTGATGTTTATAACAGAAATACTTGAAAAGAACAAACTAATTGATATAGTTTTGAGAATAATATTGGGAAACTACAAACGAATTGTTTTGCATAAACTAAGGAATGGCATCTAAAGGCATAGGCATACTGTAAAAGTGTATAAGCGGCAAGAAATAATTATTTCTTACAAAAACTGCCGCTTGACTTTTTGACGTAACTGTTTATTATTTTCTTTCTTCATTAAATCAGGGTGGACGCAGAGGTGTTGTTGCCCCAGTTGCTCGGTAATTCATACTAATTTTCTTTCTGTCACTAAATTAAAATTTTGATTTAATCATAATATAACCATTAATATATATAAATCCAAAGGCAAATTACTGAAAAAAATGACAATGCTGTGGGTATCAGTGGCTGGATCTCAATGGAGATATAAAAATAAAAAGCGAAAAGCTAAATCAAAACGATAAAGTAAACAGCCAGAAAAGTTAGCAGAGCTTTCGGGCAACACTAGCCCTTCATCAGTGCAAGTGAAGGAATTTGGATAACGTCATAGTATAAAGTTATCCAAAGTACCCTCCATAATAACAGCAAAATCAGATCAAAATTGATACAAACAGTAGAAAATATATATAAATCCAAAGGCAAATTACTGAAAAAAATGACAATGCTGTGGGTATCAGTGGCTGGATCTCAATGGAGATACAAAAATAAAAAGCGAAAAGCTAAATCAAAACGATAAAGTAAACAACCAGAAAAGTTAGCAGAGCTTTCGGGCAACACTAGCCCTTATATATATATATATATATATATATATATATATGTTTCTAAACATGCTCAGAATGAATTTCTGACTGCATTGCTTCATGAGAAGGTACGAAAGGCCACATATCCATAATTATTGCATTTTGCCGGGATTCCACATCATTTAAGTTTTTCCGTAGTAGGCCTACCCTATTTATTTTCATTTCCTTACGTCCGTATATTTGGCCGAATTTCCGTATAGTAATTACGGACGTTCCGAACTTTGAAATTATTAAGTGTTTAATTTCTTCTTTCTGCAAATTTCGATCATATTTTCTTTTTTCTGGAGTGTGGTTTACGCAACACTGTCTTGTACAGTTTATGTTTTGTTGTTTGCTACTGTAGCCCAATATTTCCGGCGAACTATAGGTGCCATTTATCGTGTATTGTACGTGCGAGAGTACCCTCCGGTCATATAGGGGTGTCATTTAACTAAATTCGCTTCCCCACAGGCCCCCACCATGTGGGGACCTGGCGCCAATACTCGATATCTACGGTGTTGGACTCTTGGGCAACCCCCTTAAAATAGTCCTGCGATCCGCCCCTGAGTATGATCAAAGATAGCTTAACTACGGTAATACTTCTATTGTTCCGTTTCTGTTTTAAAACTACAGGCATGATATTCGATTTATAGGTATTTAGCACTTTTGCTCTTTCATTGCCTTATTTATTTCGTTTTATCTTTTTTTTGTATTGTACAGTATATGGCAAAAATTGAATAATTAAAATAAACTTCCCATATTTTAGACAATAATTTAAATAGGGCAAAAATAATTAATACCAATATACGTATGAAGCGTGTTAGAACTTAGCAATACACTGCTTTATAAATGATTGCAATACTTTTTAAGACACACACATTCGCAGATTCATACGGACACTGTTTTTCTATTCATTTTTGTTGTTTATTCAAAGTTTCACATTTTTAGGCAAAAAATAATTATGACTATTTAAAGTAGCCATTATTGATTAAAACTAGCCTAGGTCCAGGCCTAGACTAGGCCTACTTAATTTTATTAAAGAAAGCGGGACCGAGTACGATTTTTATTTTGAATAAAAAAATACCTTGACGGTGCTTCCGATTCTGTTAACGGTGACGTGTATTCCATCGGTCGTTGTAGTAGTGGCAATTAGAAGCAGCGAGATGGTTAAACTTCGAAAGTCTTGTAGGCCTACATCTTTCGACGCAGACGATCGACCATCTCTAGATTGGGTAATCAACATCTTGGACATCTATAAAGAAAATGAGAAGAGAAATCCAACATGCCGGGGTATCAACGGGCCTTAGTTTTTTTTAATATAGTTTTTAATTATTATTAACATATAAACAGTATAAACAAAGTTTAGACATAATTATAATGTATGAATTTATAATATTCAATGATTTATAATAAAATAATAATATAGTAATAATGAAAAAAATTGATAATATACATAGTATTAAAATGGCAATTACCCGCACGAACATTAAGAATAAAATCCTTTTATCCATTTATTTCTTCCGCCAATTTAGGCCTATGTGTGTTTCTTTTTAAGTTCATTTTTCATTAAACATTTAAAATAAAATTACAAAAGAGACGAAGCTCACAAAACATTATTTAAAAAACGAACATTTTAAGTTGCTATTGGTAAGTATAAGTATTGTAAAAAAGTAAGTATATACAATTTGTTAATTTTAAATTTTTCTTTGTAATGTATTTCAATATAAGACTTAACATAATATATATAAAAAAGTAATAAAAAAACTCTTTTATTTTTTTAAACACGGTTAGATGTCCTATAAATTTTAATTATGATTCTTTATTATAATTTTTATATTTCAATATATTGTATAAATGAAAAACATACAAAAAGATCTCCCGTTTATAAAAAAAATCATTTTTCTTATATCAATTATAATTATATTTTTTCTTTATTTTTAGGTTACCAATATACAGTCATATACATGCCATTTATTCACGACAATCATCCTTTAACCTTATTATAGGTAAATTGTTACTCTATTGTATTTAAGATTGTAATACTGTACATCGATCTAAGCTATATATTTTATTATTTTTATATTATTAAACGTTTTTCCTACTAAAATAAATCCTATTTATTATTGTATAACTTAACTTGTTATTTTTTCTTTTCATGCAAACCTGAGAGATATATCATCATTATTATATTATATATCATAAACATATAGCTAACTAACAAAGTGTTCGTTGATACTTGTCAAGTAAACTACAATCAATAAGACCTCGATAATGTTGTCAACATAATATTAGGTTAATTATTAAGAGCAATCATAATTGTTATCTAAAACTCTATCCACCAAAATATTAAAAAACGTTACTATAGTTAAATTGATTTGTACAGTAATACAATAATTATTATTTGTGTGGTGACCTGTATATATACACGTTTAGCTAAAATTAATAAGTAATAAAGTGTTTATTTTTAAATTTTGCTTTCATTGATACTTGTCGGGAGAACTATACTATCAACAATCGACACCAAGCTGATGTTGTCAACATTTTAGGTAAAAAGAGTCACAATTGTTAACTACAGTACAACTCTATCCACAAAACTGTCATTGTTTTGTTTATTTTATAAATACTTTCTGGTGGCGACACGACATAATCAAGTCAATATCAACATTTTAGGTATGAACATTTAATCACGTTATACTACTCTAGTCTTCTAAGACAATCGAAATTGTTAGAGCCTTGATCGAGCTATTACACGTTCTGCCAAAATTGGTATTGTTTAATTTTCTTTCTCCTTCTTCTTTGTTTAAAACTTTGATCATTCTTTCTTTTCATTAATTGGCGAGAGCACTATTACTACGACTTATCAACAAGAAGTCGACATGATGATGATGTTATCAACATTTTTCAACTTTTTGGACATTACATTTTTTTAAAATAAATTCGAGTTTGAATTGTTTTGCATACAAATATCATTTTTGTAATAACTTTGTAATTCTATTTTTTCCTTTCATTTTCGAAAAGTACCACAACACCAAGAAGTTAATATTAAGATAATGTCTCCAAGATTTTAGGTAAAAACAACCACTGACAGTTGATGTTTGAAAATTCCATTTTAGCTTTTAAATTTTAAATTAAACGTTTCTATATATAAATTTACGTAAGGGCAAAATTCGGTAAATCGCGCCTTACTTCTAGAATGTTTACTCGATGGTATATAAAGTTGGTTCGTACTTTCGATACTGATTTTAACCACCTGATGTAACCCTGTTTACTAATTAAATGGAGTTCGATAATTAGTTATTGACGATTAAAACGAATTTAGGTTCAACGATTTGCCCCAAATAGGGGTGTTTTCCAATCGTGGTATACACTGTCCAATGCATGTCTATCTTGAAAAATACCCGCATACAATAATACGAGGATGCTTCGCATTTTCCTATCTCCTCCTACGATAATTGTTTTTAATGGATGAAAACCGGTTGAACAGCTCGAGTACAGCATCATAATGTTGAAGACAGACCTATTTTCTTAAAAACATACTATTTTGATAGATTTAATATACATTTATACAAATGTATTGATTTCCGATGAATGGAACATTCCAATAATAACTCTTTGCTTTAACACAAGTACCACCAGCTGTAGGTAAATTTATTGGCCCTTGGGGAATTAACCTAAAACCTATATATAGATATACTGTAGTATTGCAATAAATACGTATTAACATTTGTGGTCGCCATTGAATTTACTGTGAGTGTGGGTACTGTTAGATGTATAACACAATCATGTACAAATAAACGTATTACTGTGAGTGTAGGCCCTCCCTACTGTTATATAGAACGTACAATATACAAATAAACTGTAGTACAAGTGGTATATTATTTATAGGCCTGTGAGTAGGCCCTACTGTTATAAAAAACGTACAATATACAGATAAACTGTACTACTGACAGTTGCTTCTCAACGTTTGTATTAATTAATAATTACAAAGAATATAAACGTTGTAGTGGTACGTGTATCGTTACATGCACTACCGTATTCTATTTCAATCGACTATGACAGTGACAGTTTTAACAATAAAGTATTAAGTCGCAAATGTGTTACTGTATCAAGTGGTATATTATTTATAGGCCTGTGAGTAGGCCCTACTGTTATAAAAAACGTACAATATACAGATAAACTGTACTACTGACAGTTGCTTCTCAATGTTTGTATTAATTAATAATTACAACGAATATAAACGTTGTAGTGGTACGTGTATCGTTACATGTACATGCTATTTCAATCGGCTATGACAGTGACAGTTTTAACAAAGTATTAAATCGCAAATGTGTTACTGTATCAAGTGGTATATTATTTATAGGCCTATCAAACATGAAAAACATATTTCGTTACTGAGTAGATAAAGAATATATTAAAACATTGTTCTTCTTTGTACCCATATCCTCTTCCCCATCCCTCAACCCTAATGTTACACACAAAACACAAATTGGGTTTGTTTAAATGAGTCCAAATAACAAATTTGGACTCATTTTGTGACAAGTTTCTCTTTCGGAAGTAATTCCCAGTGTGCTAATTTCAGTTTAATACATAAATCATCGTGTCTATTTATTCGTTTCTGTAAACAATAATAACTATTATCATCCTGCAGTACGTACATTAAAAAAAAAGCATTTTTTTACGCTGAAATTACTGTATTCGAGAACCATCTGTGGGCACGACCTAGATGGTACGCGAGCGAAGCGAAGCTATATTATTTATAGGCCTGTGAGTAGGCCCTACTGTTATAAAAAACGTACAATATACAGATAAACTGTACTACTGACAGTTGCTTCTCAATGTTTGTATTAATTAATAATTACAAAGAATATAAACGTTGTAGTGGTACGTGTATCGTTACATGTACATGCTATTTCAATCGACTATGACAGTGACAGTTTTAACAAAGTATTAAATCGCAAATGTGTTACTGTATCAAGTGGTATATTATTTATAGGCCTATCAAACATGAAAAACATATTTCGTTACTGAGTAGATAAAGAATATATTAAAACATTGTTCTTCTTTGTAC
Source organism: Antedon mediterranea (assembly GCF_964355755.1). Classification (NCBI taxonomy): domain Eukaryota; kingdom Metazoa; phylum Echinodermata; class Crinoidea; order Comatulida; family Antedonidae; genus Antedon; species Antedon mediterranea. Next base: position 16,035,448 of record NC_092675.1, read on the forward strand.
CCATATCCTCTTCCCCATCCCTCAACCCTAATGTTACACACAAAACACAAATTGGGTTTGTTTAAATGAGTCCAAATAACAAATTTGGACTCATTTTGTGACAAGTTTCTCTTTCGGAAGTAATTCCCAGTGTGCTAATTTCAGTTTAATACATAAATCATCGTGTCTATTTATTCGTTTCTGTAAACAATAATAACTATTATCATCCTGCAGTACGTACATTAAAAAAAAGCATTTTTTTACGCTGAAATTACTGTGTATTCGAGAACCATCTGTGGGCACGACCTAGATGGTACGCGAGCGAAGCTTGTTTTGAAATTCTTTTTTCTTTTCATAAATACGCAAACCAACGCATCACCAAGAATGTTAAGATGATGTTTTAATATTTTAGGTACAACAACCAATCACAGTTAAATTCGAGTCTAGCTTGTGAAATTTTTACCATACAAATATTTGTTTTGATTATACTATATAAATATTTTTTATTTTTATATGCTGGAACCTACCCAAGAAGTTAATACCAAGATGATGTTCTCAACATATTAGTTTAGGTAAAAAGAGTCAACCTGATATGACCACAGTTGTTACTTTAAAGTTGAATCTACCTTGCTTTCAGATATGACATTTATTTTATCTGTCTTTTCTTTTCATGAATACGTTTTGATGGAACTATCTCAAAACTCATCAAGTTACTGCATATATTATCAAAAAGGATGTTCTTATTTTGTACATGACAAACTTTTTTATTCTTTTTTTAAATGACAATCGATCCAAGCAAAATCTATTCTGGATGCACCAGAACATGTACAATCAAGCATAATCAAGAGCACATTTAATTATCTATAACATTTGAATGTGTTCATCTAGATGGTCTCTGTAACAGAATGAAAGATGATAATTCAGAATCGTGGTTATTTTAGCTAGTAATGCCTTAACTGATTGACTAATTTAAACAATTTAAAATTAGGTCGTGGCCGAGTTAACCATCTCTCAACATGCGGCCTGGGTATGACTGGTATAAATGGTATTCATGAATACAATAATAACGTAATTTAACACTGTATGTTATTGACAATCTAATAGATCTCAGATAACTAAAAAATAAAATTAAATAATAGTTTTAATTAATATTACTACAATGTGTTGCTATGAATAAGGAACTTACTTATGTTATTAAACTTAGGCCTTGTTAATTTATACAAGAATATAAATCTAACACTATCATTACTACTAAGATCTGCCGTTTATAGTAGTTTAATATTTTAAATAATAACAATAATAATGTTTGTTGGGCAATTTTTGTACTTGTTTAAAAATGCTCTTACTCTATTATTAATTATATTGCTGCTATTACAAATAAATCAATTTTATAAATAAATTTACTTAATTCATTAAAAAAATAAAATGAAACGCACGCTTATAATTTGTAAATCACTTTAAAGTGCATTAAAATATATATAACACCTACTATAGTGTTAGTAGAGCGATTCGCAGTATTATATCATGAGGACTAGAATCTTCCACAATTGTTTGTTGTTAATGATTTTTCATTCGTGCAACACCCCAACAATTCCGAAATTCCTTCTCGGAAATCCGGCAACTTTCGCAAATAATAATAGTTTAGCAATCATTGCAACGTAATGTAGAAAACCAAACATGACACCATACAACGATCCTCTTCCTCAAAGCCATAGTACATTGTGAACATAATTCGAAAAGATTCATTTACCCACCGCAACCAGCAAATAGCGTAAACCACCACTATTAAAACATACACCCGAACACAAGTTTTATAAATTTATAGTTACCTTCTCGGTTCAATTTAGCGGCCATTCGTTTATTTTATGTAAATATAATATTGAAAAGTAAAGTATTAAAATCTCAATCATTATTACTACCACAGGGGGTAAAATAACAATAATTTATTTTCTATACCTCCCTGATTACAGTATATACAATGAAATAGGATCAACTTTTTAATTTAGTGCCAGAAAAAACATTTAGTATGAAATTAAGGGTGTTGTCTGGGCAACTAGGTTTACACCCCTGGGTCCACCCCCTGTCAATGATTCTTTTTATTGATATTCTAGTTAATAATTTTAGAAATAATGATTTTTTATTAATTATTTTTGCTTAACAATCAGTAGTAAAACGTTTGTGTAACGTAAATATAGTCTGACTGGCAGACGACAATTTAAATACAAAAGTAACAAGTAGGTAACAAATCTCCTATACAAAATGTTTTTTTCATTCGATTTTTGTCCACTTTTTTATTTCATCTCTAATGTATCAAATAATTAATACACCACGTAAAACACCTAAAATAATAGTTTGGCATTTTATACTTTCGTTTATGTGTTTGTGCGCACATCTAATTCACACAGCACAATTTCTCTTTAGCGTCTTTTATTATTTGTCTGAACAGTCAAAAGTAAAGTCTAAAGTTCCATATCCACTATTACTTTAATTTGTAAGCCTACATATATATTTTAAAGTGAAGGGATAGTGTATAACAAATCAATGGACGTAAATATAGTAGTTCCGTATTTCATTAGTGATACAATTTGTCATAGTACGTTTATCATCAGAGTGCGCTTTTATTATACTTGCCCATGCAAAGTATATAACCACATATTATGGCAGAAAAAGACAATGCGGAGCATGGGTTACTGCTAGTGTATCATAAATACCAGAACTGGGTCATCATGTTCCAAACGCGCGCTCGTGTGTGTGTTCATGTGACTTTTTTTTTGGCCAATCATGGCACGTATGGTACCTAGTGTATTTAATTTTACTTAACAATAAACTATATTTCGAATAGAAAGTGAAAAAGTATAATACAACATTGTAATATGTTTTTCTTTTTTGTAAAAAGTTTATGAATATATAAAAAATATATTAGTATTTATATAATCAGAATTTGAAATACATGCCATCTTTAACACCAAGTTGTTTTATATATTTTATCATGTCTTTATCAAATGACTTAGTTCCACAAATCAGAAAGTGTGCTTTTGTTGGTGGTACAATCAATTCTTTTTCCAGTAGAGATTTAGTAAGCCGTGTATACTTAAGCTTCTCATTATACTTGCCAGTTACTTCTTCTTTTCTTTCCTAAAAAATAAATTATAATCATGTTACATAAAATAAATTATTTTATTTGGTGTAACATACAATATAAAAGGATTCTCAATTCTTGGTTTAAATTTAATTAAAATTTGTAACGGAACAGTACTTCTAATTGGTCTTTTAAAAGCAGTCATGTTCTACCATTCAAGGTTAAGTCAAAACACCATTAGATTTAAAAAGTTCTCCTATCTATCTAAATATTTATTTTTACTATTAGGAATTGAATGCATTACAAGTGAATATAAAAATAACACATTTATGAATGGTCCTTCTCCTAAAACAAAAAATGGCTAGAAGAAGAGTATCTGGGTTTGGAAGACTTAAGCTTTGTCTACATTATCAAATTTTATGTGAAAAAAAATGTGATGTACTCATATATGAACATGTCACAGTCATATCACTACCACATTTGGGCACATCACACTTTTTGTCAAACTAGTTTGATAGTGTAGACAGAGCTTTACATATTAAGTGTATTGCAAAAAACGCATACCTTACTTATTACATACAAGATGTTAATGTTCCAATATGAAGATAGCTCATCTAGCAATGGCTTCATAAGTAAATCTTGATAATTTCTACAAGCATAGATAAGCTGGATGACTGTGTCATCTTCATCGTTGCTAACTACATGTTGCATAACCTGCAGCATTGGGGCTAGTCCAGTACCAGCAGCGAGTAGTACTAAGTGTGAATACTTAAAAGTAAACAGTAAAAATCTGTAATGAATGTGCAATTAAAACATTGTGCAATACACGGCTGCTGGCTGGCCACTATCTTTTCAAATGGTCTAGACCCTCATCTACCATTTGACATTGATCAAATATGGAATCAGTGGATTGATTAAATTAAGTTTACTTTAGAACAATAGGTGTATTATAAACTTTATTCTTTGAATGGGAAAATATTCTCCCCATCTAACTCATAAACATTCATTACTAAACTACTGAATTTATTTAGGAGGAAAAAATTTAGAATTTTTGTTTGTATAATACACCAAAATATATAAAATAGTATCATTTCATTTATTTATAGTACAAAAACATGAAAAAATAAAGAACATAAAGTCATATAGGTCTAATATATTATACTTAATTATCCTTTTTTTGGTAAAAGTGAACTACTATGCGACATTAATTATGGGACTAGATAAAGTGACATAAAAATGGTATAATCAACAAAAACAATTTAAACAAAATTATTTTTTCAGGGACACTATATCTTTAAGAATTGTGGCAATTGTATGTATGTGCATACAAGGGTATTTAAATTATTTACAATTATAAATCAGCTATAAAACTGAAAAATAAGGTCAAATTGAAGTCAAACACTTCAACACCTTCATAAATAACACTATATCAATTATATAGTAATATATTATTCAAATAAATAGGTCAAAACCTACTGTTTAATGAGCAATGAAAAACAATTAAAACATTCCATTGATAGCTTAGGTGTTAGTAATGTTTCAATTTGCAATATCATTCAACATAAGTCATAGAAACATTTTGTGTTATGTTAATATAGAATATGAAATACAAATGTTGGGTTTGCTGTAAACAGTAAGGTAAAACAAAATTTACACTAATACGTTTCCATTTATAATATCTTATTAAGTTGTATAAAACTTGTGATATTGATTGATAAAATGGCACCTCCCACTAGTCTAGTTGACTCGGAAATTACACTTCCATGTATTGTGCGCATTAATCAGCAGAACGTAATAATTGTTGCGTATGTTAGAGATTCACGTTCATAGGAACCTTCACACAGAGTCATTATTTTATTTTCAAAAAATTGCTGAAGAGACATGACCGTTATATTTAGCCTGTATAGCCCATCTGGTACAGGAGTATGAATAAAAATATCAGCTTAAACAAACAGAATGAGAGCAATAAATTGAAGGGTTGCCCACTGTTATTATCCAACGGCTGAAGTGGGGTACTGTACACATCCCAACATACGTTCAAGGCAAAGTCTTGATGGGGTACACAGGGGCATGCTATATAATAAATACTTTACATAAATACTGATACAATATTTTTTACCTGGTTATGAGAATATTTGAAGTTTCCATAGGGACCACACCATTCCATTACTTGTCCTACCTCCCACTGTTTTATGTACTGCGACATTGGACCATCTGCATAAATCTATTCAAAATAGTAATTAAATATAAATAGGCCTTCAATGTATAAGTAACAGTAATTGCCATAAATTCATAAGTCACAAATTAAAGATGTATTGTCCCACAAAAACAAAAAAATGAAGATTAATTAAATCAGACTTATTATTATTATTTTGTAATTTTAATAAAGTTAATCACTTAAAAAAAAAGAATTCATTTATAAAATGACAAAATAAATGGTTAAATTCAACCAAAAACCCATTGGCTGGCAGCCAATTTGACAATTTTTTGCTTTAAATTAGTCTTTTTCAGGTAAATACATTTCTTTTCATCCAATTTTTGGTAAAAGTGGATAACTATTATGTTACATTAAAATAGCATATTCAACAAAAATGTTGTTAAGAATTATTTTTTCAGGGGACAATACATGTTTAAAGCAAGTGATAAAATAATGAAAAGTTAAGACCTGAATATATTTACCGTTTCAATTTTATCAAAACGTATATTGCTATGCATTTTAACTCAGTTTTAACAAAAGAATAGTGTTTTCAGTTATAAGTAGCATTCATTCATGGTCAAACACAATAAAATATGTACATGGTTTTAAAATTATGTTTGTTTGTTCAAAGTTAAAAATTCACATAAAAATATAAAAATGAGTTAAAAAGGTTAAAATTTGGTAAAATACAGATAAAACACATCACTAGATCACGCCGATTATCCACCGTTCAAATGCCACATGCACGTCATCATGACGTCATCAAAATGAAACAGGTAGATAGAAATTTTGAAAGTGAATTATCTGAGCAACAACATGTTAACGTGTTGAAGAAATTTGTATACATAGAATATAGATGTGCACTCTTTACGCTTTTGAACACGATGACATCATCAAAATTTTTAAAATGGTAAATCATTGGAAAGGTAATTGATTGACCTAGACAATACAATACGGATAAGTGGAGATGCGCTCTATTAAATGTGATGAACTATGACGAAAGAGACAAAAATCCTATATTATTATATTCGAGTCACCATACGATGACGTCACAATGTCAGGTTAGCCATATTAATGTATGATCTGATATCTACAACTCATCAACCTCCAGAATATGTAATAAAAATAAACTGTTTAAAAAAGGCATAATTTGGACGAATTTTGAACTTTTTCATCAAAAACGCCCGCAAATTGTCCAATTCTATGTGCTCGTATGATTTTAAATCGAAATTGTTTAAAAGTTGGTAAAAATACTAGAAAAGGTTGGAAAAAACATAATTAACAAGAAAAAAAGATATTTTTAGCACTACATGCGCACCGTGCACGTAAAAATTTGCACACACATTAAAATTGTTACATGCTAATAATGACATGAAACGCGATGAAAGTTGATTGGAAATTGATTTTTCGCAATATAAACTTTAAACGTGCGTGTGCATAAAAGTTCTCACACGGTTGAATGTCACATCATTGAGGTTGGCTGGACATCTACGCTTCAATGTCAATCTTTTTATAAAAAATCGTGGAAAGAAGAATAACAAGGAAGATGAAAAAAAAAGATCCTGACAATCACAAGGGATCCGCAACAAAAGTTGCGGATAACCAATTTGAAATACAGATAAAATACATCGTTCAAAATACAAGCAAGATTGGTGTGTGAAAAGGGTATAGCATAAAATGATCAACGTTTCCAATGTGCATTGAATTGCCTCATTGCATAAACTCCAGTCTACTCTAGAACAAAATCACATGACCTCGCTCCCTATACTAAAGTACAATATAAAAAAGATGATATTTGAAACATATTGCTAGCTTATACGAGCATTAAAATTATTGTTACCTATTGCCTGCATATTATGCTTACATTATATTTTAGATTTAACGCCTAAGACGCATGACCCCTCCAATTGTGGACCAGTCCACTCCTCATCCAATCGGTGTACACACACTGTACAGCCTAGATGGACGCCGAAGTCAGCCATCAGGAGCGAGATCTCTGAAATCTGATGGTGGTCCAAATTGGAGGGGTACACTGCATCATGGAGTATTTCGCATTACTTCTAAAATTTTTAACTCCCTCTATGATTGCATTTTATTTCTATGATATGTTTTTATTATGCTTGATCTCAATTTTCACTATTTTTTTATTTATTTATTTTTTTCTGTCTATCAAAATGTCATTTTTTTGTAATTGTAATGCGTCCATCTATGTTTTATGTTTTATGCTTAGGGACTACAAAGACAAGTCACTTTGGCTTCTGTGTGTCTTGACAATAAACAATGTAAACTGTCTGTTGATGTTGAATAAATGTTGTTATTAATACTAAATAATAAAGACAATTGGTAATGGTGGAGAGGGTGATACTTATCCGACAAAACTTATTTTTTACATATGGCATTGTTAAAAATATCTTTAGCGTTCTTACCATCTTTAGTTCCTATTATTCTGTAAGCTGTTTTACTGATTTTCTCTACTGTCTTCATACTTTGTTTATCAAGGCTATAAAACCAAGCTATTGCACAAAATGCACAAACTACTGATTTATAAAGTATTAGCAAAATTAAGATGAGCAAGCAAGTTATGTATTAATGGAGTAACGGCATCATCTACACCCCTATGTGAACGATATGCAAATTGATATGAATCTAATTTATCACCAACATCATTAAGGATTTCACTTTTAACAATTTTCTCATTACATAGGTCTATAGTCATTTAGCGTTTTAGGATTACTACTTTTTTCCAGTGGACGCATCAGTGAGTGTTTCCAAATACTGTAGTAGGTACCATGTAATCTTAGTGACCAGTTATATAAAATAGCAAAAACATGAGATAATTGCACATTACATTCCTTACTTCACCACTGACTTCATCTGGGCCTTCTGCTTTTCTTGGATTTACTTTTTCTTAAAACACATTCAACATGGTTGTTGATGTAGGAACAAACGCCTCCTCCCCCATCTTTGCATGCATTCACTGTCCTGTCTGCTCTCCTCCCCCATCTTTGCATGCATTCACTGTCCTGTCTGCTCTCCTCCCCCATCTTTGCATGCATTCACTGTCCTGTCTGCTCTCCTCCCCCATCTTTGCATGCATTCACTGTCCTGTCTGCTCTCCTCCCCCATCTTTGCATGCATTCACTGTCCTGTCTGCTCTCCTCCCCCATCTTTGCATGCATTCACTGTCCTGTCTGCTCTCCTCCCCCATCTTTGCATGCATTCACTGTCCTGTCTGCTCTCCTCCCCCATCTTTGCATGCATTCACTGTCCTGTCTGCTCTCCTCCCCCATCTTTGCATGCATTCACTGTCCTGTCTGCTCTCCTCCCCCATCTTTGCATGCATTCACTGTCCTGTCTGCTCTCCTCCCCCATCTTTGCATGCATTCACTGTCCTGTCTGCTCGTATACATGTGAATCCGTCAATGTGGCTAAAACTTTCAGTGTCAGTTTTAAACCATGAATATTTGTGTTCATTGCTCTCTGATCATTTACCTATACAGCACTTATTTATATTCATGCTGCAAGTGATCAGATATGACTGACTGACCTTGTCAAGCAACAAATCCAACTTTTTTCATATATGTGTAGACAGTCCCACCCTTTCCACTTATATTCCAAGTTTCCTGGACTTTCTGCATTCTCACTCCTGAGGACGATCAAAGCATATTGATCAAAACGTCGAGAAACTCAACAGTTCTTTTCAACTAATATACGTGGTGTACCGCAAACTTTGATTTCGCCATGCAAACCTTTGAACAATATAGATCGGATGAGTCATTTAAAATCCATGCCAGTAGAGGGTGACATACTGTACATGTACAGTATATAACATTAGTGCTAATTTTAGAAAATAATTTTCTCATGATGTAAACTCAAAAGGTGTACTCAATTGGGTTGTTTTGAGCAGAAAATCAACAGTTGAAAATGCCTAAAGGGTCATTTTTGTACCTTTATAAAAACATCAAAGTAGCCTTTTGAATGTAAAGAGCTGACAGGGGTGTACTGCCTGGTAATGCTCCGCCCTTCATATGTGCCCCTGGAAAATATAAAATACAACTAAAATCTTAATCAAAGCACTCGAAAAGTGAGTGAAGTACTTGGCAAAATCAGGGAAAAACTATATTCGGGGAGAGAGTGCTCCATGTTAAAAGAATACAGAGGGTGTGATATTTAATATCTCATATGAAAAATAAACAAATAAGTCAGATTTTAATATAAGCTTTTGTGATATAACAAATATAATCAATTTTCCTGAAAATTAATAGGCATGTTCTGTAAGTATATACACTCCTATAACAAATAAACATTCAGGACGATAACTTAAAATTATGGATGCTATTATGCTAACAAACAAAGCAAGTACTGTACTATACTAAAAGCAAAATGCTATTTTGCCAAGTAATAAGTATTTAAATAAAATACTATATACAGTAATAGCTTATACAGATTCGGGAGGCCAATCCTGCTTTATTTAAGCCCACTACCATCACTAACCTCAATTTCAAAATCCTGGAATCGCCTCTGAATATTCCTCGTTGCTATTGCTATACATACTGGCATTATTATACAAATTGCTATTAATTATTATTAAATACGCATTATTATCATACACATTGCCATTACTATACACAATATGCCTACTTTACCTTAAGACAACATGTTGTCCTACAGACAGATGTAAGCTTCCACCATTTGGTATCTTAAATCTGTAAAGATTTGTATCGCCAGATACAGCTGTGATTTTGATGAGTTCAAAGGTAGTGAATGAAGAGGGGGTTAGTACAGGTGAATTATTTATCTAAAAAAAAAGAAAAAATGTCTCTAAGATGCTATTTGATAACTAATTTAAATATTAAAAATTACTTTTTTTTATCTAATACTTACTGCGACAACACTGTGTCTGCCTTGGTGATTTTCATAGCAGTGCCGTTTCCAGTTTTGTAAGTCTTCGTCATAAAGATCGAAAACACACGGTGTGCAGCCGGTTCCGCAACAATATCTCTGTAAAGGTTCAGTGGGCTTATCAACTTGGCATTCTTCGCATACAGGGCTTACATCAGGGTACAGTGATGGGTCCATTGAAGATTATCTAAAACAGTAAAAAATATAAAAAAAATCATTAATAAAATTAATATATGTGTAAGGAGGGAGATTTGACGCCGGTATTGAATATAAACGCAGGATAAATAATAATTTATATTATAGGTCCATGATTATATTACAAAACTATTAAATTTCAATGAAAAAAAAACAAACATACAGCTTACATCATTATTACCCATTGTAATTAATTGTTACCCATTGCGATAATACTTATTATATCTTACCAATAAAGGGTTAGTCCAATATTTATAAAAGACTGGGAAGCATATTATTTCTTATCATTATTAGTCTGTTGAACTGGAACAAGTCTTGGTTTTGTATTTTCATATGACATGTCAAGTTGTAAACATGTCCACCACGACATGCCTTCCTTCACTGCAAATTTGGTTGAATTTTCATCGTTTGTTTGCTTTCTTTTTTGTGCTGCAAAAAAAAAGTATAGGGCTATAAATAAATAATATATAAAACACTTTAATTTTGCTTTAGATTTTGTTTTAATAGCATATTAAAATAATAAATAAGGCCCTATACCTAGACGTCTAATAAATAAGGCCCTACCTAGACGTCTAATAAATAAGGCCCTACCTAGACGTCTAATAAATAAGGCCCTACCTAGACCTTATTTTTGTAAAGGGGAGACCATAAAGAATCTAAATATACTAATTTACCTCCGCCAAGGAGGTATATGTAATCGGTAGCGTGTGTTAGTTTGTTAGCAGGATTACTCAAAAAGTAATTACAAGATCTTTACCAAAATGAGGAGACAGATAGATATGTGGTCAAGGACCATTCCATTAAATTTTGGGACCATTTGGGACCACAGTCCCAATTCTGGACCACTTTTTAGCATACTTTTTTAGACCTGCTAGTGTTAAAAGATAGGACAGAATTTTTCAAAAGCCGGCGAGCAGTCTTAAAGTAACAAGTAAACTGAAATTGCATTTTCTCGAGAACTACTCGTCCAAAAAACTTCATTTTTGAACAAGAGGCAAGAGTTATAATTTGTGATTTGTAATTTTGAAACATAATTTGATTTAATGTGCACGTTTTTTGATGCGAGTAGTTTAAAAAACCTATTTCTTTTCAAATTCACTCGTTTGATTTTCGCGTTGCTGTTCTATTGTTAGTCAACTGAAGCTATTGTTAATTGAAAGGCTTGTTACATTTTTTTTACGCACAAAAATTGGAAGAGGTAGGATTTAAAATTCCATTTTTTTGGATGAACTGAGATGGAATGACCCCTACGTTAGAAATGAGCTAACAATTCGCTAATACAAAGGTCGAGCCGTCTGTGTAGTCGAGTGTTTTCTAGAGGGTTAGGCTTAGTTATATTTAGGAACTTAACTATCTTTCACATAAAGGGCCCCAACTTCTATACGAAATAAAAAATCGCTTCCCGGCCCCTGACAAATTGTTTTTTTAAACAAACTGTCTACAATACAATTCGGAACTACTTACGGCCATTGATTTTTTTACTTTGAAATATCTGTAAGCTACAAAATGAAAGCAATACTAGATTTGGGTGCGCCTCGGAAAGTGACAGAGATTTGAATGATAAAATATCGAATTAAGATTTGATTACGGACTCTTCTTTTTTTATTGTTCATACTTTTTTTTTCATGTGTTTTTTTTTTCACTTTTTTTGTGTGTATTTGTTGGTATCTTTTTTGCTAGTTTTGTAATTACATTACATTGTGGTTTAGTTTTGATTTTTAGCTTTAAACGGTGATACTTAATTATTACACATGTCGCGGAATGAACTCGAACCTACTAAGCATTGATATCAATGGTCACGGCGATTTGCTCACTGAGCCAAACCGTGATTTACAAAATACATTCTGTTCCAAGGATAGGTGTAATTAATTAAAACTTCAACGGCGCGATCATCTGATATGGTTGACTAAAGACTGTTTATTTAGCGGCCCGGCATGGTATTTGTAGATCCGGCCATGGCGGTACACAACAGAGGAGGTTGCGTAGTTTATACAGTGACGTAACATGGTCGCTGAGACGTCAAATTACTGCTATTTTTTCCCTTTTTTTAGTGTTTATTCTTCAAATTCAGGAAAGTGACATAGCCTATCGTGTGCGGCCCATCAATAAACATCAGTGTGCCAAATGTGAGTACGTACCTTTCAGTGGTTTTGGAGGAGATACGTAAAATTACGCAAAAAATTTAGGACCCAAACCCTATGGCAACATTTAAAATGACTAAATTGTTTTATTCACTATTTAAAATATGGCAGATAAGTATCATTATGAATCCATTAATATAAAGAAAAAGTGGTTTTATAATAGAGGTCATAGTGAAGAATATATTATTGAGACTGGACCGGTTCATCCGTTGTAAGAAAACAACCAGCTGTCAATATGTAATTTTGGTTGCATCCTAAGGAAACTTTTTTTTTTTTAGGTTCCGATCGACGACTGGCAATCTCTGTCGGAAGCGAGGTCACCTAGTATGAAAAAAACTCAAAGTTCTCCCACATGCCAAACCTAAAAACCTAAACGTTATCTGAAAGAAAAGTCATCTACACGTCGACAACCACAGGTAAGGGTTACTGGAATATTCATTTATCTGTTCAACATGTATTTTAACCGCCATGACAACTATAAAATGAACCAAAAATATTAGTAAAACACGACTTTAAATTTTTTGATCTATCGAACAACATAAACGAATGCATAGAATGTCATCAACTTGTAACGCAACGTTAACATTTTCTTTATGCTTCATTTATCGCTATTATCGCAGTCGTGTGACAAAAACTAAATGTAGCCTATGTCTATAATTATTGAAAAGGCAAAACATGTTGATTTTAATTCTAGAATACAGAAAACCGTTTCAAAAGACTACGTACTATAACCTATAGCCTCATTATGAGTTTGTTTGTGTAGGGAAAGCTGGGGCCAGCTGCATGTGTGCGCTGATTTTATGTGACTCAGCCCTGGGGCTACTGTCTAAATCATAGTATTTGAGGGCCCCTTTATTGTCCTCATTTGCTTGTTGTTTATGGTCACCATCTGTAAACAAAGTTTAATCAAAAATATACTGTAGGCCTAAATAGGCCATTTGGCATAAAATAAAACTCTCATATATATAGTAGTAACTATGGATGAATGAACTAGACGCACACAGTTTCCAACATTGATTATAATACTACTACTGTATGTTGTATAATGAAATAAATATTTGAGATTGAGTGCATGATTTAAACACTTTATGTAACGTCCACCAAGCACATTAGACTTCTGGATTCAACATTGCTACATGTAGGTCTAGCCCCGAGTCACATATCAGCGCACACGTCCATGCAGCTAGCCTGGCGCCGTCGATAGGCATTCTCTACAGACACGATATGAACAAAAATCCAAAGTCACACACGTACCAGCACCCCATTGGCTCATTATGACAAAATGCAATTTTACTGTACCTTTAACAAACGGAAGTTAGGATACGGTGGTACACCGTATCTTTAGCTACGGCGTTCATTAATGGCCACCCCATGTGGTCGATACTACAATGGGCCCGATCCTCTAATTATATTTGCCAGATCGTCTAAAGGCCAATTCAGACAGCGTCGTACATTGAGACATCTTGTCTGGACTCGTCCGTGCTGTCTGTTGAGCCCGAAAATCCACAAAGTTGGGCCTGAACGTCTACAAAGTTGGGCCTGAACGTCCACACGTGTTTGTACCCGATCTTCTTTAAAAAGCCTGATCATCTGTCAATCACACATTAATTGGGACGGTGTCAGATGAAATCTGTTGCGTCTGAAATCGGTCGCGTTTGAAATCGGTCGCGATAAAATCAACTTCCGGTATTTTGTATGGCGCGCCGTAGAGCTATACGTTTGATGATATCGGTCATGTTTGAAATCGGTCGCGTTTGAAATCGGTCGCGCTATTTTGCATGGGACGCACTACATAGATTTTTAATGAAAACGCTAATTATGTTTTTAGTTAATTTTGAATATAGAATTTCTAATACTATTAACATTTTTTTTATCTCGATCGTTATTATTTTTTAAGTACAGTAAATAGGCCTATGAATATTTATATCATTATTTATAAATAATTTGTGTTTTCATTTTATCTTACAGGTGTCAATGAATAATTGTAATGTGTTCGTTTAGAAAATCGTTAGAAAAGTTTTTGAAAAGATTAGCATGCCACTGTTTAAAGTTTTGAAAATTTTGAAATAATTTAATATTAAACAGGTAGACGCGCCTATTATGCAATAAAGGAAGATGATGTATGACAATGATTTTTACGTTCGATATCTGCCACTCTTACATGAGCATGGTTTTAGGATAATACTAATAAAATAATATGCCATTATAAATCAATCTACCGGGCCTATACAGTAGGACTATGATGTACAATGATTGGCCTAGATGTGGGAATAATATTGATAGATAATAAAGGTAGACACGATTCTCAAAGAGGTAATCTTGCACTGATATTTAAACATTTAGATTTACGAACGACGTACGATTGTGAGACACTGAGTGGTACTTAATTATTTACATTAAATGATTATTATAAAAGAAGAAATAAAAGATATTCAAATTAAAAACTATAGTATCGCCGACGTATATACGTAAATTATATACATCGTTTCACCATGGAACTAGGTTTCACAAAAACACGTGCAGGAGGCCTATAGAGGTTTCAAACGTATGGTTATTAGTAATAGGCCTATACGTCATCTTTACCTGGCCATGGACAACGATCGTACATGTTTTGTCCATGATTTGACACACTACTAGTGCATGTTTTTTTTTAAAGGGAATAAAATATTTAAACGTGTTTAGAAATGGCCATTTTGAAATAACACAGTCCTTCTCCGAGACCTGTGAAATAAAAAAAAAATGATTGATAATAAACATTTATTAACCAAAATAAAAAATATCCACATAATTAATCTAGTTTCTACATAAAAAATTTCAATTAAATCTTGACTAAACGAAGAAAATGTATATCCCGCTAGCATGTATCTCGCTCCATACAAAATAGCGCGACCGATTTAAAACGCGACCGATATCATCAGACGTATAGCTCTAGCGGCGCGCCATACAAAATACCGGAAGTTGATTTTATCGTGACCAATTTCAAACGCGACCGATTTCAGACGCAACCGATTTCATCGTAAACCATTGGGACAGGCTTTCACTGCAGACACTCTCTAGCTATACTGTAGGCTAGTAGGGCCACGCCTGGCCCTAGGCTAGGCTCTAGCCTAGTTAATTAGTAGTAGGCCGGCCTAGCCGGGATCCAGTCAAGTCGCCCCATCGCAAAGTCGCCCCATACAAAGTCGCCCAATACAAAGTCGCCCCATCGCAAAGTCGCCCCAAAACAAAGTCGCCCCGGCACAGTCGCCCCATCTCAAAGTCGCCCCATTACAAAGTCGCCCCATCGCAAATTCGCCCCATCGCAAAGTCGCCCCAACGCAAAGTCGCCCAATCGCAAAGTCGCCCACGGTTTTAATCATATCGGTTGCGTTTGATATCGATTGCGTTGTTACTTTGGTCGCGCTAAATGTCGTATACATTAATGTTTATCCTATTATATACATAATATGTGTTTTAATTTGTATTTTACAGGTTTTAATGGAGTGATGTGCTTTTTAAAAATCATTAAAAAAATAGTCCCTTGTTTGAAAGTTTTAAAAAGATTATCCCTGATTTATAGTTTCGAAAATGTTAATTTAATATGATTTTAAAATTAGTTACCAGAGCCACAATTACAATTTCTTCAACCTACGCGATACCAGCTCATTTTTTAGGATAATAGCCTATAATAAATGTATAAATGTGTAGTAGGCCTTCGTATAGATTTACAGTAGTTAAAACAATAACAGTGTTGTAAGACGAGTGTTATAGGCTACTTATTGATCATTTTGCATTTATTGACAAGTTATGTGTCTTAATTTTATAATGACTTTTCAAAATGAAGAAAAAAAGGGGATTTCATCGCCGATATGATTGTTTTACATGCAGGTATTAGTAAAATTAAAACGCGACATTTTGAACATGGAAAAACCATCGTACAGTATCGTGTGCGTGTTTTTTAAAAAGGGGAATCCCCGACGGTCAGCAGAAAGACGTAGCAGCTGTGAGGAAACAGATACCAGAAGGCGCAGCTCCGATTGGATTCAGAGAATGTTTCAGATGGCGAGTCGCCTTTTATTCAACAGCACAATGATCATTTTACTGAAGAAATTTATTTCAATCCTTTTGGTTATAGAACATTCTAATTATAATGCCTAATAAATATCCTCATATCAGGTGTTTATTTAATTTTAAATTAAACAAGACAGTGAAGAGGCACGGAATAATACGTACACGGTTTACGTAATTTGTTGCATATAAAATAAAAGACACAGACGTAGCCTACGTTTCCTATAAAATATTTCACATTTAAATAATTATGTACTGTTAAATGACATTATGCTGGATAATACTATATCTTAAACTATGTTTACAAATTGTCATTTTTTAAGCCACACATCTTTCTCATCATAGGCCTACTGACCTGTAAAATAAAAACAAAAATCAATTATTAATATAGGCCTAATAATAATAATAAATATTCATCGAACAAAGTAAAAATAATCTAGATCGTATAACATCATTTTATCGCGACCGATTTCGAACGCGACTGATGATATCATCGTAAAACTCCGGCGGGGTTTCCCCATCTTCAGATGGTGCGTTGTAGAGTGCGACAACGGCAACGGCGGAGTAATTACGGGGGTTTCCCTCTGGTAAGCTAGCACGTTAGAGTGCGACCGCGGAGTGCGACCGAGTGATTAGTCGGGGGCTTCCTCTCTGATATGGGGGTGCGTGCCGATCGTGTGACCTGAGACTACATGGCGGGGCTTCCCCTTTTTATGCCTACACGTTCTGTGTTATTTTGTGTATCATTGCAACATTTTACGCACTTGTAAACTATTTTTTAACGTTTTGGGGCGACTTTGCGTTGGGGCGACTTTGTGATAGGGCGACTTTGCGATGGAGCGACTTTGCGTTGGGGCGACTTTGCGATAGGGCGACTTTGCGATAGGGCGACTGTGTCGGGGCGACTTTGTTTTGGGGCGACTTTGCGATGGGGCGACTGTGTAAGGGGCGACTTTGTATGGGGCGACTTTGCGATGGGGCGACTTGACTAGCATCCGGCCTAGCCTAGGGCGGGATCCGCCTAGGGCCTAGCTAGGCCCTAACCTAGGGCCAGGCCTGTAGTAGTAGCTAGCTTTCAAATAATGTAGCCTAACCTAGCTAGGCGGCAGCTAGTAGGCCCGGATGTCCCGTAGGCCCTAGCCTAGATAGGCTAGTTTAGTTAGGTCTCCAATTAGGCCAGATAAACGATTACATCATTCTTATTGTATTACCTGTTCTAGTTGTATCCATTAGATTTACCACATCACCAGAATAATTAAACAATCTTGGACATTTACTAGCAAGGCCTATAATACTATTCTAGGATAGGAAAAGAAACAACAAACCCCACAACATTTAATAATAAAAGGAAGACCTTATTAGGGAAATTTTAATCTCGCGCCCTCTCTATTTCCAATGTCTTACGTCATGGAGATGGTAAACAATACATTTATTTTGGATCTGACGGACAGATTTTAGGACGTAACATTTTTAAGATGTTCCTTTTTTGTAATTTATAAATACGTTTAAAAAGATGGGTTCAGCTGCAACTAAAGGACCAGTTATAGGAATGCCACTCAGTCCACGTGTGGATTTTGTTGAAAAACAAGCTAAAAAGGGAGAAACGGTTAGGCCCCTATTTTACCTTTTATTTTTACTAGTATGCCTTGCATTATAAGTACATACTTTACGATTACGCCTATACTATAGTAAGCCGCTACTACCTTTCGCCACTACATGAGTGAGTCTAAGCCTTGCTTAATAAAAATTAATAAGGACTATGATTGTGATTTGAAGATTTATCTGCAACATTCCGGATTGATCTAACTTTCCTTTTTAGATATTAATATTGTATAAACAAGAATTAGAATAGTTTTTAGTACATGCATGTTGTGACTTTTGTGTGCGAGTATTAATAATTAATAATCATTTCATATTTTATCTTGTTTCAGCCAATGGTTATTGATGCCCCAGCATTGCTAGATTTGGGCCATGGTACCGTCCGATATCGACAAGGAGAAGAAAATAACAAAAATAGAGTCATAATTAGTGATCCACAAAATAAGAAAGGTTACTTTTACCATGCCCGCCTTGATGATTACAGTGAAGGTGAATATAAATATCTATTTTTACATATTTCATTCATTTCATTTCTCTTTATTTAGGACTTCATATCCACAGAGTAAACAGTATGTAATAAACAAAGGTAACTCAGAAATCTGACAACAGTTTACATTTAGGTTGACATAAAATAATGTACGCCATGAAACAGTTTTAGATAATGGCTATAAAGCTCTGTGTACATTATCAAAGTTTATGTGACAAAAACATGTGTTTAATAGTGTAGACAGAGCTTTACATGCATTTTATTAAAATATATATACTGGCAAGAAGAAAATTTAAACATTAATATACTGAAATGAATTCATTTAGAAATATATTACATGTATTGAATTAATTCTCTCAATATCTATAAAACTGTGATAAGTATTAATTGAATTTAATGTACAATCCTAAATGCTTGTTTTCATTATTTCAGCTGCAAGTGTAAAAAATGAAGACAAATTTAAGTTTAAATACATTAACAAAGCTCCACTTAAGGCAAAAGACAAAAAGCTATACTACTGTTACGGAATCGGCATGAAATCAACTGATGGAAGATTGTTAGCCAAGGCCCAGTACAAACCAAAGGGAAAGGGGTACATTTGGCCTAGCTCATACAGGAAATCAAATCATATGTATTACAATCTATCATTTGTACCACAAGGTAATCAATTGGCCAACACTTTACTACCGGCCACGGTATATAGGCATTGACAGGTTGTTTGAATCAACAAGGAAAGTTGTTTGAATGTGGCAAGTGATTCAGAAATATGCCCGTTTGAGTGGAGGAAGTTCCAAATTAGGTCTGACCAGTTATTTTTAATTTATATACCAATACATTCGTTTTGTTTTAATTATATCTCTGTTTTCACAAACTAATGTGTAATTTTTACTTTCATTGACTAGACAATGAGCTCTCAGATTCAGATGATGAAACTGAAGATGTGATGGAGAGTAAAGTTGATGCAAACAAAATGAGGTGTGGTAACTCTTTATATTGATTTGTATTACTTTTAAATAAATAATGTGTGTGATGCCTTCTTTTTTGTTGGAGCAATAGTTAGAGAGCATTCAGTAGTTTAGTTAAAGATATATTGCCTCCTGAAAAAAAATGTTTTGTTGAATATGTTATTTTAATGTTACAAAATAGTTATTCACTTTGCCAAAAAAAAATATTATATATTCAAATCTCTGAGACTTTTTCTCATTCTCACAGATTTCTTCATCTTATCGTTTCAAATTAATTAATTAAATTTCAGTATATCGCCGGGCTGTTTAGAATTAATGCTCTTTGCCTGTTGTGTTTATAAACACAGCAGGCAAAGAACATTAATTCTAAACCGCCTGGTGATATACTGAAATTTAATTAATTAATTTGAAACGATAAAGATGAGGAAATCTGTGAGAATGAGAAAAAGTCGCCCCAACCGAGACTCGAACTCGGACCGCCTGCTTGATATGCAGATGTCCTAACCATTAGACCACTGGGGCTTTCATGGTATTGTTCGAACTCGATTGGATTATATTATATTATTATATATATATATATATATAAATCCAAAGGCAAATTACTGAAAAAAAATGACAATGCTGTGGGTATCAGTGGCTGGATCTCAATGGAGATACAAAAAAAAAAGTGAAAAGCTAAATCAAAATGATAAAGTAAACAGCCAGAAAAGTTAGCAGAGCTTTCAGGCAACACTAGCCCTTCATCAGTTGCAAGTGAGGGAATATATTATATATATATATAAACACATTAGGCAATGAACAATATATATATATTATATGAAAAAAATTGTAAATAAAAGCAAAATTGACTGGAAGTCAATGGGATTTTGGTTTAATTTTATTTTGTCTTTTATAAGTGAAAACATTATTTTTAAATTACATTTTTTTTCTTAGCTTCAAGTTGAAAAGTGCAGATAATGTGGAAACCTTAAAGAAGAGAGTTGCTGTTAGACTTATTATGCCTGTCTCCAACATACATGTCAGCTTTGGAGATAGTGAACTTGTGTAAGTTATGCAATTTATGTTATAAAGATAATATTAAAGGATGTACTGTCTGAAATTCGGACAAATGGCCGAGCGGTAAGGCAGGGGTGCCAGTTACCATACCTAAAGAGCCAACAATATCAGTATGGGTTCGAGGCTGACTGTCTCCTAGTTGGTGGTGGATAAGGACTATAAATTGTAGGTCCAGTGTACACAGTTTGTCCATGTGCACTTTAAAGAACCCAGTTCATTATTCGAGACAAGTAGGGGATGAACTGGTTCACAAAATAGCACTTGTTCAGGGGGGATTACCACCTATCTGATAGGACAGTGATTAATTTGTGACTATTGGTAATCCTTGGCCACATGTACTTAAATACATAAATAAGAAATGAATGAATGAATGAGGTTAACCCTAACATTTGATTTTCTCTACATAATAGAACAAATCAAGTACTTGCTGTGCATGTTATATCTCTCTGGTATGTTAAGATGTGATCATTTTGAATGTGTTCTTATTTTGTTATAGAAATGAAGATGTCATTGGAGATCTGAGAACACCAACAGAAGATGCTGAATATCAGAGGTTTACAGTAGAATTGACTGCTGTTTAACACATACATGTTAATTTAATACTGTAAAGGAATTTCTATAACATTATTTTTATTTTATTACAAACAGCTTAATAATTAAAGATGTATTGTCCCTCAAAAACATGAAAAATGAAGATTAATAAAATCAGACTTTAAATAAGCCATTTTGCTTCTGTAAAAAAAAAATTAGATTTGAACTCATCATGGTGACGAATTAGGCTAACATGCACATGCTATTTATTAGGCTTAGTCTATAGTAGGCTGCACCACAACGATTGTACAAACAGCATAGCATCGATCATTGTTAAAGCATCAACAGTTGACAGTATTGGCATTGTAAATGGTTAGTTTTTATTTTACACCACTCACGTTTATTTATTTGTTCGGAATATGATGCCCTTTCAAATGAAAAAATAGTTCATATTATGTCTGAAGGTCAAGGAGAATGGTCTTTTTAGAGATCTGCCACCAACAAAAAATGATCACAAAAGAAATATTAAATACAAAAATAATTATTTAAGAAACAGTTAATTTTAACCAAAAACCATTGTCTAACAGACAATTTGAATATTTTTTGCTTTAAATTAAATTTTTTTCAGGTAAATAATTTTTTTTTCAATCCAGTTTTTGGTCAAAGTGAACAACTATTATGTGACATTAAAATGTCATATTCAACAAAAAATGTTTAGGGTGACAATATATCTTTAAGTTGATACACTGTGGCTAGCTATCAATGGGGTTAGATGTTTCTTGTTTTTGCTAATCTGTACAAAAGTCCAACCTAATTATTATAGGTATTAGCAGATCAAGGATTTTGAAAGATTGGGCCATCTATGGTACGAATCAAAAATTGAACTATATTTTATGAATATTTTCAATGTAGGTTAGTTTTTAAACTGTAAATAATTGATTTGAATAAATTATGTGAACAAAATTACTGTTGTTTTGTTGATTTTCTGTTAATTTCTTTCTTCTTTCTATATATAATATACAAAGTATAATATATTTTGTTTCTTTGCTTTATGCTTTAAGAAACCGCCCGTCTGCTCCGCATTATGTGTAAATGTGTGAAGGAATAACATAGATTCAGTATTTTTATTAACGTTACTGCTCGTCTGTGTAAATTGGTTAAAGTCAATTCATACAAAATTAAGAACGAACAATCAACTGTTTGATTTGGGTAACCACTAGACTTTTATTGAATACTTCTAACTGTAAACACGGTCATTTAACTTTTTTAATTTTCAAATGATGTTAAATATTGCATTATATTTCTATTAGATTATTTAAATAACTACATGGAAGAAATAATAATATAAGCAAACACTTTATACATATTTGTGACCTTTTGGTTGGGTCTTTGTTTTAAACATTAAAACAGAATAAAATATAAATACGGTAGATAATTTATAAAACTGAAAAAATGACTTCTCTGAAAATATCAATGTGGAATCAACAGAAAATCACAATATAGATTAAAAGTACTGTACAATAACTAGGCCATATAAACTTTAGCTTACACTTAATTTCGGCAATTGCAATAAAATGTTCATTATGGGGTGTATGTAAATGTTGTAACGTTCACTGGAGGAGGATCCAGGATTTTGAAATATTGGGGGGGGGGGGGAAATGGATGAATGCCTCGAATCAGTACAATGAAATGAAGTGACGGTAAAGTAACTAATATTATTAAATCAGCTGCTTTATCAAATGAAATAATTCGGTATATTCTTATGATTTGATCTTGCTATGTTATAAAAATTATCCTAATTTTTCCTCAATTTTTGTGCATGCATAAAATTAATGTTGATTTTGTTGATCAACAAACAAAGTATTTTCCATACATTTTTAAAACATTATATTAGGCTTGGTTACCACCAAGACGCAACACAATGACATAATTGACAACGAAAGTAATTTGACCAATACGACGCAATCTGTCACCCAAAATATTGCTTGTGATTGGTCAACTAACTCGTGCTGTGCCTACGTTGTTACGTCCAAGTGGGAACCAAGCTTTATAAAAATGTTCAAATCCTCTTCCAAGGCCATGATATCTTGTACAGGAATACAAAACACCTTGTACCCAAGGATCCTTAGAGATATACAGGTAAATAACTACAAGTACCTATCTTGAACAAACAACAGGGAACAATTAGTTTGAAAATCAGCAACAAGTTTTTCATAAGCTTAAACTGGAAAATACTAGCGTCTATATACAGTGGGCATGTAATGATTAAATACAGAAGTATGAAGAAGTATGGGCTTTGCTTTACAGAAACTATGCCGTATTATATAACACCTAAATAAATTCCTGTCATTTGATTTGACGAATGTGGGTCACATAGCGTGCAATAGTATGCACTATTAAACAATTTGAATGGTTTTTTTTTTGTGATGGAAGTACATTTCTTGAGAGATATATGTACTAATTTAGATCAAAAAGCTAGTACTAGGCCTAGCCTAGGCCCGTTAGTATTAGGCAAGCCTATAGCCTAGGCGTTTTAGACTAGCTAGGCCTAGGATTGTTAGGTCGTTTGACATAATTAACACTAAGTAGGTGTGTTTATAAATCCATATAAATATAACATTTAATATAATTTTATTAAAAACCAAATGTTACTGTTTTAATCAATGTGAATGAAATGTAGGCCTTGGCTACGGCTACCTTTTATTTGATTCTAATGACAGGAATCTATTTAGATGTTATATAAAACAAATAATGAATGTTTTATATTTGTGTAATGGTACAAATAATGGCATTTGGCACCTCATGCCATTATTTATACCATTAAAATTAAAAAATGTGATGTGCCCATATATGGACACAATGATATCATATCACTACCATATTTGGGCACATCGCACTTTTTTGTCAAATCTAATTTGATAGTGTAGACCGAGCATTACAATGTATTCTCAAACATTTAGTACACACAAGTATTTTCATTTTGTAAAAGCTCATCTTTTTAATCTACATTTATATTCATACTGGCTTTCAGCTTGGCTAACAATTGATTACACAACACCTACTTTCCTCTAGCCAAGAATTTCAGTAAAACATGGATTTTAAACTCATCGAGTTAATAAAAAAAATTAATTAACTGCTTAAACTCTAATTCAAGTATCACACACTTTTGACCTATTAGGCTATATCTAAAACACCAGCAGCAACCAGTTGTCTTGATAGCCACTCTAGCCCTTCTTTGAGGCCTGTACCACTTTGGGCATCACAAGGCTGAATAAACCAATTACGTCCAAAACATAACTTGTGTAAAGACAGTCGTTCTGAAATTACATCTATACCTACAGCACCGTCAACATCCTTAAAGAACAAGAAGTTACAAAAAAAATTATTATTTATTAACTTGATTAGAATTTGTATCATGTGATGTTTATTAGGAAGCTTTCGCAGGAGCATGTAAATGTTAATTTTAACGCTATATTCCAGCATGTACTACGCAAGCTCCGTCCACTTTGTAAACAAAACGATTTTTGCGCGTGCAAGTATTACGTTAGGTGTGTCAAGAACCTTATTTCTGAAAAATAGCTTCAAAGAAAAACGTTAACCAAAAAGGTATTGTAACATTGAGGAATCATCAATTTCTGTAGAAGTAAACGGTAAATTTAAAGTAATAAGAATTGTTCATTGCAATAAGTCACCCAATATGCCTAGCTAGGCCGAGTCTCTAGGTCCAAGGCATTCCATGTTTTGTTTTTATGCAAACAGCATATTTTGCGCTACATTCTACACTTTCCGTCAAAGCGAAATACGCAACTGAACTACGTTCTTATGCAACTGAGTAGAATGTGGACGTCATCTGTTACAGTTGACATTTAAGTGCTCCTGCGAAATGCATGAATACTGCATGAAAGACAACCTGAATGAAATCTGAGCACCAATTGGTCTAGTATTTGACAAACAACTTAAGATGAAATGGCTGAATATACATTTATTTAGCACAGTTGTAAAACAACTCATGAATGTTTTGTATTCATTATATGGAGGAAATTAACGTTTTGTATTTGTTAAATTGATGAATAATTTAATTCATTGAAAGCATGACCTGCTTACTAATAAAACTGACAAATATTCTCCCACTAACATTTATATTGAGATCATTGTAAATTATATTTATTGGTTTCTGATAGTTTGCATAGCCTTAAACTGTGTTTTTGTACCTGTTTGTTGGCAAATACAAGTACCACGGCATCTCTAAGCTGTTTCTCAGACATCAGTGACGCCAACTCATCATAAGCCTCTTCTAATCTATCAGAATCACAGCTATCAACTACAAATATTACAGCTGTAAAAGAAAAAATAAACTCATAAAAATGCCATAAAACAGTAAGCATAATATTGACAAAGATGTATAATGCAATACTCATATAAGGTACCTTTCACAGCGGAGAACATTCAGCTATTTCACCCTGGAGTTTCCACATCAACCACAACTCTGGAGTTGACATCTCGGTGTGTGAAAACTCTGGAGTGTTGCTAGTTAATGTTACTTACTTGTTACTTGTTTGCATAGCTATCCCCATTATTGGGGACATTTTGCCGTCATTGACATTATGTTGACATAGCACAACATGAGAGACATTAATTTTGATGAGAAGGTCATGGAATACTAATTAATTTTAAAAAAACTAAAAACCTGAGACCTGTGAAAGGGGTATAAGATGAAAATTCCTAATCCTAAACAGTCTTGAATCTATACATAGTGTCATAAATCACTGAGAATTCTTGTGAATTAAGGTTGACAGTGGTTATAATATTGTGCTGAACATACTGTGTACATACCTTGAGTGTTGAGATAATAATGTTTCCATAATGGTCTCAGTTTTGGATCTCCGCCAACATCCCAAATTGTAAAATTTAAGTTACGATATTCTACTGTTTCAACATTGAAACCTAAAAAAAAAAATGAAAGTATTAAAATCAATTAAACTTGGAACAAAAAAAAAAAACAGATGTCTATAATTATAAATTATCATAACTAAATACTTGAAATTATATTTTTAGTCTGCATGTTTACCTATAGTTGGTATTGTCTGAATAAATTCATTTTGTTTCAGTTTAAATAAAATACTTGTTTTTCCAGCATTGTCAAGACCTAGCACCACGACTCTCATCTCCATCTTAGGTCCAATGTGGACACGATTATCCTACAAAATGTAAGCAAGTTAAAGAGAAAACCATTTTAAAGTTGTGATTTGAAATATTACCTGCAAGCTGTCAATTGGTAGAACTCAAATAGTTTTTTAAAACTTAAACAGCATAACAACTCAATTTACTCTAATTAAAAAAACAAACTCAAGTTTAATCAAATAAAAATATTAGACTATCCTCTCTTAATGTAGTTGTAAAGTTTAGTGTTAAGGTAGTGGAACTGTAGCTTGGTGGTTAACATGTTTAATCTCGGGGTCTAGGGTTCAATCCTGACCTGGGGTCTAGGGTTCAATCCTGACCTAGTGCCAGGGTTCAATCCAGACCTTATGCCAGGGTTGTAACTCATGACTCTTTCAACTACACCTCCCTAAGCCTCAAATGAGACTTAGTTTATAAGCAGGATAAATTATGAAATTGTTTATCCATCCTGTAATTGGCGAGGGGCCCACATTTGTTGGATGAATCGTATGACAACAATTACATTTCCTATAAATTGATTTATAACATGTTATCATACCTTTGTAAAAGTAATTGGAATCCCTGCACTGAGTTGAATGTTTTGTGAAAGTTCATTGAACTGTTGCTGGTGAACTCGCAAAGACTCCAGAAGTTTATTAATTTCTATCTTTGCTAGTAGCACTCTAGCATTGTCCTAGAACAGGAAAAAATCATGGCAATTAATTTAGTTTGATGGAAAATAGTATTTTATTAATTATTCGCACCTTGGCGGATAACCCCTTGTGACTATATGAGATCATCATCATCTTTTGTTGCGGACAACCCTTGTGATTGTCGGGATCTTTTGTTTTTCATCTTTATTCTACTTTCTTTCCACGTTTTTTGTGCACATAGCCCCTATTGCTTGTGAACATAACTTTGTATAACTTGAAAAGATTGGCTTTGAAGTGTAGATGGAGTCGCGCAGTTCGCGTTATGGTTGATCATAAATTCTGAAAAAAAATTCATTTTTCATGAATCTTTACAAAAGTGTATTTCATAATATAGAGCAAATTTTGACATATGATAAAAATAGCGTGCTACACAAAAAATTATTTAAAATGCGCAAAATTAAATTCTAATCAATTTTTCTTTATTAGTTTTTTTTATTATTTAATTCCTTTTAATTGTATGAAATCATAAAAATATAATTTTTTTCTGTATTATTCTATTTTTCATTTCATTTTTGTGTCTCGCATATCATTAAAACGTGTAAATATAACATTTCATAACTTTATCAACATATGGACATTTACGTGAAGTTGTGAACATCCTATTTTTGAATGACATCAGAGTTGCGCAACGTGACTTACACGCAATTTTATGAACTTTTATGATCAATCATAGATTAGAAACGCAGAGCACATATCTATTTTCTACATATCCAAAATTCTTCAACACATTAATATGTTGTTGCTCAGATTATTCTCTTCGTGTTTTACTTTGATGATATCATCATGTTATAATTATAATTAAAGGCGGGACTCGTAACTTCACCTATTCTTCACTGTATGTAGTATGTATACAGTATATGCTGTATATAATAACACAAAATAGGTCATAATGGCATAATTTTTCTGGGCGCAACATTCCAATGTATGGAATATGGAATCTCATCTTTACAATAAATTTCAATATGTTATAGTTTGTCAGAATAAAAAGTGATACTCAGGATTATAATGTTTTCTGGAAGATATTGAATAGTAGATACGAATTCATGTAAACATTTTGCCAATATCGGATGTTGTGACGTCATCATATGGCCAGTTTAATTTTTAAAAAGTTGGATTTCCATCTTTTGCGTCATAGTTCATCACATTTGAAAGAGCGCGCATCTTGATTCTATGTATCAGAATTTCTTCAACATTTTAATATGTTGCTGCTAAAACAATAGTCTTTCGAAACTGTTATCTTCATGTTTAATTTTTATGACGTTATCATGTTTGAATAAAACTTGGGTCCAGTAATTTCAACTATGCTAAACTGTATGTAGTTATATACAATAATATGTAGTTTTATAAATATATAGCACAAAATAGAAAAAATTTAGCACCAACATATTATTATCAGGTCATAAGTGCTGTGATCTTTTTCTGTTCGCATTTTCTAGCGTACGTGCACATTGCGTTGTTGTTGTGCGGATAACTAACTCGTCAAAGTGACAAGTTCAAATCTAGTTTTAATTATATTTCTCATAATTTTAGGGCATATCTTACAGTATCGCTTTATCTTTTTAAGAATATTTGATTTGAATGAATACATGAATAAAATTAATTAATCATTAAATTTGAACTTTATCACACACCCAATAAAATAGTGTAATAATTTTACATTTAGTAGTTAAATAGATTTCATTGTAATAAACAAAGTGTGTCATATCAAATGTCATATCAACTGTACTGTACATCATAGGAATGATATATATTGATAAGACCAAGTCAATCTAACAACAGGACACTGAGTTCACCTTGCCAAGATAGGAACTTGTAACAGTCCTTTGATCTTATGTCTGGCTGCGACAAATACCAATAGTACTGTAACATGTAAATATTCTCTGTGGTGCGCAATGTCTTTTTTTAAACTAATTGTGTTGCAGCCACAGATAAACCCTTTGACTTCTGGAGCTCAGCATACTATTGTTTTATTGCCTTGATAAGACAAGAAACAAGACCATAAAATCAAGAAATAACCACTGTAGTATTGAGCACTGGGTAGTTGACTGTATACTTACATATTGTAATACTCGGTCACACTGCATGCATATGACGGACACATTTGATATCATACTTGCGAAAGCTTCCTGCTGATGTCGAAGAACATACAATCGTTCACGTAAGTGCGAGTCAATCACACTCTTAGCCACTTCTTCTTGTCGTTGTAGTGTTTCGTGAAGCTCTTGGAAATGTTGACGTACGCGAGAGCGGACAATCTCTGCAGTTCCTGGAAACTGTTTCAAAATTTAAATAAATGAAATGATCAAACTAAATATTGCACTGTAGCATATAATGATAAAAAATAAATATGGTTCTGTCTCAGCTTAGAATTGGCAAATTTGGATAGAAATTGTCAAAATAATCATCAAAAAGGTTGATTTTCAGTTAATTTGAGTATATGTGTAATTAATAATTTGTACAAGTACCTCTAAAATATCTAAAACCAATAAAACAATAATACTGCAAATTACTACTTATTATTTGAGTTTGGTTCTCTAATTCAGAATCATTCAAATACAAAAACAAAAAGCTGTTGATGTTGATTGATCAGTAAAAAATGAAAACTCAAATTGATATTTAAAAGTTGCTAACATGTCTTGGTTCAGCAATTCCATCAAGATCTTCTACTAAACGTGTACCACCTTCTATTTCCTCAATTGTTGTGTTCAACCGTTGCATTAGCTCCGAAATCTCATCGATAAAAGGTCTGATATGCGATACTGTCTCCGAGATGGTCGTCCTCGTTTGACTAGCTTCTTGACCTAATGGCGAGTACTGAATTTAAATAATATAGATTAAAACAAAATATTGTAGCTTCACTTAATTCAATTTTAGTATGCAATATTATTCTATTGATGTGGCACAACATAGTATTCTTTTTATGTTAGCGCAAACAAGTGTTTACAATTTTGTTAGCACCATTGAACAGCATACATGACTCTCTAATTACAGCATGAAAATCCCATTTCTGATGTAGTTCTATGGCCGTATTCACCAATCACACTTCGGCTATTAAGGGAAACAATTAAAATTTAAAAAAATCTCAGACCTAAGTGAATACACTTTAAGGGAAATACTATATTTATTGAGCTAAGTGAAATACTTAATATTTAAAGGAAATATCTCACTTAAGTGTGATTGGTGAATACGGCCACAGGTTTACATTGAGGTTTACATTAATACTAGGTAATGGAGCTATATTGGGCATAAGAAATATCTTGGAACTATGAGAGGATCCAAGAACCACCAAGACTACTCTTAATACTTAATCAACATTTGCAATTTTATAGTGAAAAGTAAATATAAATTTACCATGTGTGATTTATGCATGCCATGATCTTTGCAAACAGAGCACATCAATGGATTGGATTGACACTCTGGTTCAATGCACGAGAACTCAACAAGATGTGGTGCATGTATGTTACACGCTGGACGTTCACGTGGCTTCTCGGATAGAGGAATACGTTTGTGTTTGGCAAGTGTACGTGTAGAGTGCGTGTTCAGAGCACATGGTGCACATAAATTTGTACTGCATACTGTACAATAGAGGACTGCTTTGTGGTCTTCATTCTCATCACATGGTATACAGGTCTGTAAGATCAATTAGTAATGAATGTATTAATAACTGTAGCAATAATTGTATTATGAACTGTACCAGTGTAAGTCAATAAACAGAAACTATCCTAAAAAACAGATTGTTAATGTATACATTCTAAAGGGTCCCAAATTTAACATTAATTAACATTATTCTGAAAACCAGTTTTTCAAGAAATTCAGCTGTTTTGGGTGTCCAGTTTTTGGAGAATTATTAAATTATTTAAAAAAAAGATAACATTCTTTTTTGAAAGAGCTATAGAAAACGGAGTACTTGCAGTACAGTAATAACATTTTTTATCTTTCATTAATTAGAAAGAAGCTAAATGGAATTCTTTGAATTATTTTACTGATATCATTTACAATTTTACATACCACATATTTCATTGGTCAAAAAACAGATATTTTAGCTTTTCTCAAATTATGTGTAAATGGGCTTTATTACTGGCTATTGTATTGTTATATATTTTGTTAATCATCATGTGTATTGTTCCAAAAGTAAATGTTTCATTAATACTATCAATACATTCTAAATGTAGTACTTAGTATAGTAGTATTATTTTGTTTTGTACTATATGTAAATTTGTTACTTTTAGATTTATATTTTGAACTAGAATGAACTTTTAAACGGAATTTTATATTTTGTTGTAATACCTTTTTTGTTATAATGTAAATTTGGTGTAATTCAGATGATTCTGCAATGCCACTAATATATTTTTAATAAACAAGAATTGAATTGAACATGTACCTTATCTGTAGCAGTTGTTGTTATATTATCTCTCAAGATATTGAACTGCTCTTTTGATATGTGCAATCTTTCAATAAGATCAATGAGTGCAAAGTTTTTCTTGAGGCCAGCAACACCCGAGTCTGTTAGTTGAGTTGCCTGACGATCAAATGGACAAAGGAGAGCGCCACCATAAACAGGAAGCCGTGTTAAACATTCATGGCAAAGTGTATGGCCACAGTGAAGTAGACGAGGTATTTTCTTGCCTTGGAGAGTAAACACATCATCACATACTCTGCACTCCAGAACCTAAATAAAAGAAAAAAATAATATATTCAAAAGTATAAATTATTGTATACTTTAGAACAATAATTTAAATACTACAATTTTTTTTTAAAGTAGGCCCTATCAA
Organism: Antedon mediterranea; assembly: GCF_964355755.1. Classification (NCBI taxonomy): domain Eukaryota; kingdom Metazoa; phylum Echinodermata; class Crinoidea; order Comatulida; family Antedonidae; genus Antedon; species Antedon mediterranea. The sequence continues at coordinate 16,067,271 of NC_092675.1, forward strand.
TTTCAAATGTTCATTTATAAAATGTAACGTCATTAATTAATAAATTATGTCTTATTTTTACCTGTTTCAATAATAGAAAGTAAATATATACAGTGTAAGCCTAGCATCTTTTTCAGTGTCATAAGTGTTGCAATTTCAACTAAAACTGTGTATTAAACTAGCTCTAACCTGTGCTCCACACAGTCTTTTTCTTCCTTATTATGTGGTTATATACTTTGCATGGGCAAGTATAATAAAAGCGCACTCTGATTAAAGTACTTTGAGCAATTATTAAGATAAAAACAAATTGTATCAAGAAACAAATTCAGAACTATTTACAGCCATTTATTTTGTTATACACATCCCTTCAATTTGACATATATGTAAGCTAAAAAAATGAAAGCAATACTGGATATTGGACTTTACTTTTGCTCAGACTATATGAAAATAAAAGACACTAAAGAAAAATTCGGCTTTGTGAATTAGATGATGCGCGCAAACACGAAAGTATCAAATGCCAAACTAATTTTTTTGTTGGTGTTTTTCGTGGTGTATTAATTATTTGATTCATACACTATATATAAAATAAAAAAGTGGACATAAATCAAATGAAAAACACATTGCTGCGTTAACACAAATTGTTAAGTTGTTTTCATGTTCAACAATCAAACTATTTGGGATCGTTTGGTTTGTGTGTTCAATTTTATTCATTTACAATATTTTTTTTTATTTCAATGGTTTTGAGATTTTGCAATTTTTGTTGTGTGGGAGATTTGATACCTAGTTGCTATTGACAAATTATTTTTTAAAAAAAAGAATAAAATTCGGAAGTTTTTACGGCCATTGATTTTGTTACGCACAAAGTATTCCTTTACATTGAAATATCTGTAAGCTACAAAATGAAAGCAATACTGGATATGGGACGTGTGCTCTGTGTATACTAATCTAGTCGGCAGATTAAAATATTTTAATTGATAAAATATGAATTGGTAAGTTATAGAATTAAGATGTGAAGTATTGGAATAATAAAACTTCATCTGCTTACAGACTTTGAAATCAACACAAAAAGTACACATGGTGGTTGTCGAAATTAGTGTGTATTTTTAGGGGATTTTTAGTTGATATCTGATATTTTTGTTCATTTACATTTTTTTTTTATTTCAATGGTTTTTTGTACTTTGTAATTTTTGTGTGAGGTTTGGAATCTTTTTTGTGATACTTATCATTTACACATATCGTGGATTAGAACTTGAATACTAAGCATTGATATCAATGGCTACAGCGTTTTACTCACTGAGCCAGATTTACGAAAATCATTCTGTTCCAAGGATAGTGTAATTAATTAAAACTTCAACGATGTGATCATTCGATACAGTTGACTGGTTGCCGAGACTAAAGACTGTTTTTTGCGGCCCGGCATGGTATTTTTAGATCCGGCCATGGCGGTACACAACAATGATTGTGTTGCGAACGACAGGGAGAAGGCCGCAATAATAATACTTCCGATACGGTAAACTCTTTTGTTTGTTAATCTGTAATTCAACGTTATTTTCATGATTCTTTAATTTATTTTATTTAAAAATGTTTTTTTTAAGGGTAAAAATTGAACTGATCCACCAACCAATGGCAAGAAAATTCAGCGCATCTTGGTGTTTCTCCTTTTATAAACGCACACAACATCATGACTGTGTCGTGTCAGTCCAACATAGGATTTTACATTAGTAATCGCGATTGTGACTAAGGCACATGCCGGCTATCGGCCCATCCTTCGTCACGGCGAGCAGTGCAGAAAAATGAATCGTGATTTTTCCCTGATATTACATATTTTTGTTGATAATGTGTGTGGTGTTATAATATAAATACTGATCTCTCATAAAGTTCTATACTTTTAAAATATAACAACTAATGCACATGTCAATTGTCTGACCCACTATATGACCCCTGGGAAAGGTGGTCATTTGTCAGATGTGGGTCATACCTTATGAATACCATGACGCACCTGTGCGTCAAAAATGTGACTTACCTTTAGCCTTTAGGTGACACACCCATTTTGACGCACTGTGACTATGTTGTTAATGATATGGTATGGTAAAGTGACATTGACACACTATTGTTCATTGATGTGACGTACTGTACATGCTAGGTTTTTTGACGCACCCCTACGTCAGTAATTATTTGTAAATGACACATCTCTCCCTCCCGGCGGTCGTACAGTGGGTCATACAATTGGCAAGTGCATAATTTGAATGCATTTTCCTCTCAAATTGTGATAACAAATGATCACGTATATACTTCTGCTAAATGCGTGACAAATATGTGGTCATTTATTTTATGTTTCATTAAAAATCACTTTGAAATGCGCGACTGTCCTGTACGATACGGTTGGTAAATAATAGTAGTAGTAATGGTGTGTGTTATGTGTGGTGATGGGGAGATTTTTGTCAAAAATATCAAAATGAGGGCGCACTGCCACAAAACTTCAGCACACAAGCACTATCGTCCACTCCACTCTGCATCAGGCGTGCCTCCCTCCGCCCGAATTACTCCCACAAACTGCGTGTCTGCCCGGCCGCCCGTCGTCTGCTAATCCCTAACTATAAACAGTGCCTGGCCTGGCTAGCTAGAGCTGAGGGAGTAAATAATAATATGTCCACCTCAAGTCATATCATCAACAAAACGCAGACAATCGGCACTCATATATTAAATTATACCTACATTAGATTTTGATTTTTTTTCGCTGCATTCTTGGGTATTTCTGGATGATATTGAAGCCATTCTTAATATGTTAAATTAAACATCTTTTTTCCCCTCGGCACTATTTTTATTTTCCACATCTCTATCAATCATCTGGTCTCTGACCTCAAACGCAATTTGGGCAAAATTAATTTAACAATGTAAATACCTTTAAATATAGATAATATATATTAAATAGTAAAAACAAATTATAGTTTATGTGATATATAAAAAATAAGATATTTTTCAGTAGGCCTAGTATGCATAATAATAAATACGCTATAAAGTAGTTCTTGCCCGAGCCTAGTAATAGTATGCTGCTGCCACCACACAGAAAATAAACATGGAGGGGAGTAGCAATCGCGATAAAGAGCATTTACTGTCTTTAAAAGGTATCCTTTGTAAACAACACATTTTAAAATAAGTTTTAGTTATAAAACTGTATCTTGCTGAAAAACATATACTAACTACGGATCAACTGCCGTTTTGGCTCCGGAGTTTTTTTTAGGGTTATTCCATTATTAAAGTGGGGGTGTGTGGTTATGAATATTGTGTGCAGGTACGTCAATAGAAATGACATTGAGAGCCCTCTTCTGTCAGTTGACTGGTTCCCGGTCTACCGCCTTGTAATTGACTTAATCATGATCGAATTCCAACAACTTAAGAATATACAAAATGTTTACATAATTATATAACAATGTAGATCTATCTAATAATGTTTTTATTTTTTTGCAGATAAAGGAGGATCATCAATAAAATAAAATGATAAAAATTCCAGGCATTTAATATACGGTTTAGCCTACTGATAAAATATAATGTACCAATGAAATAAACCTGGTGTTCTGAAACATATTTTAATAACTTTTGCCGGCCTAGCGCCTTTGTGTATCTAAATCTATCTAAATAATTAAGTTAGTACAGTATTAACAAATAAAGGGTTAGGGTTATGTATTGAATAAAATGATAGAAATGAGGCATTATCTAATAATGTTTTTATTGATTTTTTTTCCAGTTTTTTATAGTTTTAAAATTCAAGTACCGTTTTTATAGTTTTATGTATCCTGTAAATGCTAACCTAAAAACGTTATCTGAATGTTTCCTTTTACGTTATAGAAATGAATAACGGTTATTAGTGAACCTAAACATTAACCAAACACTAACGTTAGAAAACCACTATGTGTTTGCTGGACTGCCACAATGGAACAATAGACCTAGGCATGTTAAACAAAGAAATCACGTCAAAGCAGGGTGGAGACGGAATTTTAAGACAAAAGCGTTCTATACAAATGCAAATCATTCATGTATACTTTTTACAAATTTTGTTTAGTTTCTTTATTAAAAGATTTTGATATGTTGTTATATATAAATATTCTAATACATAGAATAGCAAAATTATCATAATACATAGGATAGCAAAAAATAAACCAAACATAACAACAACAAAATTAAATTGATAATGTATTTTTATTCAGAAATTCATTTCAATAATATAAATATTTTTTATTAAATTTCATCATTATTTACTTACAATTAATTAATTACTTAACTTACATTACAGTAACTGAATAAATGGTACATAAAATTACTAAATAATTGCACATAAAATGCAGGTTATAATAAAGACATAAGTATACATATAATGGTACAGGTTATAAATATTTAAATTACGCTTTTTAAATGTAATTATAATAATTAATGATGAGAACACTTACGGTTACGAGTAGACATGTACATCGGTACATTACAGTACGAGCAATCCTTGGCAGTTGGATAAAAACCCCTTCGTTGGAAAAAGTCCAGGTAGTCATCAAATCCATTAAACAAATGTGGTCCTATCTTCGGCAGCATGGTCCTTGGTTTAAATCGCAGTAAAATCAAATCGAATATTTTTTTATATATAGAACGCTTTTGTCTTAAAATTCCGTCTCCACCCTGCTTTGACGTGATTTCTTTGTTTAACATGCCTAGGTCTATTGTTCCATTGTGGCAGTCCAGCAAACACATAGTGGTTTTCTAACGTTAGTGTTTGGTTAATGTTTAGGTTCACTAATAACCGTTATTCATTTCTATAACGTAAAAGGAAACATTCAGATAACGTTTTTAGGTTAGCATTTACAGGATACATAAAACTATAAAAACGGTACTTGAATTTTAAAACTATAAAAAACTGGAAAAAAAATCAATAAAAACATTATTAGATAATGCCTCATTTCTATCATTTTATTCAATACATAACCCTAACCCTTTATTTGTTAATACTGTACTAACTTAATTATTTAGATAGATTTAGATACACAAAGGCGCTAGGCCGGCAAAAGTTATTAAAATATGTTTCAGAACACCAGGTTTATTTCATTGGTACATTATATTTTATCAGTAAACCGTATATTAAATGCCTGGAATTTTTATCATTTTATTTTATTGATGATCCTCCTTTATCTGCAAAAAAATAAAAACATTATTAGATAGATCTACATTGTTATATAATTATGTAAACATTTTGTATATTCTTAAGTTGTTGGAATTCGATCATGATTAAGTCAATTACAAGGCGGTAGACCGGGAACCAGTCAACTGACAGAAGAGGGCTCTCAATGTCATTTCTATTGACGTACCTGCACACAATATTCATAACCACACACCCCCACTTTAATAATGGAATAACCCTAAAAAAAACTCCGGAGCCAAAACGGCAGTTGATCCCTAACTACTTTTGCTAGAGGCCCGGAGGGGCTATACTAGTCAGGGCTAGCCTAGGCCCGGGTGGGGGGTGGGGGAAACAGACGATCGGTTAGGACGATACGGCCCGGGACTATTCGGCCCGCTTTTGGTGGGACGATTCGGCCCACTTATGGGCCGAAACATCCCACTTTGTGGGCCGAAACTGCATTAGCGCCGAAACCTCTCACTTAGTTTTAGACCAGATTTATAATAATTTTTTTGGGTATTTATCAAGTTTTTAAAGGTGTTTAACAATCCGTATTTTATTGATATTGACAATTTTGATATAATATATAGGCCTACCTAGGCCTAATATTAATAATAATAAATTACTAAAAAACGTAATTTTATATTCAACTTATTGCTTCCAAAACCTTGTTTATTTCGTGCATTCGCCAAGCGGCCAACAGAGGGCGTAACTTGTTTCATCATTCGTGTTACTAAAAAATTATCATTTTCAACAATGTTTTCAAAATGTTTGCTTTATTGCATCTTTATCCCTAGTAGTACTACCCCATAGTCTCTCTCTGAAAATACATTTTTGGGAAAAAAGCTTATTTTATGCTTATAAAAATGCATATCAAAGTCAATAAATTTAAGTGTGCCAAATCGTCTCAGCTCAGGGCCGAATCGTCCCCGGCCGAATCGTCCCGGGCCGAATAGTCCCGGGCCAAATCGTCTTGGGCCGAGTTGTCGTTTCAAAGAGTATTATTATGCTAATTTAATATTATATTAATATTTTATTACAGGTGACTGAGGAGAGGATGTTCTTTTACAAATTACCGTTATTGTAAAAATATGATTGTTTATAATTTAATAATAATTAAATGTTAACATTGTTTAAAATAAATGCAATCATTTTAATATAATGGACATCAATAGTCGGATAATTGTATGTGGTTGTAGGAGATGAGACGAATAAATCTTCCTGTACTGTGCGCCTGTTCTTCAGCACGTGATTTTGTTTACCGTGATACAATCCGGGGATTCCCCTAAAATAAAACGTAGCATGTTCGGAATAAACATTAAAGCAGTAAACTAACAGTAGCCTGCCAAAAGTATTTGAAACAGTTTGAATTTATAGTTTCAATTTCAATAAAACAAAAAAACATTTTTTAAACTATTTTCTAAAAGAACACATTAAAATTCATTGAAACCTTTTACTTTACTTAAAAAATGACACCGATCAAGGTTTAAAAAATGTCAATAGTATTATTAAAATTTCTATATTCAAAATTGACTAAAAAATTAAAAACGTATCCAGTGTGATCGATTTCATCTAACACCGGCAAGGCCACCAGCAAAGGCTCTCTGAGGCGCTAGCTACTAGACTAGGCCTAACACTCTAGCTAGATAGGCCTAGAGGCACGGCCTAGCCTATTAATAACAGGTCTAGGCCTACTAGCTACGGAAATTTGACAGGCAACTGGAACTCACCTAGGCTAATTATGTTTTTTCCAACGATTCCACGTCTTGTAGAGATGTTCCCATTAATTACTCAAAATCCTACAAACGATCTAAAGCTAATTTAAATGCCTTTTTGATCTAAATTAATACAAAAATGTACTTCCATCGCGAAACCAGTTATAACATTCAACAGCGGCGAAAGTACAAAATAGGTGGCGCTGTTGTATTTCAAAACCATAGTATAAAAAAAATATTTTCCAAACGCGAAAAGATTTTTTTTCGTACACAAAAAAATTACTATTAAATGATTGTTTAATAGTGCGTACTATTGCATGCCATGTGACCCACAAATATCCAATCAAATGGCAGTAATTTATTTAGGTGTTATATAAAGTGGGTTTATAGAATTGACATGTGCATTATTAATATTGTTAACTTTTAATTTGTAATAACCATAACTGTAGCTTCAATGCCAAACATCACTCATCACTTCCATTTCTAAATTAAACCTAATCAGTTTTTACATTAAAAATAACAATTATTGTTTTCTTTATTTTATTTTAGTGATGAGACTTACAAAACCATCATTTATTAGCCTAGCACCTGTGCTGTGTGAGGCTAATGACATAGCAGGTATGTACAATAAACTGAGGTAATGACAAATATTTATAAAAAATACTACTAACTATATAGAATAGAAGTGAGGATACGATATTGAAAGTACAGAAACATTAAACAGTCAAAATGAAAATATAAAGAGCAGGCATTTTTTAAATTTTTACATAGAAGATTAAAAATATATTAGTAGAAATGTAAATTACTATAATCCATAATTTAGATTACTAGACAAAGTAATCAAAAGCTAGCCAGCTAATTTATTAATAGTTTGTATCATTATATTTTCTGTGTGTTTTTGTTAATAGGTGGAGATAAGTTAACAGATGTAAAACCAACCTTAGCCAATGTTAAGGATATTCCATCTTTTGCAGTTAGTGAAATGTTAACTCTACCACAGAATTTTGGGTAAGTTATCTTTTTTAATTTTTTTTATAAATTACAGTATTACAATACTACATACAATCCTATCAATGAAGTTTATTGATTTTATAGCATTTTTATCAGATAATTGAGGAATACTTTACAGTTATTCAAATGGGCCTGGAAAGTCATGGAAATATGGTAGTGATATGACATCATCGTGTCCATATATCACATTGGTTTTGTCATATAAATTTGATAGTGTACACATAGCCTATTGAGAAAGTTATTGCGGATATTTGATGAGGTTTATATGCAATATAGAAATTAATTCAATTTTACTAATTTATTGTTTATAAAAACAGGAGTATCTACTTAGGAGAAACTTTTGCAAGTTATGTAAATGTGCACAATGACAGCCAGAGCAAAGTATCTGACATTCAAGTTAAAACTGACCTTCAAACAGCTTCTCAGAGATTGACTCTATCAACGACGACAACTCCTAACAATGCTGACTTAGATCCAGAGGGCTCTATTGATGATGTAGTCAACCATGAAGTGAAAGAGCTTGGCACTCACATGTAACAAGTTTAATAAAATCATATTATTTTATATCTTTCAAATATTTGTCTTACCCTTAAAGATGTATTGTCCCCCTTAAAAAATAATTCTTAAAAATGTTGTTGTTGAATATTCCATTTGAATGTAACATAATAGTTGTCCACTTTGAACAAAAATTGAATCGAAAAAAAATGTATTTACCAGAAAAAAAAATGTAATTCAAAGCAAAAAATGGTCAAATTGGCTGCCAACCAATGGATTTTTGGTTGAATTTAACCATTGATTTTGTCATTTTATAAGTGAAAACATGATTTTTTTCGTTTCTTTTTCTATGGAAGTGACTTTATTGAAACTACAAAAATAACATAATTATTCAAAGTCTGATTTAATTAATCTTCATTTTTCATGTTTTTGGGGGACAATACATTTTTAATGTCAGTTTAAAAGTTAAAAAGAAACATCCATTGGTGACGGTCTACGGTAGCTTTCGTCTCTCCTCAGTGCTGCACTTTCATGTTTAATGTCACATGCTGACATTTTATACAATTTATGATGAGGCCTATTTATGATGAGGCCTATTTATGATGAGGCCTATTTATGATGAGGCCTATTTATGATGAGGCCTATTTATGATGAGGCCTATTTATGATGAGGCCTATTTATGATGAGGCCTATTTATGATGAGGCCTATTTATGATGAGGCCTATTTATGATGAGGCCTATTTATGATGAGTCCTATTTATGATGAGGCCTATTTGTGATGAGGCCTATTTATGATGAGGCCTATTTAGGATGAGGCCTATTTTGTTATTAAAAGTATTATATTACAGTATGCATCGGCCATAGGTTACAATTCTGCATAGTTAGAATACAAAAAAAATCAACAATTATTGTCACAAAAACTGTCTTTATATTTCTAAAAAATTAAATACTTAAAGAAAAAGTTGAATGTCATGGTAATAGATTTATTTCTTATTTGTAGCTTAGTATGTGCAGTAAGCTATGCAGCACCTTCTGGAGAGAAAATGTATTTTAGAAAGTTTTTTAAATTCCAAGTAAGTAAACAATCAATTGTTGTGTTATAAGATAGATTTAAAGGGAATACAATGTTTGTTGGGCCACTGTTTAACATGGTTACAATATTTGCATTGACCACGTGGTAACATGACGAGACTCGAACCTGCAACCTCCCGCTGACAAGGCAAGCGTCATAACCATTAGACTCATGGTAAACTGATAAGTTGTATCACACAATATGTTCGTATTCAACAAGGTGTTTTGTTTAATAGATATTTGCATGCAATCTTTATTTGAATTTACATAAATATGCTTCTACTTTTTTGATATAGGTTTTGAAACCACTTGATGTTAAAACGAAGTTCTACAATGCAGAGGTAAATTATCTAACATTTTCTAATACACACAGTAATTTAATCTTTGTGTCTAGGTATTAATTCACTATTTATTCCATACACTATGTGTGCACATTATGCATAAACATTGTATGGCATAGTAACAAAGTATATCATGCTTCATTGCTTATATCGGGTGTCTAGGTTCAATTAAAATAATTATTCAGCAACAACCGTGTAAACTTCTACTCAAGTCTCACCAGAGACCAGACAAGCCCACACTGGGCTTACGAGAAGGTACAAGATTTGAAAATTTTCAATTATTATTACTAGGTTTATAAAATAAAATTGTATTACTTTATAATGTGCCCACTGAATAGGATTGGCTATAGTGTTTAAACATGTATTGCACTTTGTTTGTTTCAAGTGAATGTGTCCCCTGAATAGAGGTGTCCATTTAATAGGGATGTCCCCTGAATAGGAGTGTCTCTTTAATAAGGATGTCCCCTGAATAGAGGTGTCCATTTAGGATGTCCCCTGAATAGGAGTGTCTCTTTAATAAGGATGTCCCCTGAATAGAGGTGTCCATTTAGGATGTCCCCTGAATAGAGGTGTCCATTTAATAGGGATGTCCCCTGAATAGAGGTGTCCATTTAGGATGTCCCCTGAATAGGAGTGTCTCTTTAATAAGGATGTCCCCTGAATAGGAGTGTCTTTTTAATTGAGTGTGTCTCTTTAATATGGATGTCCCCTGAATAGAAGAACAGTATATTGTACATGAAACCTGTAATATACATATTTAAACGTTACATAGGAGGAAACCGTGAATAGGGGTCATCAATGACTGAAACAGTCTCTTAAAGTGACAGTATCAAGAGGCCAAAAGCATGTTTATTCTGAAGTGACATAGTGGATGGCAGTGAGCAGTGCTTTCCACATTGTATCACAAAATATCATGACAACAGCATCTTGCTAATTTTTAGAACAAAATGATCAAATAACAACTTTCGTACTTATAAATCGGGTAGTAGACACAATTTATAACATTTTTATAAACAGAGCAAGAACTTGATAGGTTTAAAATAATCGATATAAAAACAGACGTGTCACACCTCATCCTAGTACCAGGCCTCCTATAGTAGCATTGAATCGCACCTAAATTTGATTAGATAATTAATAAATAGCATAAATAATTAGTTGAATTACTAAAACAAATTGTAGTTCACATTTATAATTAGTAGTTATTCATATATTTTCCGAACTTATCAAGTCCATGTTTTGCGGTACATCTGAGATAGATATCCATGAAGGAGATTTTTCCCAAGTTTTTCCATTGTGCTCACCTATGTCTGAATTAAGCATAATTTATATAGATGCTCACTAATTTAAGTGAAATGTAATTTAATAACAATTTTTGTAGTAAAACTTTTTTAATCTGCTATGTGTATTTAATTGGAATTGAAGACTATGAGGGTCCCTGAATTTCATCTGGTATTATTTTGTCCAGCTGGAATGGTTACCCTTTATAAATAATGTTTAAATAAAACATTGATTAATTAATTCAGATTTAAGCAAAAGTAATAATTTAGTATTACAATATTTCTATTCTTTAAATAATGATCACTTCCTCTCTTTTAACGTGCTTCATTTAATCACAGGACTACAGACGCTTTCGTGGGAGAGTGTTTTATGCAGTATGAATCTTGACTTACTATTGGTGTATTTTTTGTAAATTCTGTTTAGCTGTCAAGTCAGATTTATTTTTAGTTTGCAAGTAAACTGTTGTTTTTATTCATTTTTTTGCCTGAAATATATGTAGTAGGTTTTTTTTATAGATAGTGGTGATTAAAAATGTTTTCTTAATTTCATTTTTTGCATCTCATTCTCGTATACCGTATTTATTCGAACAAGCCCCTCCATGAATAAATCCCCCTCCCCCTTCCACATAGAACACATTTCTATTTGTAGAAGAATTAATTGATTGACATGATATACAATTTACCAAACATTTTTCACTGTATTTTATCACTTCTTGATAATTAATTATGTCACATCTAGGGGGATTTATTTGATTATACATGGGACCATATTACACCCAAAAATAAATGCCTCCCCCGAATAAACGCCTTCCTTTAAATAAATTTACCCCTAAAAACCATACTAAACAATAAACGCCCGAAGCGTTTTATTGAATGGATGGTATGTATATTATATGTAAAGAATAATATTCTGATACTGACACACTTTTTTTGTAAGAAATTTATTTTCGTTTTAGTCTTGTATTAGTTGAATAGTAAATGTTCATGTGGTTTGTAATCTTAGCATTGTTTTGATAACAAAGACATTTCTGTTTAGTAAAATTCTTTTAACAATAACATTCATAACCATATATATTTAGGAAATTATATAATTGTGCTATACTGTAGTTTACTAACTATTTTAATACAAAATGTATAATTCTCATTATATTTAAGTAGGCCTCATTTTCTTGCAATTGCATGCATTCGTATATTTATTTTCAATTTTAAAAGATATTAACATCCGAAAGAAAGTGAATATTGAATTATTAAGTAAATGCTGTATTGAATTACTGTTTTAAAGACTATTATTTATAATATTTTATTCAAAATTAATTATTATGAGATTACCATATCCCTGTGTGCATAATACCGCTATCTCTTTCTCTTTCCTATATAAAAAAAAGTTAAATGAATGTTTTTATTCGCTTAATTTAACTAAATGATGTGTATTTCTTAACATGATATAATATACCTGTGCATATAGTATGATTTACTGTAGTACATTAATGTAAGTGCATACATCATACTGTAGTATCTACCTGTGCATATAGTATGATTTACTGTAGTACATTAATGTAAGTGCATACATCATACTGTAGTATCTACCTGTGCATATAGTATGATTTACTGTAGTACATTAATGTAAGTGCTTACATCATACTGTAGTATCTACCTGTGCATATAGTATGATTTACTGTAGTACATTAATGTAAGTGCATACATCATACTGTAGTATTTACCTGTGCATATAGTATGATTTACTGTAGTACATTAATGTAAGTGCATACATCATACTGTAGTATTTACCTGTGCATATAGTATGATTTACTGTAGTACATTAATGTAAGTGCATACATCATACTGTAGTATTTACCTGTGCATATAGTATGATTTACTGTAGTACATTAATGTAAGTGCATACATCATACTGTAGTATCTACCTGTGCATATAGTATGATTTACTGTAGTACATTAATGTAAGTGCATACATCATACTGTAGTATTTACCTGTGCATATAGTATGATTTACTGTAGTACATTAATGTAAGTGCATACATCATACTGTAGTATTTACCTGTGCATATAGTATGTACCTGTGCATATAATATGACAGTGGTTTGCATAGAGTATGAGATAGTGTGTACCTGTGCAAATATGGTATTCATAGAAAGCTTTTTTGTGTTGATTTTTTACATACATATTTACCATTAAAGTTAAAGTATATATAGACAACATCTCTCCCTTATTAATATTAATTAATAATTTAACATTGATTTTTCTTAATATGTTGTTGTGATGTGTCTGCATGTGTATATACTCACTGTATTTTCCTGACACAGGACTTTGTTGTAAGTTGTAGAAGATTGCTTTACATTTTTTTTTGGCAAGGCTATTTTTCCCATATATCATCATGTTTTTTTCTTTTTTTTTCCATTTTAGTTAATATTGATAGAGTTTTACTACTTGCATGGATATCACCACTTTGTCAGTCTAAAGATGTTAAATAATTCACTAGAGTCTGAACTGTAATGTAATCTCAGTTCAAAAAGTCCCTGCCATGTGTCAAGTTCAGACTCTAGTTAATTTTTTAACCTCTTTGCTTCAATTATTTATGATATTGTAGATATTTTTCTAACCACCTTTTCTAATCTCTCAAAATATATCATCTAACTTCATCTTTCACCTCTCAAAATATAAATTATCATCTAAGTTCATCTTTCCTTTTTTCTTGTATCATGTGTAGGGGTTGATGGGTATCTTGTACATTAATTGTTAACATGCTTATTTCATAAATGGTATATTCACCTTATTGAATATTAGTTTGTGTTATTCTGATGTACTGTAATTGTAATCTACATACATTTACTATACATTACCATAACTATCACAGTGATTATTATCAACTTTCTGCTTTATACTCCTTTTATTTTTGACAAAAATTGTAATAATTTTTAGGAATCTTTGTAAAATCTACGGATTAATAGGTTACAGTTTTTTAATCAGCTTAGGTTTGTTTTAGCTTGTAGAAGTAAGATTTTAGTACAAACAAGATTGCAAAATAATTGTGTGTAAAGGCTGCTGCTACACACTAGGTCCATAACAATCGACGATAAAAAGATAAGCATACATTTTTCTTACATAAAACAAAGGAAATTAAAACAGTTTTTCTTTCTAGAACTATCATATTGGACAATTCCATTTATGTTGACTTTGATAAAAATAATGTTTTTTAAAATCTAATCAAATGACCTTATGATCAATAAGAACAATAAAATCGTAGTATCGTCACAATATTATTGCTCTACTACAAACCATCTTTATTTAGGTACAATTGAATATGAAGTGTTCAGTGTTCGATTGAATACTTTTTCACTCTCTGTCAATATAGTTTTTTTTAATTCATTCAAAATATAAATGTTTTTATTGGACAAAGAAACAGTAAACCCTGCAGTTGTCCATTGAACTGTTCTTTTTTTTTCTTTTACAATTCATATATCAATAGATTTTTTTGCATGGGTGGAAACTCAATGTTTTTATGTGATGTTGTCACTTATCAAGATCAGGCTTAAAAGAAAAATACATTTTTTGATACTGTAGAGATATTCGGGGGGAAAAATAGTAGGCTGGCAGATAAAAGATTTATGAATATAGACAACCATAATCCAGCAAATCTTTTAATTTTATCCATCTCTTTGATATCGTTGTGAGGTGTTTTCCCAAATAAAACAGTACTGGATATGATCAACTAGCATTCCTTGATATTCTAGATTAATTTAAAACAAGAATGTATTATTATAGACAACCAACCCCACAAATCTTTCCATTTTATCTTTTTGTAGCATTTCAATAATTCATTAGGCCTACACATGTTTTCTACAGTATCTTAGAATGTTTGTTTCTTATAGCTTTCTGAATATTGAGTATTTATAAATGTACACATTGTAAATTTGTTTTTGCACCTCATGCTATTTTTTATTTTATCATTAGAAATTGTTATTTCCCTATGTTCATATGAAACATATTCAGTGCTATATGTTTGCCTATATTTTTATTATTATTTTTTTTTTTTTTTCGGGTGTCTAAAAAACTCAGATCTCAGATATATTTGAGTTTTCTAGATCTAGAAAACTTAGATATCTGATTTTTCAAAACTCAGATATCTGAATTTTCTAGATCTAGAAAACTCAGTTATCAATACCTTAATTTTCTTGTTCCAGAATAGAACTATAAAACTCAGATCATCAAATGATTTGTTGGTAGGTCATTTTGCTCATTCCATTATCAGAGGGTAGGTCAATTGAAATACTAGAGTATTACCGTATTAAAACTGATTACTGTGTACGTTCTTTACTAATATTGTAACATTTGGAAGTGGCCTATGGCTTAAATCATAAGAAAATACAGTGCACGTTACCGTTAAAATGTAGGCTAGTATGAGTTGGTTGGGGTACGAGTTGGTTGAGGTAAGAGTTAGCCAAGTTGGGAATAGGTACGAGTTATTTTGTGTATGATTTGACCACTTCTAGCCTAGTAGGGCCAGGCCTACTCTTCGCGATACATCGTGATAGCGCCCACACGTTGAGCCTTGAATTGAGTTTGCAGGCCTAAATTCTAAGCCTACATTTGAAAAGGTGTATACTGTATTTATGATTTAAGTCATAGGCCGCTACTACAAGTTACAATAATTATTATTATTAGTAAGAAAACGTATAATACTGTAATATTTTAAGCAAGCTTCCCTCGGATTAATAATGGAACGATCCATTTGATAATCTGAGTTTTCCATTTTGGAACGAGAAAACTCAGATCTTGATATATGAGTTTTCTAGATCTAGAAAAGTCAGATATCTGAGTTTTCTAGATCTAGAAAAGTCAGATATATTTGAGATCTGAGTTTTCTAGACACCTTTATTTTTCTTTATTAAATGTGACTTTACGATCTAGAAGTGCAATGTTGGTTGTATTAAATAAGTTTTATTTTACTTTATTAGTCAGATGAGGTGTACTTAGAAGCACAAATTCAGAATATTACCAACTCACCCATGTGTATGGAGAAAGTAAATCTAGAACCATCAGCCAAGTACAATGTCAGGGAACTAAACAGTGTTGAAAGAACTCAATCTAAGTAAGTAAAAACCCACCCTGGAAATGGGGAGAGAAATTGGGATGCTCTGGGACAGATATATTTGTTAGTTTAGAATAAACAACAATGCCGCATTCTTTTATTGATAATATTCATTCTTATATAACACTCATTGCACAATGCTTCTTAGCACTTTACATTATTACCCACATAAAATATGTATGGAAATATAATCGCTAGTAATGTGTCTTGATCTAACCAGGTACCCATTTATACCTGAGTGTAGATGAGCTACCGTAAGTAATGTGACTTGCCTAAGGATACGGTGAGAGTTATTAGAGGGATTAGAACTTATGATGTCACGATCAGTAATTGAACGTCCAACACACTATGCCTGCCACAAACTCTCTATTTTTGTTGTGTTTGATGTTTTTTTTTCATTTAGTGAAACCACATTTGGCAAACTGAGCTACTTAAATCCAATGGACGTCCGGCAGTATCTTTACTGCTTAACCGCTAAGCAACATCCAGGTTCTCAAAAGGTCATACTAAAAGGTGTCTCTAACATCGGCAAACTTGACATCGTGTGGAGAACCAACCTTGGGGAGAGAGGTCGTTTGCAAACCAGTCAACTTGAGAGAGTGGTAAGTTATGTTTGTCATTGACAAGATGCAGAGCTGATTAGTTTATAAGCAGGATTTATTATCCAATATTTTATCCATCTTTTAATTGGCGAGTTATTCGCTGTTGGATGTACATGAACAAAAATTACACATCAAATAGTTTATCCTTGAAATTGTAATTGGGAAGAATCTTGTTCAAAATAAAATGTCATTCTGTTGCTATGTAGTGGACTTTTTCCATGTAATCATACATTTCCATTTGGTATAAATTTATTCAATTCAACTTCAGAGAAAATATACCATAACATGAACCATTACTAAACAAAAAGCAAAAACCCCTCTATATACCCTACAGAGTCTTTAAACATACATTTCTAAAAATGAAAAAAATATTGTACCACGCCGAGAGTGTTAAAGAGTCGCTATCCAATCAAGTTTGAACAATACCATGAAAGCCCCAGTGGTCTAATGGTTAGGACATCTGCATATCAAGCAAAAAGTTCCGGGTTTGAGTCTCCGTTGGGGCGACTTTTTCTCATTCTCACAGATTTTCTCATCTTATCGTTTCAAATCAATTAATTAAATTTCAGTATATCACCAGACGGTTTAGAATTTATTCTGTGCCTGTGATGTTGATATATAATGTATATGTATACATTTGTGTTGTGATGTACATACGGTAATGTTTTTCTTGTAAGGCACCTGGCTATGGTGATGTACGACTTGCAATCAACGAGGTTCCAGATGGTGTACAAATTGAAAAACCATTTAATTTCAAGTGCCAGATTACAAGTTGTTGGTAAATATATATTTGTCTTCATCTGACATGCAAACCAGTACCAACTCTTTAAAAACATAGTATAATGGCATTGGTTTGGTTTTGGCTAAACAAATCCTGAAGGCTGTATTCACCAATCACATATTTCTCTTAACTTAAGAAAAAATGAAGTGTTTCATTGAAGTGGTATTCACAAAGGTTTTAAGGTTAAGTGAAATCCTTAACTTGGTCTATTTTTCCCTTTCACTTCCTCCTCCCTGTCCCCCAATCCTCTTACTCTTTTTTTTTAATATGCAAATTAGTTTTTAGAGAGGAAAGTGATTGGACCATAGGGGAATTAAATCCTCTGTGATTGGACAATTGAACTCATGAATATTTATGATTATTTTTACCCTTAAATTAGGTGTTTTCCTTAGGTAAGTGAATCCCTTAACACATTTGTGAATAACCCTTAAGTGGTTCCCTTTGTTACAGGAATTCTTAAATTTTAAGGGTAATTATTTCCCTTAGCCTAAGTGGGATAAAAATAGTTAAAAAGTGCTTAAGTGAAAAACTGAAGCAGTTTAGAAACTGGATTATAACAGTTTTGTATGATCAAAACCTTTTGGGTTTGTGTTTCAGTGACCGAACAATGGAACTAAGGTTAGTTTTGACCAATACCACAAAGGGTCTGCACTGGATTGGTGTATCCGGCAAGCAGTTAGGCAAGCTTGGACCAGGGGCTAGTATGGATATTGATCTAACACTGATGGCATCTGTTCCTGGGCTACTGGTAAGACTTCAAGAATTAATTGTGACGCACCATATTATATTAGTACTGTAGTTGCATTTCTGCATATGAAGAAGAGCTACTAGAAAGGGCTTTGAACAAAAAAGGTATATGGCGGGACATAATTGTCTGGTAGATGCTCCAGATAATAATTTCTTCACAATGTTACTATAATATGATGAAAATAAGATGACGATTTGAACAGCAGAATTTCTTATAGTAATAGTTCATTTTGAATTTCTGTTTAGTTATTTTCATATAAAAGTATATATATCTTCATTTACAGAGTATTTCTGGTCTAAGACTTACAGACCAGTACCTTAAGAGAACATACGAACATGATGACATTGCTCAAGTCTTTGTTTACACCAACTTAGAGGGTGCTTGAAAGTATGATCCAATGAGCACTCTGTGTGCACGACATTGCTCAAGTCTTTGTTTACACCAACTTAAGGGGTGCTTGAAAATATGATCCAGTGAACACTCTGTGTGCATGACATTGCTCAAGTCTGCTTTTACACCAACTTAGAGGGTGCTTGATCCAATGAACAAGCTGTGCAATATCAAATATAAGACTAACACTATCTTGAGTGATGGTAATGGTACATGACATTGTATAGACTCACCACACGACACTGGAATAATGGAACACTATATCAGTAGAAGCTCTTTGATGTAGTCTATAAACTTTGTGACAAAAAAAATGTGATGTGCCCATATATGTACATTATGTAATATCACTACCATATTTAAGAATATCACTACCATGTTTGGGCACAACTAGTTTGATAATGTAGACAGAGCTTTACTAAAAATCCTAATAAAAAATCTCCAAAGATCTAGGTGATGCCATAAAAATAATATGAATTCAAGTGTTTTCAATGAAGGTATTCACTGTGGATGAAGTGAATGTAGATAATGATTGTTATGTTCATTATAAAAACACAATCAGGAATCATCTGTTTACACTATTCAATCATGTTTACTAAATGATTTTTTCAAAACAAGGTAAT
The DNA here is from genome assembly GCF_964355755.1 of Antedon mediterranea. Classification (NCBI taxonomy): domain Eukaryota; kingdom Metazoa; phylum Echinodermata; class Crinoidea; order Comatulida; family Antedonidae; genus Antedon; species Antedon mediterranea. The sequence continues at coordinate 16,086,569 of NC_092675.1, forward strand.
CATTACAGTAATCATTAGGGCCAATTTACAGTAACTGTAAACAGAAAAGCTGTATCTATCCTGAACGGAAACCGCATGTTCTCTCCGCACTTTGTGTAAATGGTCATAAGGAATAACAGGTTCTATATTTTTGTTAATACCTTTACCGCATCTGTGTAAATTGACCTTTAAGGTATATATTGGACACATTCCTATATTTTATAAATATTAAGTGGTCACTAATGTATAGAACGAACAAGATTATTATGGTAAACCTTATTAATGTTGCATAATATATTATACAAATAATGAAGGTTTATGAGTGTAATGGTACAAATAATGGCATGAGGTGAATGATGAAAGGTTATATTTCAACGAGGCTAAAACACTTAGGCGTAGCCTAATACTAACAGGCCTTAGGCCTAGCTAGACCTACGCTGAAAGACAGCAAGACGAAATTTCAACAGGCAACTGGAAATCATCTGGGCTAATTATGTTTTTTCCAACGATTCCACGTCTTGTAGAGATGTTCCCATTAATCAAAATCCTAAAAGTAGTACATATATATAGAGTATCACGGTGACGTCACAACGATAGAGGGCGCTGCATGGAATGCGTTCAGCGCTACTATGTTGATAAACAGTAAAGATCTGTATTTCTATCAAATTATGTATCTTAGCTTGATTTTTTTTTAACTTAAACTGTAGTTGAAGAATAAATAGATGATTAAAAACAAATATTTAGTGATCTTTTGAAATTTAGTTTGTTTTTATTCAAAATTATTAAGTTTTAAAATGACTACTTCAATAAGCCTATTCCAAACCATTGGTGATCTTGGAGTCACTCGGGCAGGCTGAACGCATTTTTGGTTGCGCTAGCACAGTGATACTCTATATCTCTCCAAAAAAAGAACTACCGTCGCCAAACCAGTCGTAACAATAACATAGGTGGTGCTGTTGTATTTCAAACGCGAACAGATTTTTTTCTTCGTACACGAAAAAAAGTACTATTAAACTATCGTTTAATAGTGCATACTATTGCACGCCATGTGACCCAAAATCATCAAATCAAATTTATTTAGGTGTTATATAAATTAAAATAGGGTATGTTGAATAAATATTGTATACCTATATCAAATTGTATTATCATGAGTATTTTCTTTTTCATTATGACACACTAGTTTTTCTTAACATTATTGTATGAGTGGATGTGAGTTGCAATATTAACTAGAAGCACAATTATCCTCCGCCTAGGAATATGAAAATTTAATTACATGTTCCCATACAGCTATGAAACCATCCTTTAACATATTATAAAAATCGGGCAATAACTTTTTGACTCATCCTGCTAACAAATAGAAAAGAAAGAAACACACAAACATGTAACCGACCATGATAACCTGTCGCCATTCTGGCTAAGATAACAATGGGTTGGTGTACAGTAGAGTGTATTTAATACATATTGTAGTAAGTGGCTGAGCGGTTAAGACAGTGGAACCGTAATATGTAGCCATAACATCGGCAATAGTTCGAGGCTCACTCGCTCCATGGTTCTGGTGGTAGAACGATTTATTTCGGATAACTACCTTTATAAAAAACATAACAGATCAATATTGTGGTATGTTAATAATTTATTGAACAAAAATTGTGAGAACTGAGCGAAATACTTGACAAAATGTAATTAATATTTCGGCCCAATACTGAAGATAGGCCTACAGATACCCAACAACAATTCAGGCCGATAACTTGAACATTGTTGACGTTATTATGAAACTAATATTGGCATTCTGCCATTATAAAATTTACTGACTATAACTTCATATCTTCTGAATATTTATATTCAAGCATGCTTTGGACATTTTTTCAATGCTGGTTAAAAAATGATTAGTTATCATAATTTTTTTGGAAAGACATTATATGGAATGTTCACTTTCCTTTGACCATTTACTGACTTATTATAAATTGAATGCATGTTTCGCAGATTTATCAGTAACAAATTGAAGATCAATTAAAAATTTGGTTGTGGCATTAAATAAATGCAATGGGTACTAAAATAATTATAGTAGTGGTAACACTTTTAAAATAAACAAGTTACCATCAAGTGTGTTGAAACATACAGTACTAGCAACATGTTGTAGGAACAAATGTAGTACTAGTTTATTAAGTAGGTAGGTAGAATAATTAGCAATGCTTTTATGACAAAGCATGCTGATAATATAAACCCAGGCTACTGAGGTGGGCTGGATATCACCCAGATGCAAACAGAAAATACTTGATACTTATACATACTGTATGAAATAGATTGTTAGCAATGGTTTTGAGTGTGTTGTCCTCTTGGAAACATAAACAAATTGACACAAGCCTCAACTGAGTGTTCATTAAATATCCTTTAAGTATTTATTTGGTATTTTTGGATGATTAGGTTACTATTTTTGTATCTTAAAATGCACCAGCTTATTTGCAAGTCATGAAATATTCAAACATTATGTGACATCCAATTTAATACGATTTTTTTTCAGTTTTAAAATGTCTATCTAGAGCCTGTTCAGACACATGTAATGGTCGTTGTGTGGTGTAAAAGATAAACCAGCTGTTTCAAAAACCCATCTCATGAGGTGGATTTTTAAATTACACCTTAAATCGTAAGCTGATTAACTACAAGATAAGGGGCAATTTGACTTTACGAGTGTAAAAAGATGCACAAAATGTGAATTTGCTGAGTAAATTTTTTCAGTTTACAAAAGTAAATTGTTTGTAGTTCGACTGGTTATTCCCAAGAGTAATTTAGGTTACACATGTAAGTGAGTTTAAAGTCTGAACACAGCCCTAATGTTATTATCTTTGCTTTAAGCGTCACAATGAATAAATAAAACAAAAACTTAGACCAATAAATCAATGCCCTTTTGAATTAACAACATTCTACATAAATTATTCCAGAAAATATTTAGTGCAACTTGTGCCAATTTTAATTCATTATAAAAAAGTATTAGTAAAATAAAAATATATTTAAAATTAACCTTAAAAATAAAATTGTAATTTTGAAGAGTTGTACGTAAAAAATACTGAACTCTATATTACAACCTTGTATAATAATTGATTAGTTCAATTCATCCTTCATCTTTTGTGATTGTCTCAAAAGTTAAAATTGAAGTCATTCAAACACCTGAAATAAAAAAATAATGAAAACTAATATATATTATCAAATGTTACAGTATCGTTTATTCCTGAATGTCTCAGGCAGAAATCATGAATAATCAGGGAGTGGGCTAAATATTTCTTAAATGATAAAATGAACCGTCGGGTTCAAGTTGTTGAGCTGAAGACCTGGATTTCAAATCCCATCAAAATGTTGTTTTTTTTTAATATTTGAGAGAGAATAGTTAAGAGGGTTATAGGTTTAGTATATAGGAAGTAGGTCAGCTATTTAGGAAATAGATCTCATGCATTATTCATGATTTCTGCCTGAGACGTCAAGGAATACAAATTTCACGTCTTGGCCATGGACTTGGTCCTGCATTGAAAAAGCAACATCAGCTCTAAAGCCGATTTTCCACTAGGATAATTTGTTCACGTGAATCCAACATTTTGCAGAGAAAAAAATTGTGCTACTTTTCAATTACAAGAGCAAATAGCTGCCACTTTCATGTTTATCGCATGCTTACTGTGCTTTTTGATTCGCATGTTATAGCACATTTCCTGAGCTCTGATTGGTTGTGCAATTTTTCGCTTCACAGAAACAAATCATATTTGCTGAATCGGAAAAACTCAAGGAACTAGAATTTGTTGCAGAGAGGGATTTGGAACATGAATATGCATGTGTATAAGTTGATGCTGTTGATTCATGCCAACAAATTCGTCTAGTGGAAAATCGGCTTTAGTAATATAATGCTTTAATCTATAAGCAGCAATATCATAAAACATTCTCAATCGAACAGAGGAAAGCAGCAGACCTCCCTCTAATTAAATAAGCTGTTTACACTTACTACCAGTGCCACCTCCTCCATTTGGAGGCTCTTCTTCATTTCCTCCTGGCATTTGTTGGAATTGTTGTTTTAACTGTTCAACTAATTCTGGGTTTTGCTGCTGGACTTGTTGCGCTAACTGCTGCCCTCTATATTGTGGAAAAATGATTACATTATATTATGAAAGTATTTTGTTATCCAATTCATATATATTATATAAAGGCGAAAACAAATTCTAAAGCTCTGTCTACACTATAAACATTGTTTGATAAGTGTGATATGCCCAAATATGGTAGTGATATGACATCATTATGTCCATATGGGCATATCACATTTTTTGTCACATAAAGCTTGATGGCATAGAAAGAGCTTAATTCTATAGTGTTATAAATATATTTCTTGACTCAGAGTCTAGCACTGGATGATAGAAGAGAAATTCTGGTTTCCAGTACTAGGAAAGTCGATTATGGGAGTTGATTTTAAGACATAAAATTTGAATAACAGCTGTGTACATACGCCCTGAGTAGATTGGATATACCAGCAGCTTGTTGGTTAGTGTTTGTGCCTTCTTCTGTTGGTTGGGTTTGGTCTGTACTTGTTTGAGTTGTTGAACTTTCACTTACTTGTTCTGCACCAAGTGATCCACCACCCATTCCTTGTCCTAATATTCCATGCATCCTAAAAATTGAGAACAAATGTAAATAAATATGTAGTGGAGCTGTAACTTGTTGGTTAACGTACTTGCCTTCCCATCCCAAGGTCCAGGGTTCAATCCTGACCTAGTACCAGGGTTGTAACTCGCAACTTTTTCAACTCCACTCTCTTAGTCTCAACAGGGAGATGTCTCTCTGGTCTCAATAAGACTTTGTTTATAAGCACAATAAATTATTAAACAGTTAATCCATCCTGTAATTGACAGGTTTGTCCTCGCTGTTGGATGCGTATGAAATAAGTAAATAAATAAGAGGTTTCATCGATGGTTTTGGTGATTTTTTAATTCAGTATTTAATTATCTTATTTGACATATCTGTTTCAATCAATCTACTTACTTGCATAAGTAGTAATTAAAAAGAATTCTTATTTTTTATCTTTAATATTTTTCGTGAGGTAATTTCCCGCATGATCGTAATCAAAACGGAACAAAGTTGTTTCAAAGTTCAGTTCAAAGTAAACATAATTAAAATATTTATGAAAAATTATGATACAATAATAAGAATAAGAATTTAATAAGGAATTTATTTTTAACGTATCTTACATTTGTTGCATCTGTGGGTTTGACATCATTTGTGATGCCTAAAAAATAAAGGTAATGTTAACGTTTAGTAAAACCAATGCTCTGTTTCTGTTCTGTATCTGTGTTTTGGTCGAATAAATAAATGAAATGAAAAGAAATGAAAAAAGATGAAAGGGAAGTAAACCGCCTTCAATATTAAAGGATAAGTTTATTGAACTAATATTTAATTTTGAACAGTAGGTGTAATAATATAATAATAATAATAATAAAATATAGATATAATATCATGTATACGTTGAATGAGAAAATGTTTATATGTTGAAAGCATGTCTATCCTATTTAATGAGGTGGAATCAATCAAATAATATATTCTCTCCATTCAACTGACAAACTTTCATCTGTACACTATATTATCAATAAATGTAGATGGAATTACATACCATATTCATTAACATTGGGTTATTTAAAACAGATCCTATATCCATACCACCAAAGCTTGGTTGTACACCAAAACCACCCTGCATTCCCTGATGATGACAAAAAAATACATATAACCATAGTTGTATTGAATAAAACATCAAACAAATAAAACAAGTCTGGCAAAGCGCGAAAATGTCTATTAAACACACATTTTAAATAAATCTTTTTAATATTAAATATTATTTTAATAATACATTTTTTTATTGTTTCTTTTGCCTATCTGGATAAGTGTTTCTTCAAAATACCAGACTAAATATTTTGGCAAATATAAGCCTAATACAGGTCAAATTAGCAATTTAAGTAACTGTACCTATCTCTTGTATATTAAACAACAGTGAAAGAGGTAGTAAAAAGTAGATTTTGCCATGCACTTGTGACGTGACAGCAATTTATGGCGGCTGCTGTATGATGAGCGTGTGCGGCAATATCGTTAATTGTTCTGAATCATGTATATCCCTAAAACGTTGTTAAATTATGGTTCTCGGTAAATTTGTCCTTTAAGACAATGTATATTATTCATTTGAGAACAATATTCAACAAATACACAATTTTGTGAATTGTTTACAACATACCCCCATGTTGGAACCCTGAATTTTCTGCTCTGCAATCTTAAGGTTTGCTCGGTGGCCTTCGTTTGTTGGGTCTAATTCCAATGCCTTTGAAAAAGACTCCTTTGCTTTGTGGTGGTTATTCATACAACTGTAAGCTAATCTACAAAAAATAAAAATATATATTGTTGTAGACTTAAAAGAAAAAAGAATTACATAATAGTTCTAATAGTTTACAGCCAAATAATTATGTAATAGATTGTAAAAAATAGATCTTTGATAAGGTAAAATAAAACAGTATAACAATCTCTAATGGCTACGGTGGATGGAATATCAAGAGTGTCTAGTCTCCCCTCATATGACTGTCCTTGATAACGTTGATGCAAGATCAACCGGGTAGCCTGTCTCTGGATTTGAAATTTGCGATATAAAGGGTCCCACACCTCGCAACAGTACTTTATATTTGGGAGGACTAGACACTGGTATAATTTTATAAGAACGGGTGTAGAACAACCGCTAGCAATTGCTCTAACAAGACAATATGGCCCAGGATTGAACCCCGGGAGACACCTGACTTAACTAAACACCAATCAGATTGGACACCATTGAAAATACTCTTTGCTTACGACCAGATAAGGGAAAGAGTGAATCGCCTACACCATACGTTTTTGAAAGCTTTTTTTGAGTTAGAATTGAATGCCCTACTGTAATCAAGAGCCACGATATCAATCCGTGGTGCCCCATTATCTAAAGCCTTAACCCAGGATATTGTAGCCTCAGCCAAGACTGAGGAACAAGATTTTCCTGGAGTAAAACCATATTGGCCATCAAACATTAGTTCAAATTTGTTCAGGTGAAGACAGAGTTTGTCAGTGACAATACTCTCGAGCACCTTTGAGAATGAAGATGTCAGTGCAATCGGTCTATAGTTGCATAGATTCGTCTTGCTAAGCTTCTTATGGACTGGTGCGATGTTTGCACATTTTCATGCAGAAGGAAGATCACCTGTGAAAATTTGCTTACCCTAATCTTCCAAACGCTTTACTATATGTTGGATCTAAGGTAATTGCTTTGTTTCCATCATCTACAGCTTGTTGATGTTTGTTTAACTTGTGGTAGGCAGCTGCTCTATTACAATAATAAACTGCATTGTTTATATCAATATCAAGTGCTTTGCTGTAGCAGGTCACTGCATCTTCATACTGTTCCTTCTTCATAAATTCATTTCCTAAATAAGAAAATGAATGAATGATTATTTGTTTGTTAAAATTTCCCGAATCACCATAGATAACAAATACATTCCATGCAGAGAACAATGCAACAGTAAGTTGTGGCCCTCATGTTTGAAGTAATTCTGTGAATTTATCTACTTCGTATAATGTACTGTAGAGGGTGCAATGTAATTGTTTTTTAAATCATGTGTAATACTGTACCATGAAGGTGTGCACAAACAGGTATGTTAAACAAGATTGTAACAAGCAACACGTAATGGTTTAAATGACAATAAAGCACAGAAAATCAAAGGGAAGGGTATATTTGCTATATTTTGAATTTGCGTCAAAACTAGTTAGTTATTTAAACAAATATAAGATAAGATAAGATAAGATAAATCTTTATTGTCATGAACACAACAAGGCAAACATGAAATTGGTTTTCCTTGATGCTTAAAAACACATACAATATATATTAAACATTAAAAATATCTGTCTAAAAAGAACACTAGTTTAGTACACTGTAGTACAAACATTATAATATGTCATAATAATATATCATAAATGAAAAAAACATAGAATGAGAATATACTGAAGTATTTATCTATAAAAATATTTATTGATTTCATGTTCACAGTCTATCCCATAAGCCATTTTTCATACCTTCACTTTTAAGTTGTTCAGCTTTTATTTTATCTTCATCTGAAACTACAAGTGGTACATCAGTAGGTTGTGTTGCTTCTCCAGCTGCTGACTATAACATAAACATTACATGCAAGTCATAATGCAAGTTGGGCTCACTATAACTGAACTTAATAGATACTGTAAACAGTGGCGTAACGTAGGGACCTGAGGCCCCTGGTTTAGGAACCCCAAGTGGCTTTCCAACGCTGAGGCCTCAAGAGTTTTTAACCTTTTCTGGCATATCTAATGTCTGTTTAGGGGCCCTGGATTTAGCCAGTAAGCGCTCATAGTCATTATGTCACTGACTGTAGAATGTAGGGGTAACAAGTCTGTCTGTTTTAGTACATATTGGATGCATCAGTAATTGTATTTGTTTTTTGTACTGTATTATGGTCTCAGTTATCCTGGGAAAATACATGGAATAACAATAAAAAAAAAAGTTTTAATAAACTCTTGAAACATGTCTTTGTGCAATCATACCATCATATCATTCCAAATGACCAAATGGTAAATTGTCAAAGACCCTAAAAAAGTCACTGTGATATCATGCATAAGAAAATGCATAATACAACACGATACAAAATGATAATATGAACTGTATCAGCAAGGCAACAACAGGATACTGAGCTCCGGAGATCAAAGGGTTTATCTGTGGCTGCGACACGATCAGTTCCAAGCCTCTTAACAGACACTAAGTGCCGAGGAGAATATGCACATAGTACAGTACTGTTGGTATTTGTCGCAGCCACACATAAGATCAAAGGACTGTTACTAGTTCCTATCTCAGCAATGCGAGCTCAGTGTCCTGTTGTGTCAAAAGATCCCTATTGTGGTCTATGACTTACAGCACTAATTCCAGAAGCTGCATTAAATATATCTAACAGTGATCTTCCTGTACTAAGTTGTGTACGAATAGCATCATCCGTTGTACTCACTCCATAGGCACTTTCAAGGCATTGCATTGATACTTCAGGAAAAACAAAAACATATTAGGTTGTCTAAACCTTAAGTTTAGCTAAATCACACAAAACACAAGTATTTTTTAATGTGATGGTAGCCTTGTTTTGAAGCAAATCTAGAAAGTCTGAGTTTTTGAGATCTAGAAAACTCAGATCTCAATTTTAACGGTATGTGTACTGTATTTTCTATATGATTTAAGTCGTAGCCTGCTAACAGTAACAATAATAGTAAGAAAATGTTTAATACTGTAATATTTCAATAACCTAACCCATGATAAATGGGTCATTCCATCTCAGTTCACCCAAAAAAAATGCATTTTTAAACCTTACCTCCTTCAATTTTGGTTTGGTGTATGGGTAATTTTAAGCCAAAATTACAAATTTTAACTTATTGGACAAGCAGTTTTCTAGATATCACAATTTCAATTTTTCGATTTTTTGCATAAAACAGCATGGCCACCACATTTCAAATAGTTATACCTCTGGAAATACATGTCTGTTTTGATGTATTACAAGCTATTTCTTAAGGAATGTACACCAAATTGACCCCAAATTGACCCCTGTGTATACAACAAGAATGGGTATGTCAACTTCAAATGGCAATTACATTAAATAAAAAAGAAAACCCCTCCAATTTTTTTATATGTTGCAGTTCATGTTCATATGTTCTGTTTTACATCCTTTCTTTAATAATATCTCATACATATTTACCCTCACCATCATCAAACTCATTCTTTTTAACACCTGCTACTGAACTTGAAGTGTCTGATATAATAAAAGGACTTGAGTCTAAAAAAGAATCTGGTTATGATAATCTAACTCTGTTCTTAAACAAGTATATCCTTTTATTTTAAGTCATTTAACATATGCTATAAATACTTCATTCTCTACAGGTATTGTACCTACTCGCAAATCGCAAAAGTTATCCCAGTCTTTAAAAAGGGAAACCCTGAATCTATCACTAATTATAGACCTATTTCCATTCTTCCTGTAATTTCAAAAATTATTGAAAAAATGATGCATTCTAGACTGTATAATTACCTTAATAAATATAACTTGTTAACTCATAGCCAATATGGATTTAGGTCAAATCATTCAACTTGTCATGCTATTCTAGAATTAGTAAGTTCTATAAATGAAGCATTCGAAAACAATAAACTTTTGTTAAGTACATTTCTCGACCTATCTAAAGCGTTTGATGTAGTAAATCATTCAATATTACTTGATAAGCTTTCATATTATGGTATTTGAGGTATTGCACTTGAATGGTTCAGGAATTATCTTAATGACCGCAAACAATTTGTACAAATCAATAATTGTATGTCATCTGCAAGTCAGGTTACATGTGGAGTGCCACAGGGTTCTGTTTTGGGCCCCTTGTTATTTTTAATTTACATAAACGACCTATCTCAAGTAACTGACAATTTACGTGTGATCTTATTTGCAGATGACACAATAGTTTATTTCCAACATGATAATATAGATACCTTATTTAATGTATTTAATAATGAATTACAAAAAATGAGCACCTGGTTTATTGCAAACAAATTGCTGATTAACTTAACAAAAACAAATTGTATTGTCTTTCATTCTCATAAAAAAAGAATAAAATTCAATAATAATCATAATATTTTACTAAATGGTGTTAAAATCACTCGAAAAGTGAAGTATTATTTCTGGGTGTTTTGATAAATAACATCTAAACTGGACAGGTCATCAACATTATATAGCAAATAAGAATATTGGTGTAATAAATAAGCTTAAACATTTTTTCCCTCACAATATTTTAATACAACTTTATAACACACTTGTACTCTCCCATTTACAATACTGTAACCTTATTTGGGCAGCTGATTTACCCATCTCATCTTGATAAACTATTAAAGTTGCAAAAACGTGTAATTTAGAATTATGCATTTAGCTCCATTTGATTCTCATTCTGAACCATTGATTAAGAAATCAAATATTCTTAAAATTACTGATATCCATAACATTCAAATCTCTATTTTTATGTTTAAATTCATAAAGGGCTCACTACTTAGACCTATTCTTGAATTGTTTTCTAAATTTACTGTTATAAGCAAATATAATTTTAGAAATCCACGTAAGATACTTGTACCACTTGTTAGATTAACCAAATCTAAATATTGTATAACCTTCTCAGGACCAACTCTGTGGAATGATTTAGATGATAAACTTACTGACTGTAAAACTTTAATAATTTTTAAGAAATGTATAAAGTATTTCTATTTGTCTAATTACCATGAGTAAAAATATAACTGTCATTTACATATATTTATTTTCATAATTACTTATATAATTTGAAGTCTAAATAAGGCGTATACCTTTTTCCTTATTAAACTATTTCTAATATTTGTTTTGTTAGGGGTCTGATTGAGACAAGTTTAATACTTCTAAACCAGATCCCAGCCAAAAAAAAAAGTAAGTAGAAATGTTATGTTAAAATGTTTAATATTTATGTTAAATAATATGTTTTTTGGTTGAATAAATATTACGAAAGGAAACGATAATATCATCATATTTTATTCACTTTTCAACTCGAAATTGCGTTATAGGACCATTTCAAAAGTGACAGGCTACGCACGTGTAAGTTAACAAAATGGTGAAAATATGCTAAATTTAAAAAATTAATATACTGTAGATCGTCAGAATGCTCGGGAACACCTATTTTTCATTTCATTTTCTTGAAGTGTATGTATCATATGTAAGATTTATTATGAAATTAAGAGCACAAAAGTCATCATTAATTGCATATTAAATTTTTTTAAAATAATTTTGACAATTAAACAAATTATGACATTTTCTTAGGCCGAAATAAAAAACTTAACATCAGGCCCATAGCCAGAATACATCAGAGGGGGATTTTCTTGACACCAATTATTTTGCAAGTGCAGCGAGCAACTGTAGGCTGGGGGACAGGGAGCCACCAAGGACCCCCGGTCGGGGTTCAGGGGCCGAAGGTCCCTGGAAGCTTTGGCTCTCAGAGCAATTTCGGTTGTTTTAATAAGCAAAAAAGGGGGGTGGGGGGGTAGGTTGTTAAATTGGGTAGGTTAGGCCATTTTTCACATTCTGAACTTCAAGGCTAAATATCTCTAAAGTTCGGGTTGCAACTCTTTGCCGCTTTGTGATGCCAGGCCTCATATGTTATTTTGTAGAATAAAGTTAATCACTTCCATAAAAAATGTATTGTATTGTAACCAGGGGGTATAATGTCGATCGAACAATTAAAAATATCTTTTTAGGCATAATTAATTTATAATAATTTTCAATTTATAAAATAAATGTCAAAACAGGCAATGTAACCGTGATCTGGACTGTGTCTTAATGACTGTCGTGACCAGATTCGTACTAAAATATGATAAAATGGAGATGAGAGAGAAAAGGCTATTATGTCGTTTAGGCCTTGTTGAGTATTTCCAACAAGAGGAAGTAATTCAAGTTTATCCGCATTGCTCACCATAGGAACGCTAACAATCATGTTCGCGCTACAGTGTAAAATCCCACATTGACATAACATAACTTACCCTCCACACAAGTAAGGCAGGTTTTTCTCGTCTTAATAATTCCTTTTACATGCCTTAAAAAATACTCCCCTCCGAGGTTGCTTATAAAATAGGCCTGTTTAATATGTAGACATCTCTTTTGAAGTGTTTACTGGTTACAATGTTTACAAATAAACATTTTTCATCGATCTAATTTTTGGTCAAAGTGGATAACTATTATGTTGCATTCAAATGGAATATTCAACCAAATTTTTTTTAAGAATTATTTTTTCAGGGGACAAAACATCTTTAACATTTATTACTATGAGGTTATACGTTCAAAACCATTTACTACTGTATTCCAAAAAATAATAATTTTCAGAAAATAGTATGACTGTCACTGAAGTTTCATCCAACAAAAGAGTACACAAAAACTCACAATACTATATGTAGATTCCTTAAAATCTCCCCTTTACAAAAATACCTTGGTTTTCAAAATCGGACCTGTATTTCCTGAGATACAGCTATTTGAAATGTGTTGACTGCGGTATTTTTCGTGAAAAAAAAATTAGAATCGCGATATCTCGAATACCGCTAATTTTTTAAAAAATTGATATTTTGACCTTAATCACCATAAATTTCCCATACCAAATTTCACCAAAATTTAAGGAAGTAGGGTTTAACTCATTGGGTGATCTGAGATGGAATGACCCTACTGTAATATGGATAAATCCATTTAATAGGCCTGAGTTTTCGTATAGCAGAATGGCGAGAAAACTCAGATCTTGAAATCAGGGTTTTCTAGATCTGCAAAACTCAGATATATCCGAGATCTGAGTTTTCTATTATTTTTAGCCTTATTACCGTATTACACCATCTTAAAAAAAAAGTATTAAAACAGGTAATATATGCATTTCTCCTTGATCCAAATAAGTATGAGGACCCTTAGACCAAACCAGTTAAGAAATCAGAAATCTGAATCTATCAGAATTCTTGACTTGACACATTAAGATTATGAGCATATTAAAAGATAGCAGTAAAGGTAGCCTTGCACTACACAACACTAAAACAATTACCCATGGCATACATTTATAGTATTTAAGAAACATATGTTTATTAGGAATGTTTATGATAAATTAAAGGTTAGCCTCTGGTGCTACTTACCTTCAACACTTTCTGTTGCATCTTCGTTAAGTGTTCCACCCTGAATCTGTTGATCTAAAAACTCTAAAATGGCGTACACTAGTTTACTTATATCCGACATTTCAATCTAGGCCTGAAATATATAACATTAGATCATTATTAAAATATGGTCACTATTTAATAAATCATAAAGGAGTATATTTCCAGCTTTACTAAATAAGTAACAAAATAAAAGCCAAGTCAGCCTAATAATAAGGACATAAGGAAATGTAGATAAACAGGCTATACTGTACACAATTTTTTTGGCCTTAATTTATAGAAACCTCCGACGGCAAAACACAATCATTATGGACAAATTGACGGGATTTGGCCGTACCTCTCATGGCGCACTGCATGGTCAGAAGATATCTACAAAAAATGCGTGCTGAGCACTGATACATTGTGAGCGGTATTGGTGACCCTAGTGTGTAAATTTTACGGTGTAGTCTGCCAATTTACAAATATTATCTTCCAGCCCTGGACTTCTATAACGTATATGGATATTTTATACAAATTAAATTTCAATTTAGTGGCAGAAAGAACATTTAGTATGAAATTAAGGGTGTTGCCCGGGCAACTAGGGTAAGCTGTTCAAAACGATTGATTACGAAGAACAAAATTAACAAGATGATACAACATTATAAACGAAATAACAGCACCATTTTCACGAAAATGAAAATCTAAGGTACCAACATTGTGCTGAGGCCACAGCTAGTCAGCGCCTATATAACTTTTTATCATGATTACCCAACTTTTTACAATATTTTTATGCAAGATCGGGACATGAGGTTTTAGGGGGTTGCCTAAAACATTTTTATAAAAATTAACAATATCAATGTTATTATCTTTGGTTTATGTAATTAATTATATTTACAAAAATGTTGATTATGATATAAGTCAAGAATTTTTATCTTTTATTGATTAATTTTCAGTCTCTATCCCACCAAAGTATGGGGACACGATTTTAGACACTTACTGAAGAATGACCCGTAACTCATTGTTAACTGCTGGAAAACAGGCTTTAGAGTATTGGAAAATGACAGTATAAGATGTTTGTACATCGTTTTAAATGATTTACAATGCGCTGGAACCATTTCCTGGACCCCGACCGGGGTACCTTGATGGCCCCCAGCCAAGGTTTGCTCGCTTCCCTCGCAAGGTACGCCGAATCCGGGACGATTCGGCCCCGAGACGATTCGGCCCACTTTTGGGTCGAAACATCGCACTTTGAGGGCCGAAACGTCTCACTTTAGACCAAATTCATATTCATTTTTAGTTGGTATTTATTAAGTTTTTAAAAGTGTTTAACAACCCGTATTTTATTGATATTCACAATGTTAATATAATATATAAAATAAATTCAGTACTAAAAAAATGTAATTTTATATTCAATTTATTACTTCGAAAACTTTGTTTTTTTCGTGCATTCGCCAAGCGGCCTACAGAGGGCGTAGCTTGTTTACATCGTTCACGTGACTAATCTTTATCCCTAGTAGTACTAACCCATACTTAGTCTCTCGGAAAATAAAGTTTGGGAATAAAAGCTTATTTTATGCATATCAAAACCGATAAGATTAAGTATGCCAAATCGTTTCAGGGCCGAATAGTCCTGGGCCGAATCGTTTCAGGGCCGAATAGTCTCAGGGCCAAATCTTCCCGCTACCGGTACCTCTCCCCACCCCATTTTAACATGTTAGATCCGCCCCTGTGTTATTGATTATTCTGTTTAAAAAAATTAAAATCCTTTTTGACCAGCAGCACTACTGGTAGAAAACTTTACACTTATGAACAGTCAAAATATAATAAATTAAATGCATGACGTTAACCGTGCTGATGATAGCCACTTCCTTACACATAAGACCTAGGCCTACTAGGCCCTAGTACCCTTCCACCATCCAGCCAGGCTGCTGTGTGTAGTGTGGTGGTCTAGGCTATATAGGCCTATATATTTGTGTTCCTGCTGTGTCTGATGAGTGTGCTGTGGTTCGTACTGACGGGGTGGGCCTAGGCCTAATAATAATCATAATTATTTTTTCTGCTACAACTTTAAATTACTTAAACTTTAATTAATAACCAATGATTATATTCAATGATTAACCATTAATAAAATAGCCTTTTAAGTAGCTAGTAGTAGGGCCTAGCCTAGGCCGCCTACCTACCTTTCCGATTGTTCATGTGTTTTCAGTAAAAATCAGGCGCCCTCAATTATCAAAATACCATATCTATGAAAGGCCCTTTATAGTGTAGGCCACTATGTAATTTCGTGTCATTTTTTTGTTAAAAGCAAAATTCCAGCTGATTTAGTGTCTTTAGGATGTAAAGTAATGAAAAAAATATGTTGCCATTTTTTTTAAAAAGCTTAAGGGTGTCAAATCCAAGATGGCCGCCAATACGTAAAATATCCAATAAATGTACCATATTGGACAAAGTAACACCCATTATGAATAATATTTTAAGTTCATATGGGTTCTCTGCTACATAAGAATTATTATAAACCTATATTCATTTGTATTCTGACATTTTGAATTTCAAAATGGCCGCCATTTTTTAAAAATTGATTAAATTTCTTATTAAAATATGTGCAAGTTATGACGTTGATTGAAATCACATAAAATGATAGGCCTATGACAACAACATGGTGATTAACACAAAATGTTGACCATCAGGAGGTCTACAGTACTGACAGTACACTTCTTCATATTAAAACATCTCATAAACTTCTTCAGTTAAATGACAACTAACTCTGCCAAAGTCCTTCAATGAAATATTTCTAATCTTGAATGCGATACAGTAAGTTGACCTTCCTTCGTTCTCTACTACTGTATCCATCGAACTTCCACAGACTGATCTGCGTTCCCAACAACCTTGTTCAGAAACATATTGGCAAAATAACTGAAATACCTCATTTCACAGGCAAATAATCTCTATAGGAGTCTTCTTTTACTTTGATAAGTTTGTCACCTGTATTCACCGTCATATATATTTTTTTGCCAATATTCGTCTTTTTCTTAGGATTCCATATAGACAGTTTTCCTTCTACAAGACTTTTACCAATGCCTCAAACATTTTCTGTCCAATTTCATCATGCCATGGCCAACAAACACCTTTGTGCGAATTGCAGCATTCTTCATTAATCGGGATATCATCTCTCTTTAAATGTTAACTAGATTTTGCCAGCTCTGATGAAATCATTAATTTGTGTTATTCCAATGATACCACGCTCAATGACCCTGATCAATTGATGTAAATCCAGCACGTCCCACACATACATGTCCTCTGATATACATATATAGGGATATAGTTTAACCACATCATTTAGATTTCGTTGACTCTCTGTATTCAAGTTAATATCTTTATGATCAGCCTCTTTCAAACAAAATGCTACTTCACTTTCTCTGTACTGTCTGCATTTGTAGAAGCAAGTTGTAGAAAGAAAGCAGAATTTGTGTGCTTTTGTCCTTTAGATATGTTTTCCATTTAAGATATTTGTGTCACTGGTTGTATAGGTAATACAAGTTCACAAAAGCACTTGCCTCAAAACTATTTTCACAATGCTACATGTCCAAAAGCCATGTAGTTCACCGGGTCGACATAATAATTGCTTTTTGATGTCATCTCTGTCCACCTCCACTCATCTCGGGCAAGAGTCATCACCAGGCATTCTTGTCTTTCCCTAGTACATGAGTTTTTATACCACAACCATGTGCACTCATCAAACCAGTGTATAATGCTGGTCTGTCTGTAGGGGGTACATATCTAATGAAATTGGTTGAGATTTTAGAAGATGAGAAGTAGGAGTTCATTCATTTACAAGGTTATTTATAGGCAGAGCTGTATCTGTATTTCCTTCAAGCTTCTGCCAAAAGTTGACAGGTTGAAAACTTACCAACCATACTGGTGACTATGGCCCTGAAGGTTCAGACATTGAATTACATAGCATTAACGCATTTATTATTTACCATATTTATACAGGATTTCACAATAAGGTATAAATGCACTTGTTTTATATTGTGGTCCTGTCTCCGATCAAGTTTCAGTTTCATGAAAAGAAATGAGATCTGTAATTTAGAATCTATATATAAATTATGGTTAATTCTGACATAGCCGAGCACAATGGAAAAACTTTGGAACAAATTTCTGCCTTGGATACCTACCTGAACTATCTCAGGTGTACCGCAAAATGTAAAACAGTTTTCACTATTACGATATTGTTCCATATTTCTATCTTAGGAATATATTATAAAGAGTTTTAAAACAAAATTTCTGATTCATCGGTAGATTTCAACTCAATTTCAATTGTACGCGGTCAAAGTAATTTCCGGGTTCACGATGAGTTCACATGTTCACCTTGCAACTACCTGGTTTCAGTTAAGTTGGTCGTTAGTGGCTATAGCTATTTTAGTTTTTTGTTTATTTTCGGATCGGACCGCGCGTGTGAAGGCACAGTGTAGTTAAAAAATAAAATCCCGATAGCCGAGTTTTATTGAGTAAGCTGGCAGGAATAACTGTAGGCTATTAGGGCCCATATTGCAAGCCGTCTAAAACATCTTCCTTCTTTGGCCGAAACGGCCTACACTGTCGCGGAAGTTAGTTTCAAAAGATGTTTAAATTAAATAATGTATTATGATGGTATTTATTTGAATAAACGCCTCCCCAATAAAACATCACTTTTAATAATAATCGCCTACACCCACCCACCCCCCCCCCCCTACCCAACTATCTAATAAACGCCCATCCACATTAATTAATTATACACACAATATTGTATATACTATTTATAATAGAATTCATTACACTGTTAACTATAATTTACCAAGCATTTGTAATAATTTTTTACCACTTTTCATATCTATTAGAGGATTTTATTTGATTATAAGGTTACGATATTATTAAAACTAAAAAATCCCTCGAATAAGCATCTCCCTCAAATGAACTCTGCCTCCCCACCTCCGCCCTATAAAAACAATAAACACTATACTTTAAAATGTTATTAATCATCTAAGACACTGTGAAACAGAGTAGGTTTAGTTTTTCGAATGTCAAGTATTTTCAATAATGGTAACCGACAGAAAACGTACAAGGAGAACGTCCTTGTAAAACCTTTTTACCCATAGGGTTGGTGAAATCTGTCCATAATAGGTTACTTTTCTGTCCATAATAGGTTACTTTCTGTCCATAATAGGGACTAGAGGGCGCTGTTGTTTGTCCATAATAGGTGACTTTCATATTGGCTGTCCAAAATAGGTGACTTTTTGTCCACAATAGGCGAGTTTATTGGAGTAGTGCGCCATCCATTGTGTTGTCCATAATAGGTGATTTTGTTGGCGTACTCGTACGTACGTGTAGTTTATTTCGCGAGTAGAAGTAATAGTATTATTATTTAATACTAATTTGCTTTCTCTTCAGACTTCGAGGCTACCTAGGCATAGCTAGTAGGAGGCCTAATTAGTATAATTATTTAAGTCTCTATAGCCTCTAGGCCTAGGCCTAGGCTAGTCCTGTTTTAGTTAGGCTACCTCAGGCCTACTACTACTACTACTACTACTAGCCTAGGCCTAGGCTATAGCTGGAGTCCATTTGTTATTGTCCACTAATGAAATGTGAGCTTTTTTTTTCTAGGCCTACTAGCTTACAGCAGGGGGTACCTCCCTGCTACAGTAGGAATACAAATGACGTGGGCTCATATTAGGTAGATAGGTTTCCTACTACAAACAACTAGGCCTATCCTCATTATCTGTTTTTTTATTATTTTAATATGAATATTTTACAGACTACTCGTAACTATACTGCCTAACTGCAGGTCAGGTCTGGCGGACTAGTCACACAGTCTTTTACTAATACCACTGCCACCACCGCACACTAATATACTTTGAAGACCGAAATCAGCTACTACTAGCCTAGTCTACTAGACCTATTGGTAGTTTGTCTTTAAATCACAGACATCTAGATTGCTAGATTGACCTATTAAAATTTTAGTTTTTTTAATTATTTTTTGAATGAATGAGTCTTATCCAGACAGTTAGTAGGTTGGCAGTATAGTAGAGCCAGAGCTATTGTTACTGTATGTTATTAATTATGTCATCTATTTAAATCTCAATTTTTCCCATATTTTTTGCATGTATTAAAGATTGTGTACAGTGTATCTTCTGATCAATGTTATAGTACAGTAGCATGGACATTAACTAGGGTAAGTAACAGATAGGCCCAACCTACAATTGAAGAAAAATACTTTACATATAACCCACTAGGCCTACATCTTTTAGGACATTTTTCAATATGACCAAGATACTGTAAAATCCCAAGAAGAAGCCTATTTAGAAAAAGTATTTGTTTGCAAAAGTAATCTTCGGAAAAGAAGGATACAATTTAGTCAAACATTTTCAGAGAGACAAACTGAATTTTATCAGTACCGTAGTAGAAAAACTGACAATAATTTTTTAACATTCTGATTTGAAATGTTCTATTCATTTGAATTGCTAAGAAATTAAAAGTAGATATTTTTTTTCCATTCATTATAAACATTACAATCACAGTACAAAGAATAGATAAATCCACTAACAAATTCATGCAGAAAATATTTCAAAATTTAATTGAATGTTATATTATTAAAGCATTCATTCAATAAAGCATTTGTCTTTAAAACATTTAATATCAGTTTTCATATAGTGAGTATGGTAATAATTGACTGACAACTGGTATAAACTTAAATTTAGTAAAACAATCCTACATATCTTTTTTTAAATGCAATAAAATATTTAAACATAACTGTGTCCCACCATACAACATGAAAATTTGTCTCAGCATTACTAAGATTGAAGTTACTTGCATTATACAATACTTAAACATTATTATAGTATTTAAATGCTTCCTTTTTTTTATTATAGGCATACAGATGTTTGATATTCTGCTCATATACAGTATGCTGCTGAAATGAAAAAGTACATCACTTCAACATATTATTTTTGATCATAATCATCGATCAATAATTATAGTAATAAACATAATAATTATGGTGTATTTTATTTATCCTTGCTATTTTTTAAATTGTAGTTTAACCATGTTTTTACACTTTTAAAATTAATATAATTCAGTATTTTTTAAATGTGATTTAGATTTTGAATAAACTGTTCTGAATACAGAACAAAGGTGTTGATTGTACACTGCGTGTATGTAAACTTGATTTCTAATTATTATTAAACATTAAAATGTATTCATTTAATTAAACAATATAATAAATGGATGAGATGTGCTGCTGTTGATCCACTTTAGACTGGGATGGTTTGTCATTGAGCTATGTGGATCCAGAATTTTGAAATAGGGGAGGACCTAAAATGACGAAATGAAGTGCTGAACTGTGATGTCTTTTTCAATATTAAATTGATAAAGTTGATTTTTATTATTAACAAAACAAAATAAAGTCCAAAGAAAAAAAAATACAACAATTACATTGAAACACCAATGCATTAAAAATAACAGTTTACATTTTCATTATCTTAAAAAAATAAAACTTTATTATTAATATTATTATTAGAGTATATGGGGTATTTTTTATTTTGTAAAAGAACGTGTGGGTTTGGTGATTTATTTAAACTTGCAATAGTATGGTAAGTTGCGTAATGTCTGTCCGTACTATCAAACCTAAAATGAAGTTCAAATTAAGTTATTTGTTGCTGAATAAATTTCACATTTCATTATTATTAGTGGACAATAACAAATGGACTAGACTTAGGCTAGTAGTACTAGTAGGCCTATAGAGGTAGCCTAACTAACAGGACTAGCCTAGGCCTAGGCTAGAAAGACTTAAATATTAATTTATACTAATTAGGCCTCCTAGGTAGCCTCGAAGTCTGAACAGAAAGCAAATTAGTATTACTTCTACTCGCGAAATAAACTACGTACGTACGAGTACGCCAACAAAATCACCTATTGGACAACACAATGGATGGCGCACTACTCCAATAAACTCGCCTATTGTGGACAAAAAGTCACCTATTTTGGACAGCCAATTATGAAAGTCACCTATTATGGACAAACAACAGCGCCCTCTAGTCCCTATTATGGACAGAAAGTAACCTATTATGGACAGAAAAGTAACCTATTATGGACAGATTTCACCAACCCCGCTCTTTTTACCCGAGTCATTATCATTCCGAGAACCTTCGTTTACACTTCCTAGAGGAGAGCGAGCAAACTAGAGGTCTAACCCTCTAGTTAGACGTAATTGTTGTTGAATATTTGATAAAAATTGTTAAGTTGTTCCATACTTTTGCAACTCCAACGTTGAACGATTATTTAATTTAATAGTCATAGTGGGGTATTATATATCTGTTATATAGAGGACATTGACAACTTTAGCCTTATATTTACAATTTACAATCCTGTGAGAAGTGACAATTTTAGAACATTGTGTACAAACAACAATTTATGCACATATATTTAAAAAAAAATTATTTAAAGAATTTAATTTTTAGTGGCGGCCATTTTGAAATCCAAGATGGCCGACAGATTATCGCTTTACATAGTTAGGATTGTATAATGGGTACAGTAATACCATCAAAACGGACTTGTTCCACATTCATAATTTATATTATTGGTGATATTCTGATTTTTAATAGGGTTATTTGAATGTTGGCGGCCATCTTGAATTTGGTCCTTTAAATGTCTTTTGAAAAAATGGCAACATAATTTTTTTCATTCCTAATATTATCAAGATATGAAAAAAAGTCAAAGTTTGCTTTTAACAAAAAATATACACGACATTCATATAAACGACATACCAGCCTACACTATTACGCAATACACATTATCACTTTTATGATATGGGGGATAAGTAACAAAAACAAGAAATAGTTTAAAGATATTTTGAGTCCCAAAAAATTGAGGTTTTTTCAAATTTGCTTTTGAATGTGTCATTTTAATGTCACATAATAGTTATTCACTTTAACCAAAAAGAGATCGAAAAAAAATTATTTACCTAAAAAAAATGTAATTTAAAGTAATTATATAATTAAACGTTTCTTTTCTGTTTGTATACATGAATAAATTGGGGTTTTTTTGTTATAAAAGTGAATAACTTTTGTATTTGAAGTAAAATACTACAAGAATTCATACTTTGATATGTCATAATTGTGCAATTGAAATTGAAAAATAAAAAATACTGAATCTGTAAAAGATGATGTGCTTATTAAATAATTTAAATAATTATGTCTAAATAATATTACTTTATTATACTAAACAGACTCATTGTTGGGGGTCACTTCATCAAGCCTAGATGCTTCAAGTGTCAACAAATTGTATCCTACTGTATTACAACCAAAAACTTTACTATTAGGCCTACTGTATATAGACTGTTTTGATAATAATTTAATGATTATCTGACAGCGAATTACATATATCGGTCTATAATTGACAGTCAAATGGGACTCATTGTAAATACCAGAAATAATGTTTTGATTATTTGACAGTGAATTACTATAATACTGGCCTATGTTGACAGCAAAAACAAAGTCATTATTTATTAAACAAGATTTTATAGAT
The DNA here is from genome assembly GCF_964355755.1 of Antedon mediterranea. Taxonomy (NCBI): domain Eukaryota; kingdom Metazoa; phylum Echinodermata; class Crinoidea; order Comatulida; family Antedonidae; genus Antedon; species Antedon mediterranea. The sequence goes on from NC_092675.1 coordinate 16,109,847, forward strand.
TACTGTCTACATGCATCTGTAATACTGTATTATCAGCAATTTTTTTCATAGACTCTCTTCTCCCAGACGTGCTTTGGGGTTTGTAATTTTAGCATGACCCGTCCTAGTTTACAAAGTACCAAAAACGTCGGCCTCTAGAACTATAACTGCCGCTTGCTTTAGCTTCTGAATGAGTAGTCTTCTTGGGGCGTACCTGGCTGAAGCAGCAGCGTAATTAAAGGGCTGCCATGAGACATTTGGTATCAATCCAAACTGATTTCGAAAACCAGTTTATTGCACTACGGAATTCAGCTACAAGTGGTATGTCAGTAACTAACTATAATATTCCATCTGGCTTGGTTTGACTGATATGCAGCTCTGGAAGCGATATGGCGATAAAGCGATAACAATCAGTTCGTGACTTACACAAACTGGGGTATAAACCAGCTAGACAATGGTAATCATAACGGAACATGGTCATCTATGAAACATGCAAAGTTCAGTAACAACATGGAACGACACGCCATGTTTCTATCAACTATTTAATGTGAGCTTCCACAATACAAAGCGGATAAGTCACTAATGAGCCAAAACTGGCTTACTGCTTGGTTCCCACTGGAGACGCAAAGCAATGACGTCAGCGAAACGTAAGTGATTTGACCAATCACAAAGTGATGGATCATCCGAACTGTCGCTTTTTATTTGTCTATAATTGCGTTGAATTTGGTCCTTTGCATTGCCTCTCAAAACTAAGCTTTATGTTGAAATATTTCACATAATTTATTCAGTCAATGGCTTCTTCACCACCTCCTTTCGGAATGAAAAACGGATAGATTGTTTTTGTGTTTTGGGTGAACCTGAAGGTTTTTGGGGAAAACGCAATTTTAATCGAATGAATGAATGACGATCCTACAGTACCCTCAAACCTGAATAGGCTTATAAAGGTGACTTCTTAGCCAGTACAACAGATTTTAAACTTACTATAGGCATCTGACCTGACAAAATATCTGGTTGCTTTAGACTTGATCCTCCTTAGTAGATTATATACGGTAATTCAGTTTAATATTCGTAAAGAGTAAAACATTTGCCACCCATGGCGTATCATACCTTTGCTGGAAAAACAAAAACAAACGACGCTCTGTAAACAAAACAAGGGCATATAGATGGCTGCAGTCGAGTGCTCTGCTCAAGTTAGTGTTTACCGACCAACCGACTGACCAACCGACCGACATAATGAGCTGTAGCAACGAAGACTTTAAGGCAATCCTCTCCAATATAAAACTATTTTGTAGCCTATTCCGCTGCCTCACTTCACTGTAAAAAAGTGTTTAGATCTTAAACACGTATTTTGTATACACTTTTCCCACATCTTTATCTTTTAAACACGTAGTTAAATGTTTAGCGTGCTTAAAACCTAAACGTGTTTATAGCTACATGTTGTTTTCCTCCACTCGTTTAGCAGTCAACATGTCACTATTTTTTTCAGTAACATGTTTAGGTATGTGTTTAGCGTTGCGTGCATACGATTTTACCCTGGCGAAAAAAAAACTCCACACATAATAAGCTCCACACGTTTGAAACCTGAATGTGTCTTTATATTGTTCCACATGTTTAACAATCAACACGTCACTGATGTGTTGAGTTGGATACAGACTACATGTTTATCAATGTATTTAGAACCTAAACATAGGCCTATGGCTAAATGTGTGGAAAAACTGGTTACAAAATACATGTTTATGTTTAGATAAGCCAAACACATCGACGAACTGCAGATACTTTTTCTTTCTTTGTAAGATAATTAGCTAGTCAAAATGTTTACAGCTCACTATGTTGGTCGGATGGATGGTCGGTCGGTTGGTCGGTTGGTAAACACTAACTCAAATTTGAGCACCCGACTGCAGCCATGTATATGGCCTTGTTATCACAAGATACTGAAAAAAAATATATTTCTGAATCATGCCTACGAGTTAATGAAGTTAATTAAATTGATAGAAATTCAGACATTCAAATTAACTAACTTCTAATCAAACTAATGACGAAATGCATTTCCAACCATACATGATCAGCTTCCAGAGTTAAATAATTCACTGACACAAAACGGTAACAGCAACATTAACATTCATACTATTTATAACTGAAACTTTATACAAATAATTTCAATTTAGTATGCAAAATTTGGATCACAATTAAACAAATTCCTAAACATATTTGAGTTCCTCTATATTGAGTGACTGTTCTGTTCAACTGCTGTTAGAATGCTTTTCAAAGTTCAACCAACCAACAGTATATCAAGAGTTTGATCATGTCGATAAGCAAATAATAAAAAAACAACAAATTAAACACATTTTTTTTTTAAAGTTATATATAATAAATGCAGAAAAACATTCAAATTGCAAACACATCTGTGAGTTCTCCATGTGTTTAAATAATCAAATATATTATTTTCTGCTATAGTTATTCAACCGCTGTTCAACCTACCAACATTTAATTTAAAAATTTGTATAATTTTGATTAGCAAATAGGCCTAAATCGTAAATACAAATAAAAATAATAATTTCAATATAATGCAACATTTAGATTTTTTTTTAAAACACCAAAAACAAAAATGGTGAAACATCTGTGTAGCTCCCCCAAAAAAGAAGCTCGTTTTATACTTGAATGACAATTATCTTTACGAGTAGCAAATAAAACATCAAACTGATAATTACCGGTATAATAATAATAACAACAATTTAATTATGCAACATTCAGATTGCAAACAAAATAAAACATGCTAAACATCTGCGTAGTTCCCCAAACAAGCTCTATAAAAAGACACCACGATTGGTCTGACTTGATACCTAAAAAAATAGAAGTTCGCTTCACAAGTAGAGAAATTCTGGAAATGGTATACCGCCGTTTTACAATATTATTATTTGTTCGTAAAAATCAGGTACAGATTTCAAGGAATGCGGTAGGCCCAATTAGGCAATGTGTTCTCCATTCAGGGTTCACAGACAGCAATAAGAATAATGATTCGGTTGCTTATGTAGGAATTGTCATACCTATTATTACTGCCCTCCTCTGAGAAAAGGCTGTTTTTGAGTGGTGTGCAAAACGCGCGTTTCAGTTCAGTGATTTACAGGTAGTTGATGGTGCATTTTGTAGAAGTACACTACAAGTATTACCAAATATGTCATGCACTCTGATTTGGGGTGTCAAAATAGAGTCTTAGTTATAGGTGGTAAATTGCTGGATTTTGTGCATGAAATAAAATATCTCGGTATCCCTAAGCAAATTTAAGATGAGATACTCTTGTTAGCAATATGATTTCTAATAGTACCACCCGTAGATTATATATGCTTAATCGTCTCAAGCGTTTTGGAGTTTCTGCTTCCGATTTGGTGTCCGTTTATGTGGAGTACGTTCGTCCTATTGTCGAGTATGCCTCACCAGCGTGGCATGGTTTTATTACTTTAAAACAGTCTCTCATGATTGAGCGAATTTAAAAAAGGGCGTTTCGGATTATATTGGGACCTAAGTACGACACATATCTTAACGCACTTAAAAGTACTAATCTTTAGACGCTTGATACGAGAAGAATTAAATTATGTAAAGAATTTGCACATCCATGCGTCGTTCCAATTCCTTCAAAGAGTGGTTTCCTATTAATTCTCTCTCACAGTATGCTCCTTAGAAAATCCAACGAATTTCTCATTCCCCGTGCTCGAACCGAAAGAGTATGTCAAAAATGCTATAGGCCTCCGTTTCTCGCTAAACTCCTTAATGACAAATGATTCTTGTTTTATTGGGCGTCATGTGCAATTTCTCCTCGCGTGCTTGTGTGCTACTTTTTGTCTATTTTCAATTTTCAATTCGATTTTCAAATTTTGTACCTTTATATTTTTATATTTGTTAATTTTTTAGAATTTTTTGTCCTTTTGATGTGTACATTATCATGTTAATATTGTTTTAATTCAGCCTTGTGCTACGATTACGATATATTGAATAAATAAATTTTATCAGCGTTTATGAACCTAGTATATTATTATAATGTAAATGTGAATTATATCCAATTGTGGTTTTAAATTATTTAAACGTTTAAATTAGCTATAAATGCATCATGTAGCCCTATATGTTTATATAATTGATTAAAAATACGGTAAAATAAGGTATTATTATTAGAACAATTTTAACAGAATTCCTTACGTCAATTGTGTATCTTTTTTAATTAGCTACCGTATTCATAAAGTAATGATCTGATTGGATAATCGTTCTTTGTCATTCAGCATTTACCCAGGGTACTGTATTTAATTGCAGATGCAGATATTTCATATCATAGCTAGCTGGTGATAGATTACACCACTAAAAGCCAAAAAACCAATTTAGTAAAAGAGATAATGCCTTTTCTCAGAGAAGGGCAGTTAGCCTTCACTCTGGACCCAAAATTGTCGGAAAAATTCCAAGGGTTTTTTTTCTTTAAAAAAAAAAAATAACTTTTTAAAACTGTAATCGGAGTCACCTTTGTCATGCCCATACCCCACTTGTTAATATATCCTATTTATCGTCGATCGTTATCGTCTAGTGTAAAATGCCATATTAATATGTAGTAGTATTCATTACGATTGTTATAAATAAAAATAGTATGATTGACTTATATATTTTAATTTTATATAATAAGCGCAAAATGAAGATTGTTATACTTGCCCCGTATACTCAGCACTGACAATTGTTACCGTCGAGGCACATCATCATCCACTCCAATTGTGTCCTCCATTTTAACTTCCTTTTAAGACAGTTGCTACCGAACCTTAGCAAACAAATTGTAATGGTTTGAAGCAAAGAGGAGCTGTAACTGTCACTTCAAGGGGGGGGGGGGGGGGTGTGTATTAGTTTAGTTAAACTTTTGATAATGAATGACGTGAATGACATTAATCCAGTAGTGATGATGACAATTGTCTTGGGCCTCTTATTTTAAAATGTCGACTATTTTTCATAATGTGTACAGATGTCAGAGTTAAAAATTAAGACGAACTCATCTTATTTTAGTAAAATTAAAGATGTATAACGTATTAAACTTTGATATGCCATTTTGCAGTGTCAGTAAATTATTTAATTCCGTAGGAAAACAAACGAACTAAGATGATTCCACATAATAACATTAAACATAATAATACACGATTAAATAAAAAAAACAAACGCACTTTTCTGACAGACAATTTAGTTTTTAAATCCCAGTTTTTGCAGGTAAATAATAATTGTTATCATTATCAAGTGAATAAACATTACTAAACCAAATTAACAATCAATAGGCCTACAAACCACATTCATATATCAACTGTATAGAATATTATCCTATACTAATTTATGTTTTAAAAAGAAAGAAAGAAATGTTTAATTTAATTTGAATTGTGTATATGCCTATCCTAACATATAGACCAACTATAGATACTTTCTAACAATATTTTTCTTCAATCAAAGGAGGGAAAATGGAACATTAGGTGATCGGTACCAAGGACGTAAACCGGTTTCTCACTAAACTTTGGGATTCATACATGGCCATTCCACCACATAGCATTGAGTGATGTGTCACGTCTAAAGAAGGTACTTTTAAATGAACCCGAGAATCGGAGGTTCACGAAAGGTGCTTTTAAAGACTATCACCTCGGTAAAGAAGATTGTGTTCATCTTTGGATGGGTAAAAAGGGGAATGGAATGACGCACCATTTGCTCATAAAAAGCATTATACTTCCACAGGTCAGGAAATGCCAATGAGCCAAATTATACTGAAATTAAGCATTATATTTATTTATTTATTCAGGTATAAAACACATGTACAAAACAGCAGCCATTGGCAGATAACGTTTGTTTACAATCAATATACAAATTTAAAGTAAAAGAAGCACAATTATAAACAGTATAGAAAAATAACTATATCTTATAAAACACAAAATACAATATTATTCGTTCATAAAATTAAGTACGTTATTATTTTTATTATTTTTATTATTATTCAAGATTATTATTAGTATATACATTATTAAAATTATTGTATAAAAAGTCGAAACGGCATCGAGAAAGTGAGAAATAATCATGGAATTCTACCCATATCAGTTAGCATTAATAAACTTAACAATCGTGGGTCTGGCAGACCTTTGGTATCGTTCAGTTTTACACCTGAGGAGAAGGAGTCTTACGGTACTAGTTTATAATTCATGTTACAAAATCTGTTATAAATAGATAGAAATGAAATTTACATAGCATTAACAGCATTCATTATTTGTTTGTGTTTTATTCACTGAAATGATGAACTGTTAATACAAACACACAGACCGTTCCAATCAGAACGTAACGTTCTGTATGACGATAATCAAGATGATGAAATAAAAGTAAGTAAGTAAATGTGCTAGGATTTGATGATCTTTAAATTAAAGACCATCAATACACAGTAATAAATCGCGCCACAGAGAATATGTTATACATATACAGTACTGGTATTTGTCGCAGCCAGACATAAGAAAATCAAAGGATTGTTACTATACATTGTCAAGGCGAGCTACTGGATCATTAATTATTGTTTAATCACTGTAGAATATCCATGATTGACGGAAGAAGCGCGAATCCCATTCATGATTTTGTGTTTCAGACGGTCCAGAAAAAATCGGATCTTCTCGTTAGAATTATGTATTTAGAAATAAAAGAGAATTAAGACTGTTTGCTATATACATTGAAAAAAGTTTTAACTTAAGGAATGTCCAAACCAAGAGAAATAATTTTATTTTAATGTTTTAGAAAATGCTTAAGTTTAAGAAATGACCGCCTAAATATTGATTCATGTTATTATGTAATATGGGCCGAGGGCCAAAATTACCAATAAGGAAAGAAAGAAAGAATTCGCAAATTTCATTCAACATCATGCGGCGCGCGCACGTGAGTGACAATCGACGTGTGCTGCTGTAAATGTAATTATATTTCTAACGCCAATACTTTTAGTAACTTGGTTAAAAAGTCTTGTATTGTCCATTATTTTACAGAATACACAACGTTTCACAGATAGGTCGGAAGAAACAACGCCACCATTCTCTGGAGAGGTCATCAAACTAACTAACGTAGTTATGTAATCACAACAAAACGCATTGTATTTTGTAAAACAACAATAAACTCAACGAACTCAGCATCAATGAAGAGATTAAACGCGTCATTTCATTTCATACATATTCATAAGCTAAGCGACCTATCAGGCGAAACGTTTATATATTGACCTGTCATCCATGCATGCGCAATGCATCAGAGATTCAGATTAATATTAAATACAAGGAAGAAGATAACGATGGTTTAAAAAATACAGGTCTAGGCTAATCATTTGTTTTAACTACAATTATGGCAGCTGAAAAAGGGGAACCTTGTTGCAATAGAGTGAGCAATGCTATTATATCCACATTCGAGTCATTGTTTAAAAGGTTAGTGAGTTTGTAGTAACACAGTAATAGTATCGATAGGCCAGTCTATTTACGCACAATGCAGTGCAAGCTCGCTCCTGTTCTACACGCTCCTGTGAGAAGGTGCGTGTATTTAACCGTGCTATTCTCATAATATTAAATGATAATAAGTAGGCCTAAAGTAATGTAACGTTGTAAGTGTTGCTTGTGTAAAGTGCAGAAAGACTGTATTTTATTTAATACATTGAATATCAAAGAAAACATAGGCATACAATATTGATTTGAATGAGTTTGAATGCAGGATTATATAGTTTTATTTACGGTGTGGTGGTAGGTTACGTTATACGCATGTGCAGTAAGCGTTACATAACCTTCACATCGCGTATGCGGTAATATTAATTAATAATATTATGATCTATAAAATACAATAAAATGATATGACAAATAGTAGCTCTTTTATTTCCCATCGTCATCGGCTTCATGTTATCGTCAGATCGTCAAACTAACATTATCATATTTTAGTTTTCGGTCAAATAATCGAGTCACGTCACTTGTTCCGGAATACCTAGAAAAGTCAACAACCGTACACGTACGTGGTTGATTCATGGAGTTATAAAATATTTTATAACTCCATGGTTGATTCATCCAAAAACTACAGATTATCAGGTACAACTTTCCCAGCAATAGGCCTATGACCTTAAAACCACAGTTGTTGTACAGGCTCGGGTTGTAAATGTGGGTTCATCAATCGACTGTTCTTTCAAACCAAATTTATAAATTTATAAATTTTGATATAATAATAATAATAATAATAATAATAATAATAATAAATCTGGAAATATGCATTATAAAATATTGGATTTGATGTAGTTGTGACGTCATGGTCAGTAACATCAAGGCCATCTAACCAAAGTCAATATTGACTATGTCATGAGCTATTCTACCATGGAGCTATAATCTAACCAGGGAGATGTATTTTACATCTCCCTGTTCTAACTAACATAATATTTCCCTTGGTAACGCTAATGATTTGCATTTACTTTAATAAACCCTATTTAGGTAGGAATACTAATTATTTTTTTACCTATGAACCAAAAATAGAGATCATTAAAATTATCAATTAGACATAACATTGTACATAAACACACTAGAACGATTGCAGCACCTATCTAAAATGTACTGACGTGTGCTGTACTGTAGTTTCAGACCTGAAGATATGGTATGTCAAATCAAGTGGCATACACGGACAATGCTAAGGTTTGCTTAGCATGGAGGTTCATAGTAGTAGGCATATTTAATGGAGGAAATATTCTGCGATGGAGCTCCCAATAATAGGCCTAGTAGTAGCTGGCCTATAAACATTATGAATGAATATGGACATAACGGTAATCGTAGACATATACGGCAGTAACACTTGAACCTATATAGGTAAAATTGTTAAATGAATCTTTATTACTACCACAGTTATTTGTGATCATTTTTTTTTTAGAATCGGTTCTTTTGTCGGTCAACACTCTTGGATATGCATCTTTGTTAGTGTTGTTGTAACTATAGGATTTGGTATTGGTTTTACCATGATAAAAATAGAGAACAGACGAGAGAAACTTTGGGTACCTGCCGAGTCTGACAACCAGGATTATCTAAGATATGTCTCCGAGAACTACAAAGACCCATTCCTCGAGACAATCATCTTTGAAAATGAAAATATATTAACTCCAGAATCATTTAAGGCTGTAAGTTGAATTACTGCTTCCGAAATTTGGATCAGTCTGTAAGCCAGATGCATGTCTGTAATAAAAATAATATGTTTTTGTCAATTATTACGACGTCACCAGGCCTATAAAAGGCTGTGATTTTACATTGGTTCTCAGTTTGTCGTACCTTATTTTTATTTATTTTAAATTAATATTTCGGTATAAAATAGCCTATGGCTGAACATTTATTTATTTAGATACTCAATAGCTCATATAGCTCATAATTATAGCTATCTTAAGGTCTGTCTACACTGTCAAACTTTATGTGACAAACAAAATGTGACCATACCGGTACAGTATATGGACACGATGATGTCATTATCATTATTGGTACCATATTTGTGCACATCGCTCTTTTTGTCAAACTAGTTTGATACGTAGACAGAGCTGTATTTTAATACTTGTTTGATGGAACTATTTTGTTTTTACTAATTTTAAACCTGATTAATCGATTTACATAAATTTTAGGTCAAGTGCTTTGACACAGATCAAATCGAAAGTTGAGTTTTAAGATGGTTTTTAGGATTTAATGACGAACAGTCAACTCTAATTACAGTAAATCATTGGTTAGATAAATTAGAAATTTGTCTAATACCCAGCAATATTGTATTAATTTATTAATTCTGATTTCGTTTTATTTATTAATATTACAGATGTTTCGAGTCGATGAATTGGTTAAAGCCATTGATATTGGTAAAAGTTGGGAATCTATTTGTTTTAGGTATGTGAAACGTTTTAAACCTACTTAGCTGTAATGTATGTATAATGTAATAATATGAGGACGAAATCAGACATAGCTGAAGATTTTGCTTACATGTGTGATGAATGAGAACGATAAGGAAAAAATGAATTAAATTAAAGCGCTAATAATTTTTTAATTAATGGACGAATTTGTACCATCGATATTTGATGTTTCCCACTATGACGCAACGCAAGTAGTTTGACCAATCACAAGCGATAGATTAATCGAACTGTCGCTTATCATTGGTCAACTCGCTTGCGTTGCGTCCTAATGTAAACCAAGCTTTAAATATTTACCTTTCCATGCTGTAGGTCTGGAGAAAGCTGTTTCGTGAATAGTATTTTTGAACTTTGGGGATTTAATAAAACGGTTATTGAGAGATTATCGCAAGAAGAGATTCTACAGAAAATAAATGAGGATCCTATAAGGTATGCACTAAATGAGTGGCGAAGTTAATAATAATAATAATAATAAGATTTTTATAGCGCACATACCACTCCAGAGTGCTCTCAAGGCGCATTTAAAAATAAAAAGAAATAAATCATACAAATTCCTGACAAATAAAATGCAATTTCTTTGGAGGGTCCCCAACCGTTGTCGTTCTGTCGCGGTCCCGGACCCCTACCTAGGTGACCAAACAAAGGAGCAGGATACACATTTGCCTTGCCAGTTTATCGGATTTAAAACCAAACAGACCCCAATATTTTCGGAACTACTAGCAAAACATGATTGGTGATAATAGACAAATCAGCTGAATGTAGTTTTGCAAAATATAAGCTTAGCAAATTAGCCTTCTTTTTCCGAATAACATAATACCTGTACAGAATATGGATGTTAATACAGGTAGTTTGACCTTTCGGTATATAAACATATTAACAAATACTATTATCCCCTCACCATTATCCCACTAATGGCTTTCTAGCACTAATTATTTTTAAGATAATTATTTCGTTCTAAAAGAATTAATGATTAGATTCATCCTCTTATGCATAATTGACAACATTATAGGTAGCCTACCATTTCCTTAGTGTATCAGTAATTATGATATATATTCATGTTTGAACTATAAATCCATGGAAACGGATGTTTACTTTAAATTAAAATATGTTTTCTATTAAAAACTACGTTAATCAAATCAAGGAGATCTCCCTGATCAAATATTATACGTGACACCTCTGACTGCTCAAGTTAGTGTTTACCGACCAACCGACCGACATAGTGAGCTGTAGAGTCTAAAAATCAGTACGATGGTCAGATACCCTTTTAGGAATTCAATATTTTTTATCCCGCTAGCGCAATGACGGGTAATGAAGTTGATGTACTATCGTATCTTGGCGGTGTTGATGATGAGACATATATTACTTCAGCCAGTACCGCCATAGTAATATATGGGCTGCAAGACAACAGTGAATTTGATGAGTCTGCAGGCGAATATGTAAGTAGTGACTAATAGCACTAGTAGATGTCACACGATGTAATGTAAAGAACGATGAGTCACAAGAATCGGGTTTTCTTTCAATATATTGTAAGTTGGCCGTGCCCTCTTGCAAAAATTATAGTCTGTATAGCCTGTGTCAAAATATTACCGGTAGATAAAATGCTTCCTTGCCAATTGAACTGTAAAATTATATAATATACCGGAGGAAAGTAGTTCAAAAAGGTTATTAAATTCCGCCTCTCACCTTGGGTACAATAACATACTATATGACAAAGGTGTGTACACAGTAGCTTACTATTGACTATATTGTGTATGAATGTGGCGAGGCGTTTATACAAACGATGTTCCATGGTGGTGTTTATTTGAGGGGGAGTTTATACAAAACAGGGCGTTTATTAGAATAAATATTTTAATATTTATTCTAATAATAATGCAGTGCAAAAATAACAATCTTTATGTAGGTTGACCCAGATGCTGAAGAATGGGAATTAGAATTCATTGATATTTTTACAGCAGACCAGGAGAATGTGACTGTGTACGGGTTTTCAGAAACAAGGTAAATGGTATAACAATTCACGTTTCCTTTGCTTCAAACTGCTAACGCTTTGTTCCCACTTGAGCAGCAATGACGTAGACACAACGCAAGCAAGTTGACCAATGACAAGCGACAATTTAAATAATCCATCGCTTTTGATTGGTCAAATCGCATTATATTACGATTACGTCCTTGCATTGCCGCCCTAGTGTGAACCAAGCTTTGTTCCTGCTTGAGAAGCAATGTAAGGACGTAAACGCAACGCAAGCGGGATGACAAGTTAAGCGTGGTTCCCACTAGCGACGCAACACAAGGACGTAACGAAACGCAAGTGAATTGATCAATCACAAACGATGGCTTATTTGCTTGTGATTGCTAACTGTCTATAACTTCGCTTGTCATTGGTTAAAACGCTTGCGTTGCGTTTACGTCCTTGTGTTACGTTCTAGTGGGAACCAAGCTTTACAAGGGAATTGCTGTCTGTAAATTCTAACTTAACGTTCGCAAGAAAATCCTTTATTCTAGCCTGGCGTACGGGTTATTCATAGTAAATATTTCACGCTATTGCACTCTTTTATGACATTGTTAACAATATGATTTGTGTTTGTTTATGAGGTACTTGACAACAATGCAGCCCCACAATCGGAAAATAATGATAATATAATCTTTTCAACCTCGTTTTCGTCATTTTTATACTAATAAACGAAATTAGTTACATAACAAAATAGTCACAGAGTCTTTTGCTGGAGGATTGTACAAGCTAAAAACGGAGACATTTTAAGAAAGAGCTGAAAATGCATTTTGATAATCTGAAATCAGCGGAGAAAGAAAGTATTAAACGATATTCGGAGTTTCTGATGTGTCCTACCATAGAAGTACCAACAAACTTGAATTTTCATACGTAGTCATGTTTTACATTATAACGTTTATATTCGCCATAAAGACACACTCACCAGTTAATTACCTATGTAGTTTGTAGGCCTACTTATCCTACCTTATAACATGATGCTTATTTTGTTTTCAGAAAGTCCATCTATAGGGGACATTTGTAGACACGGTTTTTGTCCCCTTTGCATTGAAAAGACACGCCCCTCCCCTCTAATTTATGTCCCTGAATCATTTCTTGAAAGTTATGTAACCTTATAAACTTACATAAGCTGTGCATTAAATTTATATAACAGATATTATAACTTTGCTTTGTTTGGCCATAAAGTATTTATAAGCTTTTTGTAGACTTATAACCAAGCCACTTTGCTCCTCTCTTGCATTATATCACGAAAGTAAATACTTTTCATTCAAACAATACCGGTAAACTTACTTTAGTAAGCCTACATTGTATACATTCCAAATGCTTATTGTATGTACAATATACAAATATTTAACTTATATAATTCAGCTTTTCACTTACATAATGTACACTACGGTACTGTAGTAGGCCTAGTACAACTAAATTCATAGCATGTCCTATAAATTAGGTTCCGACTAACCTGCGCTCATTGAATACCTCAGTTCCAATCAATATTCATTTTGATCTGCGAATTGTTTCTAATATAGGCCTAAGTACAATAATTTAATACGAATGCCTATCGTTTGAAACAGTACATCAGTACTTTATACGTAGACTTTTCAACCGTGTTATGGAGTGTATAGGCCTAGACAAACGCGTAAGAGTGGGTGCCGAATCTTATAAGGTCTCTCAAACATTGTAATCTCCAGACACTTACGGTATATAATAAATATTTATAGTATAGTATTTGTACTGTTCTATTGTATTGTTGCGTGAGTGTAATAAATGCAATTTAAATATGATTTAAACACATTTTCACTTTTTATCAGATCATCTCTTGTTTAGGTAAATCTATAATAGATGACACATATATTACTCGCAAACGTAATCCCATTCATGCTCGTTATCATATTCACACTAATGACCTTCAAGCAGTTACCTCCTACAAATATCTTGGTATTCACTTTGAAAGCAATCTCCCTTGGTCAACGCATGTGTCCGCAATTACCACAAAATCTCTCCACATTGTCGGATTCATAAAGCGTTTTGTGATATTTAACGACCCTGTAATTTTGATGAGGCTGCCCCTGTTTGGGTGTATCATCAAAAACAACATATTACTATTACAACAATATTATTTGTTGATTGTAATCCAAGATATTCCGAATCAGTTATTTTTAAACACAAATATGCCGTATACTCTTGATTTGCTAATAACGAGGGGTTAGGACACTCTTTGTGTTACCGAGCCCGCTTCAAATTATTACATCAGTGACCATTGTTTTGTAGAGACTATTTTATCGAGACCAAAACCGAAATGTTATCGACGATTTGGCAAATCACTACAACACTCAACTACTTGCTGCTCTGGATAAGCATGCTCCTATTGTTGAGAAAACTACCACTGTCAGAAGATCGTTACCTTGGTTTGATGACGAGGCTAATGTGTTGAAGAAGCAACTTCTTTGTGCTGAGAAGACCTTACGGAAGTCTGCCACCGACGAAAATAGGTCAGCTTACAATGATCTACGCAATTCATACGAACGTTATCTTCGTTTAGCCAAGTACGAATTCATTAATGGTGCTATCAAAGAAGCTGGCAACAACTCAAAAAAGCTTTACAAGATCGTGTTTGAGCTCATTGGTAGACGTAAAAATAACCCACTTCCACCACATGAAACTGATAAACAGTTAGCAGACGACTTCATATCTTTCTTTATGGGCAAAATAGAGAAAATACGAGAGGAATTGGAACACTTCCCTTTGTATGAACAAGAACGGCTAATGGCAAATGAATTTATTGCATTTCAGGAAGTTAGCGAAGATGATGTTAGGAAGTTGATCATATGCGCAAAACCAACAACCTGCTCCACTGACCCCCTACCGTCGACACTGGTGAAACAGCATCTGGATACACTTCTACCACTTATTACAAGGATGATCAACAACTCGTTGTGTAACGGCGTATTTGCTCATAGATGGAAAATATCAGTTATAAAACCGCTTATAAAAAAGAAGGGTGTTAAATGTATCCTCAGGAATTATAGGCCAGTAAGCAATCTGTCCTTCGTATCCAAGCTGGTTGAACGCGCATGCTTGAACCAATTCATAGCTTATGTTGAGAACAATACCTTATTACCGGCGTACCAATCTGCCTATCGGAAAGGTTTTAGCACAGAGACGGCTTTGGTTAAGTTAACCAATGACGTACTCTGGAATATGGAGCTGCAAAGGGTGTCTGCGCTGGTATGTATAGACTTGTCAGCCGCCTTCGACACAGTGAACCACGAAGTACTCCTCGACGTTTTGCAGAACAAATTTGGAGTGGCCAATGCGGCATTGAACTGGTTTAATACTTACCTTCGTCCTCGATTTGCCAACGTAACAATCGGCGAAACTAACTCGGAGACAGCCAATTTTTCCTTCTCTGTACCTCAGGGTAGTATATGCGGTCCAGTTCTATACACCATATATGCCAGCACTTTACAAGATCATATCAGTAAGTTTGATATTTCTGTGATGGGATATGCCGATGATCACTCAGTGTATGATTCATTTAATCCAAATTCTAGTTCTAGTATGGAAAATACAATCACCAAATTACAAGAGTGCCTCATATCCATCAACGACTGGATGAAGTCCAACAGACTAAAAATGAACAGTGAAAAAACAGAGTTCATACTATTGGGAAGCAGAGCTCAACTCCTGAAATGCGAGAAAGATCATATCATCGTATGTCAGGACAGAATACCACGTGGTTCATCTGTAAAATACCTTGGTGTTAATATCGACGACCAGCTATCTTTCAAGAACCACATACGTGATAAATGCAGAACGATAGCTGTTAATTTATACTATATTCGTCAAATCCGCAAATTTCTCTCCAAGGACCTTTGCCAACAGCTAGTTCAATCGCTCGTGCTGTCACATATTGATTACGCCAATGCATTGTATTATGGTCTACCTGCTAATATCCTTGCTCCAATGAAAAGGTTACTGCACCAAGCTGCGAAAATAATTGTCAGGAAAGGTCGGTATGACAGTGCAACTAACGCCATGCGATCCTTGCACTGGCTTCCGATGTCTCATAGATGTCAATTCAAAATAGCGTGTCTTGTATGGCGTTCGCTTAAAGGTTCCGCTCCAAGTTACCTGAGAGATATTCTTACTGTGCGGAATGTTTCTCGCAGTACTCGTTCAAGCACCAGCAATTATAACCTGACAATCCCACGAACTAAACGAAAGACATTTGCTGACCGTTCGTTCGCCGTAGCAGGACCCACAATTTGGAACAGATTACCAAGTCACATTAAACACTTAGACGACTATAATCAGTTTAAAAAACATTTAAAAGCACTATATTTCAAACAATGTTACGATACTAATTGATGTGAAGCGCCGCTGATTATAATTAAATGTTGTATAAATGTGCGCTATACAAGTAATAATAATAATAATAATAATATGCCAGAACCAATTCTTTTAAATATTCATTGTACACTAATTTTCCCCGTGTATGGCAAGAGATTCCTAATTATATTAGAGAAAATTCTTCATTTAGTTTTAACACATTTGTGACAGCTTTCCGGTCTTATGTCAGGCAACTTTAGGCCTAATCTTTTTATTTTTTTGTCTTTAAACAATCATTTTTATCTGTACATAATATTTATATTTATATATTTTTAGATTCAATTTTAATGATTGTTCAATTTGATGCCTCGCAATTTTTAAATGGTTATATCTTTGTATTTTTATTGCTTATATGTTCAAGTGCAGTATATGGAGAGCCATCTCGATAGTGCTTTGCACTCATGGCAATCCTCAGGGTGCTGCACCGCTGTCTTGTTGTCATGTATTTTTGTGCCTGAAAATTGAATAAAATAAAATAAATAAACATATTGGTTGACCCCTGGATAAAGTCTTTTTTGTCCACATAACATTTATAACAAATTCAATGGAAATGCGTATTCTCAGAATTTTCCATTTAACAAATCATTTTTTCCCCCTTCAGTTTTTCACTTGAGTCTAGTAAGGCCATAGTGGGCGACACATACTGGCTTGCCGCTGGATACGGTCTTCTTTTTGTATACATCACATTTATGTTGAGCAAGTTTAATCGAATTGAGCATAAAGTAAGTAAAGTTATGATATCTTTAGTGGGAACCAATCATTAAGGGCAATTTAAACAGACAAGCGGTAATAACAAGCGGTAAGCGGGAAAAAAAATACAGAATCTATGTTATTACGTATGATCGGAGTGGACGGGCAGTTGAGCGGAAACCCGTCTAGGATATTATATGTAGATTCTACGTATGACAAGCACGCGGGTTTTTATGTAAATTGGCCTTTTAGACCTAGCTGAGTTAATGTTATACGTAACTGTAATTATGGACTCGTTAACACTCCTAGAAGAACTTTTAGTTCGTTAACTTTTTTATTTATATATATTCACCATGATTGGTTTACTACTTTTTCAGGTTTACATCGCACTAAGCGGCATCATAACAGTCGGCTTTGCAGTTTGTGTCTCCATTGGGTTTGGTTCAATCCTAGGCTTCATCTACACGCCGGTTCATTCAGTTCTGCCGTTTCTTTTACTTGGTAAGAGTATTACACAAGTTGCATATCATTCTCGATTTGAAATACTGTAGCCTATAATTAACACAACCACAACTGTGTATTACTCAAATGACTATTTTGGCTCTGTCATGTGGCGTATGGCCGGACCGTACTTTGTTATATTGTACGTTGTCTTACCTCTACCAAGGCAATATAGATTGCTGGGGCGGATCCAGACATTTTTTAGAGGGCCACAGTCATACGGTCATAAATGATAATAATTCATTATTATTATGAATTGATGATGCATGTAATCTTTTATCATTCGACATTATTTTCATGTTGATTACTGAATTTATTTGATTTAAATGAGCAGTTTTCAGACAATAGTTTTCCAGTAGTGTATTACCACCACGAACATTTAACATTATCTAAAATACATTTGTTAACCCAGTGTGCGTCTGGGGGGCCTAGAGAGGTAGAGGTAACCCATACCCTCACTCCAGAATACTGTTATTCTGGCTCACCACCACGAACATTTAACATTATTTACAATACATTTGTTAACCCAGTGTGCGTCATTTAACATTATTATCTAGTATGTAGGCCTAACAACCAGCCACCTAGTTTGACACAATGTTTGGCTTGTTCTGCCAAATCTTGCTGTTTGCGCTTTCTCCCTCTCTCCTTACAAGGCATCTTGAAATTTTTTAGAAGTTTAAGTAGAGATCATCACGTGTCACCACCTCTCACGATGCTCTTTGATCGGCCGCCGTAACTTAACATCGCGCGCATTGTGATAAATTTCTGTTTTTATTTGTGGGGTTAGTGTAGCCTACTCTGTGCATACTAATATACACACAAATATGTCACACGAATAAAATATTGAACCTCTAAAAAAAGGGCACCCTTAAAATTTAGATCCTCCCCAGGATTGCCTAGTCTATACTAACTAAACTACGACCACAATAGTCCTTACTACTACTATTTATATTTAACCAAATTCATTATTTAGGTATTGGTGTGGACGACATGTTTGTAATAGTTCAGTCCTGGGACAATTTAAGTGAGGATGAGAAAAATGAACCCGTTTCTGTGCAGTGTGCGTTAGCACTGCAACATGCGGTAAGTCGTATGTAATAAAGAAGCTGTCTGCTCTAAAATACAAGTGCGTGGAGTTACTAAAAACGACCTATGCTGCTAACTAGCTCGGCTACGACTAGTGTCCAATACTATTATTAAGCTTAGACACGCGTGA
Organism: Antedon mediterranea; assembly: GCF_964355755.1. NCBI lineage: Eukaryota > Metazoa > Echinodermata > Crinoidea > Comatulida > Antedonidae > Antedon > Antedon mediterranea. The sequence continues at coordinate 16,128,537 of NC_092675.1, forward strand.
TGGAAATGAAAATCGCAGCTGTTCGTTCTACAGTGGAAAGGGTACGGACGAAAACATTGGATTCGCGCGAACACATTCGCCTACTATGGAAAACAGGCTTAAAGCGGTGCCTTTAATGGATATCTCGAAAACGATTCGATGTTTTTTAAAGAAGTTTACCGCGAGTGTGTTTTGCGCAGCGGATCTGGAAACCTGGCATTATATTTCAAATATGCCCTATGTAACCATATCATGTATCATAGTATCGAGAAGAAATTAATTTAATGTTGAAATTCGATATTAGTATATTAAATAATCATTTATTGTCTTGCTTGTTTTATAGGGTGTTTCTATTACGGTTACATCAGTAACTGACTTTTGTGCGTTTGTGATCGGAGCAACAACCATTTTACCAGCTTTGCGTTCCTTTTGCATATTCTGTGGAATCGGCATCATTTTCTTATATTTCTTCAGCGTAGTATTTTTTACAGCGACGCTTTGTTTAGATATACGACGCGTTAAGGATAGACGTAACGCATGTTGCTGTTGCTTTCGGGCTTCAGATGACTATGAACCTTCACAATGTTCTCGAGAAAATAGGTTACAACGGTTTTTTGAAGATATTTACGCACCTGTCTTAATAACGACTTCTGCAAAGGTAAGTGTACCGTGGTTATCCAGTACCGCAGTGGAACTTTAAAAGGCTACCCTCCCAGTAAATAAATAATAACATTGAGACGTGATGATTTGTTCTGCTTGATATTTATGCAGAAAATGTTATGTAAATACAATTGGCTTATGAATACAAGAGGCTTACAATTAAAACGTGAATTATCATCTACTCGTAGGTCGTTGTATTATTAATTACCGCTACTTTTCTTGGATTTGGTATCTGGGGTTTGTTGGAATTGAAACAGTATTTTGACTTTAGATGGTTTTTACCACCGGATAGCTACACAATAGATTTCATAGATGTCTCTGAGAAGGTAAGTACTGTTTAGTAGTTAGGCATATGCATCTGTTCGTGTCAAATATTTAGGCGCACCTTGAGACTGAGAGCTACACAGGTTTAAGCAAATGCATACAAGCATAGAATCGTACACAGTGTTGATTATGTTGTCGTTCTATCAACAGTATTATCCACGGAGTGGTCTACCATCGTCAATATACTTAAACGAAATAGATGTTTTTAACGAACGATCTACTATTGATGCTCTTTACGAAGATGCTAAACAAGATCCTTATGTAGATCCTGCGTCGTTCGAGAGTTGGTATAATCGGTTTGGAGAGTGGATTCAGGCGAATAAGCAAAACACACTCGGATACAATAATGCCACGATGTGGCCTGACACAAGGGACACCTTTTACACATGGTTGTTTCAGTTTTTAAACGATCCTACTGGAGGAATTCATACACCGGATATTATTTTTGATGAAACTATGAATATTACCGTAAGTGTAACACATTGTAGCCTATTTTAACACTTTAGGAATTAAATTGGCATGATCTATAATACTGAGCGAGTTCTCAATGGTTTGAGTAGTGGGATAATGTTGTAGGCCTATTGGGGAAAGAGAAACCAGAAACGTTTAACCATGCTAAATATATATATATATTTTTATATACTGTACATAATATTCAAAGATTGTTAAAATTGTATTTGTGTATGTGCATGGCCCAGTGAAAAACAAACAGGGGTTGATCTGGGCCTACTTGGTTAAATAAAGTTTAATTGATTTGTCATAATTACTACTGTTTTATAGACCCTATTTATCATGTTTTTCTGTATCCTGCCTGTCCTGTTTAGTCTTATCTTCAATTGTATTTAATCGTTTTTGAACAGTCTTCTCGGATTAACTTCAATCACGTGGTTTTCCAAGGATCAGCGGAGGAAGTAAAAGGCATGGATTCTATGCTGGAACGTGTCAGTAGTGTTCAATTCGAAGGAGATGGGAATGCATTCGTTTTCAGTCCTTTTTACTTGGACTACGAGTCGAACAAGGTTTACGAAATGTCCAATACTTCTTGTATTTAATTGGTATTGATCTTGTTAGTAGTCCTAGTAATGACATTTAATTTACAAAATGAAATATGGCAAACCAATAAGTGTAACACTGTAAAGCACTTTCTACACTATCAAACTTTATATGACAACAAAATTAGATATACACATGGATGGACACGATGACGTAAATAGTACTAAACAAATTTGAGTAAATCACACTTTTTTTGTCAAACTAGTTTGATAGTGTAGATTAATACACAATATAGGCATAATAGTATAACACTTTTTTTATATAAAAATAAATAACAGTCTAAATTCGTTACCTCTTTTTAAGGTGATTCAAGATGAGCTACTTCGAAATATGGGCCTAGCATGTGCTTGTGTATTTGTCATAATTTTGCTGCTACTTGCAAATTTACTCACTTGCTGTCTCGTCTTCATGTCAGTTTTATTTACTCTGGTAAGTATCACAACCTTAAAAGATTCGAAACAATAATATTCACACGCTCTGTGATTCGACTAAAACCCCAAATCATGCTCTGCTTATGGAGGAATTACCTGCTCTACTCGAAAAGCATGTACGAACTATACTACTGTAGGCCCTATTTGCTTTATGAATCGGAAACTGAAATTCCAGTATACATCGTCTGTATAAATAGTCGTAACAGGCATGATATTTTTGTTAGTTCTATTCACACTGGTGTCAGTACTGCATCTATTACGATATCTTTATTTTTGTAATTCACAATATTCAGATTATTAATTGGACCCCATTGGAAACAATGTCTATCAGGTTTTACTTTTTCTTTTTGTTGACTTTTGCCAAATAAAATCAAACTAACTTTCCTTATAGATTGATCTAGCTGGATTTGCTCATCATTGGGGTTTGACTATTGACACAGTGGTAACAATTAACTTGATTCTATCTATCGGCATTGCTATTGATTATGCAGCTCACATAGGTCATAGTTTTATGACAGTAACAGGCACTAAAAACGGTAAGTATATTGTATTTATTACGGTACTGCTTGTGGCCTCAGTAATAAACAATTTAAAAATTATTAATCATAAAATGGCATTAAATAAGGTTTTGTCTGATGTGTCCCTGCTAGTCAAAATGTAGAAATCTCCTACAATAAATTGGAATATTTTATCATTATATAATAATTTACATATTTTGACATCCTTGATCATATCGGTTGAATATTGGTTGATTAAATATTTTGACCTTTTGAATATGTATTGTA